>NC_055986.1:123715582-124369868 GCF_018446385.1 Zingiber officinale | reverse complement strand
AAAATTGATTAAAAATTTAAACTAAATAAAATTTTTAAAATATATAAACTAAATAAAAATTTTAAAATATATAAGTATGAATGAAAAAAATTAAAAATAAAATTAATTTTAAAAATGGAATTTAAAAAAAAATTAAAATATATAAGTATGAATAAAAAAAATTTAAAATAAAATTAATTAAAAATTAAAAATTAAAAATATATAAGTATGAATATATAAGTATGAGTTAAAAAAAATTAAAAAAAATCAAAAAAAAAAAAAACAAAACAAAAAGGTTACCTGCGTCTTTTTTGGCGGGGGAGAGAGGGGAAGTGGAGGGGGAAGCAATTTGCATTAAGTAATTATGTGGCAAAAGGAACGTGATGTTGATGATAAAAAAAAAATGAACGTCCTTCTCATTTTTAGCCTTTTTAAAATTAAAATGGATCAAAATTAAACGCTCAAGGTCAACTCTCCCACTCCATCGGGGCTGCGAGAAATGGAGAATCTCCCCGTCCTAACTGGACTCGAAGTTACCTACATTTACTGGACTACCCCTCTACCTTGCCCTTCACTTTCGATCAACTTCGCATCGCCTCTCTCTCTCTCTCTCTTTTGATGTCGGAATCATCGACCAGGTCTTCCCCTCCAAATCTTTCGAAACCCTAGTTCCACTATCGAGGTACGGCGTACCGCTATGTTAGTTTTGGGTTTTTGAGGCATGGGTTTGGGTCGATGAATGATGCCGGAGCTGCGTAGCGGAGCGCGCAGAGGCCAGGCGCAGGTGAATCCAGTAATCCAGGCCGAGAGGCCGAGGACGCGGCGGAGGCGGCTGGCGAGGAACCAGCAGCCGGTCGACGAGAACCCACCGTTGAGGAAGTCTGCTGAGCGTTCTGAAGATATCGTTCTGGTGGAAGGCCGAGGAGTAGTTGGTGAGTTTGCTGGGGAGGAGAACCAGGAAGAGGTGGGAGAGAGGAAGATGAATGATTGTGATAGCGGGGCGAAGAGCGCAGATAAACTCGCTGGTGGTGATGACGAGGGGAACACCGCACCTCTTCCAGAGAAGGTGAGACCTTTACAAAATTTGCTGTCATGACGAGGATAGGTTAGTTTTTTTACTTGGGGCAGGGGTATCCACAGGCTGTATAATCCTGATACATGTAAAATTGTTGAGAAATAAATACTTTATTGCTAGCCTTTTTATAAGATTTTTATTTCATGAAAACATTGAATTCTTGTTTATATATCCTGTTTACAATTTCTTTCGTTACTTTTATAACTTTACATGTTATGGTTTTGATTCAGGTTGATTACCTCAAAAAACCTTGATGTTTAAACCCATTCTGACCTTGGTTGACATCTAAGTTTATAATATCGTGCCATCCATATGGATGGGTGAACATCTGATATGATGGCCTGACATGAAACACTAGTTCATTATTCTACAAAAGAAGACTTTAGTTGCCCACTCACATATCCTAACCTTATATACGTCCCTTCCTACTTCTTGTCATATTCCTGATCCCCTACTATACACTTCCCTAAAATGAAAATGGAATGCCAGCATAACTGGGGGAATAGGGTGTTGTCATTGAACACTCATTTGTATATCTGAAGAAGTGATATATCACTGCTTGATACAATAGGCCTGAAGCATTTAAATGGGAGGGACACCAAGATAAGAAGGGCTAGAACTTTGAATGAATGTTCATAGATACTCTGTTGTTTATCCACTTTTAGTTAAGAGTAATATCAGTTGTCCAAATTAAATGAGCTATGTAATAATGATTTTGGAAGAAAGACTGATGGTGACTGAAAACTTATCAAAGTCTAGTTCTCGTCTTCTATGTTAATATTTTAAGCTCATGAGGTTGGGCGATTTTCAGGTTATTTATCCTTTTTGTTTCTTGTAGTCATTGACTTGATTAGTGTGACAATGAGACAGTGTTCTAAATAGTGGTCAAGGCAGCTGCCTAGGTGGGAGTAGTGTTGTTAACGGTGTGCCTGAGGCGCTCCCGAGGCGCATCAGCCAGCGCCTTTGGGAAAGCAAGGCGGGTGCTTTCATTCAGGCGCTCCTGGGCGTGCCTTTGCACCTCACCTGAGGCGCGAACGAGGCGTGCCTCTTGGACATTGATGTAGATATATTGGGAGTGGGCCCCACATGGAGAGGGCGTTTTATTGGTTTTCCTTTGGAGCGAAGCAAAGGGCATGAGGGAGAAAAAACGCTGATTTTACCTTTTATGCTTCTCTCATGCATGAGCACGCCGATTCCTCCCCTTCCTCTTCTTCACACACACACCACTGCCGTTTTCTCTCCTGGACGCCGCCGCCACCACCCTATTTTTTTTGCCTTTGAAAAAACATTTTTAACCGAGTTTTCTTTGCCCGAAAAATGTTTCTTTGGTTATCTTGTTTTGATGAACTTCGTTAGTTTAGATTAGAAAGTTGAAATTGAAAGTTTGAAACTTTTGTTAATGTTATGATGATGTTGTTTTGCTTGCCATATTATGTGTCTCATGGCTAGAGGTTTGACATTCATGCGTGTGGAATATTAATAGTTATCATATTTGACATATTCTATGAGTGTGTTAGTAGTTTAGTAATCAAATTTCTCATTTTTCTTTTAATTTTTGTGCCTCATGTTCAAGAGGCACGCGCCTTGGGCGTGCCTCGACCTCTAGGAGCCCTTTGTGCCTCGGTGCCTTGCGCCTTTGACAACTATGGGGGGACGTGGACATTAATCGCATTGCCTTTGCCGTAGGTGGTGCTTTAGGTGGTTGCATGCAAGGCAGCTGAGGTAGTGGGTTTGGATGCATTGCGCGGGTCCGACAACAAGTACGACAACATTGTGAGGCTTGCATGCATCGCCTGAGCTCGAAGATGGGGCTGGACGCATTGCCTGAGCCCGACGAGAAGCCCGAGCCCAACGATGAGCCTGGACACGTCACTTGGGCTCGGCGACGAGTCCGGACGCATCACTTGGGCTCGGTGATGCGTCTAGACTTAGGAATAGTTGTAAGAGGAGTTAGGTTAGGATTTAATTTAATTAAATGACTATGTTAATAATTTTAATCAATTCCTAAGTATGATTGACATAATTTAAATAGGCTTAATTAAAGTCTAATAAAATTATCCCATGAATATATATATATATATATATATATATATATATATATATATCTTTTATTTTTAATTCAACTGCCACCGCTAGGCGGTCGCTGACCGCCCTAACATGCTTATCACCATTTACAACACTGCAATTACATTTTATTAGAAATGTTAAGGATTCAAAAGAAGTTTGGAAATATGCTTATAGGATAGTTTTCTTCTCTCTTTGAAGTCCATAGTTAGGGTGTAATTGAGCCGAACCGAACTCTTGAATGTTTGAGTTTGGTTCGTTTATAATCGAGCCGAGCTCGAGCTTTATTTAACGAATATATTCACGACTCACGAGCTTATTCAAATTTTTATCGAGCCTAAACGAACTTAATAAATATAAATTATAAATTTAAATATTCATTAAAAACTAAATTCTATATGTAGAGAAAATTATAATATTTTTATTAAAATTTATAATTTTATTCTAATAAATAAATTTAATATATTTATCTATATTTTTCATAAGTAGAGTATAAAATCTATAAATTTAATATCAAAACTATTATTTTTTCATTTAAAAGTTGATTTAAAATCTAGCAATTTAACAGTAGAAGTTAGCTATTACACATTATTTGTAGCAAAGAGGATTATTTTAAGAGTAGAGTAATAATTATTTTATATCTTTTCTGCAATTTGTCCTTTTACTTAGGATACTTCCTATATTGTTGTAGCAATTTGTATGCTATACTGTTCATTTCATAATTGTAACAGGTACAAGTCAGTAATTCGCCACTATACAAAGTCGAAAGGAAACTAGGAAAAGGTGGATTTGGACAAGTATATGTTGGTCGTCGTATTTCGCCTACCAATGCAAATGATAGGACGATTGGTTCTAGTGCTGTAGAGGTGTGGTATTTTCTTCTTATCACAATTGGAAATGGATATAACTGTTCTGAGTTTCTAGCTCATATGGAATGCCTTGAATGACAGGTAGCATTGAAATTTGAACACAGAACCAGCAAAGGATGTAACTATGGTCCACCTTACGAATGGCAAGTGTACAAGTAAGTGTTTTTCTCCCTCAAATTTTCAAGGTAAGCTATAATGTCAGAAGACTGACTACTACTTCTATTTGTGTAGCACTCTTGGTGGCATCCATGGGGTGCCACGAGTCCACTATAAGGGCCGACAAGGGGACTACTATGTCATGGTTCTGAGTTTTTGTATCCTCCAAATTTAAAGCTTGGTCATTTGTTTGATATGTATGACTAATGAAAAAAACACATATCCTGTAGATTATGGATATACTGGGTCCTAGCCTGTGGGATGTTTGGAATAACAACTCACACACGTATGTCTATATGAAATCTTTGTTAAAGGTTTTGAAATATAACTTGCTAACTTTTATCTCTCTAATTATGTAGAATGTCTGTGGAAATGGTTGCATGTATTGCAATTGAAGCAGTCTCCATATTAGAGAAGATGCATTCAAAAGGGTAGAGGCTTACTGTGAATTATTCATTTACCTCATTTTTTTATGTGTTAAAAATATTTTTCAGTTTCAGTTACTTCACTGAGGATTTTGAGTTCCAACATTTCCGCTAGCAGCAAACTGTTTAAAATATTTTCTTTTGACAATCACTAACTACTGCTTTTTATAATATCAGTTATGTACATGGAGATGTGAAACCTGAGAATTTCTTACTTGGGCCTCCTGGGACTCCTGAAGAAAAGAAATTGTTTCTTGTAGATCTTGGTTTAGGTAATTGAAATGAGTTGGCTTTAGCTTTTGGATGGAGCATTTTAATTTCAATTCAGTTACTGATCTTAAATGATACGTCTTATTAATTAATTGGCTTCTCAATTGACAGCCACTAAGTGGAAGGACAGCTCAACAAGTGGGCATGTTGAGTATGATCAACGTCCGGATGTTTTCAGGTTAGTGGTTGCCTCACTTTGTTGACAAAAAAATGTTGTAATTTCTACATGAAGTATAGTTTTTCATATATTTACCCAAGACTCGAGTTAATAGCTAACATAGGTACAAACTTTTAATTTGTGACAAATATAAAACCTCCATTTAACAAACATGAATTTTTTTTGTGATGTGGCTTGCTGACTTAGCTATAAATAGCTATACCCCAACTTAGTTTGCTTTTTCTTCTGTGCCGCATGGAAGTAGCAGGCATTCTGATGTGGTAAGGTTGAATGGGGTGAAGGCAACTGGGATTTGCAAGCAACGATGAAGGGGGTCCATTTTGTGAGCCGCTATTGACTTCAGAGTTAGGCTTTACTTCCACATGGATGGCCCTATCATTGATGGGTTATCAAGACATAGATGGACTAGGAATGAATAAGAGGAAAATCAGTGTGCAAGGGTGGATGATGGAGATGGAATTTTTAAATCCCTTTTATTTATTTATTTATTTATTTGATTTTCTCTTAAAAAAAGGCGTTAGGATACAATTGTTGGACATCTGGCCTACCTGCCTCATCAGTTAACTAACATAGAGTTTCAGGTCTGTCAGACATGGATTATATTTATACAGTTTGAGTAGTTTGGGCCTAAAATAATCAGAAACTTTTAACTAAATTTGTAAAACAACAAGACACTTATTCATTAGGATACTTAGATATCACCCATTTTCTAAATATTAGATTGCTGGTGTATTTTATCCTTAAAGTGTATCGTCCTGTTGTGTACTGTAGAGGAACTATGCGCTATGCTAGTGTTCATGCTCACCTTGGGAGAACAGCAAGCAGGAGAGATGATTTAGAATCCCTTGCCTATACACTTATCTTTCTTCTCCGTGGCCGTCTACCTTGGCAAGGGTATCAGGTAAGCTTGTTCTGCATTCAAATGGACTCACTTGATGTTTTGTTATCCTCTTCAATGGCTTGCTTTTCATGGATGGTTAGGGTGAAAATAAAGGTTTTCTTGTCTGCAAAAAAAAGATGGCTACAGCTCCAGAGGCTCTTTGTTGCTTTTGTCCACAACCTTTCAAACAGTTTGTTGAGTATGTGGTTAACCTGAAGTTTGATGAAGAACCTAATTATGCAAAATGCATCTCACTTTTTGATGGCATAGTAGGTCCTAATCCAGATATTAGGCCAATCAACACTGATGGGGCTCAAAAGGTATCTCAATTGGCTGTTTTTATATCTTTACTATGTAGTTGTATTTTCAGATGCTTATGCTAACAGAAGATCAAATTTTTGAGAAAAAAGGTATCTAGTTGGTCTAAAATCAGTTGCATGTTTTTAAAGCTTATCTATCAGGTTGGCCAAAAGAGAGGTCGTCTAATGATGGAAGAAGAAGAAGATGATCAACCCAAAAAGAAGATTAGGGTGGGGATGCCTGCAACACAATGGATTAGTATTTATAATGCACGGCGACCTATGAAGCAGAGGTGTTTTTATCCTGATAGTTGATTCACCAGTCAAACTATTAGATAAAAGTTTGATTATTGATGTTTTTTATTTTAGGTACCACTACAATGTGGCTGATATGAGGCTTGCACTGTTGGTTGCTACTCGGAAAGCCTATAGGTTCCACTGTACAAAAATTTTGTACAAAGGTCTGAACCTTTTCCTAGCTACCATGTGTTCTTTTAAATTAAATTTTGGATCTCCTGCGGAACTTAACACGTTTGATCCAAAACTTAATCTATTTGTTCTTTTAGGTTTTGACTTGGATCTCCTGCGGAACTTAACACGTTCGACCCAAGTCTCCTTAAGTTATTAATTCCATTAAATATCAATTTCCATAAAAGGTTCCCAGTACTGACGTGGCGAGGCACATGGCCTTCTTGGATATGGGAGCAACCACCACCGACTAGACAAAACCTTTAATAGAAAGCTAATATTTAATTTCCTAAAATAACTTTAGGTTAACCAAAGAGAACAATCAAATCACAAGGAAAAGAAAGAAACAAAAGAACACAACTTCGAAAAACCATATTCGAAATACTAGAACGTAAGCCTCTTGTATTTGGTATTATTTCCATAAATAACTAGCATGATGCGGAAATAGAAATTACTAGTTATACCTTGTAGAAAAACCTCTTGATCTTCTACCGTATTCCTCTTCTAACCTCGGACGTTGTGTGGGCAACGATCTTCCAAGATGAGAAACCACCAACCACCTTCTTCTCCTCCAAGCAAGGTTCGGCCACAAAGGGAAACTTCACCAAGGAGGAAAAACAAAATACTAACCAAGCTCCAAGAGATGCTAGCTTTCTCTCCTTCTTCTTCTTCTTCTCTGAGTAGTATCCGGCCACCACAAGAACTCCAAGGGAGAGGGAGAGGTTCGGCCACCACAAGAGGAAGAGAGGGAGAGGGTAATGGCCGGCCACAACACCAAGGAAAGAGGGAGAGAAAACAATAGAGGTTGTGTCTTGTGAAGGCACCCTCACCCCTTCTTTTATATTCCTTGGCCTAGGCAAATTAGGAAATAAATTTTCCTTAATTTCCTTGTCGTGATTTAATTGAGAGAAATAAAATAAAATTTCCCCAATTAATTTGTGATGGCCGACCACATCATCGAAAATAGACAAGTTTCAATCAACAATTAAAACTTCCTAATTTGTTTCGGAAATTTTAAAAATAAAATTTCTCTTTAAAATCTCTTCATGGTTAATAAAAGAAAATATCTATAATTTTAATTTTATTAACATGTGAATAATTTTAAAGAGAAAATAAAACATCTCTCCAATCTACAAATAAGGAAAGAGATCTAATCTCTTTCTTTAATCTTTTGTAGATCTTTTATAAGAGAGATATTTTAATTTTAATTCTCTTTAAAATATATCTTCCACATAATAATAAAAATTAAAATTAAAATTCTTTTTAATTTTATTTGGCCAACCCTACTAGCTTGGGTTCAGCTAGGGCCGCCACCCAATATATACCTAGGCCGGCCCTAGCTTGTTCCCAAGCTAGCTTTGGTGGGTATAAATCTCTATATAAAAGAGGCTACGATAGGGACCGAGAGGAGGAATTGGTTTTGGTCTCCGATAAAATTAAGCATCCCGTGTTCGCCCTAACACACAACTTAATTTTATCAATGATAATTCATTCCACTAGAGAACTATCATTGAACTACCGCACCAATCCCAAATTACATTTTGGGCTCCTTCTTATTATGAGTGTGTTAGTCTCCATGTTTAAGATATCGAATGTCCACTAATTAAGTGAGTTCGACAACTCATTTAATTAATATCTAAGTCCAAGAGTAGTACCACTCAACCTTATTATCATGTTGGACTAAGTCCACCGCAGGGTTTAACATGACAATCTTTATGAGCTCCTCTCGAGGACATTATCAACCTAGTATCACTAGGACACGCTTCCTTCTATAATCAACAACACACACTATGAGTGATACCATTTCCCAATTTATCGTTTATTGATTCATCGAACTAAATCTCACCCATCGATAAATTAAAGAAATAAATATCAAACATATGCTTGTTATTATATTAGGATTAAGAGCACACACTTCCATAATAACTAAGGTCTTTGTTCCTTTATAAAGTCAAGATAAAAAGAACGACCTCAAAGGTCCTACTCAATACACTCTGAGTGTACTTAGTGTAATTATATAGTCAAGATAAACTAATACCTAATTACACTACGACTTTCTAATGGTTTGTTCCTTTCCATTCTGGTCGTGAGCTACTGTTTATAATTTATAAGGTACCGATAACATCATCTTCTGTATGTGACACCACATACTATGTTATCTACAATATAAATTAAATGAACAACTACAAACAAATGTATATAATTAGACCAAATGTGATTCTTTATTCATAATGAATGTTTACAAAGCTTAGGCTCTCAAGATACACTCCAACAATCTCCCACTTATACTAACGACTAAGTTGCCATATCTTCTACCATACATCCGATTCCCATTCCTCCACACGCCGATCGAAAGCTTTCGGAAGGGCCTTAGTGAAAGGATCCGCCAGGTTATCCGCTATGCAATCTTGGCGATGACAACTTCTCCTCGCTCACGATATCTCGTATCGGTGGTACTTATGTTTACTCGCCTTATGAGCTCGTGGTTCCTTCGAGTTTGCAACCGCATCGCTATTATCACAATAAATTGTGATGATCTGCAAACCAGAATCACATCTAAGTCCATTAGAAAGTTCCCGAGCCATACGGCTTCTTTAGTTGCCTCCTGCCACATACTCAGCTTCCATGGTTGAGTCCGAAACGCATTTCTACTCCTCCATGAAATGGCTCCACCTCCTAAAGTAAACACATAGCCGATGTAGACTTATCGTTATCCCTATCGATTGAAATCAATCCGTAACCCATGTGAGCAAATCATCCGCTGTAAACTAGCATATAATCCCTAGTCCTTCTCGTGTACTTTAATATACGCTTACCGCATCCAACGTCCTCGTCTAGGTTACTCGATATCTCTGACCACGCCTACCAAGAAACAGATATCGTGTCCGTACATAAGATCGATACATTAAAGCTTCCTACACCAAGCATAAGGAATCGCTTTCATGTCCTCTATCTCTTTTGATGTCTTTGGAGACATCTCTTTAGATAAAGCTACTCCACGCCTAAAAGGTAAGAAACCTTTCTTGAGTCTTCGACGCTAAAACGAGCAAGGATTGTATCTATATACGAAGCTTGGGACAGACAACATTCTTTTCTCGATCCCTTATAACTTTGATCCCAAGAATACGCACATTCTCCTAAGTCCTTCATATCAAATTGTTTGACAACCATACCCTTACGTCCGATAATACCTTGACATCGTGCCAACTAACAAAATATCATCTACGATAGTACAAGAAATACCACCACGCTTCCGTTACACTTTATATACACAAGACTCATCCGGACTTCAATAAATCCATACGATCGGATTACTTCATTAAACCGGATGTTCCAAGACCTAAGTTGCTTTAGTCCATAAATGGACCGATTGAGCTCAGATACTAGATGCTCTTTGCCTTTTCAATAAATCCTTCCGGTTGCTTCATATGGATGTTCTCTTCAAGACTTCCATTAAGGAAAGTCGTCTTGACATCCATTCGCCAAATCTCATAATCCATACGAGCAAGGAATGGATAAGAGTATCCGGATAGACTTAAGCGGTGAAAAGGTTTCCTCATAATCGATTCCTCTTTCTGAGTGTACCTTTACAAGCCTAGCTTTCAAGGTTTCTACCTTCCCGTCTGTCCTCTTTCCTTTTGTAGATCCACTGCATCCAACGGCTTTTACACCATCGGTGGTTCTACAAGCTCCTGACCTTATTAGAGTACATGGACTCTATTTCGTAATCTATCGCCAAGACGCGATCTATATCTTGAGTGCTTCATTATACGATCGGGATCGTGTTCATGTTTACCCGGATCAAGTCCAAGACTCTCCCAAAAACACGAATCTTTCAGTTGCATTACAACCCTCCCACTACGACGAGGCACCGTCTGTGGTTGTGTTGCGGTCTCTTGTGGTACTTCATCTCGTACTGTTACATGTCCCCTCTAAGTTCTTCTAAAACAATTTTACTCATGGGCTTATGATCCATTATATAGTCCTCTTCTAAAACTGGCATTGGTGCTAACAACGACCTTCTGTCTTTAGACTATAAAATAAACCACCTTCGTTCCTTTGGGATATCCTACAAACACGCGAACTTCAGTACGAGATTCTAACTTATCAAGATCTGGTTTCAGACATGTGCGGGACTACCCCATATCCGAATATGTCTTAGACGGGTTTCGCCCATTCCATAATTCTATGGGAGTAAGAAACCGATTTAGAAGGTACTAAGTTCGAACGTACACTCTGTTTCCAGAGCATATCCCAAAACGAATTTGGTACTGAATAACTCATCATTGATCTAACCATCTCCATAAGAGTCCTATTCCTTCGCTCGCTACACCATTCTGGGGTGTTCGGTGCGAGATAATTGGGATTGAATCCCCCGATAAGTAATTCCTAAACCTCCTAAGAGGTATTCGCCACCACGATCCGATCAGTAGTGTCTTGATACTTTTACCTAGTCGTTTCTCCATCAGCCTAGTATTCTTTGAACTTATCAAAGCACTCGGACTTCGGATTAGGTAAATGTATCCATATCTTGAATAATCGCCCATGAAAGAGACAAAATATTCAAAACCTCCTCTTGCATGGACAGACATAGACCACATAAATCCGAGTGAACCAACTCTAACACTTCTTTGGCTCTATACCCCTGAGCGGCCTCTTGGTCATTTTACCTTCTAAGAAGATTCACAAGTTGGAAAATTTTCCAACTCTAATGAACTTAAAAGTCCATCCGCTATAAGCCTCGAATCCTACTTAAGTTAATATGACCAAGCCTTAGATGCCAAAGATACGCTTGATTCTTTGAAGGTTCTTTTCTCTTATTAGAATTAGAAGATGAATTATAAATTTCCATGTTTTGCTTTGTGGAAGAATTTGGATTTAAAATATACAAATTGACAACCCAGAGCAGATAATCACTTTATTTCTTTTAATAACTACATCGTTATCGAAAGAAACCGAATATCCATCTAAAAACAGTTGAAACCGAAATTAAATTCTTTCTAAAACTGGTACATAAAGACAATTTCTTAAACCAAATTTCTATTTCTACTAAAAGATAAGTAGACGTCTCCCATTGCAACAGCCGCATTACACATGTAGACGGTAATCTCCCTTCAGATAATCGTCGGGTTTCCTGGAACCCTAAGGAATTGCAGACATGATCAATGGCTCCGTATCTACTACCAGGTTTTGGTAGATAACACCGCTAAACATGTTTCAACAACTAGAGTATGAGATATACCTTGTTTTTGGTTCTTACGAGGACAGTCCGCCTTCCAACGTCCCGCCTGCTTGCAGATGAAGCACTTGCCCTTCGATTTCTTCATTCCAACTTTAAATCCCGTACTCTGAGATTTATTTTGTTTCTTCTTCTTCTTACCTTTCGGTTTAGAAGTAGAACCATTTTCAACATAGTGAATTTGAGCATTGTGACGAAATAACCCTTCTGCTTGAAGTTCCGTCGGTAGTTCCCAATGAATAAATCCTTTTATTCATATTATAGTTCAAACGGAACTGTCAAAACTTCTAGGTAGGGTTTGGAGGATCATATCGATCCGGGTTTCCCATCAATTTCTCCTCCAAGGATCAGATTTCGTTCGGATAAGCCATCATGTTTAGGATACCTTACAGGAGTACCCTCTTGCGTGGTGGTCGCCATTATCTTTCTATAGCTTCTTGTCAAGCCCTATCCCGATGACGAAAGAGTTCCTCGAGATTGTCATAATATCATAGTCGTTGGTAAATCTTTATGTTGATGTTGCAATACATTTGACATTGAAGCCAAATGTAACACCGCCATCTCATCTGCTTTTACCCATTTCCTATGATATTCAATCTCCTCTGGTAGATTCACCATTGAGTGCATCAGGGCAATGCTCAACAAGATCAAATTTATAGCTTTCAGAAGAAGAACGTCCATGTTTCTTTTCCAATCTATGTAATTTGGTCCAATAAGTCTATTTTGTTGAAGTATGATGGACGGTGGGTTGAAAGTCATCCTAAGAATCACAAATAACTTTTGGTCGAACTCCAAATTTAGAATAATATTGATTCCTCAAACAATACTATTTTAAATTAACCAACATCTTAAAACACCGTGAATTTTGTATGCCACGTTAGTGTGGACGATACAAATTCAACATTCGTAAAGGAGGGTTTTAACCCATTAATTTTATTATCTTGTCAACCTAACTTTTGTGAAAATAAAATTAATAGTTGGTATTATTGGTCACACAAATAATAGCGATGACTCCGTTGGGAGGATACTATTAGATGTGTCAAGTGTACACCATTACTCGACACTAAGTCCATTAATAAGATTACGCCCTTCGGTTGGGGAAGATCACACGCCTTAATTAACTTCATAGTCATCCAAAATGGAAGTCTGATCAGTGATCCGCAAACAAGCTCATCCGTTATGGAGGAAGGCACTCAGAGCCAACGCAAGCTTGTTTGCATCACTTACAAACCAAGAATGGAGACCACGGGATTTACTTAAAATCCCTCTCCCACTTGTTATTTATAAATGAGGAATTTTAACTATGCTAGCCTACTAAACTTGTAAACTAACACACACAGGACAATATAAAAGCAATAAATAGAAAATCTAATTTTCAACTATTATGGCTTTTATCTTTAATCGTCCTCCGTGTTGTCATCTTTTGCCACCGCCATCGGGTCTAGTCGTCGCATCCTTGCTCCGAGTTCCGCTGCGCCTCCGGTCCTTAGAAGGTTCCACGCTTGCAAGATTCGATCCATGACATAAATAGAATTTTACATTTGATCCTATATTCCATAAAAGGAATGTATATATATCTAGATCAAAATAAAATCCTAATAAAACTAAATACTGTTATTCATGCACACACATATAAATTGCCCTCGACAGGTCCAATCACACACATAATTAACTAAAAGCCATAATAGTTGGATCCTGCATCCAAAGTTAGACATCCTACTATTATCCCGCCTAAATTATGTATGACATGCATAATTAAACTAAATACCAAATACACAGAGGCAAACCCTAGCTCGATACCAATTGTTGAGCTCTATCGGTTCTACCATACAAAAATTTTGTACAAAGGTCCGAACCTTTCCTAGCTACCACGTGTTCTTTTAAATTAAATTTTGGATCTCTGCGAACTTAACACGTTTGATCCAAAACTTAATCTATTGTTCTTTAGGTTTGACTTGGATCTCTGCGGAACTTAACACGCTCGACCCAATCCCCTTAGTTATTAATTCCATTAAATATCAATTTCCATAAAAGGTTCCCAGATCTTGACGTGGCGAGGCACATGGCCTTCTTGGATATGGGAGCAACCACCACCGACTAGACAAAACCTTTAATAAAAGCTAATATTTAATTTCCTAAAATAACTTTAGGTTAACCAAAGAGAACAATCAAATCACAAGGAAAAGAAAGAAACAAAAGAACACAACTTGGAAAAATCATATTCGAAATACTAGAACGTAAGCCTCTTGTATTTGGTATTATTTCCATAAATAACTAGCATGATGCGGAAATAGAAATTACTAGTTATACCTTGTAGAAAAACCTCTTGATCTTCTACCGTATTCCTCTTCTAACCCGGACGTTGTGTGGGCAACGATCTTCCAAGACGAGAAACCACGACCACCTTCTTCTCCTCCAAGCAAGGTTCGGCCACAAAGGAAACTTCACCAAGGAGGAAAACAAAATACTAACCAAGCTCCAAGAGACTAGCTTTCTCCTTCTTCTTCTTCTTCTCCGAGTAGTATCCGCCACCACAAGAACTCCAAGGGAGAGGGAGAGGTTCGCCACCACAAGAGGAAGAGAGGAGAGGGTAATGGCCGCCACAACACCAAGGAAAGAGGGAGAGAAAACAATGAGGTTGTGTCTTGTGAAGGCACCCTCACCCCTTCTTTTATATTCCTTGCCTAGGCAAATTAGGAAATAAATTTTCCTTAATTTCCTTATGATTTAATTGAGAGAAATAAAATAAAATTTCCCAATTAATTTGTGATGGCCGGCCACATCATTGGAAGACAAAAGAGGATCAACAATTAAAACTTCCTAATTTGTTTCCGGAAATTTTAAAAATAAAATTTCTCTTTAAAATCTCTTCATGGTTAATAAAAGGAAATATCTATAATTTTAATTTTATTAACATGTGAATAATTTTAAAGAGAAAATAAAACATCTCTCAATCTACAAATAAGGAAAGAGATCTAATCTCTTTCTTTAATCTTTAGATTTTTATAAGAGATATTTTAATTTTAATTCTCTTTAAAATATATCTTCCACATAATAATAAAATTAAAATTAAAATTCTTTTTAATTTTATTTGGCCCTACTAGCTTGGGTTCTAGCTCGGCCACCCAAAATCATACCTAGGCCCTAGCTCGATTCCCAAGCTAGCTTGGTGGGTGTGAAGGTGGGTATAGGTGGGTATAGTACTTATAAATAAGAGGCTACGATAGGGACCGAGAGGAGGAATTGGTTTTGGTCTCCGATAAAATTAAGCATCCCGTGTTCGCCCTAACACACAACTTAATTTTATCAATGATAATTCATTCCACTAGAGAACTATCATTGAACTACCGCACCAATCCCAAATTACATTTTGGGCTCCTTCTTATTATGAGTGTGTTAGTCTCCTGTGTTTAAGATATCGAATGTCCACTAATTAAGTGAGTTACCGACAACTCATTTAATTAATATCTAAGTCCAAGAGTAGTACCACTCAACCTTATTATCATGTCGGACTAAGTCCACTGCAAGGTTTAACATGACAATCTTTATGAGCTCCTCTTGAGGACATTATCAACCTAGTATCACTAGGACACGGTTTCCTTCTATAATCAACAACACACACTATGAGTGATACCATTTCCCAATTTATCGGGTTTATTGATTCATCGAACTAAATCTCACCCATTGATAAATTAAAGAAATAAATATCAAACATATGTGCTTGTTATTATATTAGGATTAAGAGCACACACTTCCATAATAACTAAGGTCTTTGTTCCTTTATAAAGTCAGTATAAAAGGAACGACCTCAAATGGTCCTACTCAATACACTCTGAGTGTACTAGTGTAATTATATAGTCAAGATAAACTAATACCTAATTACACTACGACTTTCTAATGGTTTGTTCCTTTCCATTCTGGTCGTGAGCTACTGTTTATAATTTATAAGGTACCGATAACATCATCTTCTGTATGTGACACCACATACTATGTTATCTACAATATAAATTAAATGAACAACTACAAACAAATGTATATAATTAGACCAAATGTGATTCTTTATTCATAATGAATGTTTACAAAGCTTAGGCTCTCAGTATACACTCCAACATGCACAACACATTGAGAAAGGAAATGAAGATGGTTTATTCATCAGTTGTGTTGCATCTTGTTCCAATCTTTGGGCCCTGATTATGGATGCAGGCACTGGCTTCACTGCTCAAGTTTATGAACTGTCTGCGAATTTTCTTCACAAGGTGAGTTTATATGCTGATTCATTATATGTTCTAATCGCATTTCTGCTTTTGTAAAAAATTGTTTCTAAAACACACCTTTTTTCTTTTGCAGGAATGGATAATGGAACAATGGGAGAAAAACTATTACATCAGCGCACTTGCAGGGACAAACAGTGGCAGCTCCTTGGTGGTAATGTCAAAAGGTAATCTTCTTTAAATATTTATCCGTTTCAATTTTAGTTTTAAAATATTTTGCTGCTGGCTTTATCTCTGATGATTTATTGCAGGTTCTGCATATGCACAGCAATCTTACAAAGTCAGCGAGTCATTTCCTTTCAAGTGGATAAACAAAAAATGGAGAGAAGGTTTTTATATCACTGCAATGGCAACAGCTGGAAATAGATGGGCTGTTGTTATGTCTCGTAATGCAGGCTTTTCTGACCAGGTTATTGCTATTTGCCATTTAATTTAAAAGGGAAATCAGATGAGCTGTTTAGAAAAAAAAAAAAATTGTGGCGTATCTTTGGTCATCAAGGGTTTGCCTAACCAGTTTTTGATGCAGACGAACTTTTATGCTTATTATTCATCTCCATACAGGTTGTTGAACTCGACTTTCTCTACCCTAGTGAAGGTATTCATTGAAGATGGGATTGTGGTTTCCGCATAACGGCAACTGCTGCTACATGGGATCAAGTTGCCTTTGTGCTTAGTGTACCTAGAAGGAAGCCAATGGATGAGACACAAGAGACACTTAGGACATCTGCTTTTCCTAGTCAACATGTGAAGGTGAGAGAAGTTTTCATGTGTTTGAAAAACATTGTCATTTTTTCCTAGCAAATGAACGTTCAATTTGTTTCCAGGAGAAGTGGTCAAAGAATCTGTACATTGCATCTGTTTGTTATGGCCGCACCGTCTCGTGAAGTTGATGTCTTCTGCCAGAATCATTAACTACCTTTCACTACCACCATCAGTTATATTGGCTAGTATAATATCATAAGTTCGCTTTGCCTTTTTGCCACTAGTATTAGATCATAAGTTATAACTAGGTTAAGGCACCCTTCATCTCCATTTCTAGGAAAAACCACCATAGTGGCGCCATTCTGTATTAAGTTTTGAAGATGCCCTTGTTTTAGTTTCCATAGTGAATTTAAGTCTGTATAGTCATAATCTTTTAGGTTGTATGTACTTAATTTTGGTAGAAAATTAAACATCTATTGGATGGAATCATTTACTAGAAAGATTGCTGCTGCAATGTGGTAGCTCTACCACTATTTGCTTTTTGTTTCATAATTTATCTCTTTGATTTATGTAAATGTAAGATATAAGTTATTGGGACTGGATTGAGGATTCTGATAGAACCTTTTGTTGCAGATGAAAGTCATAAAATCGATATTAATGCCCAATAAATTATTAGTGACATGCTGGTTTTTTTGAGCATTTGCCTTTCTAGATTCTATAATTGTTTATCTTGTTAATGGTTGGTTGTCTTCTAACTCTTCTTAAATATGTTCCGTTGCGTCGGCAGTAACTTTGTCGCACCCAACCAATCTCGCCCAGTCTCTTTACCCGCGTGATGAGTTGACCGATTCCAAACGGGTCCCTCCCCATTTTCCTACCGAAACCGTTGCGGTTTGGACAACAACTTCTTATCGACTGGCATGATCGTAATTATCTGGTCAATGCAGACGCAAAAAGGAACAAAATTTGAATGGAAATCCCACCATGAAGAGGCTTTGCAGTTTCTAAAACGTATATTGATTGCCCGCGTGACGACCTGGTTGGCGACTGGTTAGACGGTGTGGGGCACACTTTGGTTCCTACGACGACAAGACGGGGAGATGAGGTAAGAGATTTGTTTTTTTTCTGTTTTACCCCGTTAAAAGTTCGGCAACGGATCGCGTTTCTTCCTCACGACGCGAGAGGCGACGGCGAGATCAGCTTAACGCCGTCAAAGTCAAGTTGGTAACAAGGGAAAGCGACAGAGAGAAAGAAAGCAGGCCGAGGGAGTTGGGACGAGAAAGGGAACGCGCAGCGGAAGCAAGTGACATCGAGGTCGGCGAAAAAGCGCTTCCAACAATCTCCACTTGGCTAGGTTTTGTTCAAATTTCAAATTATTCGCTAGCTCATGTCCATGCCCTAGGAGCAAGAACGCTTATCCAGGTCTGTGTATGTCGCCGATCCGTTAACTTGTGAGATCTGAACTCAGGAGTGCTGCATTGCTTAAAAGATGATAGATTTTCCTATTAGATACTAGGGTACAAGCTAGTTGTTGCATTGAAAGCCAGCTTCTAAAGTTTACGGTTTACGTCGTCAGAAGATTGGTGGATAATAAACAGCATGGGAACTTTAAATGTCGATGCTGATGCAGGTAAACTTCTTGCTTGCAGTAATTTTTTTACCGGATTTTGAGTAATTTCAGGTATTACTATGTTGTTTCTTTTGCAAATCCAGCAAAGAAGCAATTGGATGTAATTCGCTGGTTGAATAGTCTGTTTCTGGATTTGAATATGCCTGTGGAATCCTCCAAAGAAGAACTGAGAGCGTGGCTGTTGGATGGTACAGTTTTATGTGGGGTTCTGAGCCGGATCAGTCCATCTTTCTCCGTGGTATGATTGGAAACCAGTTGATGTTTATGGTAAATCTGACATAGATATGTGTCTTCTGATGGTTAATAGTTCCCCGTTTGGCATTATCATGTTCTACAGAGTCCGAGAGATTCTTCTAATTCTTCTGATAAGCAATTGATCAACATCAAAAAGTTCATTTCAGTCATGGAGGAAATGGGATTGCCGAGTTTTAGAGTTGCAGACCTGGAGCAGGTGATGGTCCACTTTGTTAAATTTAAGTGAATCAGGACATGAACTAATTGCAAGAACACATATAGAATCCATACTCCAATAGACGAAATTAGATTTCTTCATTAAGTTAAGCCTATAAGTGTTTTATTTTTTCTGCTCATTTGGTTGGTACTGATCATCTTAACTGTCTCAGGGATCTATCTCTGGAGTTGTTGAATGTCTTTTGTCCCTCAGAGATCACTTGAATTCAAAAGTTATGGAAGATTGTGCTGCCAACTATGATGAACCTGTGATCCAGCTAAGAAAGAGGTGGAACCTTCCAGAAGGTTTGCTGATAAATTTTTTATCAGATTTATTTGAATCCCGTATTCATCTCTTGAAGATGCTATTGATTCATGGGCTGCATGATGCCTATGTTCTTCCTTTCATCTGAAAATTGGGTTCTTCCTTTGTCAAAGGGAGAAGGATTTGCATAGATGTTAACATTTGGTCAATACTATTGTATAGCCTATTGCTTAAGGACACTGTTATTAGGAAGTCCTCTTCTTTCTTTTTTTAAATGTTGTTTATTATGTTATACATTTAAGTGGGATGATAATGAAGTATTTCCATTTTAAATGTTGTTTGCCTTTATTATAGGCTACGTGTGTATATGTAAATATCATGTATAATTTTAGGGCCAAGTACCTGTTATAACCGAAGGAATTTAGATATCTTCACAATGGTATGATATTATCCACTTTGGGCCTAAACTCTCATGGTTTTGTTTTTGAGCTTTATCCCAAAAAGACTTCATACCAATGAAGATATTTTCCCTTATAAGGCTATGATATTTCCCATGTGTTTTCAATGTATGACTTTGTTTGTAATCTTGCAACCCCAACAATTTTTCCTTCAAAAGAAGGACCACAAAACCCCTCAAGCAGAAAGTCTATCCGTTTGATATCCGATCCTCGACCCACCAGATCTTCCTGTCTCTCGGTCCAATCAATCTACTAGGTCTTCCTACTATTCGGTCCACCAGACTTGCTAGGACTTCCATGCCCCTCAATTCAACTGACTTACTATGTCATCCTTGCCTAGCCGCAATTAGGGCTTCTCTGCTTGGTTGTCCATCAGACTTCCTACCTAGTGTCTGATCCTCTTGATCCTGGGAGACTCCACTTCCTTTATTTGAGGTCAATATTCTACTCACATGACTTAATTAGATCATTGCTTTGGTGCACAGCTGGCAGTTTGGGCTCTGATACAAATTGTTATAACCGAAGGAATTTAAATATCTCCACAATGGTATGATATTTTTCACTTTAGGTCTTTTGTTTTGGGGCTTTATCTAAAAAATCTTATACCAATGGAGATATCTATCTTCCCCTTATAAGCTCATGATCTTTCCCATGTATTTTCAATATGGGAATTTGTTGACAACCTTGCAACTCCAACCATCCCCCCTCAAATGAAGGACCACATGACCCCCCTCAAGCGGAGAACCTATCTCTTTAACGCCCGATCCTCGACCCACCAGGTCTTCCTGCGTCTCGATCCAACTGACCTACTAAGTCTTCCTGCCCTTCGGTCCACCCGACCTATTAAGATTTCCTTGTCCCTCAATCCAACTGATTTACTAGGTCTTTCTTGCCTAACCGCAACTAGGGCTTCTTTGTCTAGTTGCCCACCAGGATTTCCCGTCGGGTGTCTGGTCCTCTTGATCCGGATACGAGAGCCCCCACTTCCTTTGTTTGAGATTAATATTCTATTCACATGACTCGATTAGACTATAGCTCTTGTGCACAGTCTGCGGTTAAACCCTTTAGCAATCCGGGCTCTGATGCTAATTGTTAGGGCCAAAAGAATTTAGATATCTCCACAATAGTATGATATTGTCCACTATAGGTCTAAGCCTTTATGATTTGTTTTTGGGCTTTACCGAAAGATCTCATTACCAATGGAGATATCTTTCCCTTATAAACCCATGATCTTTCCCATGTATTTTCAACTTGGGACTTTGTTTGCAACCTTGCAACACCAACAATACCAACTATAAATGTATCGGTAGAGAAATATGACCTTATAATGTATCTATTTTCACCATGTAATCTATTGATGCTTGTAGCATTTAATATTGATATCTGTTGAATTTATGATACTGTTCTTAAGATGCTTTTGTTTTTTATTTGGTTCATGTCCCAAACTATTGCCATCAGAAATTTTATCTCATTCACGAGGTGGATTTTAGTAAAATAATGATGCAAATTTCACTAGGCAATATTTACTTGGCTATTGGGTTATCTCCTATATACAACAGTTCATGCTTACAGATGTGCACAGGATAGTGTAACAAAAATTAGGATGAAACATCATAAGATATATTGAAGAGTGCTGATGGATGTTTGCCATTCCTCTTCTAGTTTACTGAATGAGATGACTTTTTATTTGTGTTTTGATGATCTTTTATTTGTGCTTTAAGGCAGATGTAGATAATAAATGTTTTTTTCTTAAAAAAAATATAATAATAATTTGGTACTATAAGTTTTTTTTCAGTCTAAATCTGGAAACTCAAACAGTTCACAAATTTCATTAGTTTTGGCATTTTCTTTAAATTTACCTTTTAGCAATTGGAAAACTTGCCTGTTATACATTTCGATATTGTGAATTCTAAGTTGAAACATGTTGTCCTTTTCTTGTAATGTTATTTTTTTCCCCTTTTGTTTTGACTGTTTTGTGGTCATTGGCTCATCACTGTGTGCAGAATGTATTATGCTTGAAGAATCATTGTTTTCTTCTTTCCTTTTAATGGATAATGAATAGAAGTTAATATAAGTATTTTTTCCAATAACTTGGCAGAATCATCATTTGCCTTTCATTATGCTGGACATAATTTTCCCGAAGCTTGCCAATTAGGAAAAGGGCGTGTTTCTGATCTTTCATCTGCTAAAATTATAGAGGTGCTAAAGTCAAACAGTTTAGATGTAAGCTTTTAGATATACTTATCTTGATGCATGCTTATTTTATTGATTTAACCATTTCTTGTTCTTATGGTTGTATCATCCTAAAAATTAGAGTGCCCCAGCTCAATCACTTTTAATCATCATAAATGGGATTCTTGATGAAAGCATCGAGAGAAGGAATGGAGAGATACCTCAAGTATGTTGTGGGGAAAGCAAATTGTTGGTTTACTTGACAAACTCTTCACATATCTCACCATGTCTATTTTGATTTTCGTGATTTAATGGTTGTATATCTCCTTGTCTATCCTCAGCGTGTAGCACATCTATTAAGAAGAGTTGTGCAAGAGATTCAACATCGTATTGCAACTCAAATGGAGCATATAAAAAGTGTAAGATAACACATGGCATCCAATATAAACTGTTTTATAGTTGTCTAATAGCTGTATATCTGCAGCAAAATAATCTATTTAAAGCTCAAGAAGGGAAGTACTCATCAAGAATAAGGGTACTAGAGGAATTGACAAAGGGGGCACATGAAGAAAACAAGGTATCAATAAACAGTTCCTGTTCTCATCAATCACTACATAATATCTGTTTTTTTGACATGTTCTTTTTCATAACTTACAGATAATCATGCAGCAACTCCTACTAATAAAGGTATGTAGTTTCTGCCAATCGCATAATATTTGTATGGAAATCTTTATCTTCTGTGATTTAATTTTGCCCTTTGTTTATGCGCAAAGAATTAAAATTTCATCCTTAATTTGCTCCCAAATTGTTATTTCTTATATCTTAGCAATGGATACAATCATTATATTTTCAAAGGAATAATTGTTGCTTCACGATGAGAACAATATAGAATTTCATTTTCTATCCTTTGCTAGGTAACATAGTCTAATTTTACTTTTTTTTTACCTGTGTGACCTCTTTAACTTAGATGTTTGTAGTGCATAGATATGAGCTTTAGTATCCGAATTTAAGTTGCATTAAAGATGCAATTTCATGGGGTAATTTTTTAACTCACTTTTATGGACTTTACTCTAAAATAAACAAGGAAATAAATAATGTAAACTTGAACACACACACATATATACGAAATATTTATGCTACCATGGCCTGCGGACGCTATCCACACCTGTACAGTTTTCATTTTTAAATTTTTTTTTGAGCCCCCGGTTATGCCAATGAGATTTTGCCTTTAGGGTTTAGGGGTTGGGTTATAGTATTAAGCACAAATATTTTTTTTTGAGCTCCCGGTTATGCCTACGAGATTTTGCCTTTAGGGTTTAGGGGTTGGGTTATAGTATTAAGCACAAAAAAAATTTCAAATCGAATAAATGTTTGAGGTTTGCACAGAGTGTTCGCAGTAAGGTCCTTAGGGTAACATATATATATATAAGAAAATGTAGTTTTTTTAATTTTCTCAACTAAACTGATTAAATCTAACTTAGGGATCATATTGAGTAATTCGTGATCATGGTGGCATCAATTAGTTTGTGATCATGGTAGAGTCGACTGTGTCCAAAGGGAGGAGGTGCATGGTGGTCGCAGCAGGTGGACGACAGCAGACCTATATAAACCATGTAATTGAATGTTTAAAGTTTTTTCTACATTGATGAATAACAAATACGGTGAGAGGGACTATTGTGGGATCAAATCCTAATAATTTTCTCCAACTCTTAAAATGAGATTGTCCAGATAGTTTAATATGAAAGAGACAAAAAGGAGAAGATTTGTGAAATTTTATAATTATTTCACATTAAGATATGAAATCTTAGATACAAAAGGTGAGATGAGATGGATACACAGTGTTAGTGGGATGTCACCATTCACAAACAAATACTAGTAGCTCTGTCAGAAGGTAAAATACCAGTGTTGTTGAGATAGTAGGTATACGTTGCAAAAGAATTATAGCTAATTCCTTTTGCATCCTGAGGATTCTGAATGAGTTCTATATATTTGAATTCTATGATTTTGTAACCAGACCTGCACAAATACATAAATATATGTAGGGATGTAACTATCCATTACCTACTATTTAAGTGGCCACTATTTTCATCCTTGAAATGGAAAAAGATGCATAATTGAGCTGAATAATTTAGTAAAATTCTCTTTTACTTATAGTGGCTGAGCTGATTAAGAGGTTTCAACTTGGAAATGATTAAATTAATAATTCCGTAATAATGAATTATCATGCTTAACCATAACACTTAGATACATTGTGTCTTGTGAGTTTTTACTGTGAAGGTGTTGCATGACATATCTCTTTTTGGATGCAATATAATTTGCGCATAGGTTCATTTGAGGTTATTCTGTCTCCTCTCTATTCTAAATAATCAACTTGAAGTCTTAACACCGCAAAGCATTTCTACTATATCAAAGTTCTATCGTGATTCATGTGCAAAACAGGGTTTAATGTGATTATCTAAAAGAACACTGAAGCTTTTCTAAATTATCTCTCAGCAATTGGTTATGGTCTGTTTAATATACACTGTATAATTCATATCTGTTCACTTTAAAAAGATGTGAGTATAACAGTTATTTGAACCTGTGTTCTGGGGGACTAGCACTATGGAGTTTACAATTAGAAGATTGAATTAATTGGGTTAATGCAAAATCAATACTTTAGATGACTCTTTGCCTGCTATAACTGTAATACGGTTTGATGAGAGATCTTGCATTACAAACATCATATTGCAATTTGGAGCTGATCAGTATTGTTATACCATAAAAAATGATACAAATGATGAGATCACATGGCACTTTATTTTTGATGTTTCTTTTTAGTTGTTTTTATGAGTAAAGATAAAAAACAATTCTTATTTTTGACATCAACATATCTTTCTGTAGGCTGAGAAATTTAAGATTGAAGAAAGGAAAAGCATTTGTGAACAAGATATAATTAGGTTGTCCGACGAAAAAGAAGATATGAAAAATGTAATTGCAGAGCTTAAGAGGGAATCGGAGACCACACACAAAATGTATTCACATTGCATCCAAGAATTGGAGGATAAAGCAAAGGAAAACAAAGCCCACTTAGATGAGAAGACAAAGGAAGTTGAATTTCTTTTGGAAGATTCCAAGAACAAAATAAAAGAACTTGAGGAAGCTTCAAAAGCTAAATTTAAAAAGTGGCTAGATAAGGAAAACAAAGTTAAAAATTTCATACATGCTCAGCTGCAGGCAATGCAGGTTTGATTTTTTTTAATCTTCTATTTTCCCTCCCCCCATTGATATGTCTTTCCTTGTTAGGCTAAAAATTTCAGTATCTCAGGACTTGAAGGAATCATCTAACTCAGTCAAGGAGGACATCATTTATTCTCAAGTGAATTATCAAGAAGAAATGACTAATTTGGGTACAGAGTATCTCAGTTTTCATTATTAACTGCTTTTTATTTTTATGGTGCCTTTCAATACTAGCATGTTGTTTCTATTTTTCAGGTTTGAGGCTGAAAGGGCTAGCAGATGCTGCTGATAATTATCATAATGTTCTTGCAGAAAACCAGAGATTGTATAATGAGGTCCAGGAATTGAAAGGTAGTTCTTTAGCTATAATATGGCTACTTATGGGACAAGGTAGCTTGCAGTCTGCTATGCATTTGAAATTAACTTTTGCATTTTGAAGGAAATATAAGGGTATATTGCCGCATAAGACCATTCCTCCCTGGTCAAAATATGAAGTCAACGACAATAGATTACTTTGGTGAGAACGGTGAGCTCCTTATTGGAAATCCTTTCAAACATGGAAAAGATGGACATAGGATGTTCAAGTTCAACAAAGTCTTTGGTCCTGCTGCTTCTCAAGGTTGTGTTTTTGTTGATCTATTGTCTCATTTAATAATTTTGAGTCTATTCACAGTGATATTTGGTTTAGCTTGGTAGTTTCCGTTCATATTGCTTCTTTCAATGCATTGATCATGCTTCCTCAATAACAGCTGAAATATTTTCGGATATTCAACCATTGATAAGATCTGTTCTTGATGGCTATAATGTATGCATTTTTGCATATGGTCAGACTGGATCTGGGAAGACGTACACAATGGTATGGTTTTATTCTTTCTTGTTAATGAAGTTAAATTAGTTTCTACTTCTAGATTATAATTTCATTTTTTACATGTTTTCTGAAACTTGAAATCTTTCTTGTTCCAAGAGTGGACCTAATTCAGCATCAGTTGAGGATTGGGGAGTGAATTACCGAGCTCTGAATGACCTTTTTGAGATTTCTGAAAGGAGGAGAAACAGTTATTTATATGAAATTGGTGTTCAAATGGTTGAAATTTACAATGAACAAGTGCGCGATCTTCTTTCAGATGATGGTCCCCAAAAGAGATATCCTTTAAGCATGCCTCAGTTCAAATTTTTATAGCAGATGTTTTTTTTTTATGAGTGTAGATAATTCATTTATTCACATTCTGTAGCTGATATTCTACTCATATGCCTACGTAATTGTACCTCTTGATCTGTGGTTATGAAAAATATTTGGAAAATTTGTTGAATTTTATTTACCTTGACCTACCAAACACTAGGTATTTGGAGTACTACTCAACCAAACGGGCTTGCTGTTCCTGATGCTAGCATGCATTCTGTCAATTCGACCTCAGATGTTCTGCAATTAATGCATATTGGACAAACAAACCGAGCTGTGGGTTCAACTGCTCTCAATGAACGAAGTAGCAGATCTCACAGGTCTTCTTATTCCTTGCAGTTCATGCATATAAGCTAAGGCTAGTTTCGTTAGCTAATTTTCCCCCCCTAAACTTATTGCAGTATTCTCACTGTCCATGTTCGGGGTGTGGATTTGAAGACTGGATCTACATCTAGGGGTTGTCTTCATTTGATAGACCTTGCAGGCAGTGAAAGAGTTGAACGCTCTGAAGCAACAGGAGATAGACTTAAGGAAGCACAACATATAAACAAATCTTTGTCTGCTCTTGGAGATGTTATATTTGCTTTAGCACAAAAAAATACACATGTTCCATACAGAAATTGTAAACTAACCCAAGTTCTACAAAGTTCTTTAGGTATCAATTTTTTTATTTCGTTGAAGACCTGTTGTGGCTATGCATATGTTTGTACTCACTCAATGTTTGTATGCTTACACTGCAGGTGGACAGGCAAAGACGCTTATGTTTGTTCAAATAAATCCAGATAATGAATCATATTCCGAGACTATTAGTACTCTAAAGTTTGCTGAAAGAGTGTCTGGAGTTGAGTTAGGTGCTGCACGGAGCAACAAAGATGGCAGGGATGTAAAAGATTTATTAGAACAGGTTTTTCTCCCTTGTCCTGCTTCTAAACACATGTATTGGCTTTTGTCTTCCATTTCAATGTTATTTCTTTCCCAAAAAAAGTTTCCTTTTTCATTGATTTTTTATAAGAATATGAGATATGTAAACATCATTGCTAGAATTTGGCTGTGGGCTATGTTGAAGCTCTGTAGAAATTGTTTGTGTTTGCAAGTGCAACTGTAATTGCTAGTGACACTAGCTATCTTTAAGATAAATGTAGCTTGTGTTATCATATCCCCTTTTATCTTTTTAAATTGCCCCTTAACAATGATTAAACATTTGTTTTGCCTGAACAATCCTGAAATTTCAAGAATTCGTTAACTTTGGTGGAGATGTATTTTGTACTTTAATATAATCAACTGCACCATTCTTGTTGCCTATGGCCCTATAGAGTTTATTTCCTGTTATCCATAAAAAATCATTGCAGGCTTAATTATTTGGTTATCACTAACACTCTGCAGGTGGCATTTCTCAAAGACACTATATTAAAAAAGGATGAAGAAATTGAACGGCTGCAGATGGTTGTGGACCATAAAACTCGGTCTCATGTGGCAAGAGATGAGAAATATTCTGTATTAAAACACTCAGCATCCTCTACCTTTATCCCTTCCCTAGGTGGAACAAGCACTACAGATGCTCATCTTAGAGACAGTATGACAGTTTTTAGAGATAATGTTGCTTCACATTTTGAGGACCACTGCCATTGCACTACTAATGGAGGGGATACAGTTCAGAATCTGCAATCTGGTGCTGACCCTTTGGGCTTCAGAGATGCCAGTTTAGAAGACAGATTAAGTGACATATCTGATAGTGCACGCTCGGTGGGTAGAGAAAGTGATGATTCAGTAAGCTGTTCCACTGATTTTGCACTTTTTCCCTACTCTAGCAAACCAGAAGAGATGACAACAGGAAGGATGTACGTATCCTAAGTGCATTATTGTTGTTCTTGTTAAGTCAAAGATATTAATCTATATTTCCAACATCTCTTGGATCACCAATAATTTTTAATTTAGAAGTGTGTTGAGATTTCCAACATCTCTTGGATCACCAATAATTTTTAATTTAGAAGTGTGTTTTCTCAATTTCTAAGGTAAAGATTGCTCTTGTTTTTTTTTATGCTCAATTAAAATGGTTTAAATGTCTCATTGTTAGCTGCTGTTGGGAAGCTGAAGAAATTATTTAATTCTTTGTTGTTTACATGCACATGTTTTGATCTCATCAGTACGTAAGCAGGAAGGATAAGCAAATTTTCTAATTGCTTTTTTGGTCCTTTGTTCTGAGTGCAGGCCTAGGGTTGAGTCAAGACTCTATAGAACTGCAGGGAAAACAGGGCAATCAATATCTAACAAGGCAAAATTGAAAGAACCATCAAAATCTGAGGGTATGTCACGAATCTGACTCATTCTCTTAATTCCATTTTTTTTTCCCAATGGAGACCTCCATTTTAAAGGTGCCATTAGAGGTAAAAAATGTAGATTCTACAATCGATTGCAAACCCATTGGCAATATAATATTATCTAACTTCTTGGAAGTTTGCCTCTGTGAATTCATACTGAGAAAAATTTAATTGGAATCCATTAAATTGAGATTTGCCCTTCATCCCAATCCTTATTGGATGTTTTTGGCAGATGGAATAAGAGAGGATGGAACCAGTAACGCTCAAAATAATCATTAACTTAGCTAATTGGTTCCTGAGATAGTAGTTCTGCCAGTTATTTTATAGGTTAAATTTTGGGATTCTGCATTTTTTTTTGTCTAGTACAAAGTTTGAAATATATGTGTATTTCTCGGCTTTTGTCCAGTGATAAATTAACACAATTAATACCCTTAACAAAAATTACTCCTTGCTCCTAACAGGCACGAGGAAGGCAACAGGCAACAGCAGTCTCGTAAGACCTTCGATGAAGGCTACAAAACCTCGGCAGTAAGCAATGTTGTGAGCAAGCATGATGCATTTTACACGGCACAAGTTATCTAAATTGACGGAAGCACGAATGCATGCGCGTAATATATGCAGAACGTCATTCCATGTTATTAATTTTTATAGATATGGAAAGCCAACCGCTTGTTGTCACTTCTGCCATGATGCCATCTCTTGTTCTCGATATTTATACGATATGTAGTAAAGTTTTCTATTCGCCCTCTGGAGTTAACATAATTTTCGTAATTTACTTGTATGGTGTTTAAAAGGATCCTATGCAACCCCTTCAGCGATTGATCACCAAAAGCAACAAGGAATATTTACAAACTATGGACTTCTTGTCACATGTTCGGATTGTGGAAGGAAAAGTTGCAAATGTGAGAAATTCTTTTATGCGTCATTATTATTTTGCTCTCTTATATTTCGCTTTTAAGAAGGGAATGAACATATCATGGATACGCGTTCAGGTTTTATTTTGTGCAGAGATGGTGAAAGAATGGGTTGAGAAAGAGAGAAATTGAAGCATCAATTTTATATCATGCAGCATAAGTATTACCTACAAATTTGAGTCCAGTCCTCCATTAATCTGCCTCTAAATATGAATCCAATATCAAACGATGATATAAATGGAAGATCACAAAAACACATTTGCTAATGAATTATTCATAGTTCGCAGAGATCTACTGGAATCACTTTATTAAATAATAGTTAACACAGCGGAAAAATGCACGAATACGAAACATTCATTACAAAATTCGTCCTCAAACACTCTCTTTGTGAATTAACCAAAATGTTCATGGCTGAAAAATTAAGGATTCATAAAGTAGCTAAAAATGAAGCGAGTTTTTAGTCTTCATTTCCTTGGAGGAATATGAGATGCTCGCGCCTAAGAGGGGTGAATTACAGGCCTTGTTCAGAAAGGTAATCGCCCAACCTCTCCACGACTAGATTGCATTGCCCCGGAGTCATGGGCTCATCATAGATACCGAAGATCAGTGCTTGGTTAGTCTTCTTCACAGTGATACCTCCAGAGCCCTGTCATGGATGACAAAATCTTGTCCATGAGAAAGGTAAGAACTAGTCGCATACTAAACTATACTAAGAACAAGATAACCTTCTTTCCACGAATGACTACTCCTGGCTCCCCCTGAATGACCATATATTTTGTTGATCCGAGAAATAAGCCGATAGGGGCAAGTGTTCCCGGTTCATTGAAATCATTGATGATATTGGTGATCTCCTCTGGCTTAAACTATAAAACATAAATAGAAATATGAATTAGAAGAATGTAATTAATGAAAACAAAGATCAAGAAAATGCATGCTAGAAAATCAAATTAATGCCATTAGATTTGATCAAAAACCTGAGGGAAGGAAGCACTCTGTGCCCACACGCTGCCGTCTTGGCCCATGATAGCCGCCGCGGTGAGGTGATGACCCTCGGTCTCGCACATCAATTGCTCATCGACGTAGGTTTGCCACGACATTGTCTTTGTATATTTATCCTCCAAATCACCTTCTTCTCGTTGCAGTCAGTGTAAAGTGCTTTGCTCGCATGTGCTTTAATAAGTTTGTTTTGGGGATGGCGGAGAGTGAGGGGGAGATAGAAGCGGATCTCAATTGTGGCTCCACCAGCCATTCAACTTAATTTTTGGTATCACTTTTAAATCGCTCTATAAATATGTTGTCCATTTTTAGAATATAAATGAGCAAGGGAGGCCAAAAAAAAAAAAAACACAATAGATGTCCTTTTTATTATTAGAATTGTCGAAAGGTGTCTTTATTTTTTTGCATTTATCATTAAAATAACATCTAATCCCGTCTTACTCCCTGTTTTATTATAAAAAATATCATCATTTTGATATTATTATAGTAACTATGTGATGATAATTATTATAATTATATAATAACTACCCTTTCATAGTTGCTACGGGTTATATCAGCTATGATATCATAGTTATTATAATATAATATTAATCAGTTTTGATTAAAGATAAAGTATTTATGCTATAATAAATATGATTTATAATTGTCATAATATAATATTGATCCGTGTTAATCAAATATTTATATTATAGTAATTATGGATTGTAACTGTTACTGAGAGCTGAAGTGCCCATATTGTAACAGCTACATCAAAATTAAAATGTTCATATTATAACAGTTATGATTCATAACTACTGCAACAACGTTGAACAAAATTATTTTTAAAAATAAAAATAGATTAAAATGAGATAAAATATCATTTTTAACAATGAATTTAAAAAAATGTCCTTTTAGGATTTTAATAAGAAAGACTTTGTGATTTTTGCTTATTCGAGTCTAGCACAATTACATTTACAACTTAAATTGTTTTCTCATTTTTCTATGTATTATAGGAAAGCTAAAACTATGAAAATTTTAAGATATCTAAATAATATAAATAAATAGTATTATAACTATATACAATAGATTATAACACTATCTTATTAGTAAAGTTTATTAGTATTCTATTTTTTTAATTTATATTTTCTCTTAATATTAAAAATTCATAAATAAACTGTAATAGTTACATATTGAATATGTCAACAAACACTATTCTGTACATTAACTTTGCCAAAAAATTTCTGCGAATATAATTTTAATTTGTTTTATAAAATTGGTTTCCATCAATTCACAGCACAAAATTCATGTTAATGATTTTCATCAATTTATTGATTTATTTTTGACCTGTCATTAAAAATTCCTTTTTTTTATTAATTCACAAAACCAGCTAACCGACTGATCTTAAAAATAACCGATCCGACCTCATTAAAAAAAAATTTATCGATCAGAGTAAATATAAAAAACACAGATGACAATATCATGAGTAATTCGAACAACACGAGTATATTAAGATGCTCTATGTTAATTTTGAACGCATGGATCTTTACCATCGCATCGGACTTTAACATAGCAATGCGTTGTTAATTGACTTGATAGAATCTTTAAATAATAAATAGAAGAAACAAAATTCAAAATTCAGACAGCAATTGGACATTTAAAAATTCAAGTCGCATTTTTGAAGTGCAGAAGGTGGATCAGGTATTGACGACAAATCCCTTGTTGGTCGCCCAGCTGGCTGTGTTTAGTCTCGTATACTATAATAAGAATTGGCAGCAAAAGGCAGAGGCAGAAAAAGACCGGTCTGACTCTGAAAGTTAAAGCAGCGGACAAGGGAATTTGTCTCCACAGCTCAACCTATTTGAGTTGACCACCTGTTTCCTCCACCTCGCCTTATCCCCAAAGCTAAATTCCCACTATCTAATGGATGAGGAATAGATTCCACTTTGTACTAATCGAACAGACTGACCTGACCTGTGTTCCTAGGTTAACTAGTTGAGCCGTGTCGGGTCGAAGCCTGCTTCGGAGCATCCAAACACTTGACTGTGAATTGGTCCAGAAGGCAAAGACTGACATCAAAGATATGGATGAATCCTATTCAAAGAACTTATCCATTAGAAGACCAACCATTTAATAAGATAATGTGGAAGAAAGAATCCTTGAAACAAGGAGAGAAGACAATGGCAAAAGGTGCATCTCACCTTGACCCTTCAAAAACATGAGGGGGCCAGCACTGAGATCTTCACGTCTCTTCGCATGAAAGGTTGTGTTCCCAAGACCTTAAAATAAGGCATCTGAGCTGCCGTTTCCATCCACACCATTAAAATAATAGCAAGCCATAGAAGTTTGTTGCCCAGAGGCATCAAAGCTGTCAGCTTATATATATTGAGGCAGAGCAAATAGGAGATATAGATAAGCTACAAGGGGAGCTTGGGCCGCTTCAGAGTGTGGATATGGGTAGAGACCGCCATCAAAGGCGCCATGGAGTTGATAAAGATGATGAAGAGCTCTTTGATTCTGACTCTTTCTTAAGCAACTCGGACGACGATGATGATTCAGAAGATGATGATGCTTCCGCTCCCACTTCTGCACCAGCAAACATGAATTCAGATGGAGCTCTATCTGAGTTATCTGCGCTCATGGAGCATTTACCTATCAAGTCAGTATTTACTGATTTTCAGAAAGTAGAAATTATCAAGTTCAGCTTCCTAAGAACATTTTTTTTTTCTGAATTGAAACTGAAAATGGTTGTTGCAGGAGAGGGTTGTCCAGATACTATCAAGGGAAATCGCAATCCTACACATCACTCTCTGCTGTCAGCAGCATAGAGGATCTGCCCAAGAAAGAGAGTCCTTACAAGAGAAAGATGATGAAGGCATGCAAGAGCTACGCAGGAGGACTGGATGCGAGCCAGAGGTCTCCCCATACTCCTGGACCTTGTAGCAAGACCTCATCGAAGAAGGCACCCAGAGTAGCTTCTTGTGCGTCTTTGATGTCAAAGAGTAGCAGCAGTAGCGTTTTCTGTAGCAGCAAACCACCTCCCATTCGTGTACAGAAAAATCAATGCTCACATTGATCATCTGTTTACTCGCCAAGTCTTCTTTCAGATGTAGCGTTTAGATAGGGAAATTGGAATTACATTACCTGCGATTTTGTAGCTCGTTGCATTTATCTTCTCCGTTCAAGGTGTAAAATCTGGGGTTTTATTTGAGAGATGCTGAGCAGGGGTTTTCCAAGCTATCCCGAATTTGGGTGCCGTGCCAATGACAGAGATATGTTTGAAGCAAAATTTGCTTGCCATTAAGAACAAGCTATATCTCGTCTCAAATGGGGTTCCTCGTCCAACAAACCAGTTCCTGTAAAATGCTAAAACAACCATTTATTTGTCAACTCAAAAACACGATTCTCACCTGCTAATTTATTGTAAACTTTTCAACATGTCAAAAGTTGGATATGGATTCCTAGCGTGATCCAGCCTCAGAATATTTCAGATTGACTACTGTTATAAAAGGCAACATCACTTGATGCTCCAAAGCAATGTCTTAGATGCTACCGTCATTAGAACCGTTGGCTTGGCTGCGGTGCTAAAGAAATCTATTACTTCTTTAAGAGGATTAAGAATCTATCCTGTTGGTCACTCTTGTTCTCTAGAATAAAGAAAAGACAAGAAAAGGACAAAGAAATAGTTATTCCTAAATCCACTTAGGTAAACACCAAGACAGTGCTTTGAGCGCCTAAAAGGGCACTATCAATAGGTTCCCTAGTGTAGCAATAATCACTATTCCAAAGGTTATATTTCTACACAAACAAGCATAAACAACTTCAGAGATTACACCAGTATACAGTAATAATCATGACAGATCAAAGCAAGTTAGAAGGTAAGTAATGAAGTCATCACCATTTCAGATAGTACGATACTAAGACAACCAGCATTTTTTTTTGTCAAGAAAATAAGGAAAGAGATTCTTGGGACTTGGGTTTTAATGAGTGAAATGAGAATAGGGACCTGGAGAGGGAGAAAAGGACAATATATAATGGCAAAGAAGGGGGGGCATCCAACACATTGATGAACTGTCAGAAATAAAATAAAGGCTACCTTTTCCGCTTTGTCTTTTGCATGCATAACCAATGGGTTAGACAGACTCACTACAGAGATTCTAGAGGTGTCTGTGTGCTGAGGTCCATGGAAGATGATATCATTTTTTGTCTAGAGACGCCTATGAGATTGCCGACCTCCTTGGTTTTACATAACGTCTACTTTGCCACTTGGCTACCGTGGGCATTGGCCAGGAGCAAGTGGGCACATGAATACAAGCATACGCATACAAGCCCATAGATGTGAGACAAGTTCATAGCCCCACTGATCAAACTCTAAAACACATGCCTGAAATGTTGGACAAGTTCAAAGCCAATCAATCAGTGTCTAAGACAAATGCAATATGTATGATTACTTTTTTTTTTTCAAACTTTCTGTTTCATCTGCTCTTCTGAGCCTCAGTAGCAAAGACATGGTTTGGATGGAAATGATAAGATAAATGTTTGTTCATAGGAACTATTTAAGCTAGATAGATTCTTTCCACCATGTAACTTAACAATGGCCAGAGCTGCTCTGTAGAAATACATGGCATGTGAAAACATATGAGAATTGTTGATCACGGATATTTTGATAGCCAAAAGAAGAATTACAAATCTAAGGATTTTTAGACTGGCCATAAAATTGACAAAAAGGGAGAAATAGAAATTTCAGAAATTCAGAGTTCATGAGAAAAAGAAACAATAAATGCAAACTTCTGGTTTTTTTTTCTGAATAAAAAATCCGACTTCCTTTTGTAGGCTTGTAGCTATAGGAATTAAAAGGAAGATACTCATATGAAAGTGGATCCTGAGTTAACAAAAAACACAGCACTCTTGTGACCAATTGTGGTTATACGCATCATGTTTGACAGGTGACAAGTAATTTCTTTAAGATTGGATAGGTTGCAACCTCATTTATAAAAATAAAACAGCAATGGCGTGTATAAATTGGGTTAGCAACTTTACTGAAAACCACATAACCTCGAAAATAGACAAGTTTCCATTCAGTTAATGAGTTGTTAAGATTTCATATTGCACTATGTTGGGTGACAAGCTACAAGAATAATGCTGGGGCTCTTGGTTCAACATCCTTGCATTGCAAGACACAACTTAAACAACTTTTCGAAGTAAAGCCTGTGTAACCCAAAATAGTATTCCAACAATAAATCAAAAGCTGTGGATGAGTTCAACTAAAAATGTTAGAGTGCACAAGAATAAGGGAAGCATATGCGAAATCCCTAATAAGCTTTTCGCATTCTGCCAATACAAGTAAAATTATGAATCTAAACATCTTCACATGCCAAGGAATCTAAATGGATGACAAAAGTAGAAAAAATTACTCTTCCAGTTAAAATGTAAGAAGACCTTCCAGACCAAGGGGTTTTAACCAAAAATTTAATACTGGAAACATCTGACAGACAACAAATCAAGTCTTACACAGTAAACTAGAGTACCTAATTCAACTTCTTATCTTATAATAAGTCAGATGAAAGTAACATGGTTTTCAACCATCATTAGTTCCAATTTGTCTAGTCATGTTCAGAGGAATCTAAGAAAGACAAATACTGTAACAGATCAGACAGACATGAAAGAGTAACTCTAGAAAGAAAGAATTGGACAGAGGCATTATTCATGGAAAAAACTTATATACTGGAGGATATTTACATATTACAATCCATCTGCCATTTACATTTGGCATGTCTAGAATCCAGATTCCAAAGCTTAGTTGCACATTAATTCCATTTCCTATATATAGTCCATTAATTGAAAAAAAAAAAAAGACTCAAAGTATGTTATCAATTACATAGTTTCATGTTTTTTTTGGAAACCTCTATGCCATTTCATTTTCAGTAGTATCTCTTGGTGGTTTAGGTTTTCCGTCAGACATATAAATTAGGCACCTCATAGTTAGAGATTTAGATAATGAAGGGCAAGAACTATACATGAATATTTGAACTTTGAATTTTCAGTTTTAAGATACCTATTCAAAATGTTATTGATCTTAATTTCATGGTGCCAATTTTTGTCAATTAGGAATCTAATAGCTAGATATTCAGGTAATAAATGTCAGCAACTATATATAGATGTTTGAACATCTACTATTCGATCAATTCCCGGCACGGGCATGCCCTCAGGGAAAAAAAAACCTCCCATCCTCTAGCCACTTGGCGGTTGGCTATACGCCGACCCCGTGATTTACCTCCCTTCATGGGGACGAGCTGTGAGAGGCGCTCGGGGTGAGTGTAATCACCTTTTGCTACAATTGAACATCTACTATTCAGCACAGGCTCAAGAGGTACATGTTCTGAATGAGTTTAGACGATCCAGGACATCCTGCATAAGTCAAATTGTTATTGTTTAATTATAATTCCTTCAGGTTCTTGACCGCAAAGATTTTAGAACAATAAATGTCTGCTTGCAGCATAAAGGCAAACAAAGTATGTAAACAGTAAAGTATCTTTGGGTTACTTATAATGTTACTTCGATTGTATTAGTGACTGGCTAAAGCAATTGAGGCAATCAACGTATTGAGTGAAAGCTTTCCCAATTGGGTGTCAATTGTTGATTATTCTCAGTGCATGATCATAGTTGCTAGCAGACGCCATAGTACCATTCGCGGTGGTTCTCGGTAGAAAGGTAAAGATTGTAAAAGACATCAGAAGAAAGCAAAAGTTTGATCCTATATGCCGGAAAATGAAAAGTTACATCGAAATGGATCTGGTCTAATGAAGTTACGGTTTACAGTGACATGACAAAAAAAGGAGAGAATGAAAGATGGCACCGGGGGCATGTGCTACAGGCACTAAACAGCCGTTCATCACCGGCGATATTCAACAGAAGAAGCATCTGGAGGCGAAGACGGTGGATCTGCCTCACCGCTGCGTTCTTGCTGGGGGCGGTCCATGGCCTCCTGAACCCGCTCGATGTAGGGTTTGAAGCCCACTTGGAAGGAGAGATAGGCGAACGCTACAGCTCCCACCGCTACCAGCCCCGCCCTCTTCGCGTTTCGTCGCGCTCGCCGGTGCCCCGTCTCCATATCGTACTTCGCCTCTCCTCGTACGGTAGAAAAATGCGCGTAAAAAAAAACTCTACATCACTCATTAATCTGATCCGGGCCGCAGGCCACGTAGATGCGTCCGGTCTGGGCCTTGCTCTGTAGTGGGCGGCCCATCCCATTTCCAAGGCAAACCAGTGCAGTACAATTAACCCTTCATTTTCGAGATGTATAAAACGGCTCGCCTCCGTTCTTCCCATTGCTTCGGCAGCTCGCCCTGCGTTTCGTCCCTCCTCGCCGCCCTCGTTCATCAGGCAAAACATCCATAAAGACATGTACCGAATTGCTTCATCGCGGCTTGGGTCTATCAAGGTTGGTCTTCTGAGCAAAAACCCTAACTCAAAGTAGTTATTTATTATTATTATTATTATTTTCATTCTACATTTTATTTGGCCGTTAAACTGGTTTCAGTTGATGGGATGTCTATTTTTTTTTTTTTTTTGGCACTGATGTCTAATGTCCTAGATCACATCCAGTTCTTGTTATTTGCACTATGATTCTCATTAAAAGGTGTTGGAACTTGGTTTGGCATAGCGATTCTTTCTTTGACGTTGTTCCTCGCTTCCATGAACACATTAAGGACTATTGGATTGCCTAAGAAACCTTAATTTCCTCTTAGTGCCTCTTCCTTCGCTTGTTGCCTGTGTTTTCATCTTCATCTCCGAATTGCTGAGTAGCCCTCTATCCTCCATTTGTGTGTATTTATAATAAACCACTTGTCATACACTGGTTTTCATTAGGGGTTTTGGCCTCAATGACATCTTTGATCTAAATAAACCCTCATAGCAAGCAAACCTAATTAGAAAGAAAAAATTATCCATTCAATAATCTTCACATTTATCTCAAATTTGAAATAAGTTTAAATTAATTCGCACTCAATAATTTCACAATTTACTATTTCAATTCTCAAATTCATATATCTATAAATAGTAGATAAATTATGACAAAACATCCCTTGTTTGTTGTTCTTTGAATCTTCTACCACTGATTGATGATTTTGTTTCAAGAATTAACAAGGTTCCTGAAAGAGTGTACTACAATAATGCATTTGTGTACTATGGTGGAATCCATTCAAGAGATAGACTGGATGATTTCTTTGTCCATTCGGCCATTTTATTTTTTTTCAATTATCATATTAAATATACTGACCCACTTAGTGGGATAAAACTTGGTTGTTATTGTTGTTGTATCATATTAAATGTACCTCTCATAATTGAACTATATTGAAACGAATAACAACAACCCCTGTGCCTCAATGCAGTGTTATCATAACCAGTTTTTATTGAGAAGGTATCTTAAATGTATCCTTTGGAATTTTAGGTCCTCCATTTTTAAAATCACCGCTTTAATCCCTCTTTAATTCCATTTCAAATGTGTACATAAAATATAAATCATCAAAAAATTCATTGTTTTTATGCTTTGTTTTTTTTTCTAAACTAAATGCTGTATGACTTTTTCAGAACTTTTTATTTATACTATTTGTCAACTTAATTTCCATGGCATATTCTTTTTCATAGGGACTAAAATGGCTGTTTATGAAATTGAAAGGTTTATATTAAATTCCCCCAAAGTCCAAACCCCAAGGGCAGCATGCATAATTTATACTATTAAGAATTTTGAAGAAAAATATAAAAATGTCAGAATGCTCAAATGCAGTGTCTTGACGAGGGCCAATATATGCAGCCTTACTCTCTTTGCTGAGATTTCATGACTGATACCTTTTTCATTAGATCTTGAAGAGAGGACTATCCATGGCGTGATGTCTTCTCTTAAAAATTTGATGAGTAACTAATGTTACAAATTTTTAGTTCAACTTCAATGCCAGTTGTGTTTCTCTTTGTTTTCTGTAGTGTTCTATTTTTTTAACTCTCACCTTGCATTCTGGTTTAATGCCACCATGCTTTTAAATAACAAAATATTTTGTTAAATTTCCTATTTTTCCAAAATAAGTTTAAGAAATCTTCCACCAGAACCATCTAGGTCTCTTATTTTATTAATTTTACTACATTCTGCAATGACTTAGAAACAAACTTGCTTGTCAGAATCATGCAGGTGGCACTGTGCTATTTGATCAGGCAGCTAGGTATGCAAGCACAACTGTTGCAAAAAAGTCATCTGGTGGTTTTTTTAGCTGGCTTACAGGAGAAAAGTCTAGCCAACTTCCCCCGCTAGATTTTCCACTTCCCAATGTGGCACTTCCTCCAGCTTTGCCTGATTATTTAGAGCCAGGGAAGACAGAAATTACAACTCTTCCTAATGGTGTCAAGATTGCCTCTGAAACATCACCAGTATGTTCAACAAAATGATGAATGCCTTCTTTGTTTTTTCACTAAGATTTACTTAGCTCTTGAATTTATCTTGACTTGGATGATTTTGATTGATAGAACCCAGCTGTCTCACTAGGGCTCTATGTTGATTGTGGTTCTGTGTATGAAACACCCTTATCATCAGGCTCTACACATCTCTTAGAGCGCATGGCTTTTAAGAGCACAACAAACAGGAGCCATTTGCGCGTTGTGCGTGAAGTAGAGGCAATTGGTGGCAATGTTACAGCCTCTGCTTCACGCGAACAGATGGGTTACACTTATGACGCTCTGAAGACTTATATGCCTGAGATGGTTGAGGTGCTAATTGATTGTGTTAGGAATGCAGTGTTCCTAGATTGGGAGGTTAATGAGCAGGTATTTAATCTTAGCAATGTATGCTACCGGTTTCTCTTGTTTTCTTGGTGAAAGATATTGATATGTTTTTGGCTTGTTAATGCAGTTGCAAAAAATCAAAGCAGAGATAGGAGAAATATCTAACAATCCCCAGGGTTTGCTCTTGGAGGCTATTCACTCTGCTGGTTATTCTGGTGCATTGGCAAATCCTCTTATGGCTACAGAATCTGCAATAAACAGGCTAAATAGTGGTATTTTAGAGGAGTTTGTTGCAGTAAGTATGAGTAACTTATGTTCTAATATTCAAAAATTTTAAAATCTGCGATTGAATTGAAATTTTCAAAATTTTGATAGTGAAGCTGAACTTTGTATGCTATATAGCAAATGCTCATACAAATTTACTACTATACAAAACCATTTCAAAATACTATGTATATGGATAAAACCTGTTTCAACAGGAGGAAAACATTTTAGTATGAAGCATGAACATAGTAACTTGATCTCCATTAGATAGTTATATTTTGTTAAAGATTGCCATCATTACCAAGCCAAACGTGGGTGATACTGGTAGTCTTATAAGATTTCACATACCAATCTTTCAAGTTTCAACCTCATGGATTTCTTTGACTTTTTACCCGTTATATTTTGCCTCTTGTGGAAATTATAGGAGAACTATACAGCTTCTAGGATTGTCCTTGCGGCTTCAGGAGTTGAACATGAAGAGTTGGTATCCATTGCCAAACCACTATTATCAGACGTTCCCAAAGTACTTCGCCATGAAGAACCAAAATCTGTTTATGTTGGAGGAGACTACCGGTGTCAAGCAGATTCTGATGTTAGTATTTTGTCATGTCTGTTTTATGATTCATGCAGTGGAGGCTTTTACTATATGAGTACTTCATATGGTTGCTCATTTGTTTGTTCCCCGTTCTTGGGCAGAGAACACATATTGCACTTGCTTTCGAAGTACCTGGTGGCTGGCGACAGGATAAAGATGCAACAACACTTACTGTGCTTCAGGTTGAAATACATACTTGAGTTTCCAGATTGTTATAGTGACACTCAACCTGTTTTCCATTTTTGTTCTTCATCTTGTTTCCTCTTCTTGTTATGTTTTTGTATCATTGTGATACTGCAATTTATGAAATTGTCTGAAAATAATTCTCCCATCTCATCGACAGATGCTTATGGGAGGAGGAGGCTCTTTTTCAGCTGGAGGTCCTGGAAAGGGGATGTACTCTCGCCTATGTAAGTTATTGCCTAGAATGATTCTGTTCTGCCATGCTTAAGTTGGCTTCTTTGTTTTGGTTTGTATTACACCTTACCCAAGAAAAACAGCCCAAAATTACTCTTATCCCTTTATTTCCAACTTTTTGATGTAATTTGCTTTTGCAGATCTTCGTATCTTAAATGAATTCCAACAAATTCAATCGTTTACTGCTTTTAACAGTATCTACAACGATACTGGAGTTTTTGGGATCCATGCCACCACTGTGAGTGACACCAATATTTTTTCTTTCCGACTATTGACATCTGTGACTTATCTAATATTTTTTTTTTAATAAATTTGTTCATCATATTTGAGAATTATGACTGATGAATTTTTTATGCCATCATGAGAAGTTTTCTTGAGTTTGTAATATAGGTGTTGATGTTGAACACTGATTATTATGTATTAGTGAATAAAACTTTGAATTTGTATGGTGAAAATGAATTTGCTATTTACTATGCAAGTTGAGTAGCTTCAGTGTGCTGAAGGGAGAAAGCACATTCATGGCATTGAAGATTAAACCCTTAAAATGTGTTGCTCAATCAGTGGGGAGAAGTGCTGACAGAAGTTTTGCACATATATACAAATTTTCCTAAGAATAATACTCTTAATTGTAGTAAATATGATATGTATCATGTTAATACGTGACCAAGCATTAGAAAAGGAAATTAAAAATCTGAAGGATCAAAATTACAGGAGTCAGTTGACAGCAAAAATAGGTTATATTAAATGTAATAATGGTTCATACTCTTCATCAATATAAATAAGAAACAAAAACTTGTGTACATGGGATCCTTTCATTTCCATTTCTTGTACTGTACAATACTGTGAAAGTCTTGTGCTTTTGCTTCCATGTCAAATTGATCTTGATTTACAAACAGAATTGACACAATTGTTGCCCTTTTGCACACTTATATTTTTCTTCCCTGAAATTAGAGAATATTGCTAATAATTTGTTTCTCCCCAACAGAGTCCAGATTTTGTTTCTACAGCCATTGATTTGGCTGTACGAGAACTCCTAGCAATTGCAACTCCTGGCCAAGGTTTTCTTATTTTTTTCTTGTTCTTTTAATACTTCTCTGAGTCATTCCAAATTTGTTTAATTGTTTTTCTCCTTTCTAAAGTTGATCAGGTACAACTGGATCGGGCTAAACAGTCAACCAAGTCTGCGATATTGATGAATCTGGAATCAAGAGTAACATTTGTTTTTCTGTTTGCAAGATTTAATACATTATTTTTTATATTCACCTTTTTTGACAATTTTTTTCCTGCAGATGGTGGCATCTGAAGATATTGGTCGACAGATTTTGACTTATGGGCAGAGGTATATCTTAAACATGATTTGAATGTACTCATATGTCTTATTTTAATGCATGTCAAATCCCGCTGATTGTTGACAATACAGTATCCAAACTATACTGGTTTAGCTGAGTGTTGAAACTCTGAAACGTAATGATATTTTAAACTTTGGTATAATGGCATGCCAAACCTATCTGGAGAATGGATCCTCATTCATGATAAGGAATTCTAGAACTGGAAAAATTAGTGCCCACTCCTTGCATGGGAGTTTGAAACTTGAATGATTTCTGTCAATGTTTTTATAACATTATTCTGCTCTGAAACTATAATTAGTTCTGGAAGACACCCTTTGAGTTCAATATTTTTCATGCTGACAAATATTATAGAATTTTTCACGCGGACAATCTTTACTCTTCCTTTAAGCTTTGACATTTTCAATTCTAATTTATTTAATTTGTCTAATAATAGATTTTGTTGGTCATGATGAACATATTATATCATCCTAACTTATTTCCTTTCATTTTAATAGCTACATTTAATTGCCTCTGCAAGTAGGACTTTTGATTCTATTTTTCTAACAACTTTATGCACACATCTTAGCATTATTGTCTTTGCTACACGTCTGAATATGTTATTTCCTTCTTGCTTATTACTTTATTTTACTTTTAGCCTAAAATGCACACTGCAATCACGTGAGAGTCTGAAAACTCTCTATTTAAATCTACAATATTGTTGCAACTAACATACACCCAGTGAATCTAACTAGTAAGTTTGGCTTTCTTATATGTGAGTATTGGAAGCTTGCATTTGATTTTCTTTTAATTTTCATCAGATGGAAGTGTAAATTGCTTTTTTGTGATAATTTTTTCTAAATAGTTAGTTTAGTGAGGTTTGCATATGCACGGAAACCTTACTAAGTAGAGTACATGCATAGTCTCCAATTCAGTCATTTTATCTGGAGTCTTATGCATCTTCCTTTGGGCTTTTCTCTTGACTTGGCAGGAAACCAGTAGAGTTTTTCTTAGAAGCTGTCGACAAAATAACATTGGAAGACATTACCTCCCTTTCTCGGAAGATGATAGCTTCCCCACTTACAATGGCATCTTGGGGAGATGGTATGTTACAATTAACAATTAGTGTACAGAAAGTTTATACGTATATTGTTTTCACTATGATATTTCATAATTATCTTGCTACTTTCTTGTAGTAATCCATGTTCCAAGTTACGAGTCTATCAGCCGCAAATTCCACTCAAAGTGAATGTTCTACTTGCATCAGTGAATCTTTTAGCAGTTTAGAAGCTGCAGATAGAGCTGCTATTTCATCTTGTGAAGGGGCAATAACATTGCTCAATAATTTATAGTTGATCGATTGCGATCGTCACTATTTAAATTCATCCAACTTCTTTCTCAAAAGGGCTGAGCCGAATTCATGTACTCGTTCTACATTCTGGATTTCTTTTCTTTGCTCGTGCTGTTTTTAATGAAATTTGAATCTTGTTTATTGAGGTCACTAGATCAATATTTCATGTCGGCAGCTATTGCATACTGTCGATTGTGGACCTCCCAGTCGTTTAGCATTTGTGGACGCCATGTACAATGAAAAATGGCAGATCTACCATTCAAACCTTGAAGAATTTAATTGTCTGAAAATAGGACACTAGTGTGTATACAAACAGTATTCTGATCAATACTTTTGAATTAGATAGAGTTCGAGGTCAGTATTTAATGGTCAAGCCCTTAATTGGTTGGCCAAGTTCATTGGTGAGTCAATAAAAGATATTCAAGACTTTCGATGGAGTTGGATGACAGAGAAGAGATTAAGACATGATGGAAGGAACAGCTCTGAGATGCCTTTTGGCAAATATTTGACCTGAAACCAACTAATTCAGATTAAGCTTGGATCAACTCAGAGCTCATTTGTGAATTTGAAAAAAGAAGAGACGTTCAGCAAACAATGGTTGCAAAGCTGATGTCCTTTAACAATCGTTTGATCATATAGTGACAAATACAGGAGATTTTCCCCAAAACATAAGTAATTCCTGCCTAAAAAATCCATTCCAAGGAATATTGACGTTTCACTGGGAGCAATTCAATTACTACAATTAACTTAACCCCGACGACTGCATCTAACAAACACCAGCTTATAAATATTTCAGACAACTGCAAATCTTAGAATTTTTTGAATAAAAAATTGTGGGGAGAACCCCATAGAATCATAAACAAATTTTTGCAAATTGTGAATTCCATGGTTATCGCATCTTATAGTGTTGGGTGCTAGATACTTGACTGCGTTTTCCATTCAATGTGTAGTCGATCGTTATCTCCAGGTCCCGTGGATTCTTCTTATTCGGCTCCACTGTCATGTTCCCATAAATTACTTCATCCTTGCAAATTGTTAGTACCTCATCAAGGTAAAGAACAGTTTGTTTCCAGTGGGTAGCCTTTGATCTTGGGCCTGCAGGAAAAATATCATATGCTTTGTTAGCCACTTTCATAACCTGATCTGTATTGTTAACAAGCAAATTGACAGAATCGTGAAGTAAACACTGACAAGCACACAACTGAAAATTTGAAATCAATCTTCTTATTCTTAGAGATCAAAGAATTGGGGAAAGAATAACATCGCCAACAAAGTTCCTGGCGCGCCATCTATGGTGTTCATTTCTTTTTGGCTTTTATTAGAGAATATGGAAGGTCAAAGTAAAGCAAGTAGAAGTTAGAGGTTCGGAAATGCAGAGGAATTTCAGACAAGCAAGAGTTTGTTAAAAGAAAACACTAGGGGTTGATATGGCTAGTGTGTTATCAAGCAGACACAATAAACCATTAACAACAACAGCTGCTATGAGTCAAACATTATTGGCTTCCAAAAATGTTCACCCTCTCATCTAACTGAGCTTATATGTTTCTTGAGGCAAGGAAACAAGAAAATAATGTGACAAAGATTTAGTTTTCCTCCATATTAATTTCGTCTAATTTGAATGGCAACTCCATTTCACATTAATGGAGCTCAAATCCAAGCTTAAAAAGCTTTCTTATCTTTTTTTATTAATATTTTTTTTATCTTTGATAAGTAAATTTTTGAAACCCCTCCTCTTTCCTTCATCAAAGAAAATGGACAGAGAAACTGGAAGCAAATGCTCTAGAGTAGCAACCAGACGACGCGATGCTTGTAAATGGGAGCGCCATGAAATTGAGACATGTAGCTAAAAACAAATTATATATGCCTTTGAATAAGATAAACTTGCATACAAACATAACTAACTTGTTCAACTAGCTGTGAATAGGAAACAAAATTAGCATTATCTCAAAAATTGATAGTAATCACTTTCAAGAAGAAAACTAACCAGTAGAAAAGCTTATCTCCCTGTGACACTGTGTGAATTGAACATTAAAGTACGCCATAAATGCATGTATGAAATCATTGCGTTCTGCTACTAGTTTGAAAGGTGCCGTGAAGGAGACATCACCAGAAGTCATTTCAGATATATCCATCATCTACAAAAATCAACCAAAAATAAGGTGCCGCTGATCAGAAAGGAAGAAAGATGATAACAGAAATCACCTTGATCATAATGTCAGAGGTAACAATTTGCTTTAGATCAACAGTATCAACAAGTGGTTCGGCCATTGCTTGCTTCCTAATGCAGCTCATATCAAATCCATACACATCGTTCCAAACTGGACAAATAAAATAGCTTTAGTAACAACAGAGCACTCTAAGCATGAAAAGAAAAACAGAATTTTCTAAGTAAGATCATAAAAGCATTATTGAACAAATTTGAATGCCATTAGACACGGATTTTTGGCATTGAGTATTGCAGATGCTGAAACAATAAAGTGAACAAAAAAGAATACAAAGACTCACATTCAATCTTATCTTCTTTGTATTCAGCATCCTCAATTGTTGTCAAATATAGTAAAGCTTTGTCTGGTAAGATAATACCATTGTTGATCTGCAAAAAAGAAAAGACAAAATAAAAAATGTTGGATTGTCAGGTTGCAAACAAAAGTCTCACATTGAAAATATATAGAAAAAGATTATGGGTTTATAAGGAAAAGATATCTCCATTGGTATGAGGTCTTTTGAGTAGAGTCCAAAATAAAATCATGAGGACTTTTGAGTAGAGTCCAAAATAAAACTATGAGGACTTAGACCCAAAATGGACAATATCATGTCATTGTAGAAATATTTAAATCTCTTTTGGTCCTAACATAAAGTTGATATCATTTGTGCCCTTGCCTTGGATCAGAAAATTATCTAACATTCCATAGTAGTCTTATTATGCAATCAATAGGGTGTCAAATGTCCATTAGTGTCGCACGCAACAAAACAAGGAGTCTCAAGTAACAAATACAATTCCTAAAAAAAATGTGTGTAATAAATAGGCATCTGACTTGAACTCCAATTCTATTCAAGTTATGCCATCAAGTTTTTAATTAAACACTAGAAAACCCAAATTAGGTCATGAGCCCATTGGAGGATGTTTAAATGCTCATGGGCTCAGCAGTCAACAATTGGGACATCAAGAAACAGTTAAAGAACTAAACAGGTTGTGCGGATGGTACAAGAAGAAGTGTATGAGATGTTGGGAAGAAAAAATCAACTCGAAAACCACTTACAAGCCATTTATCACGTGCATAGAGAACTGTGTTTAGCATGTTCTCGAACAGCAAGAAATATCCCATCCACTCAGAGATGATAACATCTACATGAGCCACTGGAAGCTCAATTTCTTCAACTTTTCCTTTTAGAACTGTTATCACTGTTTTTTCAGATAAAATAAAAGTGAAAAGAAGTTACAAGCACAATAGGCCAAAGAGTAAATTTGATCAACAGAGTATCCATTTGTAAACACAGTTAGAGGCACAATATTCATCTCATCCACATTTATGAGCACTACTAACCATCAGAATATCCATTTGTCTGAACAATCTCTTTTGCCATATCAGCCATCTGGGAGCATTCCACCTGTAAATTTGATTTACTTCAAATGAATAAATAAAAAACAATATTGATACTAAAACATTTTATAAATTCAACCACAAATAGTTAAAATTCAGTGATTGTTACATGTTATCTGGCTTGGAATGATACAATTAAAACCTAACCATGTAAAAGACAAGGCATAACATCGAGAATGAAATTTAAGTTTCACATTAGATCTTATACTTATGATTCCTATATGTAGTGCTAGTCTAATATAACAACAACCAAACTTTATTCATAGAGTCGGCTATATAGATCATTTTTCGTCATTGAGCTCTATCTCTTACTATATCATCATCTATAATTAAATAAATTTTATCTTATTTTATTATTGCTAACCAAGTTTTTTTTTTTATATTTATCTTCCTCGTTTGATATGCGTATTTATCATAGTTTCACATTGCCTAATAGAAATATTTATTTGTCATCTAAGTACATGTCTATACCATCTTAAACGTCTCTCGGAGTTTTTCCTCAATAGATGTAAGTTTGACTTGCATTCTAATACTCTCATTTCTTATTCTATCCATCCTACTATATCCACACATCCACCTTAACATTCTCAACTCTGCAACTTACATCTTCTACTCATGTGCTCGAGTCATAAGTCAACATTCAACTTTATACAACATTGTAGAACTTTCTTTTAAGTTTTAGAGGTACTTTACGGTCACATAAAACACCCGACGCTCTTCTCCATTTTAATAATCCTACTTGTATTCTATATAAGACATTTCTCTCAATCCCTCCATCATTCTGCAAAAATGATCATAAATATTTAAACCTCTCAATTTCAGATAACTCGTAATCTCCTATTTTAACAATTGTTTCATTACGTCTAATATTACTAAACTTAAATTTTATATATTCATCTTTATTCTACTAAGTCTAAAATATTTCCTTTTTAGTGTTTCCTGCAAAGATTCTAGTTTAGCATTTATTACTTCACGTGTTTCATCTACCAAAATAATATCATCTACAAACAACATGCATCACACTATTGTCTCTTGAATGTGCAGTGAATTCATCCATAACTAATATAAAAAGATAGGAACTTCTAGCTGATCCTTAATGTAACTCTATCTCTATTGAAAATGCTCCAATGAAGTTTTTACTCTAGTCGTTACATCCTCGTATATATCCTTGATTAGTTCAATATATGTTACACTAACACCTGTCTTTTTTAGAATTCTCTATATAATTTCTCTTGTGACTCTATCATAAAGTTTTTCTAAGTATGAATACCATATGTAGATCTTATTTTTAGTCTCGATATTTTTCAATTAGTTGTCTAAGAAAATATATAGCTTCTATTGTCGACCTTCCAGCATGAACCCAAATTGATTTTCGATTACCGTGGCCTCCTTCCTTACTCTTTTCTCTATTACTTTTTTCCAAAATTTCATGGTATGACTCATTAGTTTAATACCCTATAATTTACATAATTTTATACATTTCCCTTGTTCTTATATAAGGGAACTAGAGTACTTACTCTCCATTAATCAGACATTTTTTTCGTTTTCAATATCATGTTAAATAATTTTGTAAGTTAGTCAATACCTTCACTAGGCACTTCCATACCTTTGTTGCAATGTTGTAAATAGCGGTAGGCGACGGCAGGGCGATTAGTGATCGCCTAAGCAGTGCCTAGGCGGAAATAAAATAACTATATAGACTTTAATTAAGTTTATTTAAAGTATCCCAATCATAATTAAAGTTGATTAAAATTTTTACCTAAAATTTAATTAAACCGCGTACACTATTTCGGACAAGTCCGATGCATTGCTTGGAAGAGTCACTGTCCCAGGCAACACATTCCGGCCCGTCGCCGAGCTCGGACACTGCGTCCGGGCTCGCACGACGCATCCGGACACGTCATTAGGCCCAAGTGAACGTGTCACAGTGGTGAAACTGTGGCAATGGAGGCAACAGTGGCGGTTTCATGTGCAACAGTGGCCAAAGGAGGTGCGTTACCACCTAAAGCACCGCCTTTGCTTGAGGCAGTGCGGTTGATGCCCGCCTCTCGCTCCGCCTAGGCGGCCGCCTCGACCGCCATTTAGAACACTGCTCTGTCGGAATAAAGTTTAAAGCTTGTTCTACTTCTAAAATTTAAATTCTCCAATAAAAATTTAAATTTCTATACTCATTTAACCTACTTAAATTACCTAAGTTAAGTCGATCACCTAAACCTTTATTAAAAAGTTGATGAAAATACTTATTCCACCGCTCTTTTATTTCTCCATCGTTTACTAATATCCTATTATATTTATCTTTAATACATTTTATTTGAATAAGATCTCTTGTCTTTCTTTCTCTCACTTTAACTATTCTATAAATGTCTCTTTCCCCTTATTTTCTATTCAATTTTTGATATAATCATTCAAATTCATTCTTTTCTTCATTCACAACTTTCTTAGCCTCTTTCTTGTCTATTGTATATTTTTTAAATTTTTTTTCTCGTTCTTACAAATATATAATTCCTTATAAATGGTTCGTTTTTCCTTCACTTTCTCTTGTACTTTCTCATTCAACTACCAAGATTCCTTACTTAGCGGTTCATATCCTTTTGACTCGCCGACAGTGTTGTTAGAGGCGCGAGGCATAATGAGGCGTGAGGCACGCATGAGGAGTGAGGCGTGCCTAAGGCGCGCGCCTCTTGAACATGAGGTTGATTACTAATCTATTGACACGCTCATATAATATGTCAAATATGATAACTATTAATATTCACATGCAAATATCAAACCACTAGCCATAGGAGACATAATATGACAAACAAATCAACACCAAGTTAAAATTAATAAAAGTTTCAAACTTTCAAGTTTCAACTTTCTAATCTAAACTAACGAAGTTCATCAAAACAAGCATAATAAGTCAAACTAATCATCAAGCTCAAGATCATCCTCATTGTATTCTTCTTTTTTATATTCATTTTCTTCAAATTCAATTTCTTCTTCTTCTGCATCTCTAAGTCTTAGAGATGAGTTTCTCATAGAGGAAGATATATTTCCCTTCTCGACTTGTTTAGACCTAGCATGTGAACTAGAGGCCATGAATGCAATATTTTTTCCTCTAGTACAATAATCAAGCTTTTCAGCTTCACTAGCCCTAGCAACAACATCCCATGTTGAGTCATCATCTTAAAAAGTCAACTCATTTTTATTATCACTTTCTCCATCCATTCTATCCATCAATCATTCATTACTGTCATCAATATCTATCAAAGAGATGGAGTCAATCTTATCACGTGCATCATACCGAAATTTTAAGGCGCGATTGTATAATTACCACATTCCTCCCAAATAGCCCTTCTGTCTTTCGATATATAGAGATCTAGGTAGTGATTTTATCTTGCTCAGCAACGTTTGAAACCAACCTCTCTATAATTTCAAACAAACTATTCACCACTTTTCCACAAATATTTGAATCCAATTATAAATAAAAATATTCTTGAAAATAATTCCATGTATGATCTTTTGATATGTATGTTGGAGTATCACTACTACCTTCCATGATAATTGAACAAGAAAATAATCCAAAAAATCAAAAACAAATTAAAATCAATAGTGTAGCAGCAATAGAAAAAAGGACAAAACAAAAAGAAAAACATGAAAAAAAATGGGAAAACATGACAAAAAAACAAAACCGAACGGTAGCAAGAACACAAACCATCAAAAGGGACAAAAAAAACAAAATTAGACAGCAGCAAGAACACAAACCAGCAAAAATGAAAAACAGGAAAAAAAAAATGTAAAATCGGACAGCAACAAGTACACGAACTAGCAAAAATGAAAAAATAGTGCAAGATAAAAAAGCAAAACCGGACCGCAGCAAGAACACGAACCAACAACTCAGCAAGAAGAAAAGAATTAAAAGAAGAAGAAAAGAAGATACTAGAACAAAAGAAGAAAAACTGAAAACGAAGAAAACAGAAGAGAAGAATATAACAGAAGAAAAAGAAGAGAAGTGAAGAATAGAAAAACAAAAAAAAAAAAGGAAAAACACATACCTGGTACGATGGCACAACTAAGGCAACGGCGACTAGAGCTATCAAATGGGTGAATCTGTGGCGGGGCAGGTCGGCCCGTGGCGGGCCAACCATTTGGCAGGACTGGGCGAGCCGACCCGCCAACTTGGAGGGTTGAAAATTTTCCAACTCAACCCAATCTATAGCGGATTGCGGGTTTGGTGGTCCAACCCGAGGGCCCATCAAATTTTTTTAAAAAGTGTAAAAAATGTTTCATATCTTCAACGTTTTACTTCAGAAAGGTTTCATCAATCAAATGTATCCATAAATATGTATTTTAAATATAAATGAACACAAACGAGTACTTATGTGAGATGAAAAGTACTATTTTTATTTCAAAATTATAACAAAGAAAGATAATAAATTAGCATAAAACTTAGTTTACAAGTGTTTCTCAACCCGCGGGCCAACCCAAGCCCGTCGTAGGCCGACCCGTGCGAGTCGCGAGCCTAGGCGGGTCGGCCCACGACATGCTTGGGTTGATAAAATTCCAACCCAACCCGCTTAAATTGTTTGGCGGGGCGAGCCAACCCGATGAGCCCAACCCAAATTGACGGCTCTAACGGCGGCAGCGGACTCCGGGTAGGCTCGGGTTCTTTCTTCTTCTTGCGTTCTTTTCTTCTTCCCTTCTATATTTTTCTTCTCCGTGCCCTAATTCCAAACCAAATGAAATATTTTTTTGATAAAAAATCCAGAAAATGTTCACGAATCACACCTCAATCACGCCTCAGTTGAGGTGCAAAGGTGCCCTAGGCTCCCAAGCGCGCGCCTGGCAAATAGCGGCCGCCTCGTGTGGTTAAAGGCATTTTTCCCCGCGCATTGTGGGCCTCACGCCTCGAGCGCGTCTTTAACGACACTGCTCACCGAGTACACTCTTAGCTATTAGTTTTTAACTTTAGTACCATCTTATTCCATGTTGTATTAGTGTCACCATATATTTTACCTAATGTTTATACTCCTATCTTCTCCTTGAATATATTTTGCTTCCCATCTTTTAACTTCTAACACTTAATTATATGAGTCGTATATATTTTTTTACTATTGATACTATGCTTGAAACGCATATCCAACACTACTAACATATGTTAGATAATTATGTTTTTCCCAATGATGACCTTGTAATCTTTACAAATTTTTTTATCATTATTCCTAACCATAAGAAAGTCAATTTGCGATTTAAAAAACGTATTTCTCCACTTAGTCACTTTTGAACGTGACTAAATGCTCTTCTCTTTTCTTAAAAAACATATTAGTTAATATAAGGTTATATACTATCGTAAAATCTAATAAAGTTTTCTTATTTTTATTTCTCGTTCCAAATCCATAACCCCATGTATCCTCTCATATTTCTCATTTTTCACTTCGACATACTGATTTAGATCACCTCTTATTAAAATCTTTTCATTTGACAAAATATTTTGTCATAGGTCATCTAAATCGTTCCAAAACCTTGATTTAGTAGTTTCATCTAATCATACTTACGGTGCATATATGCTAATTATGTTTATAATTTTTCGCCACTATTATCTTAAGAGTTATAATTCTATCTCCTTTTCTAACTACTCTTACAATTTCATCCTTTAACAAACTATCTACAATAATGTCCATTTCATTTCTTACTTTACTTTTCCTATGTACCATAACTTAAAACTTGAGTTCGCTATCATCTTTGCCTTCTCGCCTATCCATTTTATCTTTTGTACACACAAAATACTAATTTTTCTCCTAATCATTGTATCTACTACCTCCATTGATTTACGAGAGTTCCTATATTTCATGTTTCAAATCTTAACTATTAGTTTTTCTATCATATTTGTTCTTATCCCGCCTATGGTGTGAGAACTCTTGCCTATTTAACACTCCACAAGTTGTCATGGAAATGTAGCGATCCTTGCAGATACGTTATAGTCAGACCATGCAATGCGAACTCTTGCATATTTAGCACTACACCTGAATTCTAGAGATATAGTGGTCCTTGCCAAGACGTTACAATTGAACCTGCAATGCGTTCCTTCCAAGAAACAACCTAGCATTAACAAAATAGTTTAATGAATCCATTCATTGAACATTTGTCATAATTTTAACATTGACTGGCAACTTAACACAACCCTCTTCCTTTATCCAGGTTTGGGACCGGTCATGACTTGTTTGTCATGGACAGTTTTAAAAAAAATAGCTAACACTGATAAATTGAGCCCTTTCAGATTAGTGAATAGACTGGATACTGCTGCTGGAATTTTTAGATTTCCAAAATTTAAAGAATAATAACTTCCAATACATTGTTACATATCTCATATAGAGTGGAATTCCAAATATTTATATAGTTGTTTTGTATGTATTTGCATTTTATCGATACCTGATAAAATTTCCAAATAGGAATACTGAATCAGAAAAGGAGAAGAAAAGATCCTTCAGATAACTACTTACTGCATATACATGCTTTGCCCCAGCTTTAGCACAAAATAGAGATAAAATTCCAGTTCCTGCACCCACATCAAGGACAACCTTGTTCTTGAAAAGAAACTTATTCTGGTAAATAACATTTTGGTATGTTTTTGTTCTAACTACGTCCTTTAACATTTCCTGCAGAATAAATAAGTGAAAATAATTCACTACATAAAAAAAGATCAATGATTTACAGAAGTGCATAAAGGAATACATTAGCAATTATTGATAATTCAAAAAGGAAAGACAAATAATCTCACAAATGAAGAATGAATCATACTAGGAAATTTGTAAAAGTGCAAATCATCCAAGGAAGTATTATCCTAAATGACCTTCATTTCATCATTAAAGCAAGAAATACCAACTGAGTGTGACTGTACGATATTAGCTAAGAACATCTTAGCAAACATTTGTACTCTTGCACTAATAAATTTAGAACTACTAATAGGTCAAAGAACCAACCTGTTCTTATCAACAATAACCGCTTAAATCATGCATTATAGACAAACAACCCAAGAGCTTCTAAAACACAGTCTTATATGAGCCACAACTTACCAGACAAAATGCTTTGAATAAATTATTAGACAACTATATGAAATGTACATGTAAGTATGGGGTTTGTGCAGATAAAGTGCTGTTTCATAAAATATGCTAAACAAATGCTTATCGTGTTGTGTCCCTTATAAGCTTCACAAGTTTGTAGTGTACTAAGGAAGATACTTCGGATTCTCCTCTAAGTAAAAAAAAAAAAAATCACAATTATCACATTAGAGTGTAAAACTTCACAAACAAAGAGATAGAAAAAAGGCAACAGAACACGGGCATCAGACCAGCCAAACAATGTTGCTAGCGATTAATTAACAAATACTAATTGGATATTGATGTCTAAGTTTGGCAATGAACTTTGTGTTAGAACCATTGGCCGGCTAGAAGGGGGATTAAATAACTTTGCACAAAATCAAAACAAATGAACCCTTCTTGGACTTAAAAGAACACTTGCATAAAACAATTAAATGAACTAAAAAGAAAGAGGCTCCGGAATTCACTTGGTTACAACCGGGGAAGTTGTTAATCCAAGGAAGTGAAACACACTAAATTCTCCTTCAGGCAGAGAAACCTCTTTACAGCAATTTACGTACAGAAAAATGAAGCTAAACTAGAAAGGAAAAGCGCACAAGTGTTGTTTCCGTAATTGCTTGTTATTTTTTAGCTTTTGGACCAAGCCTGTATTTATAGTCTTGGTCGGGATGCCTAAAAGCGTTCTAGGCCCTTGGAGTAAGATAGAATTCTATCCCTGACGCAACGGTCAACATCCACGTCGAAGTGGATAAAAATGAGTTTTCGAGCGCCCAGACTCGTTCCGGGCACCCGGACCCTAAAAGTCAATAGCGTTGACTTTGTTCGGTCCGGGCCCTCTGCTCCGATGCTGCTCACCTCGATCTGGGTCTTCCGCTCCAGCTCCACTCGCTTGGGTGATTTCGGCCATCCGGAATAGGGCTCACCCGAACCCAACTTCCCCGAGCCCGTCGGCTCTCTCCCGTGCCATCCTTCTCGCTAGTTGTGTCTTTTGCTCGACTTCTTGTGCTCCTAAGTTCTTGTACACTTAGACACAAGGTTAAACACAACAGGACCTAACCTAACTTAATTGATCACATCAAAATCACCTTGGGATTCGAACACTTTGCACAGGAAGCACTGCACAGGACAGAGCAAGAGAAAGCAGAGACTGACTATTTATAAGCTCTGTAGTTTTATTGTTAGTTTAGTCTAGTGGCAAACAAGTGAAGACGATGTATAAACTAACTTCTCATACACATAATTGTTGGCTGAATTCATTAAGATTAAAAAAAAAGTAGAACTTGAAACAACAATAATTTATAAATTTTCATTAAACTAGAAACATAACAACAGTACTCATGCACTACTGTCACCACTGCCTCAAGAACTTACTTCATGAATACCTGCAAAATAAAGACAAATCAGATTGTGAGTTTTGATTCACTATTCATTGAAATGTTTTTATGTTTATTAAAGAAAAACTATTCATAGTCCAATAGACAAGAGCCAACTTGAAAATCTTTATTCCAGCAGCCACGATAATTAAAGCAGCGGTGAGAAGGAAACCAAAAGAAACGAATTTGAAATAATGGCGAAAGGAAACGAAAAAAAGATTTCAATTGGAATATGAAATCAATATGTCAATATATCATCGGGGAAAGGCAATGAGTTCAGAAACCTCAATAATCATTGCCTATATCCCAACTAAGAAATATTGAAAATGAAAGCTCCACGACCTGCACTTTCAAACCAAAATGCATAGCGATCAAACACAGCTAAAGAATAGAAGGGGGCAAAAATCACATCTTGTAATCCAAATCCAAAATAGAATACGTAGGAAACGATTTCATCCGTCTAAAATTCTCTTCTTTTTAATATCCTACTTTCAAATTTTTCACCAATATCTAGCAGCCGGAATTAAAACAGCTTCCAGGTCGGAGAGAGAGAGCATTACCGAAATGGGAGTATGAGTCGAAGTAGTAGTCGGCGCTAGTGTTCTCCGCGCCAATCAAAGGCGAATCGTCAAGACTGACACTCTCGACCCTTTCCTCCATCGCCTCGTCCTCCACCTCCACTCGGGCGCTCTCGGTCCCAGAGGAGCACGGAACGAGGCTCTGATTCTCCTGGGCGAAGGCCTTGCTCTTGCGCCGCCCCATCATAGAGGAGAAAGGAAGAGCTAGAGTTGGTTAGGGTTTGGAGTTCGCCCCCCTTAGGGTTTATGAGCTACGAGAGAGGCATTTATGGAAGTCAAACTTGATTGATTATTCTATAGATTTAATTTCGAAAGATATTTGTGTAAAATTAATAAATATAAATCAAACCATTAAAATAGAGAAGAAGAAGAAATATAATAAAAGTAAATAATTATTAAAAAAAAATATTTTAAAATGTTAAATATGTATTTTTGCACAATAAAAAAATAAAGAAAAAAATAAACTGCAATATGAGGAACTGCTCCTTCAAATTTGTTTCCTTGTTTCCTCTTGTTCTTCCTTATTTACTTCAATCACCCTCCCGCGTTGATCTTCCTCCCAAAAATCCTCCTCTTATCCCTAAGTTCGCTCTCGATCGGTAAATCAGAGCTCGACCGCTCCGATCTCGCTCTTTTTGTTTATCGTCAATGGAATCGGATAGCCTCGAGTGCGTTTCGTTGGCGGACGGGCTGGATGAGGAGGATATCGCTCAGCACGTCTCGTCCAAGCCGCATGCCGGAGGCGCTGCCTTTCCCGGGGTTTCTCCGGCCACTAGCGTCCACGAGTTGCTTGAGTGCCCGGTCTGCGCCAACTCTATGTATCCCCCGATCCATCAGGTTGGTACTTCGATTCCTGGATCCGCGAGTTTTCTTTCGCTTATTGAGATCTGGTGAATTCGTGATTTTCTGAGAATTTGGTGAATCGAAGTTCTTTTTCTCTCTCTCTATCTCTGGTATATGGATGGATTGCTGTGCTTGCATCTGGCAAGTGTGATTAATTTTTTTTTTCCTGTGGTTTCGTTTTCTTTTCGATACTTTTTGTAGTATTTCGATCCCTGTTTGCGAAAAAATTGCCTTTTGTGTAAGGCTTGAGTTACAAATATTAAGATCATGCTGCAATTCGCTGCAATGTGAAAGCATGCGTCGATTTGGTTAAACGCTAGAATTGAGAATTTCAATCCTTACCTTGTTTCTCTTCGCGGCAATCTTGGTATTTGTATGGTTAGTTTCGCTTCAGTGAAACCTAGCATTCGATGTGCGTGATATTTCTATGGATCGATTAATTTTTATTGTCTTTATTCAGGCATAAATAAGTGTAGCCCTTTATCGATTTGGTAAGCAGACATCTTCGAGGATATTATCCAGTTAGGTTCTACTTTCATAGCGGTCATGGAAAATTCCTGTTTTGCTTTCTTCTGGACTACATGACTAGGATTTGAATAATTATAAAACCATTTATTGGCTCATATAAAAATCATTTTGCTGGATGAATCCTATTTTTCCTAATACAATTTAACATCGTGTACTGTATAAATTTTTCTTCCAAAATCCACCAGACAGAGTAGCAATATGTTTCTTTATCCGATAGAGTATCTACCTAACTAGAAAATCACCAAATTCTTGATTGCCCTTGTTTACACCAATTGAATATAAAATTTCTTCATAGTTCTTACTAAAATATATAAAATTTTAATAATAAATTAGCGACTATTAAGTAGGATTTTGGGTCATAAGGTCCAGCATAGGACATTATAAGTTAAGAATTCAACTAACAAGCTAAAACATCAATTGTAAAAGCAAGTAAGATAATATGTTTCGATAACCCCCGACATTGCACTGTGATGCAAGTATAACATGAGTTCAATAAGCATGACACTATACAAAATCATATTCAAATATCAAATGTGACAATGTCATAACCGAGAAATATATTAAGAAATAATGTATCATCAAGAGCACAAAAGATGAGGACTACATATCGGAGGTATTATCTGCTTTCATCAACATCACATACTACTAATGTCAGTCTTATCCAGAGAGGCATATTTTTTTACCTTGTTTTAGTTACCTTGTTAAGATGATAGACTGTTGTACTGTTAATCCAACTTGGTAGAATGCTCCCAGTTATGTAGTTGGCTTTTTGTTGTGGCTGGTAAACAAGAAAATTGCATCGGTAACCTAAGAGCATTTAATGGGGGAAATTTTGCAAACACAGACTTACAACGATTATGTAGTTTTCATTGCTCTTACAATATTAACATAATCATGCCTAATAACTTTGCAGTGTTGTAATGGCCATACACTGTGCTCTACTTGTAAATCAAGGGTGCATAATCGTTGCCCTACATGTAGACAAGAGCTTGGAGATATAAGGTGTCTAGCCCTGGAAAAAGTAGCAGAATCACTTCAGCTTCCTTGCAAGTACAGCAACTTAGGATGTTCTGAAATCATCCTTTACTACAGCAAGATCAAGCATGAAGCACAGTGCAACTTCAGACCTTACAACTGCCCATATGCAGGATCAGAGTGCTCAGTTGTTGGGGATATTCCTTCCTTGGTTGCACATTTGAGAGATGATCATAAGGTGGACATGCACACTGGATGTACTTTCAATCACCGTTATGTGAAGTCGAATCCACGCGAGGTTGAAAATGCAACATGGATGTTAACTGTAAGTATTCACGAACTGCTTGTAATTTTTTATTACTTTTGTGCTTCATCTTGATTGTTAAACACCAGAACCATATGGTGAAGGAAACTTACTTTGTTTAGTCAATTCTTGCTTGCAATGGAACTTCATTGACTTCCTTATTTACCTGTATATTAAGAGCCTAATCTTAGATCTTAAAATTGGACATCCAAGATAAGAAAGTGTTCCTACAATAGTATCATCAGAGTAAATCTTAGACAACTCTGAAGCAAATTTCTCACTGATATCTTTTGTTATATAGGTTTTTTACTGTTTTGGCCAATATTTCTGCTTGCACTTTGAGGCCTTTCAGTTAGGAATGGCTCCTGTTTACATGGCCTTTCTTCGGTTCATGGGCGATGAGAACGAGGCGAGAAACTTCAGTTACAGCCTTGAAGTTGGGGGCAATGGCAGGAAACAAATATGGGAAGGTACTCCACGGGGCATTCGTGATAGTCACCGTAAAGTACGTGACAGTCATGATGGCCTTATTATACATAGGAACATGGCACTCTTCTTCTCCGGTGGTGACCGGAAGGAACTGAAGCTGCGGGTTACTGGACGGATATGGAAGGAGCAGCCAAACTCCGATTCTTGAACTAAATGTGCTGCAATCTATCTTATTCAATTGTGTAGCTATGTTGTAGCATTGACATGCTTTATCCATGTTACATTGGATTGATATCAGTGGTAATTGTGAATAGAAGAACGTATGGTTAGTTAACCAGTGTGTTCTGCCACTACAGTTGGGGATCATGCTCGATTTTGAACATTTTCATTTCGCGTACTTTTTGGCAACAAAACAATGCCTATTCAGGTGAAATATTATGAACTGATACAAATACAATGTTTTTAGGTTTAATTTGCACTCAAATATATTAATTAATTAACCGTTTATTTGTAGTGGGAAGTAGAGGCTTACATGTGAAGTATGGAACTAAAGACACTCCATCCTTTGAAAAACCTTTCATGGAACTACCAATGACACACACAAAGAACATTTTGCTTCTGCAAGAACTTCGGCTTCAACATCAATTAACTCAGGCAACTTGATCATAATAAACCTCGCGACTAGAATTACTAGAATCAAATATAAAAAAAAATATTTTTAAAAAAATTATTTATTTATTCTAAAAATTTATGCATTTCTTATAAATAAATTGTTTTTCTATAAAAGAAAATAGACCTCCGACAAACTAACGGAGCCTACATATTAATGGAAAAACAACTAATGTTAGTAGAAGGATACATGAAAACCCAGCTAGATGGCGACTTAGCCCTTTAAGTAACATTACAAAAAAAAAAAAAAAAAAAAAAAGGTTACAGTAGGCACATTGTTACGACAAGTTCGCCTTTACTTCATCTATGATAATTAGTAACCCCAACAAAATTGCAATAAGTGAAAGTAATCAGGAGTGAAAAAAACAGGTGTTAATGCTAGACAGTCATGTCGTGTGTTGTGATTGTCGCACCATGCTAAAACACACTATTCCTTCAGTTCTTCTGTTCTTGACTTCTGTCTCTTACTTGCTTGAGCTGATCCAAAACTGCTACTGGTTCTCTTTCCTTTTCTTGTTTCCTCATGCTCCTTCAGCTTCTCCAGGGCTAAGATTTCAGAACTAAACAAAATGAGTTTTAAACCTCATGAGAGACCAAGGTATGAACAATAGGAGCTAAAACGATTACCAGATAAGTACAGTGGATGGAAGTTTTCCACAGAATCTTCAGGTAAAGAGTAAGATGGACAAGAATTGGCATCAGCCTTCTCAAGCATCTTTTCAAATCGCTTGATCTGAAACATCAGGTGTTAATCATGAAGAGGGAAGCATGCTTGTTATTGAGCAGTCACAGAGTAAGCAACTCAAATGAAATTAAACAATACATAGCATGTGAAGAACATTAGGAAAATTGAAGCTAGAAGAAGCTTGACAACAAGGGAAACTTTTCTCAAAAAAGTATTGTCGTCTTGTAACAAGTTCAGGATGATGATATTTTTTTTTCGTGTACCTAACCTGATACTTTAATGGATTGGTAAGAGAACCAAACCTGGAAAGAATCAAGGTTTCTCACCCCATATAATCCACCACAACCTGTTGCAAATCCCTCTCACATTCCATACAATCTCACTCAAACAGGAAATGGTAGCTCTTACGTATTTTCATTCTACAGAGATCCTGACCCATGCATATTTACATGTAAACAATCCATGAAGGAAACTGTAGTCATATTTGACCACTTTGACTACTCTACACTACATACCCACCAAGCCCATACTTCTGCACACCATTTTTTCCCAGTCCCTCCAATTTTAGCAAACATTACAATTATATGTTGAATACTAAAGCGCAGTCGCCTATGAAACTGAAACCAGTGTAGTAATTACATTTCTGCAGCTCAATGATTTTTTAAAAATTCTCATCCAACCTTATACAAAGTACAATCACCCGTGAATAAAAGCAATCACTCATCATGATACTCATGTGATTTGTTACTAACATTCTAAGATCAATAGCACGTCATAGTCTGTAAAAATGTCTTGACCTAACAACAATCCATGGTAAGACTTGTTGTAAAATCAAATTTAAAAAAAATTATAATGAAAAACAGGGATGAGACAATTCAAAAAAGAAAATTGTTTACAAAATCAGTAAACTAAATGATATTCCTTGCAGTGTGCTTCAGGCAAGTACAGTAAATTAAACTTCAGGTATTGCAGAATTGAATTTGTATGCTCACCAGAAGACAAACATGTAAACATCCAATTTTTTCTTCCAAGTTCCAAATAAACAAGTATGCTTAAAAAAAAATACTCACACAACAATTAATTCCTAACATCAGCTATACAAAGTTTGATCTCATTACCTCATTTTGTCTCAGGAATGTAAAGCAACGCCCTGATTGACCTGCTCTTGCAGTTCGACCTGCTCGATGGATAAATGTCTTAATATAAGCAGGGATATCATAATTTATAACATTTCTAATTCCTTCAACATCCATTCCACGCGTCATTGCATCGGTTGCAATTAGCACGTGTGTTTTTCCTTCCTTGAAGGACTTCAGTTTCTTGCTGCAAGATAGATATACTGTCACTGAGAAATAGAACATGACTTCAAATACCAATTTAAATGAAGTTACCAAAAATAACAAATCATTTATTCAAATTCTTATGCTAAAAACAACTAAGAAAAGAAATATGATGTGCACATGTGATCCGACAAATTGATATGAAAATAACTAATAATTAGCGCAGGTAGGGATAAGATTAAAAGAAAACATCCAAACATAATCTGACACTAGATAGTAAACACTACTATACAACTCAGGCTCATAAATGTTGCATAGATTAGCAAACAATGATTTTTGATAGAAGACATAAGTATTCCCTTATAAATATGCATTCAATCATTTTCAATGCAGATACAGGTACTCTCCAGTAAACCAAGATGTCCAAGACAAACTGGGCTAGGCTCCCTATGGTTCATTTAGAGAGTGAGATCATTACATGCTTAATCACCTTGAATCAATAAAATATTATCAGTACAATGACAGGATACATTACTATTTAAGTTTATGTATAAGAAAGCTTATTATAGAAATTAATATTCATAATTTACCTTCGCATGGCCTGATGCTGATTACGTGAATATTCACTAATTTTAAATGGCAATTCACCAAAGAAATTCAATAAATTGCTTAGCCTGTGAGTTGTCTCCACAGATGATGTAAAAACTATGGACTTCTCTCCTACCAAATTTAGCAATAGAGCAACCAAATAGAGTGGCTTCAATTTAGACCTGCAGACCTGCAAATATTCACAATCCAGACAGAAGAGAAAGAGTAAGACAACTATATTTATCCATCTATCCACAATTACTAATTACCTGGCATAAGTTAAACAGATTGATACATGATTTGAACAACAAAAAGTGGTGAATACCAATTATTTGGGCTGGTCACAGGGTCTTTGCTACAATTGAGGTTTATGTCACTAGATGTTAGTTAAACAAACTACATGCACTTGACAAATTGAGGCTGATGCATTAACAAATCATGAATTGTATCAAACCACAAATTAAAAGGTTCAAATAAAATAATAAAATATTTTTAAAATAATTCTACTTTATTTAGAATACGTTGGTATCTAAAAGTATGTAAAATAATATAATATTTAATTTAATAACATAATAGAATAAGTAGAGTAAGTTGACGTTGATTCATAATAAAAATATATAAGTTCATATCCTCCATTGTTGACAATAAAAAAAAATTCTCCATTTCTTTTCATTAAGAATTGAAATTATATGAGCAATAGCAAACTTCCATAACAAATGCTTTAAATGAAAAATCATTGTCATGAAATGGAAGAATGTATTCATGGCATGCTTCTAAGCTCATATCTGTTTCACCCTTATTATCATTCCATATATAACATGACAAGATCTATTCGTGTTAAGTTCACATTGTATTCCCACCAAACAAGATTTTTCTCTTCTATATCATTGTGAACTTTGAAATTTCACTTTATCTGACCATCATACTTCTATTATATAATATACATAAGCATTTTTTCTTCTTTTAAAATAAATTCAGTTTAATTTCAAGTATATTGGATTTAATTAAATTTCTTAATGGTTAGATTTACTTTTAGTTGGGTAGATTTAAGGTTTCATCATTATTTTTAGAATCATAAAAGAAGATTCGTATTGAATTATATTGAATAGGATCACCACGGTTCTTTTTTCGCTTATGATATATATGTAAGAATTGTATCGTTTTATATGTGAATTGTACTGTATTATATGATACAAATTGTGAATCATTTGATAACTATGGCATGCACCCCATTGTTACAACTTCTCAATGATGTGTGTTCTTAACTCTCCTCTGACTCTTTAAAGAAGTAATAATCATATTAATATATCTAACAATACACCTATTGGTTTCCTGAGAACAGAATTGTCACAGGCTCCCTTAGATAACTCCTCTCCTTCCATCCATACTAGCAGTGCACTTACTTTACAGTTTCTATTCTATTTCACACCCACACGTTCATATTTAAATGGTATTCTCAAGTAATCAAGTAAATTAATATCAACTATTTGTACAAGTCAACTTCATCATACACCCTTAAATCAAACAAAAGAACTGGTCTTACAAATACTAGTCTAATATGGTATGTATTTCTACAATTGAAACTGTTTTTTGTTATATACCTAATGACTGTAAGCAAAGCAATAAATAAAATAATTTTATTCAAACCTTAGAGACATCCATTCAGCAGTAGAAAAATGTTTATATCAAGACTCCCAAGCAGTTTGAACGTCAAAGATATTTTATTGCAAACAAATCAATTATTTGAAAGTTCAAATTATAAAACTTCGAATGCAATATACCAGCTTGAATGACTCGAGACTTTTAGGTAGTTTGTAACGCTTATCACCGCTAGTCAACAATAAAGGATGATGTAGATAAAGCTGAGAAATCTTGCTAGGATCTTGGGTCAGTGTAGCAGATAGAATAAACTTCACAAGCCTTGGATAAACTTTACCTTTAAACCCTCTTTCAGCACCACTACAGAAGAAAAATAAAAGATATCAGAAAGAAACTGTCAACAAAAATTTCAGTGGAGTTAGTTGTTGATTCAGGGCTCTTTTACATTCAATATTAGGAATCAAGAGTTTAGTTTCTGGTAGGGACCAAAAGATTCCAACAGTTTTTAGAATACCTTTTTCCCATTCTTGCTGAATGTCAAAAGTAACATTGGACAGGTACTTAAACCTTGTTAAGAGCAATGCAGAAAGTGATGAAATTACCATCTTCTAAGGGTAGTTAATGAACCATGTAAAGCACAAATGTTGCTTGAACGACCAGCTTGATAATCTGATTTGGTGAGCTGAAGCACAGTTGGCAACCAGGATTGATATGCATCTCGTAATAACTTATCTGTTTCATCAATTACCTGAAGATATGAATATAAATGCTAAGTTTACACTTACAAATGAGATTTGATCTTTAAGAAAATTATTTTGAAGCTTGAAGCTTAACTCAATGGATAATTAGGTAATTATGTAGCATTAAACAAGCTGAAATTAATAACTAAAATTGATGGTACAGACTCAAGTTACTCCATGAGGAGTTACATTTGTTTTCACATTGGTCTACACCTATAGATCAGCCAAGGTATTATTCACTATGGCAATGAAACCCAGAAAATTTTCCATTTCTTGAAAGATATATCAAATAGTTTAGTAACCAAAGCCTTAAGTTATGAGGCTATCCATCCTCAGACAATGTAGCACTTTTAGAGTCCCATTATTTGAATAGAAGTTATGAGAGAGAGGAGGGAAAAGTTCACAAAAATACAAATGGAGTTCCATCAGTTATGTACTTTTTTTTACTCTTCCTCATATCTTCCATCCAAGTAATCGAACCCTTAAGTTCTCGTCAGGACTCATTAGAATAATGACACATTAAAGGAGAATTGCTGATCAACAAAGATATTATTGGGAATGATATTCTCATAAGTTTTACCTCCTCAAATGGCCCTCATCAGGTTCCTAGTTGGAAGAACACTTGTGTCATTCTACAAATGAGGTCATCAAATGAGACAACTTTTACACGCTAACCTACGTTCAAATTCATGGTCCACTAAGGCATTGACTCTTTTGGTATCAGGTGTTGGAAAATAGGGATATCTTCAAGTTTTATACGAACACAAGACTCCCCCTTCCCCTGTCAAATAGGACTAACACTATTTATTTTAAGGATAGGACGAGGGAAAGTAATTTATGAAGTGAGAGGATAGGGGGAAAAAATAAAGGGAGCTAGTTTTCTTCAGTTGGAATAATGTTTTATAAAGCAGCTGCATAGGCTTCCGGTGAAGAACCACATTGGAACCACTTACACTGCACTGGAACTGCATTAATGAAGGGATGCGTCAAATGATCAAATAGAATGCTACTTATGAAAACAAAAGCCAAACAAAGCATTTGATACACGTTAATAAACTCTTTGTATCCTTATATTGCAAATCACTGAAATATCTAATAACAAAAAAAGTCAGACCCTTCTTGAAAAATAAAAAACCATAAGAACAGGGAGAGGTATGTTGAGTTTAAGAAGCTGGGACTGTCACTGTGCATTGGTTGCTACTCATGTATCATGACATTCAGGAACACAGGACCTGAACTCAATCTCACCAAAAAAGAGTTGATCAGGAATTCAATCACGTTCTACTGGGTTATGATAGGCTAGCTAGTTTGCAAAAGGAAAAAATAAGCTGCATTTTTTAAACTTAAATAGACATACCAAAAATATCATTGAAAACTTTAGGAAATAACTTACTAGGAAATAAAATTGAGAAATAACTTAATGAGAAAGGATTTGGAAGGAAATGCATTGTAAATATAAAAAAAAAATAGAAACAGGAAATACTGTCCCAGTATAAGAGAATATTGAATTACCAGATAACAAAGATGTTCTAAACTAAAACCTTTTGTCATGTTAATGTGATCCATTAGCCTTCCAGGTGTTGCAACCAATATGTCAACTGCAGTCTGTAGCTCCATTTCTCCATCTTCTGGATCAAAAGGAGAATACAACCCAAGATTAGGTCTCTTGACAAGTTCCAATCTCTCATCTTCAATTGATGACTGGCCAATTGCTAAGCCTACACGTAAACCCACTACAGATGCTATGGCAGCAAACACATCTTTAACCTGAACCACAAGATAATCATATCCATAAAATAAGTAAAAATGCATAGTAATGATAAACTGATTTTTTTTCTTGTGTATTGCTTAATTATCAAAAATAGGATTTAGAACAGCTTATATAATCACATGAAACAACTATCATTTCACATGAGAATACGATAACAATAATATTGGGCTTCCATAATGAGTATAGGGATTGTGTCTTCACAAATCTAGCAAAGTTAAAGCGTATAAATAACAACTGAATTCATCAATCTAATATGATCATACACCAACTATACAAATTTGCCTTTGTCACCATAGGAGATGCAATTTCTAACGATGAAAAATCTATGCCTTTACCACCACAGACAACACAATGTCTAATGATGAAAAGTTGTTATAGTAGTTAACCACCTAGTAGACATGTTATGCAAATCCATGGGCAACACATATGCAGTTAATTCTAGTGCATGAAAGATGGTATAGGGTTTCAAGAGCCATCTAAACAAGGTGTTTGCCTAGCTGCCTAGAACACAAAGACCCTCAACTGCAGTGTACTATGCTGATGGTCAGCATCAAACTTTATTAGGGTTCAAATGAATATTCATTGTAACGATTGATATCTGGGTCTTTATGCAGAACCTCATTATAAAACAAGATTGTACAGATATAACTCACTAATTTCAAACAGAAAGGTCACATAGATATAAATCTGTAGCAACAATAGCAGAGAGAAATAAATGCCCAAATTTCTAACATTTTATCCACATGGAAATGGACCAAGAAGCACATGTTATACTCAAATATGCATAATAAACCTTGTTCATTGCAACTTGTATATTCAATGGGAAGCATTTGACACATGAACTACACTATCTTTCTTTTGTCCTAACTACAAAAGTACTTGAAGAGACCTTGTTTGTTGCAACTCGTATATTCAATGAGGAGCATGTACATACATGAAGCATAGAGTCTTGCTTATGTCCTAATTCAGAACTACTTGAAGACCACGGTTATGCTCTTACCTAGTCTTGAGGGTTTGTCCTTTCATTTATAATTTCATCGCCCCAATTTAAAGGTAAAGCAACAGTAACAAAATTTATAACAGGCAGCAATTTAGAGTTAGACAAAAGTTTCATGACAAACCTGTAAGGCTAAGTCCCGTGTAGGCAAAACTACTAAAGCACGCAGGCACCTTATCTTCCTCAGTGCAAGTGTTTGAACAATTGGTAAAGCATAAGCAAGTGTCTTGCCACTCCCTGTTGGAGAGTTTACACAAATATCGCGTTCAAATGCACCCGGTCCAATTGTCTCATTCCACACGGCTACTTGAACTGGAAAAAGTGATTGTATACCCATCTTCTTCAGGACCTCTTCCAATCTAGAATAAGAAGACATATTAACAATGAAATGACAAGATTGGTTTAAAAATGCCAATATTCTCTATAAAGAATGCATGTTATGCGTCACACTACAATACAAATTATCTAAAACCAACAAACCAACCTATTCAAATTTCTATTTATCATATAGCCATAATCATTGATCTTGTATTTCATGATCCATAATAATATACTCCCAAATCGTGAAATCTTCTTATGGATAGTTTACCACTCATGACTAATCTTTTTATTTGTTGTTATAATCACTATGTTAACTTGCATTATGGTCTAAACATCAAGCATCCTGTATACTCTAATTCTCCATGAATCACAATTTTGAACGAGCTTTTGCATATTTATCCTACAAACTTCTTTATAAAATCAAACACAAGGTTTATTGTTGAGAAGTAGGTAGGTGATGGAATACTAAAAACCTTGGATCTAGAAAGGGGACGAGACTCAGAGGACCATCCTCAAATTGGTCGATGTTCATTGGGTTTCTCATCCATGTCAGGTGGGGAACGCGCTTCCTCTGGTTGGATATTTCCTCCATCTCCCAAACTCTATCTATCACCTACTCCCGGAAGACGTATATAATGATCACGAAGTGTTAGCGCTTCGTACGCGAGGAAGATCTAGGCGCGGTCCTTCCAAAGACGAAAAAGGCTTGGGCTGCGCTCGAAGGCGATCACGGTTTGAACCCCTCGAGGTGCAGGCGAAGGGAGAGCACGCCGCGACCAGAAGTGGGATAAAAGCTAGGGCCTCAAAAGAAGGCTTGGGCGGCGTTAACGGGGCTGCGGTCCGGCGCTGAAGCGCCTCCACCTGCGGTTGCGAGGGTTTATAATTCCACCGCAGTTACTTCCCCCGAGCGAACTGTAAAAATTACGCTCCTTTTTAATTTTTAATTTTTAATTTTTAATTGTTGCTATTTTTGTTCTTTTTTACGTCGAAGTCCTCCCTTAAAAGTGTTATTTTCGATAGGAGTCTAAACGAATCCAGTTTTAATGAACAAGTTTAATATTCGATTTGAGAAAAGTTTGTTTATGTTTGTTCAATATACATAAGATTAATTAAATAAATAAGTTTGAATAGTTCGTTAAACTAAACAAACAAGTTTGAACACATATGTGTTAAGTTCGTTAACGTTCGTGAACAATGTTCGTGAACCGTATTCATTAATAAAACTCTTTTCAATATACTAAATAAATAATAAAATAAATAAATAAATTTAAATTATCAAACTCAATAATCAATCAAATAACTAAAAGTTCTAAACAATCAAACAAGCTTGAATTGAGAGCTTGATAACATCTAAATGAACCAAGCTCAAACCAAACTTGAATTGAGAGATTGATAACATCTAAATGAATCAAGCTCAAGTCAAGCTTCAAACAAACTCAAACTCATAAAAAATAAATCAAGTCAAGCTTAAACACTCATTTCAAAAGCTTAGTTCATTTTAAGCTCGGCTCGGCTCCGCTTGGTTACCTTATCAAATAAGCTTGAACACCCCAAAGTTCGGCTCGGCTCAGCTTATTTACAACCCTAATCCTCGATCACATCCTTTCACATGGAATTTATAAGGTTACTTTCAGTAGGTGTAATCTGTCTTGTAATATAATCGGAGTACATTACAAGAATAATTATTTTATTTAGTTTAATTTTAAATTTGTAATATAATATAATTTGGATTATAAAAGGTAGTGAAATTTTATAATCTGACTTACAAAGTAAATACTATGTAATCTAATTACATTGTGAGGTCACTGTTTAACTAAAATTTGAACGTCGAATATACCCCTAGTTCACTCCGCCGCCGCCCACCACTGCCTGCCGATCGCCCCCCGCCCCCCGCCTACAACCGCCACCCTCACTGACAGTCGTCGACAGTTATCGACAACGGTTACCGGCGATCGATAGTTACTAACGGCAGTGGCCAACGGTTGCCAGCAGCTCAGTCGGTGGTTGTCGGCGACGGCCGCTGGTTGCTGGTGGCTACCACAATCTCCAACAGAGGAGCAGCAGCTGTCGGTAGAGGTCGAGGGATATTTTTATCATTTTATAATAATATGAATTATATTTCTTATAAAAAATAATGGATATAAAACAAAAGAATGTAATCACCTTGTAATCAAATATTACATACATTACATTAGCAAACGTGGTAATGTAATCAAGATTACATTACAAATTTGATTACACTACGGCTACGTTTGGTTGGGTGTAATGTAATCTAGCTTGTAATGTAATCAAATTTGTAATGTAATGTAATGTAATGTAATCTTGATTACATTACTACGTTTGGAAATGTAATGTATGTAATATTTGATTACAAGGATGATTACATTCTTTTGTTTGGTATCTATTATTTTTTATCAGGAATGTAATTTGTATTATTATAAAATGACAAAAATGTCCTACGACCTCTACTGACGGTCGCCGCACTAGGGGTGTAATCGAGTTCGATTAACCAAATGTAGCAATAGGGGTGTAATCGAGTCGAGCCGAGCTGAACTCTTGAATATTTGAATTTGACTTGTTTATAATCGAGCCGAGCTCGAGCCCTAAACGAGCTTAATAAATATAAATTATAAATTTAAATAATCATTAAAAATTAAATTATATATTTAAACAAATTATAATATTCTAATTTAAAATTTATAATTCTATTTTAATAAATAAATTTGATATATTTATTTATATTTTTAATAAGTAGAATATAAAATCTATAAATTCAATATCAAAATTATTATTTTTTTCATTTAAAAATTGATTCATGAGTTTACTAACATGTTCACAAACTAACAAGTCAAATATTGTGAAGCTTGAGTCTCATTAAATGAGCTTAAACGAGATTTTTATCGAATCGAGTTTCAAATAGCTCATAAGCGGCTTGGTTCATTTACACCCCTAGAATTTAAAAATCAAAATTGGGTAAAAATTAAATTTCTAAATCATTTGTGCGCCCCATTTAAGTTTTTTATCAAAAAAAAAAAATGCTCAAACACCTTATAACTGGGGATGGTTGCCAGAGCCAGTCCTGAGGCATGTCACCGAGGGCGATGGCTAAGGGCCCCGATTTTTAGGGGCCCCCAAATTTGACAAGCATATTATATATATATATATTTTGTTTTAATAAAAACCTAAAACATATATTTAATTGGATTATTTTAATAAAGGTCCAAAAATATATATATTTTCTATTAAAATTTAAGAAAAAATATATAAAAAATAAAAGAAAGATATTCTTTTTTCTCTTTCCAATTAGATTTTATTTTTGTATAATTCTTTTTTTATTAATTTGTTTACATAAGTCATAAGACTCTAAACAATAAAGTATGAATCTTGAACGCTAATTTCCTCCTTTCTTCTCCTTTGAATCTCTTCTAATTAAATTAGAAAAGTTTATTAATTTTAGTTTTATCAACATCATCATTCATCAATATATAAACTTACAACATAAGTTACCTACTTATCTATATTTTTTTCTTATTGTCAATATTCAATATTGATTTTTAATATTGTATTAGAGTCAATATTTTATGATTTTTCTTACCGATTTGAAAGAGTATAAATAAATCATCCCAATTTTAATCATCATAGAATAAATTATATCAATTACTTCAAGCACAAATCAGGATTTATTATTCTTTGACTATTATTTTCACTGCTTGTGTTTGTTTCATTGTTAGTTTTGTTGTCGGTTTTGTGTGTTTTATTTTTACACTTGAAAATTGTAATATAAACATGTTTCTAAAAAAATATGAATCTTAGAGTTAGAAAAGAAACAAAAGAAAAAGAGTGGAACAGATTATTAAAGCTCACAAAGGTATTCTTCGTAAGTTTTTTAAAGCTAGCTCTTCAATTGAAGATTTAGTTAATGAATTGCAAGAAGAAAGTCAAGAAGAACTAAATGATCATGCAACAAATGAGCAACAATCGAGTAATTAAGAATAATTAAATAATTATGCAATCAATGAACGAGAAGAATTGAGAGAAAATGATGATTATAATCATGCAACGAATGAGCTGGAAGAATTGAGAGAAAATGATAATTTGAATGTAAATGGCTCGACAATTTTATGTATCGAAAATGAGGTGTTAGAAAAACTTGATTTTGAAGACCTTATTGATGATTTTGCTTTTCAAAATGCTAGAAGATATAGATTTTTTTAATGATTATTTCATACTTATTTTTTTTATTTGTAGGTATTACACTTTTTTTGGAGAACTTAGTAAACATATTTTGTATGATGTTGTACTTTTTAAAGAATTTTGAGAAATAAATTTTATATGGAGTTTACTATATTTTAAATGAAATTTATTGATTTTCAAAAATTTTTATTAAATTATATTCAAACGGTACATTAATAAAAAAATTTCTTATAGAGGTCACTTTACTATTTTCGCCCAAGGGCCCTCAAAAATTAAGGCTGACCCTGATGGTTGATATACAATCCAAATGCACAAGCTGGAAGGATTTTTCGATGTTCCCTTGAACTTCCAACAGAGACATTGTATCAGCAAGGCTTGTTGTGTTCTGCCGAATTTAATGATGGTGTTGTGGCAGATCTATCTTCATTTGTGAAAAATTAGATGGTCTTGACGGGGAAGATCTCGAATCCAAGATGACAGGATTCAGACTTGAGGTGAATCTGTTGAAGAAGGCGGTGGGTGCTTGGGCAACGGGAAATGTTCCTTCTTTAACAAAGTTCAAAGCTCCTGAACCTAAGCTATTTGGTGGTAAACGCAGTGCCAAGGAATTGGAAAATTTCCCTTGGGACATGGAAACTTATTTTCAGCAGCAAAGGTTCCCGTTGAAGAAAAAGTGTCCATCACAAGCATGTATTTAACTGAAGATGTGAAGTTATGGTGAAAGGCGCATCTATCTAATGATGCCAGTGCAAACTGTGAAAAGATTGAAACTTGGCAGGTCCTAAAACGTGAATTAAAAGAGCAGTTTCTGTTGGACCCGTGATTATTTTGATGTGATTAATCAAGTTAGTTAGGTCCTGTTTATTTTTGATCTCTGTGTCTAAGTGTGCAGGAGGAGGGTTGCCGGTCCCAAGCCCGGATAAAAGAGGAGGGTTGCGTTAGGTTGCCAGCCAACGTCAAACTATGGCAAATATTCAATGAATGAATCCATTAAACTATTGTGCTAATGCTTGGTTGTTCTCCGGAAGGAACGCGTTGTAGGGTCCGACTGTAACGTCTCGGCAAGGACCGCTACATCTCCAGAACTCAGGTGTAGTGATAAATATGCAAGAGTTCGCGTTACAGGGTCCGACTGTAACGTCTCAGCAAGGACCGCTACATCTCCATGAGAACTTGGGTGTAGTGTTAAATAGGCAAGAGTTCTCACACCATAGGTTAGATAAGAACAAATATGATAGGAAAACTAATAATCTAATATTTGGAACATGGAACATAGGAACTCTCACTGGTAAATCAATGGAGGTAGTAGATATGATGATTAGGAGAAAAATTAGTATTTTTGTGTGTACAAGAGACAAAATGGACAGGTGAAAAGGCAAAGATGATAGAGAACCCGGGTTTTAAGTTATAGTACACGGGAAAGAGTAAAGCAAGAAATGGAGTGGGTATTATTGTAGATAGTTTGTTAAAAGATGAAGTTGTAGGAGTAGTTAGAAAAGGAGATAGAATTATAGCCCTTAAAATAATAGTGACAAAAGAAACTATGAACATAATTAGCGTATGATCCGGTAGTAAGAAGGGGGGACCCACTTCCTGAAGGGTCTCAGCCTGAGGACCGATGAAAGGCTGTGCGGTGGATGGCCGAGCCGAGCGGATGGGTAGATCCGAACGGAGCTAGAGATAAACCCATCCATGGGCTCATGTTTCCGACGCCAAGGCAGGAAGACCGAAGGGCCGAGCGGGAGTCCGCTCGGCAGGGGCCAAGGGCCGAGGGGGTTGTCCGTTCAGCCAAAATAGGGGCGAGGGTATAAAGGGGGCCGAGCGGCCTATGCGCTCGGCTCAGGATATGAGATATCAGCAGAAGCATGTCTGATGATTAGGCCGTACACAAGATCGCACGATCTTGCCGTCACATCATGGAAAGGCTGATACAGTAACAGTATGGTCTCATGGACGTCTCCCTGACAGATCCATATTTAGACATGGCCCTTCTGACAGACCCATACCTGGGCATGGTCAAAGGCAGGTGGTTGCTTTGATTGGCACGCCCAGGCTTCTTTGAGAGATCTATATAAGGCTTCCATTTCTCCACTGGAGGTATGAAAAATCTTCATCTTGAAGCCACCTTTTTGTTATTCCTCGCCTGACTTGAGCGTCGGAGGGCCGTCGCCGGGACACCCCTCCCGGCTCGGTTTCGTTGCAGGTTCACTGGAGCATTCGAGGATCTAGCAGGAAGCGCCACGTGCCCAGCGTCCATTGATTCCCGGTTCGGACAGGATCAAATTGGCGCCGTCTGTGGGAACGCTCCTGCATCCGATCGGTAACAATGGACGAAGCTGGACGACAAAACACGGTGACGCTTTCGAGGGAAGAGCTCGACGCTCTGGTCGAGATAAGGGCCGCCAAACTTGTTGAACAAAAACAGAAAGCAGCGGCCGAACGACAGGAGCAACAAGCGACATCTGCGTCTGGTGGCCGAGCGGAAGCACCTCCAGCTACCGTCGCATTTCACCGGGCCTTATTTCGCACCCCTGAAGCCGCACCAGCTCGAAGAGATAGAGGTTCTTCTTCGGACGAAATACCAAGGCGGGATGACAGAAAAGGTAAGGCTCCCCGGGCGGACTCATCTCCCGAGCGGGCCAACCGCCAATTTTCGGAGGCTATTCTACGAGACCCTCTGCCCAAGCACTACGTGCCTCTGACGATCGGCGAGTACAACGGAACAACGGACCCGGATGATCATCTGGGTAAGTTTGATAACACGGCCACGCTCCATCAATACACCGATGGAGTGAAATGCCGCGTCTTTCTTACCACACTCTCGGGATCGGCTCAACGGTGGTTCCGGAGGTTGCCGGACGGATCTATCACAAGCTTCAAGGATTTCCGAACGGCATTCCTCCACCACTTTGCTAGCAGTCGGCGTTATCAGAAGACAAGTGTCAGCCTGTTCGCCATCAAGCAAGATCCAAAGGAATCGCTTCGAGCTTACATCCAACGATTCAACCAAGTGGCAATGGACATCCCAACGGCCACATCGGAGACGATGATGAACGCCTTCACACAAGGCCTGGTAGATGGTGAATTCTTCCGGTCGCTCATCCGAAAGCCGCCCCGAGATTATGATCACATGTTACATCGGGCCAACGAATACATAAACGTGGAAGAAGCGCAAGCCGCTCGGAAAAAGGAAACTCTAGCCGAGCGTGCACCTGTTCAGGCCGAGCGAAAACAGCACGCCGCTCAGCAGCCACCTAGAGGACCGAGGGCTGAAGCAATTCGATCCCCCCGCGCCAGATCGCATGTACAAGAGGTGGCTGCCGCTCGACCCAAACCGAAGAAGAAGTGGACCCCTCTGTTCTGCTCCTTCCACCAGTCAGATACGCACAACACGAGGGATTGTCGAAGTCTTCCCTTCGTGACTAATCCCATTCCCAGGAGAGCCGAACGACGGTCTCCTCCCATCGACAGAAGACAAAGGACCTATGAAGCTGACCGGACCCGCACCGAGAGGCGACATCACCAGACGCCCGATCGGCACCGATCCCCAAGACTAGAGGATCGCCGGGCGTCCAGAGAACGGTCCCGACCGTCCGCTCGGGAGGAGGAAAACAGGAGCAATACTTCCCGGGGCGAGATCAGCGTTATTGCTGGAGGGCCAACCGGAGGAGACTCCAACCGAGCCAGAAAGGCGGGCGTTCGGCAGCTGCAGATCCACGCGGTCGGCTGTAGCCAAGAGCGGGCAAGTGGACCGGAAATTACTTTCGGGCCCGGAGATTTAGAAGGAGTAGAAGTGCCCCATGACGACGCGCTGCTCATTAAAGCGGTAATAGCAAATTACACCATTCACCGCATATTTGTTGACACAGGGAGCTCGGTCAACATCATATTCAAGAAGGCGTTCGATCAGTTGCAAATTGATCGAGCCGAGCTGCTGCCCATGACGACCCCGCTCTACGGGTTTACGGGCAACGAAGTTCAGCCGGTCGGGCAGATCCGGCTAGCCACCTCGCTGGGAGAAGAGCCGCTCAGGAGGACCAGGACAATAAACTTCGTGGTGGTCGACTCTCCGTCATCCTACAACGTCATTTTGGGACGACCGGCGCTCGGCGAATTCCGAGCGGTTGTCTCAACCTTCCACCAGAAGATAAAGTTCCCGGTGGAGGACCAAGTAGGAGAAGTGCCTGGAGATCAGCTAGCAGCTCGGCGGTGCTATATAGAGATGATTCGGGCAGAAGCTTGCTCTGCTCGGAAAGCGCCCCGAATCGAGGTACACGTCATAACCGAGAAACCTCCTGCTTTAATTTATGATGAAAAGGAGGAAGTTCAGATCCATCCAACCCGATCGGAGGCCACGGCTTTTATCGCCTCAGATCTGGAGGAAGAACAGAAGGAGAAGCTGATCCAATGCCTCCAACGAAATCACGATGTCTTCGTCTGGGCGACACATGAATTGCCCAGAATTTCGCCAAGCATAGCGCAACATGAGTTACATGTCCGACCGGACGCTCGGCCGACAAAGCAGAGAAAAAGAGATTTCAGTGCCGAGCAGAATGCCATCATCCGGGCGGAAGTAGAAAAACTTCTGAAGGCCGGCCACGTACGCGAGGTGCAGTTCCCGAGCTGGCTGGCCAACGTAGTATTGGTCTCCAAGCCGGGCGGCAAGTGGAGAGTTTGCATCGACTTTCGGGACTTGAACAAAGCATGTCCCAAGGATTTTTATCCTCTGCCCCGGATAGATCAGCTGGTGGACTCTACGGCCGGCTGCGAATTAATCTGCATGCTTGACGCCTACCAAGGATATCATCAAGTGCCGCTCGCCCGGGAAGATCAAGAAAAAGTAAGCTTCGTGACGGCCGACGGCACTTATTGCTACAACGTGATGCCGTTCGGATTGAAGAATGCCGGGGCCACCTATCAACGCTTGATGAACAAAGTATTCCGGGAGCAGATCGGGCGGAATCTGGAAGTTTATGTAGACGATATTCTTATTAAATCTGTCCGAGCGGTAGATCTCTGCAAGGACATGGAAGAAACCTTCCGAACGCTGCGCAGATATGGAGTCAAGCTGAATCCCCAGAAGTGCCTGTTCGGAGCAAAAGGAGGGCATTTCTTGGGATATATAGTGACCGAGCGGGGAATTGAAGCCAACCCCAGCAAGGTGAAAGCTCTGCAAAACATGCTTCCTCCTAGAAACACAAGGGAGGTACAACGGTTGACCGGTCGGATAACTGCATTGTCCAGATTCATCTCCAAAACCGCCGACCGGAGCCTGCCATTCTTCAAGATCCTGCGCAAGGCTACTAAGTTCCAGTGGGATGAAGAGTGTGACCGAGCATTTGAAGAGTTGAAAACATATCTAAATTCTCTGCCTGTGCTGGCCAAGCCGAGCGGGGGTGAGTCACTTTATATGTATCTATCGTCAACTGAGCATGATGTAGGCTCAGCACTTGTGAGGGCGAACGGCGAAGAACAGCCGGTGTATTTTCTAAGCCACATTTTAAAAGATGCTGAATCTCGTTACACTGGGCTCGAGAAGTTGGCCTTTTCTTTGGTTCTAGCCGCTCGTTGCCTTCGACCGTATTTCTTGGCTCACACCATCATTGTCCGGACGAACAGTCCGCTCGGAAGAGTGCTGTTGAATCCAGAAGCGTCCGGACGGCTCATCAAGTGGACGACAGAATTAAGCGAGTTTGACATCCAATATCAGACCCGCTCGGCGATTAAAGCCCAATCCTTGGCTGATTTTGTGACCGAAGTGCAAAGGCCTGAGGCTGAAGCTATGTGGAGAATATATGTGGATGGATCCTCCACTCGGCACGGAAGTGGGATCGGAATAGTACTACTCTCACCTCAGGAAGAAAAGATGCACCTATCCGTCCGGCTGGATTACAAAGCTACTAACAATGAGGCAGAGTATGAGGCCCTTATAGCCGGACTGCAGGCAGCACGGCATGTGAGAGCCGGTCGGGTGACACTTTATTCGGATTCACAGTTGGCCGCTCAGCAGCTCTCTGGCACCTTTGAAATCAACTGTGTTCGGCTCAAACTCTACGCTGAGGCCTTTGAAAAACTCAAAGCTGCTTTCCGAGAGGTGCTTATTCAGAAGATTCCCCGAACGGAGAACCAGGCGGCCGATGAGTTAGCCAAGCTCGCGAGCTCGATAACGCCAGTCGCCCTTCAGCAACCAATTGAAAAAATACTGCTGGTAGCGCATGTCGACCGGATGCAAGGCCTCACGTTTCCAAGTGACTGGAGGACACCTATTATAGAATTCCTCCGTTCGGGCACCACACCATCTGAGGAATATGCAGCCCGGCTCCTCAGAAGAAGAGCCGGTCGGTTTACACTCATCGGAGATCAGCTTTACAAGAAAGCTTTTTCGCCTCCTTTGCTGAAATGTGTAAGCTCGGAAGACTCAGCTTACATCCTCCAGGAAGTACATCAAGGATCTGTTGGTTGCTACTCGGAAAGCCTATAGGTTCCATTGTACAAAAATTTTGTACAAAGGTCTGAACCTTTTCCTAGCTACCATGTGTTCTTTTAAATTAAATTTTGGATCTCCTGCGGAACTTAACACGTTTGATCCAAAACTTAATCTATTTGTTCTTTTAGGTTTTGACTTGGATCTCCTGCGGAACTTAACACGTTCGACCCAAGTCTCCTTAAGTTATTAATTCCATTAAATATCAATTTCCATAAAAGGTTCCCAGTACTGACGTGGCGAGGCACATGGCCTTCTTGGATATGGGAGCAACCACCACCGACTAGACAAAACCTTTAATAGAAAGCTAATATTTAATTTCCTAAAATAACTTTAGGTTAACCAAAGAGAACAATCAAATCACAAGGAAAAGAAAGAAACAAAAGAACACAACTTGAAAACCATATTCGAAATACTAGAACGTAAGCCTCTTGTATTTGGTATTATTTCCATAAATAACTAGCATGATGCGAAATAGAAATTACTAGTTATACCTTGTAGAAAACCTCTTGATCTTCTACCGTATTCCTCTTCTAACCTCGGACGTTGTGTGGGCAACGATCTTCCAAGATGAGAAACCACCAACCACCTTCTTCTCCTCCAAGCAAGGTTCGCCACAAAGGAAACTTCACCAAGGAGGAAAAACAAAATACTAACCAAGCTCCAAGAGATGCTAGCTTTCTCTCCTTCTTCTTCTTCTTCTCCGAGTAGTATCCGCCACCACAAGAACTCCAAGGGAGAGGGAGAGGTTCGCCACCACAAGAGGAAGAGAAGGAGATGATGGCCGGCCACACCAAGGAGAAAAGAGGAGAGGAATAATAGATGTTGTGTCTTGTGAAGGCACCCTCACCCTTCTTTTATATTCCTTGGCCTAGGTAAATTAGGAAATTTAATTACAACAAATTTTCCTTAATTTCCTTGACATGATTTAATTGAGAAAAATAAAATAATATTTCCCCAATTAAACAATGATGGCCGGCCACATCAAGAGGAAACAAATTGGACAAGTTTTAATCAACAATTAAAACTTTCCTTATTTGTTTCCAGAAATTTTAAAAAATAAAATTTCTCTTTGAAAATCTCTTCATGGTTAATAAAAGGAAATATCTATAATTTTAATTTTATTAACATGTGAATAATTTTAAAGAGAAAATAAAAACTCTCCAATCTACAAATAAGGAAAGAGATCTAATCTCTTTCTTTAATCTTTATAAAACTTTTACAAGAGAGATATTTTAATTTTAATTCTCTTTAAAATATATCTTCCACATAATAATAAAATCTAAAATTAAATTTCTTTTTATTTAATTATGGCCGGCCCTACTAGCTTGGGTTCAAGCTAGGGCCGCCACCTTAAACCCTAGCTTGGTTCCCAAGCTAGCTTGGCCGGCCCCTTTAGGTGGGTATAAAAGGTGGGTATATGTGGGTATAGTACTCTATAAATAAGAGGCTACGATAGGGACCGAGAGGAGGAATTGGTTTTGGTCTCCGATAAAATTAAGCATCCCGTGTTCGCCCGAACACACAACTTAATTTTATCAATGATAATTCATTCCACTAGAGAACTATCATTGAATTACCGCACCAATCCCAAATTACATTTTGGGCTCCTTCTTATTATGAGTGTGTTAGTCTCCTGTGTTTAAGATATCGAATGTCCACTAATTAAGTGAGTTCTGACAACTCATTTAATTAATATCTAAGTCCAAGAGTAGTACCACTCAACCTTATTATCATGCCGGACTAAGTCCACCTGAGGGTTTAACATGACAATCTTTATGAGCTCCTCTTGAGGACATTATCAACCTAGTATCACTAGGACACGTTTCCTTCTATAATCAACAACACACACTATGAGTGATACCATTTCCCAATTTATCGGGTTTATTGATTCATCGAACTAAATCTCACCCATTGATAAATTAAAGAAATAAATATCAAACATATGTGCTTGTTATTATATTAGGATTAAGAGCACACACTTCCATAATAAGCGAGGTCTTTGTTCCTTTATAAAGTCGATAAAAGGAACGACCTCAAATGGTCCTACTCAATACACTCTGAGTGTACTAGTGTAATTATATAGTCAAGATAAACTAATACCTAATTACACTACGACTTTCTAATGGTTTGTTCCTTTCCATTCTGGTCGTGAGCTACTGTTTATAATTTATAAGGTACTGATAACATCATCTTCTATATGTGACACCACATACTATGTTATCTACAATATAAATTAAATGAACAACTACAAACAAATGTAGATAATTAGACCAAATGTGATTCTTTATTCATAATGAATGTTTACAAAGCTTAGGTTCTCAGTATACACTCCAACAATCTCCCACTTATACTAATGACTAAGCTGCCATATCTTCTACCATACATCTGATTCCCATTCCCTCCACATGCCGATCGAAAGCTTTCGCCGGAAGGGCCTTAGTGAAAGGATCTGCCAGGTTATCCGCTGATGCAATCTTGGCGATGACAACTTCTCCTCGCTTCACGATATCTCTTATCAAGTGGTACTTGCGCTCTATATGTTTACTTGCCTTATGGGCTCGTGGTTCCTTCGAGTTTGCAATCTATTATCACAATAAATTGTGATGATTTTGGGCAAACCAGAATCACATCTAAGTCCATTAGAAAGTTCCGAGCCATACCGCTTCTTTAGCCGCCTCAGAGGCTGCTACATACTCGACTTCCATGGTTGAGTCCGAAACGCATTTCGCTAACACTCCTCCATGAAATGGCTCCACCTCCTAAAGTAAACACATGGCAGATGTAGACTTCTCGTTATCCCTATCTCGATTGGAAATCAATCTGTAACCCAGGAGCAAATCATCCGCTTGGTAAACTAGCATATAATCCCTAGTCCTTCTCGTGTACTTTAATATATGCTTTACTGCAATCCAATGTCCTTGTCCGGGGTTACTCGATATCTGCTGACCATGCCTACGGCAAAACAGATATCGGGTCTCGTACATAAGATTGCATACATTAGGCTTCCTACAAAGGAAGAGGAACCGCTTTCATGTCCTCTATCTCTTTTGATGTCTTTGGAGACATCTCTTTAGATAGAGCTACTCCATGTCTAAAAGGTAAGAAACCTTTCTTGGAGTCTTGCATGCTAAAACGAGCAAGGATTGTATCTATATATGAAGCTTGGGATAGACACAACATTCTTTTCTTGCGACCCCTTATAACTTTGATCCCAAGAATGTGTGCACATTCTCCTAAGTCCTTCATATCAAATTGTTTGGATAACCATACCCTTACGTCTGATAATACCTTGACATTGTTGCCAATTAACAAAATATCATCTACGTATAGTACAAGAAATACCACCACGTTTCCGTTACACTTCTTATATACACAAGACTCATCCGGACTTTGAATAAATCCATATGACTGGATTACTTCATTAAACCAGATGTTCCAAGACCTTGAAGCTTGCTTCAGTCCATAAATGGACCGATTGAGCTTGCATACTAGATGCTCTTTGCCTTTTTCAATAAATCCTTCATGTTGCTTCATATGGATGTTCTCTTCAAGACTTCCATTAAGGAAAGCTGTCTTGACATCCATTTGCCAAATCTCATAATCCATATGAGCAAGAATGGATAAGAGTATCCGGATAGACTTAAGCATGGCTACTGGTGAAAAGGTTTCCTCATAATCAATTCCCTCTTTCGAGTGTACCCTTTCGCAACAAGCCTAGCTTTGAAGGTTTCTACCTTCCCGTCTGTCCCTCTTTCCTTTTGTAAATCCACTTGCATCCAACGGCTTTTACACCATCGTGGTTCTACAAGCTCGAGACCTTATTAGAGTACATGGACTCTATTTCAGAATTCATTGCCTTTTGCCAAGATCTTGCATCTATATCTTGGAGTGCTTCATCATATGATCGGGGATCAGGTTCATGACCCGGATCAAGTCCGAAGACTCTCCCAAAAACATGAATCTTTCAGGCTGCATTACAACCCTCCCACTACGACGAGGCACTGTCTGTGGTTGTGTATCATGTGCGACACGTGTTGCAGTCTCTTGTGGTACTTCATCTTGTACTGTTGGTACTGAAGTAGACATGTCCTCTCTAAGTTCTTCTAAAACAACTTTACTACTGGGCTTGTGATCCATTATATAGTCTTCTTCTAAAAACTGGGCATTGGTGCTAACAGTGACCTTCTGGTCTTTAGGACTATAAAATAAACCACCTTTCGTTCCTTTGGGATATCCTACAAACACGCGAACTTCTGTACGAGATTCTAACTTATCAGCATCTGGTTTCAGCACATGTGCTGGACTACCCCATATCCGAATATGTCTTAGACTGGGTTTTCGCCCATTCCACAATTCTATGGGAGTAGAAGAAACTGATTTAGAAGGTACTAAGTTCAGAATATCTGTTTCCGAGCATATCCCCAAAACGAATTTGGTAATTCAATAACTCATCATTGATCTAACCATCTCCATAAGAGTCCTATTCCTTCGCTCGCTACACCATTGTTGGGGTGTTCCGAGTGCAGACAATTGGGATTGAATCCGCCTTCGATAAGTAATTCCTAAACTCTCCTAAGAGGTATTCGCCACCACGATCGTGCGTAGTGTCTTGATACTTTACCTAGTCGTTTCTCCACATCGACCTTGTATTCTTTGAACTTATCAAAGCACTCGGACTTGCGGAGCATTAGGTAAATGTATCCATATCTTGAATAATCGTCCATGAAAGAGACAAAATATTCAAAACCTCCTCTTGCCCGGATGGACATAGGACCACATAAATCGAGTGAACCAACTCTAACACTTCTTTGGCTCTATACCCTTGGCCTTGAACGGCCTCTTGGTCATTTTACCTTCTAAGCAAGATTCACAAGTTGGAAAATTTTCCAACTCTAATGAACTTAAAAGTCCATCGGCTATAAGCCTTCGAATCCTACTTAAGTTAATATGACCAAGCCTTAGATGCCAAAGATATGCTTGGTTCATTTCGAAGGTTCTTTTCTCTTATTAGAATTAGAAGATGAATTATAAATTTCCATGTTTTGCTTTGTGGAAGAATTTGGATTTAAAATATACAAATTGCAAACTAATGCACCAGAACAGATAATCACTTTATTTCTTTTAATAACTACATCGTTACTGAAAGAAACTGAATATCCATCTAAAAACAGTTTAGAAACTGAAATTAAATTCTTTCTAAAACTGGGTACATAAAGACAATTTCTTAAAACCAAATTTTTATTTCTACTAAAAGATAAGTAGACGTCTCCCACTGCAACAGCCGCCACCTTAGTAGCATTGCCCATGTAGACGATAATCTCTCCTTCAGATAGTTGTCGGGTTTCCTGGAACCCCTGCAAGGAATTGCAGACATGATCAGTGGCTCCCGTATCTACACACCAGGTGCTGGTAGATAACACCGCTAAACATGTTTCAACAACTAGAGTATGAGATATACCTTTGTTTTGGTTCTTACGAGGACAATCCGCCTTCCAATGTCCCGTCCGCTTGCAGATGAAGCACTTGCCCTTGACTTCTTCATTCTTTAAATCCCGTACACTGAGATTTATTCACTTTCTTTCTTGAACCAGTTTGTTTCTTCTTCTTCTTACCTTTCGGTTTAGAAGTAGAACCATTTTCGACATAGTGAATTTGAGCATTGTGACGAAATAACCCTTCTGCTTTGAAGTTCCGTCAGTAGTTCCCCTAATGAATAAATCCTTTTATTCATATTATAGTTCAGTGGGCTCAAAACTTCTAGGTAGGGTTTGGAGGATCATATCGATCCGGGTTTCCCATCAATTTCTCCTCCAAGTATCGTATTTCGTTCGGATAAGCCATCATGTTTAGGATATGATCCCTTACAGGAGTACCCTCTTGCATGGTGGTGTCATTATCTTTCTCATAGCTTCTTGTCTAGAAGCCCTATCACGATGACCAAAGAGTTCCTTGAGATTGTTCATAATATCATAAGTTGTTGGTAAATCTTTATCTTGATGTTGCAATACATTTGACATTGAAGCCAAATGTAACACCGCGCCATCTCATCTCGCTTACCCATTTCCTATGATATTCAATCTCCTCTTGGGTAGATTCACCGATGGTGCATCGTGGCAATGCTCAACAAGACAAATTTATAGCTTTCAAAGAAAGAACAATATCCGGTTTCTTTTCCAATCTATGTAATTTGGTCCAAGTCTATTTTGTTGAAGTATGATGGACAATGGGTTGAAAGTCATCCTAAGAATCACAAATAACTTTTGGTCAGAACTCTAAATTTAGAATAATATTGATTCCTCAAACAATACTATTTTAAATTAACCAACACCTTAAACCACCGTGAATTTTGTATGCCACGTTAGTGTGGACGTATACAAATTCAACATTTGTAAAAGGAGGGTTTTAACCCATTAATTTTATTATCTTGTCAACCTAACTTTTTGACAAATAAAATTAATAGTTGGTATTATTTGGTCACACAAATAATAGCAGTGACTCCGTTGGGGAGGATACTATTAGATGTGTCTAAGTGTACACCATTACTTGACACTAAGTCCATTAATAAGATTATGCCACTTCCGTTGGGGAAGATCACACGCTCTTAATTAACTTCATATAGTCATCCATAAATGGAAGTCTGTTCTAGTGATCCGCAAACAAGCTCATCCGTTATGGAGGAAGGCACTCAGAGCCAACGCGCAAGCTCGTTTGCATCACTTACAAACCAGTAATGGAGACCATGGGATTTACTTAAAAATCCCTCTCCCACTTAGTTATTTATAAATGAGGAATTTTAACTATGCTAGCCTACTAAACTTGTAAACTAACATGCACACACAATATAAAAGCAATAAATAGAAAATCTAATTTTCAACTATTATGGCTTTTATCTTTAATTGTCCTCCGTGTGTTGTCATCCGAAGCTGCTGCCATATTTGGCCACCGCCACCGGGTCTAACTGTCGCATCCATCTTGCTCCAAGTTCCGCTGTGCCTCTGGTCCTTAGAAGGTTCCACGCTTTGCAAGATTCGATCCGCGACATAAATAGAATTTTACATTTTGATCCTATATTCCATAAAAGGAATGTACATGTATCTAGATCAAAAATAAAATCCTAATAAAACTAAATACAGCTCCTGCTGTATTTTAATACAATCATGCACACACATATAAATTGCCCTTGACATGTCCAAGGGTCCAATCACACACATAATTAACTAAAAGCCATAATAGTTGGATCCTGCATCCATAGAGTTAGCACATCCTACTATTAACCTGCCTAAATTATGTATGACATGTGCATAATTAAACTAAATACCAAATACACAGAGGCTAAACCCTAGCTCTGATACCAATTGTTGGTTGCTACTCGGAAAGCCTATAGGTTCCATTGTACAAAAATTTTGTACAAAGGTCTGAACCTTTTCCTAGCTACCATGTGTTCTTTTAAATTAAATTTTGGATCGCCTGCGGAACTTAACACGTTTGATCCAAAACTTAATCTATTTGTTCTTTTAGGTTTTGACTTGGATCTCCTGCGGAACTTAACACGTTCGACCCAAGTCTCCTTAAGTTATTAATTCCATTAAATATCAATTTCCATAAAAGGTTCCCAGTACTGACGTGGCGAGGCACATGACCTTCTTGGATATGGGAGCAACCACCACCGACTAGACAAAACCTTTAATAGAAAGCTAATATTTAATTTCTTAAAATAACTTTAGGTTAACCAAAGAGAACAATCAAATCACAAGGAAAAGAAAGAAACAAAAGAACACAACTTCGAAAAAACATATTCGAAATACTAGAACGTAAGCCTCTTGTATTTGGTATTATTTCCATAAATAACTAGCATGATGCGGAAATAGAAATTACTAGTTATACCTTGTAGAAAAACCTCTTGATCTTCTACCGTATTCCTCTTCTAACCTCGGACGTTGTGTGGGCAACGATCTTCCAAGATGAGAAACCACCAACCACCTTCTTCTCCTCCAAGCAAGGTTCGGCCACAAAGGGAAACTTCACCAAGGAGGAAAAACAAAATACTAACCAAGCTCCAAGAGATGCTAGCTTTCTCTCCTTCTTCTTCTTCTTCTCCGAGTAGTATCCAGCCACCACAAGAACTCCAAGGGAGAGGGAGAGGTTCGGCCACCACAAGAGGAAGAAAAGGAGATGATGGCCGGCCACACCAAGGAACAAAAGAGGGAGAGGAATAATAGATGTTGTGTCTTGTGAAGGCACCCTCACCCCTTCTTTTATATTCCTTGGCCTAGGTAAATTAGGAAATTTAATTACAACAAATTTTCCTTAATTTCCTTGACATGATTTAATTGAGAAAAATAAAATAATATTTCCCCAATTAAACAATGATGGCCGGCCACATCAAGAGGAAACAAATTGGACAAGTTTTAATCAACAATTAAAACTTTCCTTATTTGTTTCCAAAAATTTTAAAAAATAAAATTTCTCTTTGAAAATCTCTTCATGGTTAATAAAAGGAAATATCTATAATTTTAATTTTATTAACATGTGAATAATTTTAAAGAGAAAATAAAAACTCTCCAATCTACAAATAAGGAAAGAGATCTAATCTCTTTCTTTAATCTTTTGTAAAACTTTTACAAGAGAGATATTTTAATTTTAATTCTCTTTAAAATATATCTTCCACATAATAATAAAATCTAAAATTAAATTTCTTTTTTTATTTAATTATGGCCGGCCCTACTAGCTTGGGTTCAAGCTAGGGCCGGCCACCTTAAACCCAAGCTTAGGCCTAGCTTGGTTCCCAAGCTAGCTTGGCCGGCCCCTTTAGGTGGGTATAAAAGGTGGGTATATGTGGGTATAGTACTCTATAAATAAGAGGCTACGATAGGGACCGAGAGGAGGAATTGGTTTTGGTCTCCCGATAAAATTAAGCATCCGTGTTCGCCGAACACACAACTTAATTTTATCAATGATAATTCATTCCACTAGAGAACTATCATTGAATTACCGCACCAATCCCAAATTACATTTTGGGCTCCTTCTTATTATGAGTGTGTTAGTCTCCCCGTGTTTAAGATATCGAATGTCCACTAATTAAGTGAGTTCTTGACAACTCATTTAATTAATATCTAAGTCCAAGAGTAGTACCACTCAACCTTATTATCATGTCGGACTAAGTCCACTGCAAGGTTTAACATGACAATCTTTATGAGCTCCTCTTGAGGACATTATCAACCTAGTATCACTAGGACACGGTTTCCTTCTATAATCAACAACACACACTATGAGTGATACCATTTCCCAATTTATCGGGTTTATTGATTCATCGAACTAAATCTCACCCATTGATAAATTAAAGAAATAAATATCAAACATATGTGCTTGTTATTATATTAGGATTAAGAGCACACACTTCCATAATAACTGAGGTCTTTGTTCCTTTATAAAGTCAGTATAAAAGGAACGACCTCAAATGGTCCTACTCAATACACTCTGAGTGTACTAGTGTAATTATATAGTCAAGATAAACTAATACCTAATTACACTACGACTTTCTAATGGTTTGTTCCTTTCCATTCTGGTCGTGAGCTACTGTTTATAATTTATAAGGTACTGATAACATCATCTTCTATATGTGACACCACATACTATGTTATCTACAATATAAATTAAATGAACAACTACAAACAAATGTAGATAATTAGACCAAATGTGATTCTTTATTCATAATGAATGTTTACAAAGCTTAGGTTCTCAGTATACACTCCAACAGGATCATGCGGGGGACATCCGGGCGGGCGCTCGTTGGCCAAGAAGATCCTCTTGGCCGGATACTTTTGGCCAACCTTACAAACAGATGCCGCTCGGACAGTATCTGCATGCCTTTCATGCCAGAAGTATCATAACTTCATCCACCGACCGGCAGAGGAGATGAAGGCATCAACCATCTCATGTCCGTTTGATCAATGGGGAATGGATATTGTGGGTCCATTTCCGATGGCGACCGGGCAGAGGAAATTCTTACTAGTGGCGGTAGACTACTTCTCCAAGTGGGTGGAGGCCGAGCCGCTCGCAAAGATTACTGAACAAATGGTTAAAAAATTCATCTGGCAACACATCATTTGTCGGTTCGGCATCCCCCGCCGACTAGTGTCCGACAACGGGCGGCAGTTCACAGGGAAAATGTTAGAAGAGTGGTGCAGGAGCTACGGCATTGAGCAACATTTCACGTCGTGGCCTATCCTCGAAACAGGTCAGTTGAAGTCGCCAACAGGAAATTCTCCGTATGCATGCTCGACCATTTGGGGAAGCGGCGGATGAAGTGCCGAGCGTCTTGTGGGCCATCCGAACGACGCCAAAAGAAGGGCAGGAGTCACATGCCGTTCCATTTGGTATATGGCGGTGAGGCTATTCCATCGAAGTCGGCGTTGATTCAATCCGGATCCAGAGCTACGACAACGCCGAACGAAGAAACATGAAGTGGAGTTGGTAGAAGAGGAGAGGGCGAAGGCGTCTGCTGGCATACCGCCAGCGGATGAAGCAAACTTACAACCGGCGCGTCATTCCCAGATCATTCCAGGTCGGCGATCTTGTCTGGAAGAAAGTCAAGCCGGTCGGCGACGTCGGCAAGCTTGAAGCTCCATGGGCCGGTCCCTTCAGAGTCATCGAAAAGCTCCGCTCGGGCGCGTATTATTTGGAAGACAAGGACGGTCGGCAGCTAGATAGACCATGGAGCGCGAACCACCTCCAGCCTTACCGGGCGGGATGAAAGGTGTATCACTGTAAATCACTCGGTGTACTTCATATTTCGACTGAATGCTTGAAATGCAGAAAGGAAGAGTCAAAAGAGCGAAAATGAGACGTTATCGTGGGTCGAAGGCCCTGTACCGTTCGGACGGCGGTAAATTATCTTAGCAAAAATGCTCGACGAAGCAGACCCTGAGCCGTTCGGCCAGGAATACGTTCTCCACACTGGGTGAAAGGTGCGCTAAATGTAACTGTATATGCTCCTCGGTCGCCTATGCACTTGCGATGCAGGAAGTAGAAGGATGATAGCACAGGGTATCCTCTGCGAAACGGAAGGCCAAGGTCGCTCGACCTGGTAAGGAGTTAGCCCTAAAGCCGTCTAGCCCAGACGTTAAACCGGAGAGCCGCGCCGACCGGCTATAAATATCCGCGCCGACGAGCACCGTCGTTAAAAATCGAGAGCCGCGCCGACCGGCTATAAATATCCGCGCCGACGAGCACCGTCGTTAAAAATCGAGAGCCGCGCCGACCGGCTATAAATATCCGCGCCGACGAGCCCCGTCGTTAAAAATCGAGAGACGGGCCGGCGTCTATAAATAATCCGAGCGGAAGAATATCCGCGCCGTCGAGCCGCGTCGACCGGCTATAAATATCCGCGCAGACGAGCACCGTCGTTAAAATCGAAAGCCGATCGACTATAAATATCCGCGCCGACGAGCACCGTCGTTAAAATCGAGCGCCGACCGGCTATAAATATCCGCGCCGACGAGCACCTCGTTAAATCGAGAGCCGCGCCGACCGGCTATAAATATCGCGCCGACGAACACCGTCGTTAAAAATCGAGACGCTATAAATATCCGCGCCGACGAGGCCCGTCGTTAAAAATCGAGAGCAATCCGAGCGGAAAGCCGACGAGCACCGTCGTTAAAAATCGAGAGCGACCGGCTATAAATATCCGCGACGACGACAAATCGAGAGCCGCGCCGACCGGCTATAAATATCCGCGCCGACGAGCCCCGTGGTTAAAAATCGAGAGACGGGCCGGCGTCTATAAATAATCCGAGCGGAAAGCCGACGAGCACCGTCGTTAAAAATCGAGAGCCGCGCCGACCGGCTATAAATATCCGCACCGACGAGCACCGTCGTTAAAAATCGAGAGTCGCGCCGATCGGCTATAAATATACCAAGCGGAAGAACGAATATCGGAGTAAGAAACTGCGGAAACTATAAATATTAAAGCATTCAAGCCCGAAGGGGGGTTGGTCCTTCGACACTCGGCGTTTGTTGACTTCACGCAAGCGGGATACGTGCAGAGCGAGTAGGTCTGCTCACTCGCACTTTATGCAATGAGCCAAGCCGATCGGACGCGTGAGGGAGAAAGCTTAAGAGCACGACTGGCGAAAATTTTACAAGCATTAATGTTAAGCAAACGGAAGAATATTATGGACAATGAGTAGGAAGACAGGAAAAGGGGCATCGTTTCATTAGAAGAAAAATTATGCCGAACGGCACGTACAAAAATGTCACATCCGCCGAGCGGAGGAAGTACAAAAAGTGCTTGAAATAACCCACATCACTCCGGATCCTCAAAATTAAAAAAGGTGTCCGGGATGTCGTCGATCATGGCCGCCAGGTCGGGAGGGGGAATGCTCAGGTCAGCAGGAAGATGCCCCCCCTTCTTGAAGTACGTCGTGGTGACCTGGACCGCCTCGAGGAAGGTTGAGGAGACGTTGCCACCAAACTTTTCACCAAATCGCTCTGAGTGGATGTATTCTTGGCGCGCTACAGCTAGGCGACTCGGCTCTCCCTCCTTATATTTTTTGAGCAACGCCCGGGAAGCAGTTAAGGAATCTTGGAGGGCCTTCAAGTTTGCTTCAGCCTTTGTGCCTTCAGCCGAACGGACCTCCCGTTCGGCGTTCAGCTGGGCCTCCAGATCCTTAGATCGCTGATTTAGCGCATGGACATCTACTTTCATTCTGTCCAGGTCAGCGATCGCCTGCCTCTTCCGGCTACCGGCGCGCTTCACATCTTTGTCACGCTTCTTCACCAAGTCCTCTAGCTGAGCTACCTCAGCAGCCAGGTCGGCAGCCTTCTTCTGTTCGGCCTCAAGAGCTTGTTTCTCCCGCTCGGCCGTGGGACCTTCCGACACTTGGAGTTTTTCGAAGGCCCTCCAACTCGGCTAGCCGATGGCTAGTGGCAATTTGCTCAGCCCAGCCTGTAAGGGAAATAATAATGTCAGGAATCAAACAATAGCATGAAGACGGGTTTACCTGAGTAGCCTGCTGCATATTGTTATCGCCGAGCTGCTTGGGCGTCATAAGGGCCACCTGAATCTGGGCGTCCTCGAAGAGTTTGGCGAGCGGACCAGTCAGGGTTATTTCGTGAACGGGGCTCGATGGCCGATCGGCAGACAGTAAATATTCCTCCGATGGGAATCGGAGGGTAGTCTTGATGGTAGGGTGGCCGGACGGCGCTTCTTCAGTCGCGGCCGCCTGATGCGAGGACTCCCCTATGGTGGAAGTTTCGCCCAACCGACGTAAGCGGCGGCGAGGTCGGGGAGGAGAGCCAGAAGACTGTGCGGCAGGCGAAGCCATAGGGGTCCCGATCCGGGATGGCGTGCGGTCGGGCGAAGTTACGCCGATCGGCGCCTGTGGTTCCCCCTCTTGGGCTGGCGGAAGGCGGGGGTCTCTTCGACGTTTCCGCCGAACCTCCAAAGGTGGATCTCCAACCTGGGGAACGCCCAGCTCGGCGGGAGCCGAGGAAACAGGATCACGCCTCAACCTCCGTTGAGGCAGCTTCTATTTCAGGAGCGGACTGTGCCCTTCCCTCTCCTGCATCTGCGGCTAGGGATTAAACCCGCTCGGCGAGCTCCTTTGGTGGCAGCTTCAATTTCTGAGACTTCAATTTCAAGTGAGCGGTAGCCTTGGGCGCCACATGACATCACTGCGATGAAAGAAATTAAAATCGGTTAGACAAAAAGACTAAGAGTAAAGAGTCCTTACTCATGCGGAAGGGAGATTCGCCGAGCGGAGATAATCGAGAAATATATAGCACCTTGAGAACAACGGTCGATCTTGTATCGTGGCGGACAACATTCGCATGAAGATAGGATTATTCGAACTTGCCAAGCTCATTTGGAGTCGGCGGTCTGCCATTTGGTGCGGAAGGCTGGCCGATCGGGGAGTCGGATGAAGAAGAAAAACTCCTTCCAGTGTTTGTTGGAGGTCGGCATGTTATCAAAAAATTTAAAGCCTATTATACTTTGGAAGATAAAAGTGCCCGGCTCGGATTGTTTGGGGTAGAAGAAGAAGTGGAATATCTTAGGGTCAAGAGGAATACTGTGCAACTTAAAGAGGACGACCATCCCGCTCAGCAACCTAAAAGAATTCGGCACAAGCTGGCCGAGCGGGATGCGGAAGTAATTACAAACATCCAGAATAAATGGATGGGTAGGAAATCTGAGTCCGCCCTGGAATTGGTCTAAAAAGAAACAAATGGAGCCGATCGGCGGGTCATTTGGACGGTCGGTCGGGCCGGCTATAATTATTTCGTGGTCATCAGGAAGCCCGTATGTCCGAACAAGGCGCTGGGCATGCTCCTCATCGAATCGGCTCTCCATGGTCAGGTACCAGGGGCCCGAAATGTTAACAGCGGGTTCAGAGGAACTCGTCATCTCAGAAAGAAATCAAAGGAAGGGAAACAAAAGGAGCGAAATGAGCAGGGAAGACCTATTAAGTGAAGGCAGAAGACTCACTGGGAAGGAAACGGGGGGAAAAATCACCGAGGAGGTGATCGCCGCCTAAGAACAGACACTGGGTCGCCGAAGGCCGCAGCAACAGGACGAAGCAGAAGACAGCGCGCAAGCAAGCATGCGGCGAAGGAAGGAGACGGGGGCCTTATACTGCCGAGGCTGGGTAGCCTCCGCCGACGGATGCAGGTCACGAAGGACGAGGCCGTCATCCGACCGTCTATTTCAAAGCAATCGCGTCCCATCGTATTAAGCATCGACACCACGCGAGAAGAGCCACGTGGCGTCTTGCCACTAGGCACAATTAATGCGCGTCATACCACGCATGCTGCGACTTAATGGGAGGGATTTGCACGATTTTCGAGAAGATTTAGACAAGCCAACATCCACTTTGAGCGAGGCATCCGAAACGAAGAGCCGAGCAGCTAAATCCGGCATAAGGGCCGAACGGCTAAAGAAAGAATATAAGCTACGGAAAGGAGGCGACAGCCCGCTCGAATACATATAGACCAGTCAGTCGGACTCACTGCCTCCTTCGACTAGACTTGAAGGGAAGGCAAGTGATCCGGTAGTAAGAAGGGGGGACCCACTTCCTGAAGGGTCTCAGCCTGAGGACCGATGAAAGGCTGTGCGGTGGATGGCCGAGCCGAGCGGATGGGTAGGTCCGAACGGAGCTAGAGATAAGCCCATCCATGGGCTCATGTTTCCGACGCCAAGGCAGGAAGACCGAAGGGCCGAGCGGGAGTCCGCTCGGCAGGGGCCAAGGGCCGAGGGGGTTGTCCGTTCAGCCAAAATAGGGGCGAGGGTATAAAGGGGGCCGAGCGGCCTATGCGCTCGGCTCAGGATATGAGATATTAGCAGAAGCATGTCTGATGATTAGGCCGTACACAAGATCGCACGATCTTGCCGTCACATCATGGAAAGGCTGATACAGTAACAGTATGGTCTCATGGACGTCTCCCTGACAGATCCATATTTAGACATGGCCCTTCTGACAGACCCATACCTGGGCATGGTCAAAGGCAGGTGGTTGCTTTGATTGGCACGCCCAGGCTTCTTTGAGAGATCTATATAAGGCTTCCATTTCTCCACTGGAGGTATGAAAAATCTTCATCTTGAAGCCACCTTTTTGTTATTCCTCGCCTGACTTGAGCGTCGGAGGGCCGTCGCCGGGACACCCCTCCCGGCTCGGTTTCGTTGTAGGTTCACCGGAGCATTCGAGGATCTAGCAGGAAGCGCCACGTGCCCAGCGTCCACTGATTCCCGGTTCGGACAGGATCAGCGTATATGCACCACAAGTAGGATTAGATGAAGCTACCAAATCAAGATTTTGGGAGGACTTAGATGAAATATTACAAAATATTCCACCAAATGAAATGATTTTAATAGGAGGTGATCTAAATGGGCATGTCGGAGTGAAAAATGAGGAATATGAGAGAGTACATGGGAGTTATGGATTTGGAACGAGGAATGAGGAAGGGAAAACTATATTAGATTTTTACAATAGCATATGACCTTATATTAGCTAATATGTTTTTTAAGAAAAGAGAAGAACGTAACACTTAGTTACATTCAAAAGTGGGAATCATAAATCTCAAATTGACTTTCTTATGGTTAGGAAAAAGGCTAGAAAGATTTGTAAAGATTGCAAAGTCATCCCTGGAGAAAGCTTAACTACCCAACATAGGATAGTAGTGTTGGATATACGCATCAAACATAGTATCAATAGAAAGAAAATATATACAATTCCGAGAATTAAGTGGTGGAAGTTAAAGGATGGGAAGCAACATATATTTAAGGAGACGGTAGAAGTACAAACATTAGGTGAAATATACGATGACTCTAATACAACATGGGATAAGATGGTATCGAAGTTGAAAATAGTAGCTAAGAGTGTACTCGGTGAGTCAAAGGGACATGCACCACTAAGTAAAGAATCTTGGTGGTGAAATGAGAAAGTACAAGAGAAAGTGAAGGAAAAAACGAATAGCTTATAAGGAATTATATATTTGTAAGAACGAGGAAAACTTGAAAAAATATACAATAGCCAAGAAAGAAGCTAAGAAAGTAGTGAGTGAAGCAAAAAATAAAACTTTTGAACGGTTATATCAAAAATTGGATACAAAAGAAGGGGAAAGAGACATTTATAGAATAGCTAAAGTGAGAGAAAGAAAAACAAGAAATCTTAGCCAAATAAAATGTATTAAAGATGAAAGTAATAGGGTATTAGTAAACGATGGAGAAATAAAATAGCGGTGGAAGCGATATTTTCATCAACTTTTTAATGAAGGTTTAGGTGACCAACTTAACTTAGGTAATTTAATTAGGTCAAATGAGCATAGAAATTTTAATTTTTATTCTAACTTTCATGAAAAACAAAAATGAGATGCACAATGGAAAAGCCGTTGGACCAGATGATATTCCGATAGAGGTATGGAAGTGCTTAGGGAAATAAGGTATTGAATGACTTACAAAATTATTTAACATGATATTAAAGACGAAAAAAAAGCCTGATCAATGGAGGATAAGTACTCTAGTTCCCTTATATAAGAATAAGGGAGACGTACAAAATTATATAAACTATAGGGATATTAAACTAATGAGTCATACTATGAAACTTTGGGAAAAAGTAATAGAAAAAAGATTAAGGAAGGAGACCACAGTGACAGAAAATCAATTTGGGTTTATGCCTGGAAGGTCGACAATAGAAGATATACATCTTCTTAGACAATTAATTAAAAAATATCGGGAGCAAAAACAAGATCTACACATTGTATTCATTGACTTAGAAAAAGCTTATGATAGAGTCCCAAGAGAAATTATATGAAGAATTTTAGAAAAGAGAGGTGTTAGCGTAATATATATTGAACTAATTAAGGATATGTATGAGGATGTAACGACCAGAGTAAATACTTTAGGGGGAGTAACTGAAGCATTTCCAATAAAGATAGGGTTACATCAAAAATCAGCTCTAAGTCTCTATCTTTTTACACTAATTATGGACGAACTCACTGCGCACATTCAAGACACAGTACCATGGTGCATGTTGTTTGCAGATGATATTATTTTGGTAGATGAGACACGTGAAGGAGTAAATGCTAAGCTAGAATCTTAGAGGGAAACACTCGAAGGGAAAGGTTTTAAACTTAGTAGATTAAAGACAGAATATATGGAATTTAAGTTTAGCAATATTAGAAGTAATGAAACAATTGTTAAGATAGGAGAGGACGAGTTGCCCGGAACCGAGAGATTTAAATATTTAGGATCATTTTTACAAAATGATGGAGGGATTGAGAGAGATGTCTTACATAGAATACAAGCAGGATGAGTGAAATGGAGGAGAGCGTCGGGTGTTTTATGTGATCGTAAAGTACCTCTTAAACTTAAAAGTAAGTTCTATAAAACCGCAGTTAGACCTGCTATGTTATATGGAGTTGAATGTTGGGCTATGACCCGAGCACATGAGCAGAAGATGAGAGTTGCAGAGATGAGGATGTTAAGGTGAATATGTGGACATATGAAGATGGACAAAATAAGAAATGAAAGCATTAGAGAAAAAGTCGGAGTTGCATCTATTGAGGACAAACTCCGAGAGACACGTTTAAGATGGTACAGACATGTACTTAGACGACCAATAAATGCTTCAGTTAGGCGATGTGAAACTATGATAAATATGCATATCAAACAAGGAAGAGGAAGATCAAAAAAGACTTAGTTAGCAACAATAAAACAAGATAAAATTTATTTAAATATAGATGATGATATAATAGGAGATAGAGCTCAATGGCGTAAAAGGATTCATACAGCCGATCCCACCTAATGGGAAAAGGCTTGGTTGTTGTTTTGTCTAAGTGTGCAGGAGTTTAGGAGCGCAGGAAGTCGAGCGGAAGACGCAGCTAGTGAAAAGGACGGCACGGGAAAGGAGCTGATGAGCTCGGTGCGTCCGAAGGGCAAGAGAGCTGCGGAAGAGTACACCGGTGGGCGAGAAGAACGTGCGCAACGTTCGAGGGACGTAAAGCCGGGACAGAAGACTGCTCGAGGAAAAGGCCGGGAATTGGGTTCGAGTGAACTTTATTCCGGTTGCCCGCAATCACCTAAGCTATCGAAGTATCGGAAGCCAAAAGGAAGTATAAAGGAGCTGGAACTCTAGCTGGAGGCGCCCTCAATGAAGCAATGGAGGCGCCTGCGCTGTCCTCAACCTTGGAGGCGCCTCCAACAAGTGTTGAAGGCGCCTTCAATAATGGAGGCGCCTTTAACATTGCTTGAGGCGCCTCCAAGCTGGTCAACTCGACTGTTTTAGCGCGGATAGAGTTTTATCCGCTTGACCTGGTTGGAGGCATCTTGAACCCTTGTTGGAGGCGCCTTGGACCTTCGAGATAGGATTTCCAGGAGCTATTTAAATCCCCTGGAGCTAGGAAATTAGTATTCATTCAAGCAATCAACTCTGTAATCATTCCTAGCAACCTCTGAGCCTTCCAAGTGTGTAAAAAAGACTTCTCCGCCTACAGTGAAGGAGATATTCTAGTGGAACTGTTCAACCGCCTTGCATTAACAACCGTCTTGGTTGTAACCAAGTTAATTTCTGATCTCCTTTTATTTCTGCTTATTTTATTGTTTAGTGTTGCATTTTTGAGTTGAAAGTCTTGAGGAGGGTATGCTTTGATTTTTTCAGCCAATTCACCCCCTCTTGTCGGTCCCGCTACACCAACAGTTTCTGCCTAGCACCACTTCGTGACTTTGATAGTGAGTCCCTTCGAAAGCTGAAGCATACAGGAACTACTCGGGATTATGTGAAGAATTTTAGGTCATCGATGTTGGATGTGAGGGATATGTCTAAGATAAACTCTTCAACTTCCTTGTAAGATTGCAGCCTTAGGCCCAAGCCGAGTTACGAGGGCAAGGAGTCAAGGATCTGCCATCCGCTATTGCGGTTGTGGATCGGTTGGTTGATTTCAAAGCCATTGGCTCTGTTGATGTTGTTCAAAAGCGGAACGATAGGAAGGAAAAAGGAAAAACTAAGTTTGTCAAATCTGACAAATTTAGGAAGAAGAAGAACCAGAAGAGATGCCGAAAGCATTACAAAAGAGACAAAGGAAATCTACATCTTTGACAAGACGAAACGTGGGTGTTTCATTTGTAATTGTGATCATCGGATGCAAGACTGCCCAAAGAAGGGAAAATTATCTGAGCTGGTGTCAGAGGAAGAAGCCAAGCAGAATAATAGGGCCCCTTCATTGGTAAATCCTTTACAATGGTTGGGTGCCTTACATGCTAAAAAAATTGTCAATCAAAGGGCATGATGTATGTGAAAGCCTTCATCAATGGCAGGGAAGTGATGGCCATGGTGGACACAGGTGCAACCCATAATTTTATTGCCCAAAAAGAAGTTTCAAAGTTGGGATTGAGATTGACTCAACATTTGAGTCAAATAAAGGTTGTAAATTCGGAAGCAAAACCTATCAAGGGCGTGACTAATGTTGAATTGAGAGTTGGAAGTTGGTCTGAACAGTGTGGGTTGATGACTGCCCCTTTTGATGATTTTTGATGTCATTCTTGGTAATGAGTTCTTGTTGCTGCTCAAGCTACGGTGATGTCACACTTAGGTGTGCTATTGATTGCTGATGTCAATAGTCCTTTTGTGAAAGGGGTGTATGATGGGGTCATAGCCTCTGAAAAGAAGGTGGGTATGATCTCGGCGATGCAGATTGAGAAAGATTTGAAGCATGGTGTTGTTACCTATCTCGCTGCCATGATCGAGATTAAGTCTAATGTTTACCAAGTGTCTGATGCAGTTGTTGATTTGCTTGAGCAATTTAGGGATATCATGCCTACGGAATCGCCCAAGTCTTTGCCTCTTAGGCGTGCTGTGGATCATAAGATTGAATTGGAATAAGGTGCGGTGGTGCCCGCAAAGGCCCCTTATCGGATGAGTCTGACAGAACTTGTGGAATTGAGGAAGCAACTAAAAGAATTGTTGGACAGTGGGATGGTGCAACCATCCAAAGTTCCATTTGGGTCGCTAGTGCTGTTCCAAAAGAAACAGGACAGTTCATTTGCATTGATTATAGGGCTTTGAATAAGGTTACGATAAAAAATAAATATCCTAGTCCAAATGTCTTGGAACTATTTGACAAGCTATCAAAGGCAAGATACTTCACAAAGATCGATTTAAAATCAGGTTATTGGCAAGTGAGGATTGTGGAAGGAGATGAACCAAAAACTACTTGTGTTACGAGGTATGGTTCATATGAATTTTTTTGTCATACCTTTCGGCTTAACAAATGCTCCTGTATTTGAGTATTTGGTGTTGGTGCAAGGAGTATCAGATGATCAAATCTGAATTTTGATAATAGCAAAGGATTTTAAGTTAAGTATTCTTGTTGTTCTAACAAGTTAAACTAAGTATGCAGGAAAGTCCCAAGTGATCTTAGCCAAAGTGAAAGTCTTAGTTGAGACTAGGTAAAAGGTGGAAAAGTCGTAGCTGTGGTTAGATGATGAAGTCCTAGTCCATGGGATTGGGCAAAGACTTGGTAGGTCGAGGACATTGGGTGAAATTCGAGAGTCGAGGACACTAGGTGAAAGTCCTGGGGGTTGCGGATAATAGGCCAAAAATCCTGGGGGTCGAGGACACTAGGTGAAAGTTCCCAGGTCTCAGATGCTGAGCAAAAGTTCAGACAATCTAGAAGACTGGTCTGACAAAAGATAATCTCTCTTGAGAGGAGTAGGTGAGGGTGCGTTCCCCGTAGAGGTAACACTAGGTGTCGGTCCAACCTAGAATTTCAGCGAAACTCAAAATTAGGATTGGACAATATAGAGACCGTCAAAATTTACTTCACTTTATATGCTATTATTTGTCTTTTTAACTCTGTGGTGTAGGTAATTGAAAGTAAAAGGTGGCTAGAAAAACAAGGCTCTAGGCACCCAGAGCTTGTCTGGGCACTCGGACGTCCAAATGCTCGGAGGTACTCTAGGTGCCCGGGTAAATGCCGATGAGGGAGCACCCCGGTTGGGTGCCTAGCAAGGCACCCGGACGATGCAGGCACCTGGAGTTGCTCCAGACACCTGAACCAACAAAAATTCATCTTCAAGCTGAGTTGGAGCGCGTTTATTGGCCGACCCACGTCAGCGGTTCAGACACCTGGAGGAGGTCCAGGCGCCCGGACATGGATAAACTTCTCGGATAAAGTTTTGACAAGATCTTGCCACGTCAGCATACTCCAGGCGCCCAGGAGGGGATCCAGGCGCTCGAATGGGACTATAAAAGGAGGGTTCAACTAGCAACTCAAACACATCATTCTTGACGACTTTCTCTCCGGCGCGTTGCTCTTGAAATGACTCCACGACACCCGAAAGCTACTCTAACGACGGCTACACTCAAGACCTACGTCTAAGTTGTCGGTATTGTTTGTATTTCAATTTCTTGTACTCATATTCAAATTGTATTTGTATCATTCGATTGATTAGTGATTGCCAACAAAAGCACTCTTACGTGCAAGCCTTGAAGTATGAGTTTTCACAGGTTCTGAACCAAGTAAAACTTGGTGTTGTGTTAGCATGTGTATATTTTATATTCCTCGTTCTTTCCACTGTGTTTTTAACTTGAAACATTTTCTGAAAAAGTGATAAGCCACGAGCGCTATTCACCTCCTCCCTCTAGTGCATCAATCCTACAATTGGTATCAGAACGAGATCGCTTTGAATCGGTGAAACCACTATTCAAATAATTTTTCGTGGTATTATTTTAAAATTTTTCAAAGTTGATCGGAATTGGTGCTATCACCCCCTCCTGATCAAATTTTTTCTACAATCAAGTTTTTTTCTTAAAGTTGGTGCAACACTATTCAAGTTCTTTAATTTTCTTTTTATCACACGCTACTAATTCAAGACCAAGTCTTGGAATATTCCTCGCTTTTTTTGTGTATGCGAGAATCTCTTCTAATGGTCCACCAAAAAGGCTACAACACCACTTATCCACCGCTTTTCTCAAATGAAGACTTTGGGTAGGGACCTCGAGGTAATTTTGATGCGGTCAACCGAGTTAAGTTATGTCTTGTGCATATTTGATGTCTTGTGTCTAAGTGTGCAAAAATTTAGGAGCACAAGAAGTCGAGCGAATGATGTAGCTAGTGAGAAGGACAACACAGGAGAGAGTTGACGGGCTCGGTGCGTCCGAGGGACAAGGTATCGCAGAAGAGTATGCTGGCGGACGAGAAGGAAGTATGTGACATTTTCGAGGGATAAGAAGCTGAAGCGGAAGCTTGCTCGAGGAGAAGGCCAAAAAATGGGTTCGAGTGAACCCTATTACGGATGGTCGAAATCACCCAAGCGAACGGAGGAGAAATCAGACAGTCAACAAGAAGTTGATTGTCTGGGCACCCTGGGCAGCCCAAGGTGCCTCCTCGGCCCGCCCTTGTCGAAGGCAGTATGAGCACTCGAACCAGATAAGTTTTATCAACACCAGTCGTTGCGAGCCCTTACGATGTGGAAGTTTTATCCACACCCAAGCGCCCGGAGCTCTTCCAGATGCCCGAAGCTGCCACATCAGTAAACGGTCAGATTCGACCAGCAGGTTATAAATAGAGCTTTGATCTCAGTAGTTTAACACAACACTTTCTGTACTTCGAACTATATCTCTGTTTTTAAGTTATGTGCTTCCAACACTTGTAAGAGGCTTCTCCGCCTATGCCAAAAGGAGAATTTGATCAGTGTTTTCAACGTCTTAGATTTACAACTTTCCCTGTTGTAACCAAGTAAAAATTGGTAGCCTCTTTTAATTTATGCATTTTAGTGTATTCTAATAAAGTGGTTGTCTTAATCAAGCTGTAAGTTTCGAGTAAGGTCTGTTTGCTTTTTCAGGACAATTCACCTCCTCTTGTTGGCCGACTGAGGATCAACAATTGGTATCAGAGCCAAGTTTACTTCAAAAAGACTAACCTCCATCCAAAGCAAAAGAAATGGTTAGATCCAATATTTACTTGCCAAAATTTGAGACAGACTTCACAATGTGGAAAAAGCGCATGGAGATATTCTTCAAGATTGATTTTGAAATCTCAATAGTTATAAAATACGGTTTTGTAGCACCTACGGATCAGCATGGAGACGAAAAAGAAGAGTACACGTGGACGAAGAAGGAATAAGCCGACTTTCGTGGTGAATGGAAAAGTAAAGTTCCATCTGCTTAGTGTTCTTCCACCTAGGAGATCAACCGGATCAGAAGCTACGACTCCACCAAAGATCTCTGGGAAAAATTCCTAGAGTTTCATGAAGGTACTTCGAAAATCAAACTAGCAAAATGGGACATCCTCTAAAGCAACTAATGAACCTTCGGATGAATAAGGGAGAAAAAGGTAGCCAACTCCATGCAAGGATCAAAGAAACAAACTTCAGAACAAATCTGGTAAGTGAGATACGTTTACTACCACTGACTAATTATATACAAGTATTAAATCTATGACTAGATTATTATATAAACTTAAATCTAAAAATAATAATTTGAAAAAGGAAATGTTAGAATTGAAAATAATTTTAGCAATATATCCTTTAGAAATGTATGATAAATTAAAAGATGAAAATAAAAAATTGAATGACCAAATTAAAAAATTTAGAAATTCTGCATGTGTTAATCAAAATACCTGGAGAAATTATAGAAGCCTAAATTAGTATCTTAAATATCATAAGAGGTAAATTAGAAAAATATCATAAAAATATGTATCAAAGAATTTTTTTTTATCAATCCTATAGGTAAAAATTTATTTTGGGTCCCAAAATCTTGCTTAGTATAAATAAATATTTTTTATTTAGAAATATTAATTTTAATTGTAAAATTAAGTTTGTATGCCTACTATTAACATTTATTGTTGAAAATTTTCCTTTGTTGCTTGAATGAAAAATCTCTAGTATTAAATTTTTTAGAATTTTTTCAATTATTTTTTTAAATTTTTAATTAAAAAATCACAATTTAAATTTTAAAATTCTTCATATATGTATTTTGAAAAATCTGATTTTTCGGAGCATTGCCGTTATATTTTGAATAAAGAGAAAAATTAATTTAATTTTTAGGTTAATAAAACTATTTTTAAAGTATTTTTTTGAAATGAATCATGTCTATTTAAAATATTTTTTTTGTACAATTTTTCTTTTCAAAATTTTTATCTAAATTTTTTATAGTGATAGAATCATTGAATTTCTATTTAAAAATATTTTTGTAAATTTTTGATAAATAATAACTTTTTTATGGATTATTTACAATTTTTTTTTAAAAATAAAAAATCTTGAAAACCTATTTTTTAAAAAAATAAATTTTTGTTAACTGTGCATTCTGTTCTCAATATTAAGAAAATTTTGAGAGATTTATTTGAATAAAAATAGATTTTTTTAAAATTTAACTTGTAAAAACTATATCTTGTGTAAAATAATTTGTTTGGTCTAAAATACTTTTAAATTTTTTGTAAATATTTTTCTGTATATTCATAGACTTCTTTTAAACTTTAAGAAAATTTTTTAAAATTTTTTGAAAAATTAAACTTATTTTTAAATTAAATTTGCAAATATAATTATTAAATCGTGGGAATTTAGATTTTTAAGAAAAATATTTTTATAAAAAAAATTACTTTGAATTCTGTTGCCTTAACCCTTAGAAAAAAATTTCAAATATTTTAACTTTATTTTTTCATGACTTTATTTTTTTTTATCAAAGGGGGAGATGAGAGTTTAAATATAGGGGAAGTTATGTTTGTATGTAGTTTACAAAATTCTAGTTTTGATTGTCATTTTATTAAAATTATGTTTTTACCCTAACTTGAACTCGGGTTGATTGATGCACATAAAAAAGAAGAGATTGTAGAGACCCTAAGGTAGTTTTGTTGGTGCAATATCCCTTGGGTTATGTTGACTAAACTTGAGTTGACTCAAGCTTGAATCTTGATATTTGTGTTTTGATGTTTGATAATATGTGGAGATTGCAGGTACAATCATCTAATTAGGGAGATTATTGATGCAATTCCCCTCTGGTCAAGTATTTACCAGTTTGATGTAAAGAAGAGTCAAGTAGGTCAATGTTGATCGGATACTTGACTGGGAAAGTCCTAATTGGAGGTTAGGCAAAGGCAAATCCTGGTAAGTGAAGCCAGACGGTTGGAAAGTCTCGGTGAGTGAAGCCGGGTAGTGGGAAAATCCTAGTGAGTGAAGTTAGGCAAATGAAAGTCCTGGTGAGTGAAGCTAGGCAGTTGAAAATCCAAGTGGGTGAAGTTATGTGAAAGTCCTGGTGAGTGAAGCTAGGCAAAGTCCTAGTGAGTGAAGCTAGGCATATGGAAAGACCTAGTGAGTGAAGCTAGACACGTGGAAATCTAAGTGGGTCAAGGTTGACCGAACACTTGGTGTTGGGAAGTCCAAATAGGTCAAAGGAGTGATCAGAAACTTGCACCAGAAAATTCAGATGGGTCAAGGGTGACTGAATATCTGGTGGAAGGAAGTCTATGTGAGTCATGGAGGACCAGACACTTGGCACGAGACGGTAAGTCCAAGTGGGTAAAGGTTGACCGGACACTTGGCACGAGTAGAAAAATCCAAGTGGGTCAAAGAATTGACCAGACACTTGATGAAGAAGTCCCAACAGGTCAAGGTTGACTGGATGCTAGGCATGAGGAGTTCCAACAGGTCGCGATTGATCGAATGTTAGATTTGGGAACCCTTAAGCTTGAGTTAAGCAAGTCAATGGTGGTCAATCGATCAGCCGATCGATTGAACCAAAGCCCAATCATCCGGTCAATTGGGAGAGTGTTGCGATAAATAGCAGCCCAATCGATCGTGAGCATAGAAGTCTCCCCAATCGATCAGTCGATGTTGATTTTACAACGGATAAACTCAAAGCAAGCTATCAATGTTAACAAGTAGGATTTACTTGGTATCCACCTCAAGATGAGGTGACTAATCTAAGGATCCACGTCAAGCACACTCTCCACTATGAAAATAACTCCTTCTCGGAACAACCGGAGGTGGAAAAACCTCTACAACTCAAGAATAAGAAAATACAACTCTAAACAAGGAAACAAAACATAAATACAAATCAAAAATGACTTAACACTTTGAACCTTGAATCCTTGAGCTTTTCTTTCTTTGAATGCCTCTTGAAGATGGGAAATACAGTAGCCCCCCCCCCCCCCCCCCCCCCAAGACTTCCAAGAACTGGCGGAGAAGATGGAGAAGAGAGATCTGGCGTTTGAACTCGTCGTCGCTTTTATATCTGCGCTTTTAGGGCTTCCAATCAATTGGGTCTGCTTCCAATCGATTGCTACATGAGATCCCAGCGATCTCAGCCGTTCAAACCTTGTAACTTGCACAACGGTCATATCCCAATCAATTGGCGAGGCTTGAATCGATCGATCGATTGATTCAGAGCGCCTTTGTGCTCTCACTGTACTTCGTAGAAATCTTCTCCCAATCGATTGGGAAACTCACTGTAACACTCTCAATCGATCACCTGATCGATTGGTAGCTTCAATCGATGATCACCCAATTGATTCAAAACTTCGATCCTAAACTCTCCCAATTGATTGGCTAATCGATTTAGGAAGATCTTGATCGATTACCTAATCAATCAAGATATTTTACCCCATTTCTTCGGCAACCAATCGATTGGATAATTGATTGACCCCCTAATCGATTGGCCAATTGATTGGCAAGTAGCAAAGTGTAGATCTTGAAATGAACTTCGTTTTGCATCTAAGATCACCTCATTCCGATATCTGATTCAAAAGTTATGATTTTCAGAAGTTTGCTATGTCTGGACTTCCTAGTTCTATGCCAACTCCCTATTGAACTTTCGACCACTAAGTGTTTTGTCAACTTTTGACCCATCTGGACTTTCTCTTTGCCAACTTCTCGTTGGACTTTCGATCACCAAGATCGGTCCTCCTTGACCCACTTAGATTTTCCTCATGCCTGGTTTTACTCACCAGGATTTTTCACCTGGCTTTACTTATTAGGATTTTTCCAACTGCCTAGCTTCACTCACTAGAACTTTTCAACTGTCTGGCTTCACTTACCAGGACTTTCACCTAGTTTCACTTACTAGGATTTTTCATCTGTCTATCTTCACTCACTAGGTCTTGTTGGGACCTTGACGTCGCTAGAGGAGGGTGAATAGCGACTCACCCAACGTTTGCTTCCTACAATGGTTTGTATGCACAACAGAATATAAAAATAAATACTAATAAGAGAAAGTAAACCTAACACATTGATTTAACGTGGTTCGGAGATAAAGCTCCTACTCCATGGTTGTCCGTAAGGTGGGTGATCCTGATCTATCAGTGGATGACTCCTCGGAAAACCTCCGACTAGCTCGAGTATCTTCTTGTGGGTGGAGAAATCTCGCCACAAACTCGCACAAGCTCTTGATCATTCAAGAAGACCTTGGAGACTCTTATAGGGGTTAACCACCTCTATTTTCGTCAACCATGGCTAAGCACTCGGAGATCTCTTAAATAGAGCTCGGGAGGAAACACTTAGCTGTGTTTCTCGCCACTAGTCGACTGGTACAACCACCAATTGACTGGTCTTAAGTGAAATTCAACTTTTATAAGCCAACGGTCGTCTACCAGTCGACTGATGAAAATATCAGTCGACTGCTACAGTAATACTACAGTAACGTTACAGTACTGCTACAGTACACATTGAAATTTTACCCTGAGTACAGTCTCTCATGCACTCGTCCTTGCCCGCACAACCTAGACCTAGCCTTTTAGCCTCCTCCATCAGCCTCGCGTCCCTCGGATGCCTCCCCATCCTTCACGCTTTACCTTCTGGAGCTTCCATTGTCCTTGTCATTATTATTGGGTCTTCCTTTGCCAAGAGGTCATGCCTCCGGGATTTTATCCATTGCCAAGTCACACTTGGACTTACGTTGCCAAGACTACATGCTTGGACTTACACCGTAAAGACTCACCCTTGAACTTTCCTCCTTTGCCAAAATCACCCTTGGACTTTCCTTGTGGAACCTGTATCCTGCACACTCACAATGCATATCAAATACAACAATAAATCTAACTTAAACATTTGCCCAAATATCAAAATCTAGGATACCCAGATTGCTCCAATAGGTCTTCCACTTGACTTCACTCATCAGGACTTTCAACACCAAGTGTTCGGTCAACATTAACCCACTTGGATTTTCCTCTTTTGCCATCATTGCCTTTGGATTTATCCTTGCCTAACCTCCAGTTAGGACTTTTCCAGTCAAGTATCCGGTCAATCTTGACCTACTTGACTCTTCTTCTTATCAACCTGGTCAAACATTTATCAGTGAAGAATTGTTCTAACAATCTTCCCAAACGGACGATTGCACCTGCAATATCCATATATTGTCAAACATCGAAACTCAAATTAAGACTCAAGCTTGAGTCAACCTAAGTTTAGTTAACTTGATCAACATTGACATATTGGATATTGCACCAACACAAGCAATCATGGTTTAGTCGACTCCAAAGAAAGAATATGAACTAAGGTCTTTCTTGGGGTTGACTAAATATTGTTGGGATCTTAGATGGCTAGAGGGGGGGGTGAATAGCCTCTTTGAAAAATACTAAACACAAATTTCTTCAAGAACTTTGTTAGCACAGCGGAATTAGAAGACTAAAACAAAAAGAGAACACAACACACTAACTCAGAGATTTACGAGGTTCGGGGATAACTTGCCCCTACTCCTCGGCGTGTCCGTAAGGTGGACGATCCCTTGATCTTCCGGTAGATCACACCCCGGAAGCTATCCGGCTAAAGGATTCTCCTTCTCGGTGGAGTAACCTCTCCACAAAGTCTTTAACAGCAGTAAGAAATTAAGCACAAGACTTACAGTAGTGGCTCAAGTGAAATGATCAAAGGAAGCTCACAGCCACAATCAGCGAAGAATAAGCACAAGCAGGAACACAAGAATACAGCCTCTCTTCAAGCACAAAGCACAGCACAGCTTGTTTCACACAATCAACCGAGAGCTCTATTCCTTGCTTCCTCGTCTCTCTTCTTATGCCTCTGCTCTTTCGCTGCAGAAACTCTGCGTCGAATCTCTGCTGTAAACACAAGCATCGCCAATCACTCTTCCTCCTCAGCTAGTTCTCTGAACTCACACCAATACCATCCTTGGTCTTGCTGGTGTCTTCTGAGCTCCAACCAACCCACAGGAGTCAAGCTGATCGCGAACAGAGATTGCAGTCTGTTAGCATCAGTATCCGTTGATGCTCAATCTTCCCTCATCGCAGTGATACACAGAAGAAAGTAAGCTCTGTCTTATTCCTTTGATGAGGCTTAATTTGAAATTAAGCACTGGAATGGAACCTGCAACCTGCACCACATAAAGCTCACAGCAGAAGTTGATTAGTTCAAACGAATCAGAAACCAGCAGAACCTGACAGTGTGTGCAGACAGTGTGGTGGATCGGTCAGCGGACCGATCCACACCTTTGAATTGATGTCTGATCGGTCGTGAAGACCGATCAGGGTATGGCCTGATCGGTCTGCAGACCGATCAGGGCTTAATGAGTGCGGTTCCTCGCACTCCTAAGATCGTCACCTGATCGGTCCCAAGACCGATCAGGATATGGCCTGATCGGTCCTACAGACCGATCAGAGTGCGTATGGATCGGTCCACAGACCGATCCCCTGCCTTTTTCCTTCTCGCGACATCATCTCCTGATCGGTCTACAGACCGATCAGATTACACTCAGTAGGCTACTGAGTGTTTCCTGATCGGTCTACAGACCGATCAGATTACACTCAGTGTGCTACTGAGTGTTTCCTGATCGGTCACCAGACCGATCAGCAAACCTAGTTTCATCAGATCGGTCTGTGCACCGATCAGGCAATCAAAATCTCACTGGATCGGTCTGTTGACCGATCCAACGCCTATGTGATACTAGGATTGATCCTGAGAATGAGCTACCGAGCCCTCTCTGACTTCGTCCGGTCCAGAGAACGAGCTACCGAGCCCTCTCTGACCTAGTCCGGAGAACGAGCTACCGAGCCCTCTCCGACTTCGTCCGGTCCAGAGAACGAGCTACCGAGCCCTCTCTGACCATTCCGTGCCAAGTCACCATACTTGGACTTTTCCCGTGCCAAGCTCCCTGCTTGGACTTTTCACCAGATGTCTTGACCCATCTGGATTTCCCTTGCCTGGCTTCACTCACCAGGACTTTCCCTCCCAACTGATCAACCTCGATCAGTAGTCATTCTGAGTTTAATCAATATCTGATACAAACTTAAATCAGTGTCAACATCAACACAACAGACAGGTCAGACTGTATCAACAATCTCCCCCTTTTTGTTGTTTGACAACACGATTTAAGTTTAGATCAGAATTGTTCAAATTTTCATAATTTTAGGGGAATCAAGATCCTCCCCCTAAGACGGATACAACACTATGTGAGGGTCTTCTAAAATCAAATTTGCATTCATCTAAACTTAGTTATCTTCTCCCCCTTTGTCAAACACCGAAAAGGTGCGAAAAAGGTAAGATAACTTAAAGAACTCCCCCTTAACCCTTACTGTCTGTTTCTTAAAGCACTTAGAATTCCCTCTAAGTGTATTATAAGACAGTAATAAGGAAATAAAGGACAAACAAGACATGCAAGTGAACAGCATATTAATAACCGATAGAAAATGAAGCATAATAAAGAGCAAGCAAATATAAAACTGAGTAGCATAAATACATGAGTAGCATCAGAAGTGCAAACATCCAGGTCAGACATAAAAACTAACAAATAGCATCCAAAATACATAGACAGTCAAAATGAATGTATCAATCAATGTCCTCAACATGAGGAACATCATCATCATCTGCGGGAGGCACGTAATCCTGAGGCGGCATGCTGGAGCTCGAAGATGGATGGCCCGAGAATCGCTGCGGAGGTGGGTAGTTGGCCATCCAGCCCAGAAGTAGCTGCTGCGTCACCAGCTGCTGACTGCGCAAGTCATCGTAGCGCTGGTCGATCCGAACACGCAGTCCATGGAGCTCAGCAGCCAGTAGCTCATCGTGTCGATCAAAGCGACTCTCCAGCTCGGCGATCTGCCAGCGCAGATCAGGATCGTCCTCTCCATCGTCAACAGCAGGAGGAGCAGCAACAGGAGCAACCTGTCGTGGAGGTCCCCGTGGTAACTCACCTAATGCTCTCCCATCCTTCCACCGAACATCCCCATTTTGCCCTATAATGCCAGACTTGGAAAATGCCCGTTTCCCAAGTCGGCAATCCTGCCTGACCATTTTGACTATTCTACCCTTAGAGACATCAACCTGAAGGGTCTCGAGCCAATCAGTAATTATATGCCCATAAGGCATATAAATAGTGGAGCTGCTAGGCTTAGAATATGATATGTTCGAGGAGTAGATGCTCGACATGATTTCAAAATCGAGACGCCGACGCAAACCATAAAGCATAAGACAATGATATGATCGGATCTCAGATAATGGTTTAGATGTGATAGGTAGAAGGCAGTTCGTGACAATCTTAAAAAGAATGTAGTCTTGAGGAGATAATCTCAAGGCTGCAAAAGTAGGGAAGTCAACATCTAGCTCATCTAGCCCTTGTCTAGGCTGTCTGAAGAAGTACTCATAAATATCGTCAGGTGAGATATCAAAAGGTGGAAGTAAAGGATATGGTGAGTCAGGAAATATCGAAGAGACATTACCGGTACTCCTCCGACAATCGAGATACTCAAAGAAGGATGAGACACTGAAATCAAGAGTCCGCTTAGCAACTCTTGTTTTATAACCTAGATCATTAGTCTGATGAAGGTTATTATAGAACTCAGAGACCAAGTCATAGTTGATATCCCGTTCCAAGTAGACTAGTGAATCGAGTTTGTAGTAGGCTATGACTTCTGACACTTGTGGGCAAAATTCGTCCATGAATTTTCGATCCACGGACCTACAAGGGAGTAATTTGAATATTCTTTGGTTGAAGGCATCCTCATAATGTTGGTTTGGAAATCTAGCCGAGACAGATGGTTGAGGTCGGGAAGTAGCCCTAGGATTCGATTTCTCAGGTGACTTAGATTTAGAGGTCCCTTCACCCACTACTTTCTTTCTAAGAGTTAACAATGTGGTAAAATGGGGCAATGAGTGAGCACCGGAGCCACCAACAATCAAGAACCGTGACAAAGGAAGATTCAGATTCAGTGAGAAATGAAAACAAAATGCAAGTTCTAGAGAAGTTAGAAGTTACCTTGGTGCCATTGAATTTTAGGCTAGGACTTCCGAGCTAGAGCTTCGGCTAGGGTTCGACTAGTGGTCCGCGTGCAACGAGAAGAGGAGGAGTGAGGTGAGGGAAGAAGTCGGCTAGGGTTCCGCGTGAAAAAGGAAAAGAAGAGATCGGGATGTTTTTAATGGTTTACTGATGGGTAAACAGCGATGAAATGATCGGACGGCTGTCCGAACAGGAGCATCCTGACCGATCAGGGAACGTCCTGATCGGTCAGGGATCGTCCTGATCGGTCAGGGATCGTCCTGATCGGTCGTGGGGACCGATCAGGGAGCTTCCTGATCGGTCCCTGGACCGATCAGATGTGGATCAGTAGGGTCGATGTGTGCCGGTGTCTCCTGATCGATCCCTGGATCGATCAGTGAACCTTCTGTGGTCAGGAATGTCCTGATCGATCGTGGAGACCGATCAGGTATCGTCAAATCTCCTGATCGGTCGTGGAGACCGATCAGGCATCATCCTGATCGGTCGTGGAGACCGATCAGGCATCATCCTGATCGGTCCCTGGACCGATCAGTGTCTGATATAATTTTCAGTAACTGAAATTATGAGCCGTGAAATTATGAGCCGTTATCTATCGAGAATTCTGAAAAGTTCAGAACTCAAGAATTCAGAATCTCCCAAATTCATAACCTAGAATCTAAGAATCAACACCCACAAGTATATTAAAAAAAAATGAGCTCTTATGGTCTGAGCTTGATTAGAGCCAGAAAGTTTCAGACTTTAAAAACCAAAAACTCAGACATTTGGAATCTTAGGATTCCAATCTCAGAAAACCTTATAAAACTATTACCTAAGGTGAACCAAGGTATTAATTAAGACTTAGGATTGCTATGATCAGTTTCAAGTTTGTCAAAATATATCCAAGTTGCTATCATTTCCTTTAACAACCTATCTTATTATCAATCAATCAAAGTCATGAAATGAATCAACCAACAATATCAATCAACACATCAGCCATCAACCATAATTAGATAATTTCTAGGCAAAAGTCCAACCAAGATTCCTTGGTTGGAATATATGAGTAAGATCTAGGAACCAAATACACATGAATTATGTAATGGTCTTCCCCATACTCAATTTATGTCTCTTCAACCTAATTATTCAAGAGATGCATGATACATTTTGAATAATTTGGTTGATCCTAGCATCTCACCCCATTTCTAGCAAACAAAAATATTTTGTTAAACCTTATAGTTTGTGTGAGATGTTCCTAAGTTGCCCAAGTTATTATCCCAATTACTCTTGTCATTTTACTAGTCCTTATTGATCATGGTGAAGTTCTAATGACCTAAGGAGCCAAACACATTCCCAACTCCCTCCTTAAATGACTAAATTCATTCTCCGGAAGGGGTTTGGTGAAAATATCAGCTAGGTTTGACTTTGACTCAACATATGTGAGTGCAATGTCTCCCCTAGCTACGTGATCTCTTATGAAGTGATGACGCACTTCAATGTGTTTGGTCCTCGAATGATGGACTGGATTTTTAGTTAGGTTGATCGTGCTAATATTGTCACATAGCACTTGTACACCCTTATAAGAAAGTCCATAATCCTCTAGGGTGTGTATCATCCACAACAACTGTGATACACTCTCTCCCATGGCAATATATTCGGTCTCGGTCGTGGAGAGAGCAACACAATGTTGCTTCCGACTTGACCAACTAACTAAAGATGAACCTAAAAATTGGCAGCCCCCACTAGTACTTTTTCGATCCAATTTGCACCCAGCATAATCGGAGTCGGTATAACCTATCAAGTCAAAAGACTCAGTACGTGGGTACCAAAGACCTACTCTAATTGTGCCTTTAAGGTATCTCAGAATTCTCTTAACTGCAATTAAGTGAGATTCCTTGGCACAGACTTGATACCTAGCGCACATGCCCACAGCAAAGAGTATGTCCGGTCGACTAGCTGTAAGATATAGAAGACTACCAATCATGCTTCTATATTGTGTTAGATCAATTGGTTTTCCACTCTCATCATTGTCAAGGCGAGTGTTTATCGCCATTGGAGTGGACACTTCCTTAGAGTCACTCATATTGAATTTTCTAAGCATCTCTTGAGTGTATTTTGTCTGATGGACATAAATTCCATCTCGAGTTTGTTTGATTTCAAGTCCGAGGAAGAATGTCAATTCTCCTACTAGACTCATCTCAAACTCACTTTCCATGTGAGAAATGAATTCATTCAAATAGCCCTTGTTATTTGAGCCACAAATTATGTCATCGACATACACTTGGGCTACAAAAATGTTTTCACCATCTCTACGCAGAAATAGTGTTGGATCTATTTGGCCTCTTACAAAACCCTTTTCTAATAGGTAAGTTGACAACCTCTCGTACCATGCTCGAGGTGCTTGTTTAAGCCCATAAAGAGCTTTCTTGAGCTTGTACACGTGGTTTGGAACTTCGGTATTCACAAACCCCGGTGGTTGTTCAACATAGACCTCTTCTTTAATGAAACCATTTAAGAAGGCTGATTTAACATCCATTTGATAGAGCTTGAAACCTCTATGTGCAGCAAAAGCTAGCAATAAACGAATGGACTCTAATCGTGCCACGGGAGCATAAGTCTCATCATAATCGAGGCCTTCGACTTGACTATAGCCCTTGGCTACGAGTCTCGCCTTGTTCCTTACGACTTCTCCCTTTTGGTTTAACTTATTTTTGAAGACCCATTTGGTTCCAATAATGGTGGTCTTCCTAGGTCTAGGAACTAAATCCCATACTTGGCTCCTTTCAACTTGACCTAATTCGTCTTGCATAGCTATGATCCAATCAGGATCATGCAATGCTTCATCAACTAGTCTTGGTTCAATTTCTGAGATTAAGGCAACCTCATTGGATTCATTTCTAAAGAATGATCTAGTCCTAACCCCTTGTTGGATGTCTCCCACAATCTGGTCTTGGGGATGACTAGAGGCTAACCTAGACTGCCTTGGTGTTGGCGGTGCCTCATGAATGGTCTCACTATGCACAGGCAGAGACTCAGTATCAGGCAAAGGATCAGATTGAGTTCTTTGTTGCCTTTGCTCATCAACATCAGAGTCAACTTCGACTCGTTCTTCATTTTGATCATTCAAACTTAGATTCCTAAGTTCAAATTGAATTTCTTCTACATTCCTTGATTGATTATCAGGGATTTCTTCGAAAGCTACATCCGAGGACTCTTCAATCAATTTAGTCCTCTCATTGTAGACTCGATAGACTTTGCTGGTAAGAGAGTACCCGACCAGTATCCCTTGATCAGCCTTAGCCGTGAACTTCCCAAGATGATCCTTGGTGTTCAAGATAAACACCTTACAACCAAACACCCTAAGATGTTTAATTGTAGGTGGTTTCCCAAACCAAAGTTCATGGGGAGTCTTTCCTAAAAATCTATGTATTAAAACTCGATTTTGCACATAGCAAGCTGTATTCACAGCTTCAGCCCATAAGTAGCTCGGTAGTGAGTACTCATTGAGCATGCTTCGTGCAGCCTCTTGTAGGACTCGGTTCTTTCTCTCCACAACCCCATTTTGCTGTGGAGTCCTTGGAGTTGAGAACTCATGTCTATACCCTTTTGCTTGACAAAATTCTAAAAACCTATGGTTTTGAAATTCACCACCATGATCACTTCTAATGGTTTTAATTGTTGTTGATTTTTCATTTTCAGTTCTTCTACAAAAGGAAATAAAAATATCTATGGTTTGATCCTTAGTTTTCAAAAAGAAAGTCCACGTATATCTAGTAAAACCATCAATAATTACTAAATAATATCTACTACCATTCAAAGAAATAACATTGTTACAATCAAACAAGTCCATATGTAATAAGTCTAAGGCAGTAGATGTACTCACAGTGCTTTTACCTTTATGAGATGCTTTTGTTTGCTTACCCATTTGACATGCATCACATAGTTTGTTCTTTTGGTACTTGATGCTGGGTAAGTCTCACACTAATCCTTGGTTGGCCAACTTCCGGATGTTCTTCATGTTTACATGTGCCAACCTTCTATGCCATAGCCAAGACTCTTCTTCTTTCGACATGAAACACTTAATCAAAATATTAGTAGCACTTTTAAACGATACTTGATAAATATTATCAACCCTCGTGCCTTCTAGTACCGTGTCAAGTGTGTCAATGTGTTTAACCAAACATTGACTTGAATGAAATTCAATTGTGTAACCCGTATCACACAATTGACTGACACTTAGGAGATTAAAAGTCATCCCCTTGACTAGAAGGACATTCTTGATATGGAGACATTCGGATATATGAATGTCTCCAACTCCTACAACCTTAAGGCTACCATTATTACCAAAAGGCACATTACCTCTACTTTTGTTTTGAATGGTTGTAAACAGTGATTTGTCCCCGGTCATGTGCTTGGAGCATCCACTATCAACAAACCAAGTTGATAGATGCTCCCCCTCGACCAATGCCTACAAGACACGGAAGATAGAGGTTTTAGGTACCCAAATCTTGGGACCTAATGCTTCTACAACGAAAGACCTAGGAACCCATGCCTTGGTCATACCTTTCCTAGTTCCTTGAGCCCTAGAAACATGTGATCTACTATTTTGAGTTCTAGACATTAGAGAAATGAAACTCGACTCCTTGGGTTGATACCCTAGTCCGGCCTTGTTGTAGACTGCCCTTTGGGCATTTAGAATCATGTCTAGAGTCTTAGAGCTAGTTGAGAATTTCTCAAGCATTTTCTTGAGTTTCTCAACCTCACCCTTTAAAGCCTTGTTCTCATCCTCAAGGACTTCTAGATGTAGGTCATCGACCTCATCTTCCCTAAGGGTCCTTAAGGTTTTTACTTCTTCTTTTAACAATTTATTTTCTATTTTTGACTTTTTAAGCAATGTAGATAAGTGAGTGATAGTCTTATAACACTTTTCTATATGAGAAGAGGTTACCTCTTATCATCCGACGATGATGAAGCCGCGGTTGAAGCGTCGCTCGAATCTCCCTCACTTCCAGAGTCCGAAACCTCCCTTGCCATGAGAGCTAATTGTCGTGTGCTCTTTTCCATCTTCTCTTCTTCCTCCGATGAGCTTGATGAGGACTCATCCCAAGTGGCCTTGAGAGCCTTCTTCTTCTTGACTCTTTCCTCCTTCTTTTTGGCTCGTTCCTCCTTCCTCTTTAATTTCGGACACTCGCTCCGAATGTGTCCTTTCTTGCTACACTCATAACATATAACATTAGATTTATCAAAATTTTGATAATTAGTTTTACCTTTTCCTTTGTATCTTCGGCTTCTTCTCATAATCCTTCTTACGAAGTTCGCCATCTCACTTGATGATGATCCACTTTCATCATCGGATTCGGAGGAAGAGGTGGATGAGGAAATCTCCTTTTCCTTCTTCTTTTCCTTCTTCCTTCTTCCATCCTTGCTCTTTGGTCCTACAAATAAAGCAATACCCTTCTCTTTTTGACCTTTGTTAGCAAGCTCATGAAGTTCCATCTCACAGAAAAATTCATCTAGTTTAACAATGGAAAGATCCTTGGATACCTTGTAGGCATCTACCATAGATGACCACAAGGCATTCCTAGGAAAAAATTTAAGAGCGTACCTTACTAGATCGCGATTCTCCACTCGTTCGTCCACAGAGTGTAGACCGTTGATGATCTCCTTGAATCTCCCATGAAGTTCACTTACCGTTTCATTGTCCTTCATGGTTAGATTTTGGAGCTGATTCAAGAATAGGTCCCTCTTGGCAATCCGAGAATCTCGAGTTCCCTCTTGGAGCTCGATGAGTTTGTTCCATAGGTCTCTTGCACTCGAGAACGGACCTACCTTGACGAGTTGGTCCTTGGCGATTCCACATTGCAAAGTGACCATAGCCTTGGCATCGGCTTGTGCTTTGCGGAGTTGTTCGGTAGACCACCTTGACGAATCGAGTTCCTTACCTTCTTCATCCTTTGGTGGTGTGAAACCTTCCTTGACTGAGAACCACATGGCAATGTCGGTCTTGAGGTAATACTCCATGCAGCCCTTCCAATATTGAAAATCTGCTCCTTCGAAGTAGGGTGGTCGATTTGTGCTAAAGCCTTCCTTCATAGCCATCCTTGTTTGCTCTTTTGGGTGTTAATCCGAATCAAAGAGCCCCTTGCTCTGATACCACTTGTTGGGATCTTAGATGGCTAGAGGGGGGGGGGGTGAATAGCCTCTTTGAAAAATACTAAACACAAATTTCTTCAAGAACTTTGTGAGCACAGCGGAATTAGAAGACTAAAACAAAAAGAGAACACAACACACTAACTCAGAGATTTACGAGGTTCGGGGATAACTTGCCCCTACTCCTCGGCGTGTCCGTAAGGTGGACGGTCCCTTGATCTTCCGGTAGATCACACCCCGGAAGCTATCCGGCTAAAGGATTCTCCTTCTCGGTGGAGTAACCTCTCCACAAAGTCTTTAACAGCAGTAAGAAATTAAGCACAAGACTTACAGTAGTGGCTCAAGTGAAATGATCAAAGGAAGCTCACAGCTACAATCAGCGAAGAATAAGCACAAGCAGGAACACAAGAATACAGCCTCTCTTCAAGCACAAAGCACAGCACAGCTTGTTTCACACAATCAACCGAGAGCTCTATTCCTTGCTTCCTCGTCTCGCTTCTTATGCCTCTGCTCTTTCGCTGCCGAAACTCTGCGTCGAATCTCTGTTGTTAACACAAGCATCGCCAATCACTCTTCCTCCTCAGCTAGTTCTCTGAACTCACACCAATACCATCCTTGGTCTTGCTGGTGTCTTCTGAGCTCCAACCAACCCACAGGAGTCAAGCTGATCGCGAACAGAGATTGCAGTCTGTTAGCATCAGTATCCGTTGATGCTCAATCTTCCCTCATCGCAGTGATACACAGAAGAAAGTAAGCTCTGTCTTATTCCTTTGATGAGGCTTAATTTGAAATTAAGCACTGGAATGGAACCTGCAACCTGCACCACATAAAGCTCACAGCAGAAGTTGATTAGTTCAAACGAATCAGAAACCAGCAGAACCTGACAGTGTGTGCAGACAGTGTGGTGGATCGGTCAGCGGACCGATCCACACCTTTGAATTGATGTCTGATCGGTCGTGAAGACCGATCAGGGTATGGCCTGATCGGTCTGCAGACCGATCAGGGCTTAATGAGTGCGGTTCCTCGCACTCCTAAGATCGTCACCTGATCGGTCCCAAGACCGATCAGAGTGCATATGGATCGGTCCACAGACCGATCCCCTGCCTTTTTCCTTCTCGCGACATCATCTCCTGATCGGTCTATAGACCGATCAGATTACACTCAGTAGGCTACTGAGTGTTTCCTGATCGGTCTACAGACCGATCAGATTACACTCAGTGTGCTACTGAGTGTTTCCTGATCGGTCACCAGACCGATCAGCAAACCTAGTTTCATCAGATCGGTCTGTGCACCGATCAGGCAATCAAAATCTCACTGGATCGGTCTGTTGACCGATCCAACGCCTATGTGATACTAGGATTGATCCTGAGAATGAGCTACCGAGCCCTCTCTGACTTCGTCCGGTCCAGAGAACGAGCTACCGAGCCCTCTCTGACCTAGTCCGGAGAACGAGCTACCGAGCCCTCTCCGACTTCGTCCGGTCCAGAGAACGAGCTACCGAGCCCTCTCTGACCATTCCGTGTCAAGTCACCATACTTGGACTTTTCCCGTGCCAAGCTCCCTGCTTGGACTTTTCACCAGATGTCTTGACCCATCTGGATTTCCCTTGCCTGGCTTCACTCACCAGGACTTTCCCTCCCAACTGATCAACCTCGATCAGTAGTCATTCTGAGTTTAATCAATATCTGATACAAACTTAAATCAGTGTCAACATCAAAACAACAGCCAGGTCAGACTGTATTAACAATTATTACTGTCGCTTCATTTTGGGATATTCATAGACTTTTGGGCCTTTGACTAACTTATTGAGGAAAGGTAGCAAGTTTGTGTGGACCAAGTAGTGCAATAAGGTGTTTAAAGCTCCCAAAAAGGCAATTGTATTTGAACTAGTGCTCAAATTGCCAAAATTTGACACGCCCTTTGAGGTGTATACTGATGTGTCGGATCGTGCATTGGGTGGGGTATTTATGCAGGAAAGACACTCCATTACCTTTGGAAGTCAGAAATTAAAAGATGTTGAGGGGATGTATTCGACTCATGAGAAGGAAATGATGGCAGTGGTGTATTGTTTAGAAGTTTGGAGACATTATTTGCTTGGCAAAAAGTTTGTGATGATTACTAACAATGTCACCAACACTTCTTCAAAACTCAGAAGAAGTTGACTCCTAAACAAGCATGTTGGCAAGAGGTTCTAAGTGTGTTCAATTTTCAATGGGTTCATAAAGCTAGAAAGCATAATGAAGTTGCTGATGCACTTAATCGAAAATTAATACACGACTATATGGCAGCATTAACAGTGATTTAATCTGATTTCTTGGGAAGAATTCGTGATGCATCTTTTCTCAACCAAGTATATCATAAGTTACTTGATCAAGTGCGGAATGGGGAAGTAAGAAAGTACTAGATCGAAGAAAGACTTATGTTTGTTAAGGGGAGTAGAACTTATGTTCCTAGTGGCCCTCTTCAAAAGGAGTTGATGCAGGAAACTCATGATCCACAGTGAGCTGGTCACGCGGGAGTTGCTGGAATGTTGGCTTTATTGTCTCGATAGTACTACTGGCCAAAGATGGAGGACGATGTGAAATATTATGTTCGAACTTGTCTTGTTTGCCAATTGGACAAGATAGAAAGATTGAAGGAAGTAGGATTGTTGCAACCACTACCTATCCCTAAACATTGATGTCACTCTGATTCTATGAAGTTCATCCTAGGATTTCCAAAGGTGAATGAGATGGCATCCATTCTCATTGTGGTTGGTCGATTTTCAAAGTATGCAGTGTTTATTGGTGCTCCAACGGTATGTTACGTTCTACTAAATTTATTGCAAAATTGTTCTTTAAGAATGTGATTAAATATTTTGGTGTTCTGCAAAACATTGTGAGTGATAAAAATACAAGGTTTACCAGAAGGTTTTGGACTGCTTTGTTCAATATGATGGGTTCAGAGTTGAAATTTTCTACTGCCAATTATCCCTAAACACATGGGCAAACAGAGAGAATGAATCAGCTATTGGAAGAGTATATGAGACACTATATGTCTGCCAATTAGCGAAATTGGGTTGATTTGCTTGATGTGGCTCAATTCTCATATAATTTGTACAAGTCATCGGCTACTGGTTGGAGTCCCTTTGAGTTTCTATATGGTTTTCAATCAATAGTGCCTCATGAGGTTGCTTTGCAAAAAAAATAGGGGTGAGTGTTCTCATATCGATTTGCAAGAGCAAAGCAAGAATTGTTGGATGAAGCAAGAGATGGTTTGGCGAGATCCCAACGCAAAATGAAGAAATATACAGATAAAGGATGAAGGGATGTCGAGCTCCAAGTTGGTGAGTGAGTTCTTTTGAAGTTAACTCCCTAAATATGGAAGAAAATTAGTGCAATGACAGTGCATCGTGGATTGATTCCACGATATGATGACCCTTTTAAAGTGATGAATAAAGTGGGGAATGTTGCCTATAGGTTGAAGCTGTTGGTGCGGTTAGCACTAACGGTCTAACCCAGGTTTTGATGAATGACAAAATAGGTTAAGCTAGTTTGGTTGTTGATCTAACACTCTGATCGAGTGTGCAGGAGAAGCCCAAACAGGTCGACGGGCTGACCGGATGTCTGGCACGAAGCCCAGCTAGGTCAACGGGTCGACCGGACAGCTGGTACAAAGTTCAAACGGGTCGACGGGCTGACCGGACGTTTGGCACGAAGTCCAGCTAGGTCGACGGGCTGACTGGATAGCTGACGTGAAGTCCAAATGGGTCGACGGGTTGACCAGACGTTTGGCACGAAGTCCAGCTAAGTCGACGGGCTGACCGGATAGCTGGCGCGAAGTCCAGACGGGTTGAAGGGTTGACCGGACATTTGACATGTAAGTGAAGGTAAGTCACTGGAGGAGAGTGACTGTGAGGACGTGTTTCCAGGAAGGGAACTTAGGCGTCGATCTGACTTAGAACCATTTCGAAACTCTAAGTCGAGATCGTGACTAGTCTCCGGTCTCGGAAAGACGGAATCTAAGTCATACTCTTTCTATTTTGAATTATGAACTGTGCTAATAATCTATTTTGCAGGAGATATGAGTGCCTCGGACTAACGTTTTTCTTATAGGAAGGAATCTGCTGGAAAACAAGGTCCGGGCGCCCAGGAGGTACCCAGGCGCTGGGAGGTCCGAGCGCCTTGAGGCGGAATTTTATCCCCAACGTCGTTGTGCCACGTGGAGTTCACTGGTTGGCTCAGCTATGTCATGGTCGAGGCGCCCTGAAGGTTCCAAGCGCCCCGAACCTCCAATATAAGGAGGGTCAAGGCTGAAGCTCCAATAACAACTCAGAATCTACTCTATTGTGCTCTTGCGATGCTGCGAAAAGTTCTCCGACAAGTGCCAGTTTGTTTTTAATTTTTATTCTATTGTCGGTTCTTTCTTTCCTAATTAATTCTGTACTTAGTCTTGTAATAATCTTTCGAATTAATTAGTGATTGTCCAACGAAAGCACCCTTGTATGCGGACCTTGGAGTAGGAGTCGATAAAGGCTCCGAACCAAGTAAATCGACTTTGTTAGCCGTGTTCTCTCTTTTTGTTTTCTGCTGCGTACTCGTACTTGAAATTTTTTTTTGTCGATATTCATCCCCCCCCTCTATCGACTCTTCACGATCCAACAAGTGGTATCAGAGCAGGTACCACTCTGATTTGGTGCAACCACCAATCAGACAAGGGGGTGAAACTTTCCTTTTACTCGTTTTTCGGCTTTCAATTTTTTTCGCATAATTCCAAACTGGTATTATTATATTTTTGGAAAGTTTTTTCATTGCAATTAAATCTAAATTAGTGCAACACCAATTTAGTTCTTTTTTATTCTTAATTATTCCCGCACTACTAATCCAAGACCAAGTTTTGAGATTTTGTTTGTCGTTGCTTTATTGTGTGCAGGGTTATCATGTCTCAAATCGAAGGTTTCAGTACGATACATCCTCCCCTATTCAACGGGGATGATTTTTCGTACTGGAAGAAAAGAATGAAAGTCTACTTGAATACGGACTTCGACCAATGACTCAGCGTCACAAAAACCTACAAAACACCAGTCGACAACTCCGGAAATCCACTAGATCTGGAACAGTGGACTTCGGACATAAAGAAGAAAGCATCGACAGAGAACAAGGCAATCAACACGCTACAATGAAGACTAACAAGGGAAGAGCTGAACCGGGTAGGACCGCACCAGAACGCAAAAGAACTGTGGGACAAGTTGATCGAGCTGGATGAAGGAACCAACGACGCTAAGGTAACGAAACGAGATTTTCTATTAAATAGAATTTTTAATATAAAAATGCAGGAAGGAGAAATGGCAAGCTAGCTTCACGCTAGGATCAAGGACATCCTCAACGGGCTCCACGCGATAGGCCACCAGATGGAAAACAGGGATCTAATAAGGTACGCGTTAAACACTTTTCCGCGTAACTCTTTGTGGGCATCTATCGTGGATGCCTACAAAATTTCTAAAAATTTATCAAAATTTAAATTAGATGAACTGTTTTGCGAATTAGAATTATACGAGCAAATTAATGTCATGGCCAAGAAAGGTATTGCTTTGTTTGCAAGTTCCTCCAAAGAAAAGAAGAACAAGCCAGTACCTGAAGAAGATTTTGATCAGGATTCTGAAGACGAAGAGTAGCTGGTGAACCTGGTAAGGAAAATGTTCACCAGGCGGAAGAAGAGCTTCAGCAAGAAGGACCTACAAAAGATCAGTTCTCCAACCGAACCGAGGAGCGTGACGTGCTTCGAATGCAACAAGAAAGGGCACTACAAGAACGAGTGTCCGAGATTAAAGAACGACAAAACGAAGCTGACTAAAAAGAAGGCCCTCAAAGCAACGTGGGCCGACTTGTCTTCGGAAGAATCGGAGGACGAAGATCAAAAGAACCAGAGTTACCTCGCGTTGATGGCCCACAAAGCAGAGTCGGAGGATGAATCGGAAGATGGGTCCGAACCCAAATCAAGTCACGAGTCCGTACTCGGTTCCGAAGGTCCCGAAGAGTTATACCTAAATTTAAATAAAAAGTTCTTTAAAATTATCTGTTGCTTAAATAGTAAATTAGTTAAATTAGAAATGAAAACAAATTGCTCCTTGAGGAGAATCAAAACTTCAAGGAACAAATTACAAATCCAACTCAAGATCTAACACTTGAGGAGGAAAATTTGACACTAAAATTAGAAATTAACAAATTAAAAGATATATTAGAAAAATTTACAACAAGATCTAAGAATTTAGATCTAATCTTAAATAATCAAAAACCAACTTACAACAAAATCGGACTTGGCTATAAGTCAAGTTCAAATAAAACATTTAATTCCTTAATAACCCAACACAAACCAACAAGAAAAGCTTGGGTTTCGAAAGCGTGCTTAACCACGCAAGTAGGACTTAACCAATACTACATACCTAAAGAAAAAATATACTATATAAAATCAGATAATTCAAATCAAAAACCTAAATACAAATCTAAATCAACAAATTCAAAAACTAAACATTTTAAAACCCATAAAAATTTAGAATATCATGAAGTTAAATATAACGATAAAAGAAATAGACATAAACCAAGAATTAAAAACCAAAAATAAAGGGCAATAATTCAGGAGGAGGCTTCAGAATAGCTAGCACATCCAAAACTAACCTACCCAGAAGGGTAACCCAAACCAATCTACTCGGCAGGGTAATAAAGAGTAATTAGAAAAGGTTCAAGTTTAACTTGACCCATGGTACTGGTGAAGTTTTGGATGATAATACGTTAGAGAAGCTTAGTCTATGCATGTTTAGGAAGATATGACTTCGACCTGGTGCATTTGGCTAAGTGGAACTGACCGAAGCTACCCTTTATGGATCCTAACCAGTTAGACCAAAGTTTTGTATTAAGTCCAGTGGATAGGAGTATTTGGAAAACCTCGAAGGCATGATTGCTCTAATGATGTCCAAGTGACTCACCATAGCCCAGAAGTTTATCCAAAAAATGTCTATTTGTTAGACCCAAAGCCAAACCTGAATCTAACACAAAGTTAAACCAAACCCTAAAATTGAAACAAATTCATCTCATAAAATTATAAGATTCCTGATTGAAAACGTAGATCGGGTGAGATGACTAGGGACCAAAATTAACATTAAATCAAAATTAAATTAAATTAAATTTAAATTAAATTAAATTAAAATTAAATTAAATTAAAATTTTATCAATCATAAATTTTATTTAAACTTAATTTTCTGTAACTTAAAAATTTTATTTTGAAGTTAAAAATTTATCTTAAACTTAAAAATTAAACTTAAATTATGTTTGCTTGAAAATTAACTTCTTACATAAAATAATCAACCTTGAAAATAATTTTAAAAGACTAAAATTAGACTAACCTTAATTCCTACCTATTGTAGGAAACCAGGTGGATTTTGGATAGTGGTTGCTCCAAGCATATGACTGGAGATCACACCAAGTTCACCCAACTCACTTACAAAAGTCTAGGAGCAGTTGCCTTTGGAAACAATGACAAACTCAAGGTAATTGTTATAGGTAATATTGAGCTAAAAACTGACTTTATTATTACAAATGTGTTACTGGTTGAAAATTTCAAGTATAATCTTCTTAGTATTAGCCAATTGTGTGACACAGGATACAAAGTTAAGTTCTTAGCTTCAGAATGTTCAATCAAGCACCTAGAAAATCCTAAGATAAATCTAAAAGGATTTAGGAAAGACAACATCTATGCAATTAACTTAATCACTTCTTCAGTTAAGTGTTATTTAACACAAAAATAAGAAACTTGGTTATGACATAGAAGAATGCCACACACAAATTTTAGAAATATAAGCAAATTAAATAGATTAGTTAGATGCTTACCAAAATTACCTAACTTAGACTTAACCATATGTAATGCTTATCAACGACGCAAACAAATAAAATCTCCCCACAAACCAATCAATCAATCTCAAACTAATTCAATATTAGAACTTTTACATCTAGACCTGTTTGACTCCCATGGGGTCAAATCGATAAACGGTAGTTTATACTGTCTAGTAATAATAGATGACTATTCTAGGTTCACTTGGGTCAAATTCTTAAAAAATAAAGATGAAACTTTTGAAATATTTACAAACCTTTGTAAACAAGTTGAAAATGAAAAAGACCTTAAAATCAAAAGAATTAGAAGTGACAATGGGGGGAGTTTAAAAATCATAACTTTAATAAATTTTGTCTCGACAACGGCTATCATCACGAATTCTCATGCCCTAAAACTCCCCAACAAAATGAAATTGTAGAAAGAAAAAATAGAACTTTGCTTGAAGCATCTAGAACAATGCTGAATGAATACAACCTACCTAAGTACTTTTGGGCAGAAGCTGTTAGTACAACCTGCTACGTGCAAAATAGAACAACACTAAACAAAATACTTAATAAAACCTATTTTTGAACTCTATTATAATAAACAACCCAATATAAAATACTTTAAAGTATTTGGGTGCCCAGCCTTCATCTTAAATACAAGAGAACACTTAGGAAAATTCACATCTAAAGTAGAGAATGGAATTTTTTTAGGATACTCCCTAAATAGTAGAGGTTACAGAGTTTATAATAAGGTAACCTTAAAAATTGAAGAAACTACTAATGTAAAATTTGAAGAATCCAAACAAAACCAAGAACAAATCCAACTTCAACCAATTGAATTTATTCAAGAAAATACTAATTCTGAGGGAACCAATCAATTTCTAGATCACGAAGAGGAAGAAGAACCTCAAGAGAGTCAACCTCCCAGAACCATTAGAGTCAACCCAAATCATCCAACTAGTCAAATAATTGGTGACCCATACCTAAGGGTTTAGACTAGGTCATCCTTTAGAAACCTAAGTCAAATTTCATTAATTTCAAAAATTGAACGTAAAACAGTGGCTGAATCATTACTTGACCCAGACTGGGTAATTGCCATGCAAGAAGAACTAACCCAATTTGAAAGAAATGAAGTTTGGGATTTAGTGCCACCACCTAAAAATAAAAAGATAATAGAAACAAAATGGGTATTTAGAAATAAATTAAGTGAAACTGGAGAAATCACAAGAAATAAAACTAGACTAGTTGCTAAAGGGTTCAGTCAAGTAGAAGGATTTGACTATGATGAAACATATGCCCCAATGGCTAGACTAGAGTCCATTAAAATGTTACTTAGTTATGCAGCCCACAAAGGGTTTAGACTGTACCAAATGGATGTTAAGTCAGCCTTCCTAAATGGACTGATAAAAGAAGAAGTCTATGTAGGACAACCGCCTGGGTTTGAAAATCTAGAACACCCTGATTATGTCTTTAAATTAAAGAAGGCTTTATATGGACTTCAACAAGCCCCTAGGGCATGGTATGAAAGACTAACTTCTTACCTAATCACTAAAGGGTTCAACCAAGGTCAAAATTGACCCAACCCTATTCGTTAAGTTAATACAAAATGATATTTTCATAGCCCAAATCTATGTAGATGATATCATCTTTGGGTCAACAAATTCAAAATTTTTAGATGAATTCACAAGTCTAATGGAACAAGAATTTGAAATGAGTTTAGTAGGAAAACTAACTTATTTTTTAGGATTACAAATCAAACAAACAAATGAAGGAAACTATATTTATCAACAAAAATATACTAAAGAATTACTTAAAAAATTCAGAATGGAAAATACTAAAGAAATAAAAATGTCTATGGTTGTGAACACAATCCTAGACAATGACCGAAATGAAAAATCAGTTGACTTAAAATATTATAGGAGCGTCATAGGGAGCCTATTGTACTTAACTGCAAGTCTACCTGATATTTTATTTGCAGTTAGTATGTGTGCTAGATACCAAACCTGCGCTAAGGAATCACATTTAACTCAGGTTAAATGAATCTTTAGGTACCTTAAAGGAACAACAAATATAGGTATTTAGTATCCTAGAACTAATAATTTTGAATCAATAGGGTATTCTGACTCAGATTATGCTGGGTGCAAATTAGAGTACAAAAGCACAAGTGGTGGTTGTCAACTACTAGGTCCATCACTTGTTAGCTGGTTTAGTAGAAAGCAACACTATGTTGCGCTATCTACAACTGAGTCAGAATATATAGCCATAGGAAAATGCATTGTACAATTATTATGAATGATGCACACGTTAAAAGATTATAACTTAAACCTTACAAATGTAAAAGTGTTAATTGACAATATTAGTTCAATTAATTTAACAAAAAATCCAGTGCATTATTCTAGAACCAAACACATTGAAATTAGGCATCACTTTATCAGCGATCATGTCACTAAAAGAGACATTAAACTCAAATACATTGAGTCAAAGTCTAATTTAGCTGACATATTTACTAAACCCCTCCCTGAAAGTGAATTTAGCAATCTACATAGAAAATTAGGAATGTGCCTAATAGATTAGGAATTTTAAATTTTTTTTTAAAAAATAAGCACTTTCAAATTCTAAGGTAAAATGCCTTTATGATTTCAAAACCTTCTACTTTTAGAATTTCAAAAAGGTTTTAGCCTTAAACTAGAACAATTCCTTAGAAATCATGCTCCCCTAGGGCTAGTACTTGAGTATCTCACCAACACCCTAGGATTCCCTTATTTGTGTTTGCCAAACATAGAAAGGGGTGAGATGCATAGGCAGATTGTCTGGACTTAAGATGCTTATGTCAATGCATCAATATAAGTCTGAGCGTTAAATACCAAACAGATATTAATCAAATTAAGTCAATCAGTATAGTCAAACATTAACTGATGCTTTGACTTAACTTGACTAACAAAGTGAAAGCTGCTATCTTTTGAATAGTCAGTAAGTAACTAACCGATTAGACAGATTTAATAATGTCAGGTTCAGGGGGAGCAATAATTATTTTCACACTTTTTAAATTAGATTTTGGAAAATATTCTTCTAAAAATGTTTTAGAAATATGTTTATGCAACCTAACATTTGAAAAAAAAATTATGTTATGCTAATTTTTTTTTGGCTTTGAAAATTATATGTTATAAACTTGGTTTGAAAACTAGTTTTGAAAATTGAATGCTACAAACCTAGTTTGAAATTACGATTTTCAAACTTAATGTTGAAAATTAATTTAAGAAAATAAAAACTTAGTTTTGCAAATTAGATTTCACAAACTTAACTTTGAAAAATTAGATTTTGAACATTGAATTTTACCTGATTTTTGAAAACTTTACGTTTGTAAAATTTACTTTATAGAATTTATGTTTGAAAAATGTTTCAAGTTCAAGTGTATTTTGAAAATTTTTGGAAAATATAAACTAATGTTTAGAATTTTGGATTTTTTTTAACTTATACTTGAAAAATTAGCTTTTATAAATTTATGATTACAATAATTATCTTTTGAAAATTAATCAGCAAACTTACTCCTAAAATATATTGCTAAATTAGTTCTCTTTCTAAGTCATTTTTCAAAAACTTAGCTATTTTGGAAAAGTTACTATTTCTAAGTTATCTTTCTTAGCTATTTTGAAAAAGATAAGAGTTACTCTTTAAAGCAAAATTTCTAACTCCTCTGAGTCGATCTGATTTGTGTTTGCATTCTTTTTGCAATGTTTTTGTATTTATGTTTATTTGATCCATGTTTACATTTGATGAATATCAAAGGTGGAGGGTTAAGTACTAGTGGTTAAGTTAGCTAAAATAAATTGAAAATAAAAACTAACTTAAAAACCTGTTCATACTTTTTTTACTTGTATTTTACACTAACTTAACCAAGTTGTCATTCCATCAAAAAGGGGGAGATTGTTGGTGTGGTTAGCACTAACGGTCTAATCCAAGTTTTGATGAATGACAAAATAGATTAAGTTAGTTTTGTTGTTGATCTAACACTCTGACCAAGTGTGCAGGAGAAGCCCAGACAGGTCGACGGGCTGACCAAATGTCTGGCACGAAGCCCAGCTAGGTCAACAGGTCGACCGGATAGCTGGCACGAAGTTCAAACGGGTCGACGGGCTGATCGAATATTTGGCAAGAAGTCCAGCTAGGTCGACGTACTGACCAGATAGTTGGCGCGAAGTCCAAACGGGTTGACGGGCTGATCGGACGTTTGGCACGAAGTCCAGCTAGGTCGACGGGCTGACCGGATAGTTGGTGCTAAGTCCAGATGGGTCAAAGGGCTGACCGGACGTCTGACAGGTAAGTGAAGGTAAGTCACTGGAGGAGAGTGACTGTGAGAATGCGTTCCCGGGAAGGGAACTTAGGCGCCGATCCGACTTAGAACCATTTCGGAACTCTAAGTCAAGATCGTGACTAGACTTCGATCTCGGAAAGACGGAATCTAAGTCATACTCTTTCTATTTTGAATTATGAACTGTTCTAATAATTTGTTTTGCAGGAGATATGAGTGTCTCGGACTAACGTTTTTCTTGTAGGAAGGAATCTGCTGGAAAATAGGGTCCGAGCGCCCGGGAGGTACCCGAGCGCCCTGAGGCGGAATTTTATCCCCAACGTCGCTGTGCCACGTGGAGTTCACTGGTTGGCTTGGCTACGTCATGGTCGAGGCGCCTTGAAAGTTCCAGGCACCCAGAACCTCCTATATAAGGAGGGTCAAGGCTGAAGCTCTAACAACAACAACTCAGAATCTACTCTATTGTGCTCTTGCGACGCTGTGAAAAGTTCTCCGACAAGTGCTAGTTTGTTTTTAATTTTTATTCTATTGTCGGTTCTTTATTTTTTAATTAATTATGTTCTTAGTCTTGTAATAATCTTTCGAATTAATTAGTGATTGCCCAACGAAAGCACCCTTGTATGCGGGCCTTGGAGTAGGAGTCGATAAAGACTCCGAACCAAGTAAATCTACTTTATTAGCTGTGCTCTCTCTTTTTGTTTTCCGCTGCGTACTCGTACTTGAAATTTTTTTTGACGATATTCATCCCCCCCTCTATCGACTCTTCACGATCCAACAGAAGCTGCCTGATTGGTTGAAGATTCATCCAACTTTTCATGTGAGTTTTCTGAAGAAGTTCAAAGAAGATGATCAAACACGAGTGCAATCAAGTTAGGCATCGACAATTGTTCGATATGAGGAAAAGTTGAAAGAATCCTTGATGACCGAGTTCTGGGCCAAAGCAAGAAAATCGGAGAATTAATTACTTGGTCCAGTGGGTGGGCGACTCCGAAAAAGATGCTGTTTGGATTTGAAACATGAGTTTGTGGCAATTTGAAGATGCAATTGCCAAGTATGAGAAATGTAAATACCAGTTTTGACAAGGATGTCAAATTCTTCTAGTGGGGGTTGTTTGTTAGACCATTAAAAGGTTGAAACTAGTTCATGGCGTGAGTGCAGTGCGCCATGATGTGCTAGTGCCTTACATCGGGTTATGTGGGATAACAAAGGCATGTTCGAGTTGGCTAAGTGCATTAAGACTTAACACACTTGATGTATGTGAAGACAAGTGCGGGAAGTTCATGACTTAATGTTGAGAAGTCATTGAACTTTAGTTATTGCATTGACTTGTGTTGACCGAATTTGAATGAGGGCAAATGTTTATGACATTCATTCAGACAATTTATGGCAGTTTTTGGACAAGCCACGAGTTTAATCATGATGCTAACAAGTGGCGGTAATTACTCGGTAGTTATTTGCTTTGTTCCTTGTCTGCTTGTATTTATGCATAGGCCATGAGTTACACAGGGTATTAAGAAGTCTGAGCCTTCTTTGTGTGCAAACTGTGGTTTTCCTTTGTAATATTTAGATTGTGTATGAATGTAAAGGTTGGGCTTTGCCCATAGATTGATGTGTCTCATTTATTGCATGTATGTGTGCTAGTTTGTGTTGACTTTGTGAGGAAAGGTCAAAAGCGAGTTGGCTGATTGAATTGGCGCGAAATTCAAGTTGCACAAGGTCGAAGAATTCGAGTGATACTTTACTGTCTCTGTCGGCCTTGTGATACTAGGGATGGCAATTTCCTCCATTGATAGTGAATTTGATATCCAATCCAAATGGAGATGAATATGAAGGGATTTTTTTTTAAAAAAACTTTAGTCCGCTTCCCGTTTTGAATAAAAAATTTAGTTTTCCTCTTTACTTGGTCATCAACACGTATTTCATCTTCTTTTCCACAAAAAATTCTCACCCGATCAAAGGAGCGCAAGATGAGGAAGAGTAGATGAATGCATTGAAATAATTTATTATTATTATTTTTTTAAAAAAAGAGAAAATTGTAGATAGTAATAGGATGATGGATAAGGTATGAATATCCGATCCTTCGATGAGCATAAGTATGAGGATAAAAGTTAAATACCTGAAGAGTATGAGGATGAATATAATAAATAAGGCGATGGATATAGAGGATATGAAATACCATTCATTGTCATCCCTACTTATAACATGACACAAATACACTTTGATATTGTTCTCATTAGTATCTCATATAAATCTTGAACCGATCGGACCCGCTCTCTCGATCAAGTTTCGATGCTAGTACAACTACAACAGTTATAGTTTATAAGTATAGCAGTTACGATTTCTTAGTTGCTACAATATAAAAATACTCTTAATAAAGAGAATTAAAATTCTTTGGATCCTCTAAAAATACTTTAAATGATATATTCTTTTGTCAAAAATTAGAGCATTATATGTTACAATCGATAATAAATATAAATCTCTCAATGATTTCTGATTTATATATTGGGGAAAATTCTTGCTGTGACAACCCTCCGCGAAAACCCTCCGCGACCCAATTGGTAGCCCACGTAGCCAACTCCACCTCAGCCCTCTCTCTCCGCTTCATTCGCGATCTCATTCCCCTCGCGTCAAAATCCTTGGCATGCCCTAACTCTCTTCTCCTCCCCCTTGCGAAGCAGCAGCGACTGCCTCATTCCCCTCGCGTCAAAATCCTCGGCGTGCCCTAACTCTCTTCTCCTCCCCCTCGCGAAGCAGCAGCGACCGCCCCATTCCCCCTTGGAATTTCTCCTCCTCCCCTCTCGCGAAGCAGCAGCCTCCATCCTCATCTCTCCGCGACGAAGCAACAGCCTCCATCCTCATCTCGCGACGACCTCCTTCTTCCTCCGTGACCGACCTCGCTCCGTGAAAGACGAGTGAGTTTTTGCCTAACCTAATCTTGGGTGCTGCTAATTTCTGAATCTTGGCTTTGCCTTTACATAGTTAACCCTAATATCTCCACGGTCGCGCAAAAGCATAGGCAGCACATTTTTTTCCGTTCACAGCCAAGCAGCAACGAGGACGTGACAGACCAAGTGAGAGCCATAGTATTGGGTTACAGTTTAGTCGATGAAAGTTTTCTATGTTTGTGTTTAATGTGCCCCATCTTTGAGTTGTCTCTTGGAGCAAGTAGGCATGTAGGATCTTTGGGTTGAGTGAAATCATATAAGAATGTACATGAAAAATTCATTACATACTAGATATTGAATTTTAATGGCATTAGAAACATTTTGCAAGATGATGGCATTGGATAGTAGATATAACTTTTTGCTAGCATTGAAAACTTTTTACAAAGCTGTCATTTTGGGATCTCGATTCTAGATTCACTCATGTTATGAACTGCTCTTGCTGCCTACATTATGTCGTGAAGGAATTTTTTTCTTTGACCTACTTGTTTGTTTGTGTTCTGAAACAATATATTACCATTTGGTCAATGCTTGTTTACAATTACTATCTTGTCTCTGCTTTTGGATTTGTTACTTCTTGGTGGAAGGGATCTCTTTAAGTGATTAAATTGAGGAGTTTGTTTTTCCCTTTCTTGATACCTACTTTTTCCTTTATAATTCAAATTGCCTAGTTATAAGAGTGTTAATTCATATAATTTAGCTCCCAGCTCCCTACAAGAGTGTTGATTCATATAATTTAGCTCCCAGCTCCCTACAAGAGTGTTGATTCATATAATTTAGCTCACAGCTCCTACAAGAGTGTTGATTCAAATTGCCTAGTAAATGTAGGATTTTTCATGTTTTTTTAATATGTCTATGTTTTTTTGTCTAATTTCTGGCCCTGTTATCTGTTTTGTTCTATCTTTGTTTTGTATTTTTTTTCTCTTTTTGTTTTGTTTTATTTTTGCTCAGATTGTTTCAGTTCTTATCCCTTTTCCTGTTTATTTCAAAGCTCTGTTATTTGTTTTTTTCATGGTCTGATTTCTGTTTTTTTCATGGCATCATCAAGTTTTAGTAGCATCGACAATACGAGATTTCAACCTGTAACATGTAGAGACTGCGGACGAAATACATTGGTGTGTGTTTCTAAATCAACTAAGAATCCTGGGAGACAGTATTACAGATGTGTGCAACATGGATGGAACAGTGGGTGCCGACCGATAATAGTTCAGCTGACAAAAGTAAAATTGAATGCATTGCTGCTCATGGACATAATCTGAGGATAATCAATGTACCGAAATTCATCTGGATATTAGTGGGCTTGAACTTGATTCTCTTAGCCATAATTCTGATTTTGGTATTAGTTTATCTAGATAGGTTGTTTTAAATTGTGTTGATGTTGTAATGTAACTGTTGTACGTTTAGATTTGGAGACATAATGTTAGTGTTGAAATTATCGTTCCCCTTTTATTATTGATTAAATATTATTATTAAATTCATTTTGTTAATTCATCTTGTTAATCCGCATATAGCTTGCAGTGTGGACATAGCAACAGGTGCCCGAGCTGCAAGTTCTCTTCGTTTTACAGAACCAACAGGGATGACTTGGTCAATTCCTGATTTAGAACCAGCTGAAGCTTCGTAACGCTTTGCATTTGCTGTTCTGAGATACACCTCCATGACCTCTCTGCAGAGATCAATAAGGTTCTGAAGAAGAATGAGGCATAACTGATATGACTCATTCTCAAGGCGTAGTACTGGAGGATTGTGCACAGCTACATTTGTCACTGCTACTGCTGCTTTGAGCCCTGCGAGTGCTGCTTGCTAGATGAAGGTTCCTCTTAAAAATTTTCAGTTACATGAAAATTTATGTTAGTTTAGAATTGGCTAAAGTTTATCCTCCAGAAAAGTTTACTTATAGAACAAAATTATTATTTTTCATATGCACTAATAAGCAAATGAAATTAACATAGAAAAGATAAGACCAAAATTGATATCACCCACAACAGTGGGGACAAATTTTAGAGATAGACAGTAATTCACATGAAAAATTGCACCATTCGCATACATAGTAATTCACAAGAAAATTTAAATAAAATATTCACAAAAATTACTCTGCATGTCATATAGATGATCTTATTTGTCCAGTTTATGAATACAGAAAAACACAAATACAGATAAAACACATATTAAACTAAGGAGCTCTTAAACTAATCAACCTTTAACGTTGTTATGAGCTCAATTGTGGAGCAGCTCAAAAGTCCAGTCCCATCACTTGTTAATGAATGAGACTCCCTTCAGAATGCTTATTGCCAACTCTTTCTTAGCCTTCTCCAAGCCAGCCCTGTGACAACAAGGATCCCTAATCAATGTCTGTGGTTTAAAGTGCATAATCTATGTATATATCCTCTTCATGAAACCTATGCATATATCAACATCAAATAGTTCCACGAGATCCACATTATATCTGCAAGTGGACTAATTCATCAAGCATAACCTCTCAGAAAACATGATTCAGCAAGTGATGTGTTTTTTTATCTCTGCTTCATCAGTGGATCAATCTCTTATACATATCAACAAACAAAGCAGTAAAATCTATTAACATCACCTAATAGAAGAAATAATTGATAGATTGATCTCTAAAGAACTAACTATGACTGTGAGCACAATGTGAATAATCATAAAGTAAATGCTGTTGCACAACAGCAAAATGAAGATTCTGGAACAAAGATGCAGACCTTTCAAACTCATTCAACGGTCCAAGAGGAAGAACCTCCTCCACTCCACTACGACCTAATCGAACCTTTGATGCAAAGAAAGGTAGTTCTGTAACCTATACAAAGGAAAATAACACACAAAATTCAGATCCTCAAAGACATTAAAAATGTATGGAGTGTAGAATAGAATCAAAAGGAAGTGACCTAACAAGCCACAAATGAACATTCCAATATGCTTGCATCACCTCGTAACCCCCTCAAACAAGCATCGGCAAATTTAGCAGTTGTGTATGCCTGCAAAGTGTGTTTTTGTCTATCTACTCTAATATACAAGCAAGGAACTTGGATAAATCAAAACCTTTAGTGTCACAGTTTACAGACAACACATATTAATCAAGTCTAGTTTGATAACTTGGATAAAAAATCAACAGTATATCAACAATTGGTTTCTTGCTTCACAAACCTACAAAACTCCCAGCTAACATAGGATAAATTCAAATATCAAAAAGAAACTGCAACTTTAGAAGCAGAATCCATGTTCTTCCAAACCAGCACTTAACAAAATTCCATGTTCTTCCTTGCACTGAAAACTACCTGCAGAGAGCAATCATATCAAAGGCAATGATAGCTAAAACTGCCTTATAAAATTCTCCCTGCACCAGAGCCTTATAAAATTCTACTTGCATGGAAATGGAAAACAAAGGCAATGATATCAAGCATTTTCATTAACTTACCTGGATTTTCATTCCATCTTGAACTAAAAAATAGGACCAAAAGAAAGTTGTACTCATAGCTGCAAGATAGATATTATAAACAAACTTTAAACTAGCTAAAACAATAAAATATACTTGTACAAAACAATAACACACAATTACTTTAGGTATCTATTATATGCATCGCATACCTTTTTTCGGCCCTTTGCAATTGATTTATTCACAATTTGTTCAACCTTAGATTGTTTCCTCTTTGTGGGTAGACGACCTTTGGTTCTTACTTTCAATGGAGAGAGTATCACTTTTGCCCCAGATGTAGATGCTTCTTCAAGTTGTCCAACCCTTGATTGCCCGTTCTCCATAGCAATAATAAGTTTTTCCTTAGTGTCTTTCATGATTTCCACCAAAACAGAACAAATCTCGTCACTTTCGGCTCCAAGTTGTTGAACCTCTTGCATCAATGGGGTGAGAGTATTATACCGAAGTCTTTTTTCACTACAACCATATTCATCATATATGTTACTGATGTTTTGATACTCACGCTTAATATCTTTGTGCCATCGGTCCGTAATATAACTCATAGGAACCTCAATAACCTTCATTCTCATCAACACTTTCATCACATGCCTACATAAAATTCCCCGGAACTCAAACAGACGACACACATACTTCAATTGGCAATCCAACTCGGTATAATATACACTAAAGGAAACTTCTCTTTCAGGTTGTCCATTATTTCCCAACATATTTCTACTACAAATATTAAAGTTGTCCCTTCTTCCCTCAACAAAGAGGCATCGCAAAACATCAACCCTCTTATTTCATCTTGGAACAACTTAAATATATTGTTAGTGTAGGCATTTTGGAATTGTCTTTCAATAGAATGACCAAGAATAACTAGCATGATAGAATTAAAAGAAGTAAAATCTAATTTTTTTTCATTCTCAATATTCTTCTTCAATGCACTATCATACTACTCAAAAAATTGCTTCAAAGATGTTTTAGAATGAATATAGTCATCAAAAAATTCATTCATACTTTCATTTCTTTGAGTTGTGGACATACCAACCCAAAAGTGATCTTTAACATACACAGGTATCCATCTATTTCGTTCATCATATAAAGATTTCAACCAATCATTATTCTCCAGCTTAAACTCCTCAATCATTTTTAACCAATTCTCATCACATTCATCAACTGTAAGAAAGTTATAAACAATGGTCTTCAATTGTTTCTTTATCATTTGTATTGAGCATGACCACCTAACTTCATTGGTAGTTTTTTCATAATATGCCAAAGACATAGACGATGATAAAAATTCGGAAATACCTCTTCAATTGCGATTGCCATTGCACGACATTGGTTTGTGATTATAGCCTTTGGAGCACATCCGTGCATACATGTCAACCACGAGTTGAACAACCATGTGAATGTTGCTGAGTCTTCACTTGATATTAATCCACATCCCAACAGAATAGATTGCCCATGATGATTCACCCCAACAAATGGAGCAAAAAGCATGTCATAACTATTAGTCAAACAAGTTGTATCAAAAGTCATGACATCACAAAAGTAATCATACGTAGCCCTACATCTTGCATCTGCCCAAAAAATATTCTTTATTCGAGATTCACCATCTAAATCCAGCACATAAAAAAAGTTTGGGTTCCTACTTTGCATGCAGCAAAAATAATTACTCAAAGCTTCAGCATCTCCTTCCCCTAACCTCAACCTTCTAGCTTCTGAAATATAATTTCTACATTTTCTCTCATCAAATGATAAATTCTCATAACCTCCAACCTCAACTACACAAGAGTGAAAACTTTTACTTAAAGTTATTCCATCTTGATTATTTAATTCTAATTTTCTCTTCGTAGCTGAATCCAATACTTTATTACATCTAAAATGTCGCGACTTTCCAGGGCTCAAGAGATGATTATGTTCAAGGTCTACACTAGTTATCACAAAGTTCCCATCATTTCGAACAGCTACATTAATCTTAGCTTTGCAATTTGTCTTACTAGAAGGTCGAGGGTGTAAAGCATTTTTTGCTTGAGATACTTTTTTACGATTTTTGGCACATCCAATAGAAAAATATTTTTGTTTTCCATCATCTTCATTCCTACCACCTAATTTTGAAATACCAAAACCAACACTGGTAGCATAGGAATTATAAAACGTATGAATTTCTTCTTCAGAGGAAAATATCATTCCAATCTCAGGTTTGACTTCTTTGACGATAGATGGAGATAGGTCTTGATCCGCATGATCGGTGTTATCTTTCATCTCATTTGAATCAAACTTTCCTTCTTCCATGATAGTTTCTTCACCTATATTTATTAAGAGAGAAGTTAATAACAAAACCATAAAAAAACAGAGAACATGCACTAAAAAGTTAACCCCATAACATAAATCAGAAATGAAACATTGTATAGAGATGAGGGTTGCAATGCACAACTACAAGCCAAGATTCAGAAATTAGCAGCACCCAAGATTAGGTTAGGCAAAAACTCACTCATCTTTCACGAAGCGAGGTCGGTCGCGGAGGAAGAAGGAGGTCGTCGCGAGATGAGGATGGAGGCTGCTCTGCTTCGTCGCGGAGAGATAAGGATGGAGCCTGCTGCTTCGTCGTGGAGAGATGAGGATGAAGGCTGCTGCTTCGCGAGAGGGGAGGAGGAGAAATTCGCGGTCGCTACTGCTTCGCGAGGGGGAGGAGAAGAGAGTTAGGGCACGCCGAGGATTTTGACGCGAGGGGAATGGGGCGGTCGCTGCTGCTTCGCGAGGGGGAGGAGAAGAGAGTTAGGGCAGGCCAAGGATTTTGACGCGAGGGGGATGAGATCGCGAATGAAGCGGAGAGAGAGAGGGTTGAGGTGGAGTTGGCCACGTGGGCTGCCAATTGGGTCGCGAAAGGTTTTCACGGAGGGTTATCGTGACAAAAATCGTTCCCCTTATATATTATATGTCACATAGTGCAACACAAACTAAAAGATATGATATCTCTAAATTTATCTAACATTCATGAAATAACTATTAAAGTTTTATAATAATTATGAGTTAGCAACTATTACAACATACCCCAATTCAAAATTTAAGTGGAAAATATAAAAGATAATAATGAAAAATAACGTAATCAGATAATTAAGAGCGCATAAAAAATTACAGTGGACGTCATGATGATTCCAAAAATAAAGGCACACTTTTGATTTTTGACCATCAAATTTTAATTGGGATTTATTTTCTGAAATTTTACTTTTATAACTTTCTCATTTCGAAAACAAATAACTACGTTTCAATTGAAACTGGAATATTTATTTATTTTTAATAATCGCTTGAATTGATTAAGAACACAAAAAAAAAGATTACCTTATTTAATTACATTTATTAAGAATATAAAAGAATTCCACCTTAAAAATAGACAAAAAGAAGCATTCGTACATCACAATACAGCATTTATGGTGGAGACCAGCTTCACCCCACAAAACAAATGTGGCAACTTAGCAACTGACTCAGCAGTCCTTCACTTGATTAATCCTAAAAGGAGATTATTTTCTCAGTTAAATATGAAGCATAACTTATGCACATTGTCGAATGTTGACCTCTAAGGGAATCAAACTTGTCCCATAAATGCAATATTTGTAGAAGAAAGACCCCAACGCACTGCAAAAAGAAGACTAACATGTCTAACTTAGTCATACAGTCGGATGGAAAGGGTTTATTCTAAGATTAGCGCTTAATCTGAGCAATAGTTAGACGTCGAAGCACCAAAAAGATATAATGAGTGAGAGAGATCACTTTGTTGAAACCTCTCTCTCTCTCTCATTGAAAGGTGGGATCTGTACAAGAGCAAGGGAGATGAAGGATTATAAGGCCTCCTTCATCCACCGCCAGGAACAAAACTGTAGCAACATGGGGAGAAAATTCCACACTGCAAAATAAAAGTGAAAAATGAGAAAAGTAATTTGAGCCATGGGCGCATGAGGAGGACCTGATTCCTCCACTGTCATTACTCTGAATCACTGTCTAAGTTGTTCTCCATGGCCTTTAGCCCCAGTTTCTTCTGCAAGCATCAAATCAAGCAACCATTAGAACACCGATTAAACAAATATAATTAGATATGATAAAGTCAATGCAAACACACCCACTCAAATCAAACCAGACAAAACCAAGAAACATAATATTTTCAAATGAGAAAAGTCACGCATCAAACAGTGGGTCATTGGTAGCAAAAATTAAGAGGAAAAAGGAGAACCTTCTTCGCACACTTCTTCTCCCTCACTTCATATCTAGCTCTAGTCAAATCAGAAAGCCACATCCCCGGAAAACAATACTGCAGAAACAAAGCAAAACAAAAAGTAAATCATACTACTGTTTTTTGTAGTCCAGAAATTTTCTAAAGATCTCTGAATCATGGTAGCAACATCTTATGTACTGGCCACTGGACAGTCGGGACTGAAAGATCTCTGAACCATAGAACAATCAAATGATGCACAAGTACTATTACTGATGTAAACAAACTGTAAATCAAGGAGGAGGAACTATAGTATATATACCTGGAGAGCCTTTTCAATGTTCTTGGGCCTTTTTTTGGGCCTGTGGGGCAGCTTGGTTCCTTTCATGGCAAGGAAGTCATCTTCCTTCTCCTTCCTGGAGAGGGAGATGTAAATCCTCGGCCACTCAAACTTGTCGAGATTTAGCTTTTCTCCTGCACTGGCCATCTCTATCTCAAATGGACATTTTGATGATTCTGTGTTCGCATAAATATCCGTTGCTTCTGCTTCTGCTTCTTCTGCTGCTGCTGCACAGCCATTCTGAGCAGGCTTGGCCGACGGCTTCTGGGCATTCTCAGGCAGGACTCTCGGAGATCTCTTCCCAGATTGAGTCAGGTCGTTGGATCCATCTTTGTTATTCCTGATCATGGTAGATGGTGGATAAAAAGAGGTCTTTAGATGAAGCAAGGTGAAGATGGGTTAAGGCGGATACTGGACAGGACGCGATGAGGTATTAGAAAACTTTGATGTCACTATAAATGTAATGGTGAGCAGTGTGGATAAGCTAATAGAGAGGTATAACACCTTGATTAAGGCAAAAAAAGGAGTAATTCCTAGAAGACAACATACCTTCAAATAACAAAAATCAAATGAAAAGGGAAAGAGACGCATGGTGAAAAGTCAACAGAAACACGCTTTTGGTACAACAACAACAACAACAAAAAAAAAAAAAAAAAAAAAGGCATTTGGAGGTAGTCATGCTTTACATGAAACTTAAAAAAAAAAAAAGATAAAATTTTTATTGCAAAGTTACATTAGGGTTAACTAATTAGGTACAGAATTCTATAGATATACGCAGACCAGTGTTGGACTTACTTTCACTAATCTTATAATCACCTATGAGACCTCACAATGGAAGTTTTTCATTAGTAAAATTATACTTCAAATTGGGGGAAAAAAAATGAAGTCATCACTTTAACAGTTCCTTCAAGACTGTCCAACACACTCTGAAAAGGGTAAATCATGATATGCATTAGTCCTAACGTAGCGGTCCTTTATATCAGAATGTCAGATACTCAGTGAGTCATTTTTGCATCAATTGGGAATTGACCCCAAACTTTATATTTTTTCTATATTTCTGCAATATAAAAAAATATGAAGTTGTTGTCATATACTAACCCCGGAGTCTCACACGGCTAGTCCCACAGTCATTTGTAGAGAAGTAAATCAGAAGAATAAACAGGTCACCACATGGGAAGGTATTTCCGGACGAAATCAACTCTTATCAATCTCTACAAATCTACTATGTGATGACCAACTCGGCTATGCCTTGGAGGCACCCCAAACTTCATATTGGAGCAAAAGGGGATAACATTCACCCCCTGGAACCTTATATCGCAGTCCCCTATCAGATACCGATAGGTAAATCACGACGAACATTTTGCTCTAGCATAGCGACTCTTTATAAGAAAAAAATCAAGCACCTAATGGGATACTTTTACACCTATTAAGAAATGATCCCAAAATCTATTGGAACAGCCATTACCAACATCCCAAACTTCAAATTGAAACTTGAAAGGATAGCTCATGTAGACACTTCATGGAATCTCTAAAAATATTACACAACTGTAAGGATGTAGTTAATCATCAAAGCCGCCAAAACTATGCCCCTCCAACATCTACGACAACATCATAGGAATACAATATATCAATGGGTGAAAATTTGGGGCGGTTAAAAATCGTGACCTTACATTTCATCTAACTATACGTTAGAAAACAAACACAAATGATATCCATTCATCTAACCATACGAAGGAGGCAACCACAATTTACAACTGAAATCTATTATATTTTCGAAAAGAAATAAGATATTTTTTGCAGAAATTTCTTTTCACCTCTCTAGAGGGAAAACATTAATAAAAGAAGAAAAAGTGAACATGAGAATGGAGAATGGAGAATGGAGAAGGGGGAGCGACAAGATAAGAAATGGCGTACTTATTTCTTAGTGAACGGTGATTGGCGCCTCTCGTGTACAAGCCACAGGGCGGAGGGGGCATCGCCGCCGCCGCCGCCGCCGGCCGCCGCTGGATTTTGTTTCTTGAGTTGGCGGAAAATTCATCCCCAGCCGACCGGTCGTCAGCCCTCGATCCACGGGACCTCTTATTTTGGCCCCACCGGAGAAGACCACCGCCTCCTACGTTGGGGCTCAATCCATTAACCTCAAAGCGAAGGTGATTGTTCTGAGCCTTCGCGGAGGATGGCCGGTTGTCGCATTGCGCTAGTAAGGATTCCGAAGGGAAGGAGTGGCGATGCTGCGATGTTGGGGAGGGATCTGCCGATCCCGACGCCGGCCGCGCTAGTGGAAGTGATTTACCTTCGGAGGCAATGTAGTCCGGAATATCATCATCTTCTTCGCAGGCTCGCAATGATAGCTTCCTTCCATTGCAGAGGAGGAGAACATCCGGACTCACTTTCTGGTATCTGTGCGACCGCCATTCGATGTAAGATTGCATCATACTTCAGTAGATATTGTAAAAAGAAACATCTTAAATGAGATATCTTGAAGAATAGAATGGAGATGAGAAAACCCTAACACTGATACATGTGCAAAAGGCTAAAGAAATCGAAACTTTAAGCTAATTTGTCACTAAAAATTGATGGTGTTCTTCAATAGAAAGGGAGAAGGAAATTGTATCAACAGGAAGTAGATCAAGCAGTAGTAGCAGTAGTTGGAGGAAATTTTGGCTGTCAGATTTCAATTGATGTTCGAAGAAGAAAACTCACCATGAACAAGCCGAGAATTTCATAAGTGAGAGGTAAATGGAGAAATAAAAATGAGAAGAGGGATTGGACAGGGAAAATAATAATCTTTCAGTCCAGGTACAAAACCAATACAACAAAGAATGAACTAGAAAAGCAAGAGGCGACTCTATCGATCCTCGTCCACTGGGCTCGGGCCGCCGCTCCTTTTGCATCCGCTCAAACAGAACGATAAAAGCAAAGAGTATACCCACGCGAGGAAAGAAAACAACGAAGAACTCAAGATGGCTTACAGTTGCGAACTGATCAAAACAAAAGAAGAACAATCTTAGCAGGCTACAGATCCTGCACCAAGAGACATTGGACAAGCAGTATCTCGAAAATCTCACGAAGAACAGAAGGATCAAATGTTCAGAAGTAAAATCCCAAATAAAAGGAGATAACAAGCATTTGGGCAAAACCAAGCTACAAGCTACAGATCAAAGCAACAGATGCGATCATGAATCAGAAGAGATCACGCTCCGCCTCCATCTCCCATCGATCCCGACCGAGGCAGGGCTCGGGAGAGGAAACCAAAGTACAAAAAGGTGGTCCAAATTGGAACCCGCACCGCAGGCAAAGACGAATAACAAGATCGACACAAACCTCATCATGCGCAAGTTCGAAATTGCGATCCAAGGGCCAGCCTCCACCAAGTCATCAAACAAATCTCAGGCCTATTGCTCGCAGAGAACTCACGTCAATGGCGTTGCTGGAGAGCTAACTGCAGACCCCTTCCCAATCTAGTTCGCGCCTCGAGGAGCAATTCTTATGCCCGAGGAGAGAGAGCGAAGGAGAGAGGCTTCAGGCGAGGGTCCGGGAGGAGAGAACTACTGGGGCGATGGAAACAGCGGCCTCTGGGGTTAGGAGTATAACTGGAGAACCAGTCTCTTCCATTCACACCCATATAGGTTTTACTATTTACAAATCGACCCCTTCCGTAGGAGTGTGTAACAATTTTATGTAAATAAATGACATGAAGGTTACGGAGCAACTTAGAAGAAATATTTTTCACATATTATAATAAATGTATGGAAAATAAGATTTTTTTTACAGATTATAAAATAATAATAAACAATAGCAATATTATCAATACAAGAATAATTCATTTGATAAATTGATATAAATGGAAATGAAATTTCCGTTGCTATCTAATTTGACTTGATCAAACTAATTTACGTTGTGAAAAAAAAGGTAAAAAAATGATATGATAAAACATAATTAATAAATAGATAATTCTTACATCATTTTGTCGGTAAATTTTTAAATGATTTGATGTCTTTTTATAATTCAAATATACTCGTCTAATTAATTTTTAAAAATAGACGATTTTCTTCTTAATTAACCTATTAAATAAATTCAAAACATAAATTATACATCTCTTATATCTTAATCTATCAGAGTCAGTAGTCATCATCATGTAAAAAGAGTTAACCGGTGAAATTATCATCAAAATTTGCATTGTGATAAAAAAGAATATGAAATTCCTGATCAACCTTTTGACTCACTAAAGAAGCATATATCTTGGCCTTTTAAAAATAATTCTTATAATATATTTAAATTATGGTATAGATTGATGTAGAAGTTTAAGGTGATGAAAAATTAGATTATATAAATTAATATTATAATTGTTTACTTGTACAATCATAATTATATAATATTTTTGATGGAAAATATCTGTACATTAAATTATAATTATTACCAACATTTTGATTTAGTTTTTTAATGTTTATATTAATTATATTTCCATTGTAAAATATATATACTATTAAAAATAGAAAGACAAACATATAGGTTGGCAAATTTATTCCTTTCGGAAAAAATTAAAAGACAAATTAGTTTTTAAAAACAAAAAAAGTTTTTTTAAATTTATTTTAATCAAAAGATATTCCAAAATAGACATATTTATTTAATAAAGTCGATAGATCAATTCCCCAGAAGCAGCCAAATCATTTTCAAACCAGTTGAAACAAAAGCGTCCATAGTTTGACAATCAATTCCATTGATTGAACCGGAATTGACCAAAGTTCGGGATAATCCACTCCGTTTCGGTCTAGTGAACCGGATTCAAGATTAAACCGACACAGGTTTGATATAATTCCCACCAAATCAATACAAAATGAGATCGACAAGATGCAGCAGCGTCTCAAAACGAGTGTTAATCTGATGTTAAATCTGATGTTAATCGCCTTCCTCCTCTTCTTTCTTGCGCCCTCCGCCGTCGTCGCCGCTGACTCGCCGTCGCAGGAGGCCGACGTCTCCTTCCGGCCGGGCTTCACGGTCGTGTTCGGCATCTTCGCCACCATGTTCGCTCTCATACTCCTCATGCTTTTCTGCGCTAAGTTTTGCCACCGCGGGCTTCTCACTCTCGAACCCTCCCTCGCCGCCGACGACCGATCGATTCTGCCCCTCCTCCAGCCTTCCGGAATCGAAAAGGTTGCCGTTGATTCCCTCCCTTTCTTTCGATTCGATTCGCTCCGCGGCGGCCGCGCCGGCCTCGAGTGCGCCGTCTGCCTCTCCAGGTTTGACGACGCCGATGTCCTCCGCCTTCTCCCCAAGTGCAAGCATGCCTTTCACATCGCCTGTGTCGACCGATGGATCGAGGCGCACTCCACTTGCCCCCTCTGCCGCGCTGGAGTCTGCGCCGAGGACGCCGCCCTCTTCAGGGGGCTCTCCGCCAGCTGCCGCTTCTTGTTCGCCTCCGACCGCCTCGACGACGTCACCGCGGCTACCGAACTTGAGCTCTTCGTAGAAAGGCAGCCCTTTGGCTCCTCAAGATTCAGCATCGGGAGCAATTTCCGGAGGACGGGCAAGAAAGGCATGGAGAAGGATGGAATTAGGGCAGAAGAAGAAGGGGATAACGCAGCTCAACACTTTCATAAATACAAGCACAGAATTATAGTCTCCGATGTCATGTCCAGAGGCCGGTGGAGTGACGTCAACTCGTCGGATTTGCTTTCTTTGAGCGCAGATATGCTCAGCATTGCTTCGAGCAAAAGATTTAGCGAGGAAGATTTCAACTTGGAGCATGATGGAGCTGAAATTCATCGAGATGACAATGGAGGAGACAAAATTTCCGCAACTGATGAGAAGATATTGACGATTAAGAGAGAGATGGAGAAGAAGAGACTGCTAGAACTCAAAGTCAGGCAAATCAAAGGGAGCAAATCAATGGTTCTTTCCGGATTTGTTGCTGATGTGAACTCAAGAGCTTCGATATCCTGCAGGGCGAGATCGATGTCAGAAATCACTAATCTGTCAAGATTTGAGATGGGCAGAGATGCAGCCAGGAGCAGCACATCGGCAGGGGACAAAGATGAGAAATTTAGGAGGATTTGGCTGTCTATTGCAAGGAGGACAGTGAAGTGGTTTGCAGGGAGAGAAAGGAGATCACAGAGTAGCACAGAGGAGTCAACAAGTGCCTGATTGAAAATAGTTTGGCCCGGTATGTGCATAACCTTAATAACAAACTTTTTGATGGAATTTCTTTGTTCTTTTATGATGATTAAGTTAGATTTATATAGTTATACAATGAATTTATCTGATTTCTGAATGCTTGAAATTCAAACTAGATCATTGATTTCGAATGGGAAAAATATGAGTTTTTTGTTTCTATCTTCTCAGAAAGTGCTTGATTGTTTGATAGAATTGTTGGTATATGTTAGCGATATTTCTGAATTTACTTTATAGGATGAAATATAGGAAGAAATAGATTAAATTCAGAGGGGAAGAAAATTCTGCTACTGAGTGTTGTTTTCTTTCCAAATGAATATTTATAATTCCATATTCAATGCATATTTTTCTATATACCTTAACGCCCCATAGTGTTGGCCTCCAAGACGTAGCGCAGACGGTAAACGCATGACATGTATAGTGTAATGGTCAAGGGCCGATTCTCATGAATTGACGACCTGAGATTTATCCCACCATGTGTTTAACGCTTGTGTACCTCATTTAACTCCCTTTACATCTATGGGACCGTCACTAGGGATAACGGATTTATCTTTTTTTTCAATGTATATTTTTCTATATATATGTTCGTATTGTTCATTTCCCGTCTCTCTTATTGAATATCTGTTTCTTTGTGTTATTAATACCTGTAAAATAGACGTCCGTGTTATCTCTTTTGTGAATTTCTTGGCATGATGAAGACTTGGGTAGCACCAATCCTATTCAATCCAATAGGAAAATTTCCTAAAAACCAAGAAAAAAACAGAGGTAAAAGGGACAACTAATAAAGGGATAGTTCAACATGAGACAGAGTATCAAAGCACTTATGACTTGTTTTGATAGTCAGTAAAGTGCATTACAATTGGTCTTGATCTAGCTAACCTACCCCCTTTATTTCGCATTTTGATCAAATTTACTTTTTTTATGATGGGCAAACTTTCAAAGAGTTTTATTCTACATATATGTGTTATTGTCTGAATCTGAAATTATAAGTTATATTGCAGTCGACAACCAATATCTTGTCTATAGAAAGATCTGCGTCCATTTTTTTCTTCTTTTTTCATTGAACTAGTCAAATTTCTTCAATCACAAAATAAGGGATAACTTCCAACAAATTGAAATGCTGTGAACATCCAAAGGAGTGGTCTGTATTTATTACTTTTAGAGAACAAAGAAATATTTAGTCATAGCACAAGGATTTGTTGAATTTGTCTCAAGGTGCAAAGTTTAATTACTCATTCTTCCCATTGGGCAAACTTTAATTTACCTGGAATTCCATAGCACAAAGGTTTGCCATCAGAAATTGTAGTGCGAGGAACAGCTACAGTCTCTATAACTCTTTAACCGACACATTGGAATAAATTATATCTCATTATCACGGCAATGAATCAGAAATTAACAATAATGCACATTTCTTTTATATATATCTGCACATGACTGGCTCAAAGTTGTGATTGCAGCCTGGCAATTAACAAAAAACAGAGGAAACTGGCAACTCGTTGGCCAAATGAAGGTGATATTGTTTAATTAGATCAAAGTGAGTGGATGTGTCTTGTGGACCTCGTGGTCATCAGTTGACCTAATTCTCTCCATTTGTATTACCCTAACTCATTAGGGAGGGAGGTTAGCTAGAAAAAGACCAAATTGAAATGAGCTCAACCAAGTTTGAATATCATTTAAATTCAGCACAATGGAATTGTACTCACAGTGGGTTTGAGGTCGGCTCATCCAAGGTGAATAGGAATGGAATCAATTTGGGCCTCTGGAATTGCGACGAGGTGGACTTGAATTCTGTTAGGTTGTGGTGGAGCAGTATGGGTCAGTTTACAGATGTAATTGAGCCGAGCCAAGTTCGAGCTCATGCCAGCTCGAGAAAATTACAGAGGCTTAACTTGAGCTTAGCGAGATTGTGAGTTTGAGCTCTAGTCAAGCTCAAGTCTGATTTGGAAAAATAAATTAAAAACTTGTGCAAATAACATTTGAACCGTGAATCTTAAATACACCGAATGACATGCTCTAATCATAATCCAAAAACTCCTTAACTCATTCTTCGCTCTAATCATAATCCAAAAACTCCTTAACTCATTCTTCATTTTAAAAGTAATAATAATTTTATTTATTAAAATATTAAATTAACCTGGCTTGACAAGACTCGACGAGTCCTCGAGCCAGTGTTAAATGAGCTCGAGCTCGACTCGAATGTTAAATAAACCGGCTTAAGCTCAGTTAAATTCGAACTTGAGTCGAGCTTTGATCGAGCGGCTCACGTGGCTCGATTCATTTACACCCTTAGATCAATTGCCCTGGGATAGAGAAGACTAAGAAGATCAAGGCGGTCATGGTGAGTTAGTGCCTAAATGTTTTATTCCATGCAGCCCTCTACTTTCTTTGTAGGTCTCAAAGTATGTGTTTGTCCGAAGACAGTGTGATATGTAACCTAGACATGAATAAGTTCCATAGGTATATCTGCAATTGTGTGTTCGAGATAGTAGCTTATAAAAAAAATGATTAATTAGATTGGGTAACATTGAGTCTGGGGTGATCGGTTCGACCCTACGGAAATTTTTCACCGACTACTAGGGTAAATCGGGAGCCCAACATCCTTTAGGTGCGTGCTCCATTTAGAGGAAAAATTCTTGTAAATTCATCATAGCTGGGGCTCAAACTATAGGTACCTGAGTAATAATTTGAATACCCTGTCGTTGTACCATAATCCCGGGGGCTGAGATAGTAGCTTATAAGAAGCATGCTTAAATTGAGAGAGAAGAAATTCAATTAAATTGTATGTGGTTTCTACACTCACTCAAAAGACAATGAACTTGATAAAGATTTTCAAATCGAAGGAGACTTGCAGATAATTTTCAGTAGCTTGTACTTGTTCTAAGTCACAACTATAATAACTATGTCATATAATAAAATGCATGCTAGAGAGTTATTTTACTGTGGTGAGAACGTATTTTTCAAACCATACTTGGAGTGCTGGCTTAAAATCATATAAAGTAGATATATTTTTTTACATCCATTTGATAAAATGGTTGATCAAACAACTAGATAAAAGAATAATATCATGTGAGCAATTAGTGTAAAAGTTTCTTCATAATGTATTATATATTTTTTTCTGTGTAAAATAGAGACAAAATTGATGGATAGAAGTTGACATTGTCTAAAGGCTAAAGAGATGGCATGCTGACTCAGGTGGATGGTCTGTTGACCGGCGAAAGACTTCTTTAACCGGTGATGGAGCTCCTCAATGATCCTGCATACAATCCGACAATCCAACAAAGTGTTAGTGACCAAAGACCAGGGAAGGGTCCCTGACAAGACCCTCCGACACTTAAGTCGGTACGTTTTTCGACGAGTGGGCGAAGAAGAAGTGTAGATGATATGTGCGAGAGTAAGGTTTAGATGATGCTCATTGCGAACTTTGCTAACGGAGAAGATCCCCCTTTTATATATCACCTCTCACAATCTACGTGATCATAAGGTGGACCCTTGTGTCGGAGTTTGTTAGGTGATGAAAAAAAGTACAGTTTGGGTGTTCCATAATAATAGTCCGATGAATCTTTTTTCTATCCATAGATGTATCTCTTTTGTCGTTTATGCTTTGCGCCATTATTGAGGAGATTAAGAGAATATGCTGTCGTGATTAATTGGCTTATGAGAGACATGATAACTTTCGAAGAAGGCTTCAAAGGAATATTCACCAACAAGTTCTGGTAAGTTGTTATAATGTTGTCTGCTGAATATATCTCGGCCGGTTCATAAGGTCGATCGTATTACTTGTCATTATATCAATCTGTTCTGTCATATGTTAAATACTGCCAAGATCTGTTCAGAGACTAATATAGTGCCCACAATATGCCCAGAATCCATTCAAGGTGTCATATGATAAATCATGTATGTTAGAACTTTATTTTAGGAACAATATTACATCAAGTAACTTAAACCCAGTCGATCTTTGCCCGGCCGACCGTATATATAGAGTTTCCTTAGGATAAGTGTCTTTAAGCTCGCCCGGTCTTTGTCCGGCCGAGAGTACGTCTAAAGCCTTATATTTGATCGACCTTTATTCGACTGATCTGATATAAAGAGGTTTATGAGGCTAAGTGTCTTTAAGCCTGTCGGGTCTTTGCCTGACCGGGCATACACATAGAGCCTTATGCTCGACTGACTTTTATTCGGCCGATCTAGTATAAAGAGGTTAGTGAGGCTAAGGGTCTTTAAACCCGTCCAGTCTTTGCCAAGTCGAGTGTACACATAGAGTTTTATGCTCGACCGACCTTTATCCGACCAATCTAGTATAAAAAGGTTTATGAGGCTAAGTGTGTTTAAGTCTGCCCGGTCTTTGCCCGACCGAGCGTACATATAGAGGCTTATGCTCAACCAACCTTTATCCGGCCGATCTAGTATAAAGATGTTTATGAGACTAAGTGTCTTTAAACCCGCCCAGTCTTTGCCTGGTCAGGAAAACACATAGAGCCTTATGCTCGACCGACCTTTATCCATTCGATCTAGTATAAAGAGGTTTATGAGGCTAAGTGTCTTTAAGTCTGCCGGTCTTTGTCCGATCAAGCATACACATAGAGCCTTATGCTCGACTGACCTGCATCCGACCGATCTAGTATAAAGAGGTTCATGAGGGTAAGTGTCTTTAAGTCCGTCCGATCTTTGTCGGTCGGGCGTACACATAGAGCATTATGCTCGACCGACCCTTTGTCCAGCTGTGCAAGTATAAAGATTTTTAGAAGGCTTAAGTGTCTAGAGTCCGGTCAACTTTACCTCCGGTCGGGCTCCTTTGAACCCGGCTGGCCATTTATTGACCGAGCTTATTATTTTTTTAGTTTCAACGTAAAGTCCTCGAGTCCTTATATCCAATCAAGTTTCTAACCAGTTAGCCTTATCCAAACGTCTTGCTTTAGGGTCCTACGAGTAGGGATGGCAACGGGGCGGGGCGGGGCCGGGTTTGCCATTCCCATCCCCGCCCCGTTTCCATTTGTTCGGGTTCGGGGATTCCCCGAACCCGAACCCACGGGTTCGGGGATTCCCCATCCCCGCCCCATTTCTAAATTAATTTATATTATTATTATTATTATTTAATAATAATTATTAATGATAATATTAATATTAATATCAATATCAATAATATTATTATTAATAATATTTTCAAAAATTTCAATATTAATATTAACACTATTATTAATATTTTTTAAAAAAATCATATTATTATTTATTAATATTAATAATAATAATATTCGGGGCGGGTTCGGGGATGGGGATAGTATTCTCAAACCCGCCCCAAACCCGCCCCATCCCCGAAAAATCGGGGATCCCCATCCCCATTTCGGGTTTTCCCCGCGGGGCCCCAAACCCGCGGGGAAAATTGTCATCCCTACCTGCGAGCAAGACCCGAGAACTTTAAGGCTAGCGATCAACAGAAAGTGCAGAACGCTCTTTTACCTTAACTTTGACCGCCACATCACCTTGACTTTGACCACCGTGTCATCTTCTAGATCCTCTCGATATAACTCGCATCACTAGTCTACCCTTCAAGTCTAGTCGAAGGAGGTATAAGCGACTGACTGGACTTAAGTCCTATTTTTTTCCCACTCGCCTCCTTACTATGGTCATTCGACAGTTCGTGCTCTTACTCGTACCTTGGACATTTACTATTTATAAAAAAGGGAGTACTGAGGATTTGTGAAAAGACATTTTATCTACAAAATGTGTCGCTTGTCGTGTTCATCATAAATATTCATTTATTGGTGAGTGTCACGTGGTACCACTACTCATTCTCTGCAACGTCTTCTGACATTCCCCACTTTGCATGATGCAATGGCATGTCCAACTTTATAAATCAACGACCCTCCTTAGTCCTGCTGTTTCAATTTAACAGTGGCAATTAAACTACCTTTTATAAAACCCTAGGCGCCGTGGGTTCCTCACACTTCGTCCTTCATCTTTTCGGGCTCATTTTCTCCAACAATCTTCCTTCTTCCGTCTATTTTCTCCGACGACCTTCCTTCCTCCGCATCCCTTCTTTCTCAAATTCCAGATAACATAGTAAGTTACTCATCCTCTATCTAAGTTTCATTCTATCATGGCTCAGGAATCTTTTGTCCCTTGGTATAGCTCTACCTCTTCAAGTTTTGATGCCTCTGATCGGGCTTACCTTTACTCTAGATATGAAATCCCTCGCGATTATCATATTTGTCTTCCTTCCCCAAACAATCATCCTCACCTTCCCTCAATAATCATATTACTTTCTTTTCCGATCAATTAATGGCCAGTCTGTGTTTCCTCATTCATTCTTTTTTGTCGACAGTAAGTCAATATTCCCACATCCCATTGCAATGGGTTGTGCCGAACGCTTTCCGGTATATATGCGGGATATTTATGTTGTTTCATCTGTTCGAGATTCCTCTTACTCTTCGCAATCTTTACATATTTGCTTACCCAAAAAAAATCAAAACCTGTGGTCTTCCTCTATCAGTCTCAATCGAAAGCAGTTTTCTTCGAGTACATGCCTTTCTCGAACAAGGCCTAGAAGTCTCGTTTTTTCTTCTTAGAGATATCAAATTTTGCTACTTAGTCTGTTAGTTGGCAATCTTTCTTTTCTTCTCTTCCTGATCCTACAAAACTTAAACATGATTCAATCTTTCTTTCTTATCTTCCCAAACTGAGCAATCAATGCTTTAGAATTCACAAATAGCTATAGGAAGGTTTTTTATATCTTTTTGGTTTGAGTCTCATTCAAAAGAGACTACCCTGTCCCTTTGGAAAGTTTTAGTAATTTCGATACTTACACTATCGCTAACTAAGATATTTTTTATTTTGTGCAGTGGATACTATTCTTTTGTCCTTGATTGATGAATTAATCGATCTGAGAGTGGGGGAGCTTCATGCCAAGGAACAAGAGTTGTTAGTTGAACGGGGTTTACCATTACCCCCTCCTTCTAACGAGGCATCCGAAGATTGCATAACTGAGGCGAGCACAGCTGCATCTGTGGAGTTACCTTCAAATCCTCCTTTGATATCTGCAAACTCTCCTTCAGAGAACGCGGCTTCGCCAAAAAGGAAATGCAAGAAGCGCAAGCTGACCCTTGCCCCTTCTCCTAAGAGGCAAGCAATTTCCATTCAGTCAGATTCCGCCTGGGAAGATATACAAGAGCAATCCCCCGAGCATACCTTGTCCATCCTTTATCCTTTCCTCTCGACTCCTGCCGCGCCCAACCTCAAGAGGGTACTTCTTTACCAGACTTCCCTTCAGATCACATTCCTTCTGTATCTCTTGGCACGAAAACTACCCTTGTTGCTACGGAGTGTCCTCTCTAATCATCAATCATTTTTTCTTTACCTTCTGCCCAAGTTTCAATTTTTCCAACATCTCTTCTTCCTTCTACCCTCCCAATATTATTAGGAAGTTGTTTAATAGATGCTTGGAGAGAGACCAAAAACTGGCTTGGCGAACTCACACCTACAGAGTTAGCAGATGATTTTCCTATGGGCAAACTAAAGTATTGTAATTTAATCAACTAACCTTAACCTACTTTGAATGCTCCTGACTAGGTTTATCTTTCAGCGCTGGGCAATTAGCACAAGCATTACTCAACAATTGCATGATTTGACTAAAGAAATGAGCTGCTGAAGCAGCAAACTCTCGAAGTGCTTTCTACACAAGCTTTTGAGCAAATAAAAGAATTATCTGCTCAATTTAAAGAGGCTCAAGAGCTGGCGAAGCTGAGCGCAATAAGACAACCCAGTGGACAACCACCTTGGACACTCTTGAGGCTCAACTTCAGTCGGAAACAAGCCTCCGGGAAGAAATAAAAATGAAACTGGACGAACAAACCACAGAGAACAAGCAGTTATGCACTCAACTTTAGGAATTAAAGTCTACATACGCAATCGAATGAGATGCTAAAGAATCTGAGCTGATGGTCCAAAAGGATGAACATGATTCCTTGCTCTCAAATTTATTGACTACGCCAATTGAAACAACAATTGCCAAAGTGGCGTTAACAGCCTAATCGAGCGAGGGAGGATGAGCGGTTTGAAGCGAGGAAGAAAGCCTTTTTTTTACACACGTGACTTCAATGCACCTATTGTTGACTCCATTTTCAGGGCTCTTTTTCTCGGAGCAGAGGGAGTTATGGCGCAGTTAAAAGAAAGCGGATATCTTGCTTTCGATCCTCCTGCCAACTTTTTGAACCACAAAAAGATAGTTCATTCTACCTCGTCTAGCTTGCTTCACCGTTTCCTCTAATTTGTCTTGCTTTTCCTTATCTGTTTAGCTAATGAATTGGTTTTTAATTTCCACTATACCTTTGTTGCATGTTTAAGTCTTTGGTTAAATTCATCAACTGCATTTTTTATAAAATTTTGCTGTATAATAATTGTCAATTTTAATATATGGGTGCTATATTAAAGATAATCTAACTCTATTCGAGCAAAAGCCCGGATGAGATGGGACAATGTTGCATAGGATCGACCGCCCAGGCAAGACAAATTGCAACATGCAACATCCATTTGGCTAAGGACGTCAATCCCTATGGCCGACCGAACTTGAAATTTGTTTAAGTTTATACTTGTTCGAACGTAAGCCTTAAAAAAGAATCAACTACAACACTCATTACTTATTCAAGTACAGGAACCAGGGACTGGCTGAAATTAAACATGCTCGGTATAACCTCTATTTTGAATTAAAAATTACCCTGGTAAGAATGTGGTATGGTCTGACACATTTTTAACTTAGTTTTTCTTGGACGAGTTTTGAAAACTCGTCCGAGCTTAGGACTAGTAAGGACTAATCATGCCCTCCTCTTAAAGAATTACACAGAAAATCGTGCTTACCTCGATAAAAACATTGACGCTTCTAGCTAAATGTCCGTCGAATCAATTACCACTGTAGACTTTTCATTGGTGACACGTGTGAGTGCATCATCATAGATGTACAACCTTTGATCTATCCCCTACTTTTTCTGACTATTCGATGGTTCACAGCTGACCCCGCCTTTTCATTATTATAATCCTTCAGTTCAAGTCGAAAAGCGTTTCTTCATAATATATTCTATATTTTTTTTTTTTTGTGTGTAAAATAGAGACAAGATTGATGGATAGCAGTAGGTAAAAGAATAATATCATGTGAGCAATTAGTGTAAAAGTTTCTTCATAATGTATTCTATAATTTTTTTTGTGTGTAAAATAGAGACAAGATTGATGGATAGCAGTTGACCTTGTATGAAGGCTAGAGAGATGGTGCGCTGACTCAGGTGGTTGGTCTGTTGATCGGCGAAAGACTTCTTTAACCAGCGATGGTTGGTCTGTTGATCGGCGAAAGACTTCTTTAACCAGCGATGGTTGGTCTGTTGATCGGCGAAAGACTTCTTTAACCAGCGATGGAGCTCCTCAATGATCTTGCATACAATTCGACAATCCAACAAAGTGTTAGTGACCAAAGACTAGGGAAGAGTCCCTGACAAGGCCCTCCGACACTCAAGTTAGTACGTTTTTCGATGAGTGGGCGAAGAAGAAGTGTAGATGATTTGCGCGAGAGTAAGATTTAGATGATGCTCATTGCGAACCTTACTAACGGAGAGGATCCTCCCTTTATATATCACCTCTCACAACCTACGTGATCATTGGCAGTCGCCGTTTTCGCATGTCATAAGGCGCTCCAAATTAATTAAGATTGAAACTCATTAAATCTAAAGACAAGTGTTGTAGTAAGGAGTCCCAAGTAGTATTTTTCCAAGGATAACTAGTAAAAAGTATGTGTGTTAATTCTAGAATTGATTCAAATTGAATTCTAACATCAACAAGTTCAACTAAGCACTTCCATTTAACTCACAATTCAAATTAAATTCATCTAATAAAATCAAGAACAAAGTCAAAGGAAGGTCAATCTCATCTAAACATGATTCTCTTCCATCTCATCAAATTAACAACAATTAAATTCTTAGTCTAATGCATCATCGAATTGAATAAATAAATTTCTATCTCTACAATTCACAACCTCGATAACCATTACACTCAAAATCTTATCACAATTGCAAGAACTAAAAATAACATTTCATTTATCATCACAATCAAATTCAACAATTAAACTCAAATACTCAAACAAAATAGTGTTGAATAGAAGTAACAATCAACAACTCAAGTTAAGCAATCAACACTTAAGCAATATCACAGTCACAAAGATTAATTGTATGTAGCATCTAAATTGCTAACTAAATCACAAAAACCTACAATTAGCAGTAACAGTTTTATGAAAACATAACAGAACAAAGATCAATCGCAAAGGATCAGTAAGGTCGGGATTGAAAGCAAGAAATCAAAATCGGAATTACAAAAACTCAAAAAAAAAAAATGAAATCGCAATGTTAAGAATCAGATCTGAAGATCTGAGCAAGTTTTATGGAAAATTCAAATATAAATTGCAGGAAAAGGTAAACGTTCAACAACCATAGATCCAAGCTGCGTGCTTCTTCTCACTGCCGTCACACAATGCCTCCTCTGGGAACGTCCTTCGAGAAATCACCGGAAATCAGCCAAGCTCATAGCTAGCATAAACGATGCTCATAGCCTTTGGAGAACACCCCTTAAAGCTCGCATTCGCCTAGCAATGCAACGCGCGAGGAACAGAGGATTCGAACCTGGTAAGTGCTTAACTCGATCAATTGAACAATCGATTCAAGTGTCGCGATGAAGTGGTGGTCGGAATGTATTCAATAGCTTTTAGGAACGCCCTTCGAGCATCGTTGGCTAATGGAATTCACGGATCAGGGAACACCCTCAACTCTGCGAGTGGATGAAACTGCAGAATCCAAAATTGTGAATGAGGAATGCCCTCATCGCACTGCAATACCTTCGGACGTCGGTCGCCGGAAGCTCAGAGATCATCGGCGATGAAGAAAGCTTGCTCACAGATCTGGGTTGCGGACGGGAGCATCGGAGAAGATGATGAACAGTGGCGCAAAATCGCAAGGAATGCCGAGCTCAAGGGCACTATAGCTTCTCGCGGCTTTTAAACCCTTCTCAAATCTGATCGGACAATCCAGATTAATTCAGGTCTTGATCAACGGTTAGGTCATCTTGGATCTGGATCAAAATCTCTGGATCTTCATCAATGGACGAGATCTGCTCCTCATTAGGTTAGATGGACCAGATCCTTGACGGATGACTCATATCTCTCTGAAATCGCTCCAAGGCTTGATTGACTTGATTAGCCCTAAATTTGAGTCCAAATGTGGTTTGATCTGATCAGGTCCATGACTCTTTTGATGCCTACAAAATAATAATCAAATATTAGCATCAAATACCATAATAATAAACTAATTTGCAATTAAGTCCAAGATCAAATGCAATTTGTGAAATGTAAAGTAAATATGAATTTAAGCTATGAAAAGATCATTAAAAACATACATTATGAATCAAGAAAATATAGCAAAATCATGGTTATCAATTATGAGGTGGACCCTTGTGTCAGAGTTTGTTAGGTGATGGGAAAAGGTACAGTTTGGGTGTTCTATAATAATAGTCCAATGCATCGTTTTTTCTACCTATAGATGTACCTCTTTTGTCGTTTATGCTTTGCACCATTATTGAGGAGATTAAGAGAATATGTTGTCGTGATTAATTGACTTATGAGAGACATGATAACTTTCGAAGAAGGCTTCAAAGGAATATTCACCGACAAGTTCTGGTAAGTTGTTAATGTTGTCTGTTGTTTGTCTGCTGAATATATCTCGGTCGATCCATAAAGCTGGTCGTATTGCTTGCCATTATATCAATCTGCTCTGTCATATGTTAAATACTGCCAAGCTTTGTTCAGAGACTAATATAGTGCTTACAATATGCCCAGAATCCATTCAAGGTGTCATATGATAAATCATGTATGTTAGAACTTTATTTTAGGGACAATATGACATCAAGTAACTTACACCCGGTCAATCTTGGTGGTTCTCATCTCGGTAGATCGTTGCCCACACAACGTCCAAGATAAGAAGAGAAATACGGTAGAAGATCAGGAGGTTATTGCTTACAAAGAAAGGTATAACTAGTAATTATTTTCCGCATCATACTAGTTTTCTTGGTATGAATTCCAAACACAAGAGGCTAGTGATTCTAGATTTTCGAATTAGATATTCGAAGTTGTGTTTTTTTTGTTTTATTTTTTCGAATTTTTGATTCGATTGTTATTTTGGTTAAACCTAGAGTTATATAAGGAAATTAAATATTAGGTTTTTTTAAAAGGCTTTGTCTAGGCGGTGGTGGATGATCCCATATCCAAGAAGACCTAGTGCCTCACCATGCAGTCCTGGAAGCCAATTATAGAAATTAATATTTAATTGAATTTATAACATAGGTGGATTTGGATCAATAATGTTAAGCATCGTTTCCGATCCAAGTCTAAACCATTAAGAACAAATAAGTTAAATTTGGAATTAATAATGTTAAGTTCTGTTTGCGATTCCAAATTTAATTTCTATAAAACACAATAGGTTGTTAGGAAAGGTTCAGGACTTGTACAAAATTTTTGTATAGTGGAACCGGTACGATCTTCCTAGGACCAACCAACAATTGGTATCAGAGCTAGGGTTTGCCTCTGTGTGTTTGGTTTTCAGTTTAATTATGCACATATCATACATAATTTAGGCAGGATAATAGTAGGATGTGCTAACTCTGTGGTTGTAGGCTCCAACTATTATAGCTTATAGATATTGTGTGTGATTGGACCCTTGAACATGTCAAGGACATTTTTTTGTGTGCATGATTGTATATATTAAATACAGCATGAGCTGTATTAGTTTTAGGATTTTATATTTTTGTTTCGATCTAGATTACATGTATATTCCTTTGTGGAATATAGGATCGATATATATAAAATTCTATTTTTATCACGGATCGTATCCTTGCAAGGTGTGGTACTTTTTGAGGACCAGAAGCGCAGCAGAAAAGGAAGCTTGATGGACCCGACAGCATAAACCTTAGAGCTAGCAGTACGCGGAGGACAGTGATGGAAAATGTCATAATAGTTGGAAAATTAATTTTCGTATTTATTGCTTTTATTTACTGTAGTGTGTGTGATGTGTGCTTGCTAGGTTAAAATTCCTCACCTTAAATAACTAAGTGAGAGAGGGATTTTAAATAAATTCCACGATCTCCATTACTGGTTTGTAAGTGATGCACACAAACTTGCGCGTTGGCTCTAAGTGCCTTCCTCTATATCGGATGAGTTTGTTTGTGGATCACTAGATCAAACTTCCATTTGGATGATTATAGGAAATTAATTAGGAACGTGTGATCTTCCCCATCGGAAGGGGCACAATCTTATTTAATGGACTAAGTATCAAGTAATGGTATACACTTAGGCACAATTAATAGTATCCTCCCCATCGGAGTCACTACTATTATTTGTGTGACCGAAGGAAAAACCAACTATTAATTTTATTTGTCATAAAGTTAGGTTGACAAGAATAAAATTAATGGGTAAAACCTCCTCTTACAAATGATTGATTTTGTATACGTCCACACTATCGTGACATGCAAAATTCACGGTGTTTTGAGGTGTTGGTAAATTTAAATAGTATTGCTTGAGGAATCAATATTATTTTAAAATTTAGAGTCTTGACCAAAGTTTGTTTTGTGATTCTTAGGATGTTTTTCAACCCACTGACCATTATACTGAAAGAAAACAATAGAGGTATATCTCATTCTCTAGTAGTTTAAATATGTTTAGCGGTGTTATCTACCAACACCTGGTGTGTAGATACGAGAGCCACTGATCATGTTTGCAACTCTTTGCAGGGGTTCCAGGAAACCCGTCGACTATGTGAAGGAGAGATAACCATCTATATGGGCAATGCCACTAAGGTGGCGGCTGTTGCAGTGGGAGATATCTACTTATCTTTTGATAAGAATAGAAGTTTGGTTTTAAGAAATTATCTTTATGTACCCAGTTTCAAAAAAAATTTAATTTCAGTTTCTACACTGTATTTGGATGAATATTCTGTTTCTTTTAATAACAATGTGGTTATAAAGAGAAATAGAGTTATTATCTATTTTGGTGCATTGGTTGGCAACTTATATACTTTAAATCCAATCTCTCCCACAAAACAACAAATGGAAATTAATAACACATCTTCTAATTCTAATAAGAGAAAGGAACCTTCGGAAATGAACCAAACATATCTTTGGCATCTAAGGCTTGGTCATATTAACTTAAGTAGGATTCAAAGGCTTATAACTGATGGACTGTTGGGTTCATTAGTGGTGGAAAATTTTCCGACCTGTGAATCTTGCTTGGAAGGTAAAATGATCAAGAGACCTTTTAATGCCAAGGGGTATAGAGTCAAAGATGTGTTAGAATTGGTTTATTCTGATTTGTATGGTCCTATGTCTATCCAGGCAAGAGGTGACTTCGAATACTTTGTCTCTTTTATAGACGATTATTTGAGATACGGATACATTTACTTGATGCGCCGCAAGTCTGAGTGTTTTGATAAGTTCAAAGAGTACAAGGCTGATGTGGAGAAATGTCATGGTAAAAGTATCAAGACACTACGGTCTGATCGTGGTGGCGAATACCTCTTAGGAGAGTTTAGGAATTACTTATCAAAGGCCAGGATTCAATCCCAGTTGTCCGCACCTGGTACACCCCAACAGAATGGTGTGGCAGAACGAAGGAATATGACTCTTATGGAGATAGATAGATCGATGATGAGCTATTCAGAATTACCAAATTCGTTTTGGGGATACGCTCTGGAAACGACAGAGCACATTCTGAACTTGGTACCTTCTTAATCGGTACCTTCTTAATCAGTACCCTCCACTCCCACAGAATTATGGAATGGGCGAAAGCCCAGTCTGAAACATATTCGGATTTGGGGTAATCTAGCACATGTGCTGAAAGAAGATGCTGATAAGTTAGAATCTCGTACAGAAGTTCGCGTGTTTGTGGGTTATCCTAGAGGAATGAAAGGTGGTTTATTGTATAGCCCTAAAGACCAGAAGATCATTGTTAGCACCAATACTCAGTTTTTAGAAGAAGACTATATAATGGACCACAAGCCCAAAAGTAAAATTATTCTAGAAGAAATGAGAGAGGACACGTCTACTTTAGTACCAATAGTACAAGATGAAGTACCACAAGAAATTGCAACACGTGTCACAAATGATGCACAGTTACAGACAATGCCTCGTCATAGTGGGAGGGTTGTAAGGCAACCTGAGAGATTAATATTTTTAGGAGAATCTTCGGATTTGATTCCGGATAAACATGAACCTGATCCCCGAACATATGACGAAGTACTCCAAGATAAAGATGCAGTATCTTGGCAAAAGGAGATGAATTCTGAAATATAATCTATGTATTCTAATAAGGTCTGAGAGCTTGTAGAACCACCAAATGGTATAAAAGCCGTTGGATGCAAGTGAATCTACAAAAGGAAAAGAGGGACGGATGGGAAGGTAGAAACCTTCAAAGAAAGGCTTATTGCGAAAGGATACACTCATAAAGAGGGAATCGATTATGAGGAAACCTTTTCGTCGGTAGTCATGCTTAAGTCTATCCGAATACTCTTATCTATTGCCGCTCATATGAATTATGAGGTTTGACAAACGGATGTCAAGACAGCTTTCCTTAACGGAAGTCTTGAAGAAAACATCCATATGAAGCAACCAGAGGGGTTCATTGAAAAAGGCAAAGAACATCTAGTGTGTAAGCTTAATTGGTCCATTTATGGACTAAAGTAAGCTTCAAGATCTTGGAACATCCGGTTTAACGAAGTAATCCAGTCATATGGATTTATTCAGTGTCCGGATGAGTCTTGTGTATACAAGAAGTGTAACGGAAACGTGATGATATTTCTTGTACTATACGTAGATGACATTTTGTTAATTGACAATAATGTCAAACTATTATCGGACGTAAGGGTATGATTGTCCAAACAATTCGATATGAAGGACTTAGGAGAATGTGCACACATTCTTGGGATCAAAGTCATAAGGGATTACAAGAAAAGATGTTGTGTCTATCTCAAGCTTCATATATAGATACAATCCTGACTCGTTTTAGCATACAAAACTCCAAGAAAGGTTTCTTACCTTTTAGGCATGAAGTATCTTTATCTAAAGAGATGTCTCCGAAGACATCAAAGGAGATAGAGGACATGAAGGCGGTTCCTTATGCTTCGGCTATAGGAAGCCTAATGTATGCAATGCTGTGCACGAGACCGGATATCTGTTTTGTCGTAAGCATGGTTAGCAGATATCAAAGTAACCCTGGACAAGGACATTGGACTGCTGTAAAGCATATATTGAAGTACCTGAGAAGGACTAGAGATTATATGCTAGTTTACCAAGCAGATGATATGCTCCCTGTGGGTTACACGGATTCAGATTTCCAATCAGATAGGGACAATAGTAAGTCTACATCAGGCTATGTGTTTACTTTAGGAGGTGGAACCATTGCATGGAGGAGTGTTAAACAGAAATGCGTTTCAGACTCAACCATGGAAGCTGAGTATGTGACAGCCTCTGAGGCAGCCAAAGAAGCTGTATGGTTTAGGAACTTCCTAATGGACTTAGATGTGATTCATGTTTTGCCCAAAATCATCACAATTTATTGTGATAATAGCGGTGCAGTTACAAACTCGAAGGAACCACGAGCTCATAAGGCGAGTAAACATATAGAGTGCAAGTACCACCTGATTCTAGACATCGTCAAGCGAGGAGAAGTTGTTGTCGCCAAGATTGCATCAGCAGATAACCTGGCAGATCCTTTCACTAAGGCCCTTCCGGCGAAAGCTTTTGATCAGCATGTGGAGGGGATGAGAATCAGATGTATGACAGCAGATATAGCAACTTAGTCTTTTAGTATAAGTGGGAGATTGTTAGAGTATATACTAAAAGCCTAGGTTTTGTAAACATTTATTTTGAAATAAAGAATCATATTGGTAAAAAATGTCTACATTTATATGCTAAGTGTAGTTGTTCAATTAATTTATATTGTAAAGGTAGATCCGCTACCTTAGCGACCCCCTAGTGCCGGCCCCACGGATATGGAGGGAGGTTCATGCAATTAATTAATTTATATTGTAGATAACATGGTGTGTGGTGTCACACACAAAAGATCATGTTATCAGTTCTTTATAAATTATAAACAGTAGCTCGCGACTAAGATAGATAGGAGCAAACCATTGGAATAGTCGTAGTGTAATTTGGTATTAGTTTATCTTAACTATAAAATTACACTAGTACACTCTAAGTGTATTAAGTAGGACCATTTAAGGTAAGTTCTTTTTGTGCTGACTTAATAAAAGAACAAAACCTTAGTTATTATGGAAGTATGTGCATTTAATCCTAATATAATAACACATATATTTAGTATTCATTTCTTTAACTTATCAAAGGGTGAGATTTAGCTCGATAAATCAAAAGGCCCGATAAGTTGGGAAATGATATTACTTATAGTGTGTGTTGTTGATTATAGAAGGAAATTATGTCCTAGTAATCTAGGTTGATAATGTCCCCAAGAGGAGTTCATAAGGTTTGTCATGTTAAACCCTGCAGGTGGACTTAGTCCGACATGACAATAAAGTTGAGTGGTACTACTCTTGGACTAAGATATTAATTAGAGAGAGTTGTCAGTAACTCATTTAATTAGTGGACATTTGACACCTTAAATACAAGGAGACTAACACACTCATAATAAGAAGGAGCCTAAAATGTAATTTGGGATTGGTGCGGTAGTTCAATAATAATTCTTTAGTGGTATGAATTATTATTGATGAAATTAAGTTGGGTGTTCGGGGCGAACACGGGAAGCTTAATTTCATCGGGAGACCAAAACCAATTCTTCCTCTCGGTCCCTATCGTAGCCTCTTGTATGTAGAGAATTCTACCCACCGCAAACCCACCTCCTGCCCACCCTTAGGTGGCCGGCCAAGCAAGCTTGGAGTTTAAGCTTGAGTTGGCCAAGCCAAGGGTTGAGTCAAGATAAGGGGGTTGGCCATAGCTTGGAGTCCAAGCTTGTTATGGCCGACCCTAATAAAATTAAAAGGATTTTATTTTAAATCTCTTCTTATGTGGATATCATGGTTTTAAAAGAGAGAGTTTAAAATTTAAATTTTTTCTTTTATAGTTTTTACAAAAGATTAAGTGAAAGATTTGATATCTTTCCTTATTTGTAGTTAAAAGAAAGATTTTAATTTTTGATAAAACTTTCCTTCTTTGTAACCATGTTCATGATTTAAAAAGAGAATTTTAAAATTAAATATTTCCTTTTATAAGTCTCTACAAAAGATTAAGAAAAGATTTGATATCTTTCCTTATTTGTAGATTGAAAGAGAGATTTTAATTTTAAAGAAAACATTCCTTTTTGAAAATCATCCACATGTTTTAAAAGAGATATTTTAATTTATAAAATTACCTTTTATAACCAACCATTAAGGGATTCAAAAGAAGAATTTTTATTTTTAAAATTCTTCTGAAAGAAAATAAGGAAGTTTTAATTTTGTGTTCAAAATTTCCTTACTTGGAGCTATGAGGTGGTCGGTCATGTTGATTTAAGAAAAGGAAATTGTTTTTAATCAATTAAATTTTCCTTTTCTTGGTAAAGAAAATAAGGAAGTTTTTATTTAAATTTTTCCTTATTTGCCAAGACCAAGGATTATAAAAGAGAGGGAGGGGTGCCTTCATGAGACACAACTCTATTCTATTTTCCTCCCTCTCTTCCTTGGTGGTGGTCGGCCCTAGTCCTTGCTCTTCTCCTTTTCTCTTCCTCCATGGTGGCCGGCGGCATCAACACAAGAGGAGTCCTTAGTGGCCGGTTCTAGCTAGGAGAAGGAGAGAAAGAAGGCTTTGCTCTTGTATCCCTTGGAGCTCATTGGTTGGTGGTCGAATCTTGCTAAGAAGAAAGGAGGCTTGGTGGTTCTCATCTCGGTAGATCGTTGCCCACACAACGCCCGAGATAAGAAGAGGAATACGGTAGAAGATCAAGAGGTTATTGCTTACAAAGAAAGATATAACTAGTAATTATTTTCCGCATCATACTAGTTTTCTTTGTATGAATTTCAAACACAAGAGGCTAGTGATTCTAGATTTTCGGATTAGATATTCGAAGTTGTGTTTCTTTTATTTTATTTTTTCGAATTTGTAATTCGATTGTTATTTTTGGTTAAACCTAGAGTTATATAAGGAAATTAAATATTAGGTTTCTTTAAAAAGTTTTGTCTAGGCGGTGGTGGATGATCTCATACCCAAGAAGGCCTAGTGTCTCGCCATGCAGTCCTGGAAGCCAATTATAGAAATTAATATTTAATTGAATTTATAACATAGGTGGATTTGGATCAATAATGTTAAGCATCATTTCTGATCCAAGTCTAAACCATTAAGAATAGATAAGTTAAATTTAGAATCAATAATGTTAAGTTCCGTTTGCGATTCCAAATTTAATTTCTAAACAATACAATAGGTTGTTAGGAAAGGTTCAGGACTTGTACAAAATTTTTGTATAGTGGAACCGGTACGATCTTCCTAGGACCAACCAACAAAGACAACATAGACCAACCAGCTCAGGAACTGTACCTCCTAGATATAGCTTGCCTCAAATAATTTATCCACCTCTTCTTTGATGATTTTATTCTCGTCAGCCCTGAAATCTCACTTCTTTTTCTTGACTGGGCGTGCGTCAGGATAAACATGGAGTACAAGGTCCATGACTATTGGCGATACACCCGTTACTTCCTTGGGCGCCCATGAAAACACATCACTGTTGCATGTTAGACATTCCACCAGCTCGGTCTTAAACTCCAGAGCTAGGTCGGTCTCTATCTGAGTAATGGCTTCTGGACGACTAGGTTGAATCTGGATTTTTTTTTTCTTTTTCTTCATATACCAGACATGTGGCTTCTATTGAATAGTATTGACTTTCATCCTCTGTATTTTACGAGCGACACTATCCTCTATCTTCATTATCTCCACATAGCACTTGCATGCTACCAATTGATCCCCTTGACTTCCTCTACTTGATCATCCACGGGTAATTTTATTTTTTGGCAAAAGGTTGAGACGACCGCCTGGAATTTATTTAGGGTTGGTCGGCCCAAAATGACGTTATAAGCAGAGGGCACGCCCACAACTATAAAGATTGATCAGCGCGTTCTCATCAGAGGCTTCTCCCCTAAAGATATGACCAATTTTATTTGGTCAAGCGGCCGAACTTCATTATCAGTGAACCCGTACAACAGAGTCACCATGGGCTGAAGCTCGCTCGAATCTATTTGTAGCAGCTCGAATGCTTGCTTGAAGATAATATTAATTGAGCTACTTGTAGGGGTGAGCAAAAGTTCAGTCAAACCGAATAAACCGACCGAACTGATCGATTTTTTAAATTCGGTTCGTTTATTTCGAAATCTCGGTTAATTCGGTTAAAAATTTCGGTTTTTTCGGTATTCCCGGTTCAGGTTCGGGTTCGGGTTTAGAGTTGCCTATTCGGTTAAACCGAAAAACCCGAATTATTTAATACTTTTAATCCAAACCAGGTTTAAAAGTTGAAACCTGATCACTGATCAGTGGTCACTGGTCACGGACTCACAGGTCACAGGTGAACTTGGATCTGGACCTGGACGGCTGGACCTGGACCTGAGCAGCTGAACCTAGGGTTTTAAAGTTTTCAACCTAAATCCCTAATTTTTCATTCACTCGCCGCCGCCGCTTTGCCCGCTCGCGTCTCCCCGACTCCCCCCTTCCCCACCGCGTCACCCAAAATCCCAAATGCTCGATCCCTTCTAACTCTTGCCGGTGATCACCTACGACGCTGCAACTCCGCGGACACCATGCTCAACCCTCTCTCGTCTCTCCTTCCGTTGTGTCTTCGAATCTCTCCGTCGGTCCTCCCGTGGCCAAGCACCTGCGAGGCTGTTGCGAGGCTGCTTCGAGGCTGCGACTCAGCATCTCCATGACTCCGTCTATCGTCCCTGTGCAACCCTCCCTCTTCTCGTCACTCTCTCCAGGCAGTCACCACTCGAGTGCTCATTGCTCCCAAGGGGAGTCTCCTTGTGCTCACGCTGGACCGCCTGCATAAATTAGAGGTATTTGCAGGAAATTTATTAAGTCACAGTTAGTTTGTGTTCTTTTGATTGGATAATTACTACATTTTAACTAGAAATTAGTAATTCCTGAGGAACTCAAAAGGCATGTGATGTGATAAAGGAGGTTGGACACCTTAAACAAATTCCAGATTTAGAACATGATATGGGCATCACATAAACTTGCTGCTTTAGCATTTGCATTTTTTTTTTTTTGTCTGTGCAATGCCTCTGAATACAAGGGGATTCCAATGAGAAAGGAAGGCAATAACTTGGGCAAGTTTGATTCTAGTATTTTAGTAGTGTTTCTCACTTCTCTTTTTGCCGAATAAGTGAAAAATGTACAAATTACTTGCCCGTCAATAACTACTTTCCATTCTGAGTGTTTTTTTTGTTTTATTTGTCTTGGCTTGTATTCAGAAAAATCTGCAACAATTAGCAATGTTTCTTAAACAAGTAATATTTCTAACAAAAGCAACCTATGGGATCCATCATCCATCAATACTTATCTTTATAGATAATTTGTTATTCTGTTTAACAACTTCATTAGTTAAGGATCATAAGTCTGAATCTGTTTTTTTTTTTGTAATGTTTGCATTGATCTTGTATTGACATATGAATTTTTATTGAATTCAAGTAGTTAACAGTGTCTAGATATCCTGATAAGTATTATCATGCTTAGTTATAGTTGAGTTTCATATTTGTCTTTTAGTTTTAGTTAATTGTATTTTAAACAGTGTTATTACACTTGTAATTTTGAACAGTGTCTGTGATCTGTGAAGACTGTGATCAGTATTTATCTGGTATCAATGCAAGGAGATTTATCAAATATGGATGTTAATAATAGTTGTTCAATACAAGAATCTGAAATTGGTCCTTCAGTGGGAACAAAAACTACAGTAGATTATAAAGGAAAGGTAACTAAGAGAAAAGCAATGAAACCAAGAAGTGAAGTATGAGATCATTTTATAAAGTTTACTAATGATGCATCAGATATGAAAGTCAAATGCAAATATTATGATAAAGAATTTTTTTTGTGATCCATATAGAAATGGGACAACAAGCTTGAGATCTCATATTACCTCATGTAAAAAACACCCTCATGTTATTGAAACAACTCAAGCACAGCTAAGTTTACAACAAAGTTTAAAAGAGGGTGAGGTGTGTTTAACTTCTTGGAAATTTGATCAAGATGCATCTAGAAAAGCATTAGCTAGAATGATCATAATGGATGAACTCCCTTTCAAATTTGTAGAAAGAGAAGGATTTAAAACATTTATGGCTATGGTATGTCCAAAGTTTCGAATTCCTTCAAGGTGGACGGTTGCACGTGATTGTGTTGAATTATATGTAGTTGAAAGGGAAAAATTGAAAAAATTGTTGCATGATTCAGCACAAAGGGTTTGTTTGGCCACTGATACATGGACTTCGATTCAGAAAATCAATTATATGTGTCTAACAGCCCATTTCATTGATAAAAATTGGAGTTTACAGAAAAGAATTATCAATTTTTGTCCAATTACAAGTCATAAAGGTGAGGCTATTAGTTTAGCCATTGAAAATTGCTTGAGGGGTTGGGGAATTAACAAAATTTTTACTATTACAATTGATAATGCAAGTTCAAATGATGTTGCTATCAATAGTTTCAGAAAAAAGATGACTAATTGGGATTCCACTATTTTAAAGGGAGAATATGTCCATATGAGATGCATAGCTCATATAATCAATTTGTTTGTTACTGATGGCTTAAAAGATATAAATCAATATGTGATGAAGGTCAGGAATGCAATCAAATATGTTAAGCAATCCCCCTCTAGATTAAGCAAGTTCAAAGAATGTGTAGAGATTGAAAAAAATTGAAAGTAAAAATTCATTATGTTTAGATGTACCAACCAGATGGAACTCAACTTTCTTGATGTTGAATACAGCTCAAAAATTTGAAAGAGCTTTTGATAGGCTTGATGAACAAGATCCATGTTTCAAATTAAATCTTCAATATACAGAATGGCATGTTATTTTGAATGAGAATGAAGAGATGATACTTGAATCAGATGGTAAACCTAAAAGAGAATTGAAGACTTTTGATGGGAAACCAACAAGTGCATATTGGAATAATGTTAGACTTTTTGCATCTCTACTGCATGTTTTTTATGAACTAACATTAAAAGTTTCAAGATCTTTGTATGTCACATCCAATACTTTTGCACACGAGATTAGTTATATCCATACCATCTTGAAGGAGTGGCAACAAAGTGATGATATTGATGTGTATTCAATGGGAATTAGAATGAAAAACAAATTTGACAAGTATTGGGGAGATCCCGAGAAAATGAATAAGTTGCTTTATATTGCGGTGGTGCTTGATCCAAGGCATAAATTAGATTTTGTAGAATTTATGTTGATTGAATTATATGGAGATGAGAAGGGTGCAAAAGTAGGAAAGATAATAAAGGACACTTTGTTTACTTTGTACAAGAATTATAAGGAAAAAATGGAGCCTCAATGTGGTACTTCAATAGTTTCATCTATTCCAGAATCAGTTGACAATGATAATACTTCAACAAATATGAGTGATTTGAAAAGACAATCAATCATAGCGAAGTATAAAAAACAAAAGGCACAAGTTTTTGGTGATGGCAATATGTCATAATTAGACAAGTATTTTAATGAAATAGTTGAAGAATATTGTGATACTTTTGACATTTTGGGATGGTGGAAGCAAAATTGTCACAAATTTCCTATCCTTTCTCAAATTGCTCGTGATGTATTAGCTATTCCGATATTGACAGTTGCTTCAGAATCCTCTTTCAGTACTAGTGGTCGGGTACTTGATTGTTTTAGGAGTTCATTGACTCCTAAGGTGGTAGAAAGTCTTATTTGTACTCAAGATTGGCTTCGGTTAAGTTTACAATTACTCAACATTGAAGAAATTTTAGAGGATATGGAAAAACTTGAAAATGGTAAGTTTTTCTCTTTTTTTTAAAAAAAAATATAATTAAATTTTTATTTATAATTATAATCTTTATTTACTTAACTTGCATGTTTTTACCAGATTTCTCAAAGATCATAATGGACTCGTCTTCTTCGACAAAACCGGTGACATAATGATCAATGGTATGTTTAAATATTATATTTTATTTAAATTGACCTCAATACTAAGAACATGAAGCTATATGATGATATAAGTGCTGTTGTTTCTAATTTGCTCACTTTCTGTGGTATTATTATTCCTCAATTTTTGTGGTATTTGCAGCTATATAGAATCACTTGCGGAAAGAAAAAGGTATGTCAAATTTTTTTAAAAAAAACATAGTCAAATCTCTATCAAAAGCTTTGGTGCTCATTTGTGTCGTTCATTGCTAGCAACCTTGCCATCCAAGCTAGCAATCTAGCTCAATAGGACTTGATCAATTAATGTTGACTACCTTATGGTAATTTTGACTATGTTTTCTGTCTTGGAACTGGTTACTCTGTTTAAAAAATTCTAGCATCTCAAACTTTTCTAGTGAAATATGAATTCTTTCTATATTATTGATTGAACTCATAAGTTTCTAGTAGGACAAAAGTGGAATCTGTTGACATAATCCATCATGAAGTAGTCCAAAAATTGAGAAATATGAGTTAGTGATAAAAAACTCTACATAACTTGCTTACCTCCAATTTCTTGGATTAGCATCAGCTGCAACATTTAATGACCTTCATTTAAAGTTTGAAAGGCTATTGATTCTTGAACTTGTGAGGCTTCGTTGGTTACATTTGTTACCATAAGCTTCTCTCCTTATCCATTTCAAACTCTAATTAGGAGTCCTGTGAAATAGTTTTCTTTGTCCATTTACTACTTGGTCTTTCCAAAAATTTACAAATTTTCTTAATAGTAGCATGCAGTTTGATCTTAAAAATTTATAAATTTTCTTAATAGTAGTTCTGTGAAATAGTTGAATTTATGCAGTTTGATGTGTATAATGCAGGTTTATTTGGAAAGGATTGCTAAGGACACAGCTATGTTGGGGTTGACATTGTTGTTTTCTGTTTTGATGTTGCTCTCTGCTGTATACATGAAAGCTGGGCTGCCATCCAAATTATGAATTTTTTATCTTGATGTAACCAAACAATTGTGTGAAGTTTCTTGTATGTCTTAACTCTCAAACAAGTAGACTTTGCTGCTTTTCGTGGTGTTTTCTTATTGACAATTTTCTTTAGAGTTCTATTTTGTGACAACTCAATTGTGTGATTGAGTGAAATGTATATTGGGTTTCATCTGAACTAGAATGAGGATATGTGTTGGCTTCATCTGAATTGGAATGAGGATATGTGTTGGTTTCATTCATGTATGTGACTTGTTTGCTTCACTTTTTATATAATTAATGAGTTGTTCAGATTTTAGAAATTACATGTGAACCTTGCCTTCTTTCTATTTGCTTATCCCAGGTCATGTATGGTTTTTGAATATTGTATTTTATTTAAATCAACTAGCAGTAGTGACTAAGTTGCTCCCAGTTATAATGTACACCAAACTCTTGAGGCCCAGAAGCCAGAAGTTGTCTTCAGATCATCAGATGAGCGTGACTGCGTGAGAAGCAGAAATGCAGAATGAACTGCAGCCTGCAGGGCCTTCTTTATGGATGCTTGCAGGTTTTAATCCAGAAGTTGGGAGCATATGAGAAAACAAAGTATGCTTATGCAGTATGCTGACCAGATAATGGAACTTTTTCTCAGCTAGTTGCTGTTGTTGATGCTTGTGCAGTATGCTGTGGAAAATTCGACTTAATCGGTTAATTCGGTAAAAAATCGAATAAATCGATTTTTTTCAGTCCGGTTTTCTCGGGTTTTAACTTGAAAATCGGTCGGTTCGGTTCGTTCCAAAAATTTCGATTTATTCGGTTTTCGATTTATTTGGTTCGGTCGGTTCGGTTTTAACCGAATGCTCAGCCCTAACTACCTGTATTAATAAAACAGCGAACAATATTATAATTAGTTATAATAACTTTTATTATTAAAATATCATCATGGGGGGTCGCCACCCCCTCTAAATCTCTGGGCTCGAACCTAATCTCAGGTCCCTGTGCCTTCTCTTGGCTGCAGCCAACCTCATAGATTTTCAACCTACGGGCATGCGACTTTCTCGCTCGGTTGGAATCCTCATTAGTCGGCCCTCTAGCGATCATGCCAATATTGCCTCGAGGGGCATTGCTATGATTCTCCTCTTGCTAAGTCAAAGGTTGTTCTTACTGAACTCGGGCAGGTGCTTGAGCTTGCTCGTCCTGGGGCTGAAGTGCTCCCTGCTGCAGCTCAGTCACTCGATACTCAATCTTGAGAGGGTTGTTTTGTTGTCGATACGATTGGCGGTTTGGAGCTGGCGAACATCGGCGGTATCTGGGCTTGTTGTTTCGTTGATTCAGCAGAGTGTAACGGTCTTTAGTGTTGTAAGTGGGTGTTCGATGGTATGTGCACCACCTTCGTGGAGCTTCCTGAGGAGCTTCCACATGCCGCATGGCCTAAGACCGTGGTTCTTGATGACAAATTTGAGGACTCGCCGAAGGTCCTCTTAGTGGGGGAGCAGGTTGTGTTGGTCGATTGATCACTGGACAGGAGCAGGTGTGGTGATTTCCTTCTTTCGGGCTGTTGGTGCAGGATGCACCTAAATCAAACCTGAGTTTTGATGTTGTCAAAAGTTCAAGTTAAGTCTTATTGTGATCTAATAAGTTGACCAAGTGTGCAGGTTGTTTACTCAACCGGGAAAGTCCTAGTTGAAGGCTAGGCAGGAAAGACTTAGTAGATCATGGAAGCCAGGCGGAAAGATCAAGTGGGTCGAGAGGATTCGACACTTGGCGGAGAAGCTCGATAGGTTTAGAGGATCATAGATCGAGGGAAAGTCCTGGGTGGTCGATCCAATGCTAAGAGGTAAAGTTCAAACATGTCTGGAGGACCATGTTTGGCAAGTAGGTTGAGGTAAGCAACTGGAGAAGCAACAGTGAGGTCATGTTCCTGATAGGAACAATCTAAGGTTGTTGATCCAATTAAAGAAATCGAGAAGGTTTTCAAGTTGAGATCAAGATAGTTCTACTGTCTAATACTTCTCATGTATCATATATTATTGTGCTAATTTCTGTTTTGCATGAATATTTTGTATAACTCTGTTTTGCAGGTCTGGCCTGATAGGTCGACTGAACAAGCTTAACTCAGATCAGAGACAAGTTCAGACCAAAGCATAGCAACATTCGACCAAGGCTTGATCGGTCGACCGAACCAAAGGATCGATCGACCGAACACTGATGATGCGGCAAAGATCAGTTCGATCAGAAGCGGACATGGGAAGCCAAATTGATCGATCAACCAAACACAGGGATCGGTCGACCGAACGATCATCACATTAAAGGCACATTTAGTGCTAATCTTGGCGAATAGGGAAGTTCACTGTTCGATCAACCTAACAAAGGGATCGGTCAACCGAACTATTAAATGTAATTAATGTCTGAAGATTGAATCAACATCAGATCTCAACGAAAAAGAAAGGGAGCGGGTTTGGTTGACCGAACCCAAGGATCGGTCGACCGAATGTTGACGAGTTGTACATCTGTTCTGTGTTCATCGCTATGCAAAGCTCCTGTTCGTACGACAAGTCTGCTACTCATCAATAAACAATCTGCTACTCAATTCAAGACGTACCGACCGAGTTCCATCCTACATCTAGTGTCGATATACTTTTAATTAGCTTGTTTTGTATTCTATTTCAAGTAAAATAGTAGGTTGTTACTATCTTACACATTTCATTATATGATCTGCTTATCTCCAAGGTTTTCAGAAAGAAGGATTTTAGTGGATTACCCAACGATACGATCAAGGATCGTGGGTCTTGGAGTAGGAGTCGACGTAGGCTTTAAACCAAGTAACTGAAACTATTCTTTACTTTCTGCTGCACTACTTTGATTTAAACGTTGAAAAAGAAAAGAGTTTTTAAATGCGCGATATTCACCCCCCTTTATCGCACTCTTTCAATCCTACACAGGTAGCCTGCGCTTCTTCGACATTGATGAATTTAGTTGCCCGGTTGATCAGCAGGTCAAAGTTCTTCAGAGGTCTCTTGGCCAGATCATGAAAAAAATCATTATCAGTGAGTCTCGAGAAAATGCGCTCACTAAAATCTCTGTGGTGGCCATGGAGATATCCATAGCCACCTGATTGAACCTCTTGATGTATGCTCGAAGTCTCTTTAGGCCCTTGTTTGAGCGAAAAGAGGCTCCAAAGGGTTTTGTAGTAGCGTCGGTTATCGGAGAAGTGGTGGAGAAATACTTTATGGAAGTCCTTGAACTAGCGAATAGGGTTGTCTGGCGATCGTTTAAACCATCGTTGGACCGCCCTGCCAAATGTGGTGAGGAACATTCGACATTTTACACTGTCCGTAAATTGTTGGAGAAGGGCGACATTCTCAAATTTGAGGAGATGATCCTCCGAGTTGGTTGTCCCCGAATACTCTCCTATGTTCAAACTTTGATAGTGCTTTAGCAATGGATCCTCCAATACCCATTGGGAGAACGGGGTGACGATTCGCTCAGGAGAACTATCACTACCTAAGGCTTTTCCTTTACGCCTATCTCAAACAAGTGTTATCTCATATTGACTTATTTGGGTATGGCTATGCACTTAGTGGTCTCACTCTATCAAGAATCATGATGTCACTCCCGTTATATAGGAGGGATAGATCCCTTCTACATCACTCACACCCCTCCGCATAATTTGTTACATACCCAGTAGTTGCCTTTATAGTCCACCCATTTACGGATGACGTTTGACGAAGTCAAAGTATGCAACTCCTTATGTAGGGAACCATGGTGATTTCAGGTCCAAGGACTGATAGTTATACTAATAGTCACATGAGAAAGTATATGACACTCATATAACGATCCATGATACTTTCTTATGGCGGGTCATTCAGTATACATTCTCCAATGCATATCCATGTGTCAACTTGATATCTAATATCCATGACTTGTAAGATCAAGTCATTGAGTTGACCTACATACTAGTCTCATCGCATTAACATTGTCCCTAAATGTTAATACTTGATTAGAAATGATTAAGAGTAGTATTCTCTATATCATCTCATTATCAATTCAACCAATCGATTGATATAGATAAGAACCTTCTACTCAAGGACGCTATTATACTCAGTTATTTGACATCAATACAAGTAAGTATAATAACCATAAAAAATACCTTTTATATATATAAATATGATACATCGAGTCCATACAGCAATCATCACATGATCGGCTCTAGGGCTCTCACTAACAATCTCCCACCAGCACTAGTGTCAATCAGTGTAGGCTCTAACACCCAATGAGCTAGTGTGACCATCATGCTTTCTCTGTGCCAAAGCCTTGGTCAAGGGATCAGCGACGTTAGCTTCTGTGGGTACTCTACAAATTTCACATCTCCTCTATCGATGATCTCTCGAATGAGATGGAAGCGTCGTAGTATGTGTTTAGTCCGCTAGTGTGAGCGAGGTTCCTTAGCCTGTGCAATTGCTCCATTGTTGTCACAATAGAGCTCTATAGGATCGGCTATGCTAGGAACCACCCCAGGCTCAATAATGAACTTGCGGATCCAAACTGCCTCTTTTGCCGCTTCTGATGCAGCAATATACTCGGCCTCTGTTGTAGAATCAGTAACTGTGCCCTGCTTCGAACTCTTCCAGCTCACAGCACCACCATTCAAGCAAAACACGAACCTAAACTGTGATCTATAATCATCCTGGTTAGTTTGGAAGTTGACATCACTATAACCCTTTACAGCTAGCTCGCCATCGCCTCCAAATATCAAGAAATATTCCTTAGTCCTGCTCAAGTACTTAAGGATATTCTTGACCGCTATCCAGTGACGATCACCTAGATCTGACTGGTATCTGTTCGTCATGCTCAAAGCATACGAAACATCAGGACGAGTACATAACATGGCGTACATGATAGATCCTATGGCTGAGGCATAAGGGATCTTATCCATGTAGTCTCTCTCTTCTCTAGAAGAGGGACTTTGAGTCTTCAAAAGACTCACACCATGTGACATCGGTAGAAATCCTTTCTTGGAATTCTGCATGGCAAACCATAGTAATACCTTGTCAATATATGTACTCTGACTTAGGCCAAGCAATCTCTTAGATCTATCTCTATAGATCTTTATGCCTAGAATACAGACTACTTCACCTAAGTCCTTCATTGAGAAACAATTCCCCAGCCAAGTCTTTACAGACTGCAGCAAAGTGATGTCATTTCCAATGAGTAGTATGTCATCCACATACAATACAAGGAAGACAACTGTGTTCTCAACAATCTTCTTGTAGACACAGAGTTCATCTTCATTCTTGATGAAACCAAACTGTTTGATCGCATCATCGAATTGAAGATTCTAGCTCCGAGAAGCTTGCTTTAGTCCATAAATGGACTTATACAACTTGCATACTCCGCCAGTATGCAGTGGATCTACAAAACCCTCAGGTTGTGTCATGTACACATCCTCGAGCAAGTTTCCATTCAGAAACGCGATTTTGACATCCATCTGTCAGATCTCATAATCGTGGTATGCTGCAATAGCAAACATGATCCGAATGGACTTAAACATCGCTACTGGAGAAAAAGTTTCATCATAGTCAATACCATGAATTTGCTTGAAACCTTTAGCTACCAAACGACCCTTATAGGTAATAAGTCCATCCATGTCAGTCTTTCTCTTAAAGACCCACTTACACCCAATGGGTTTGACGCCTTCAGGTGGATCAACCAAAGTCCATACTTGGTTGGTGTACATGGATTTCATTTCGGATCTCATGGCCTCTAGCCATTTCTCATAATATGGTCTCATCACAGCTTCCTGATAGGAGGTAGACTTATTCTCAATGAGCATAACGTCGTCATGGTTATGTTAGGATCGTTCGTACTCGGCTAGAGAGGGGGGGCGTGAATAGCCGACCCCAATTCGTCGTTTCTTTCTACAAAACGTGTTAGCGCAGCGGAAAATACAAAGAAACGAAAGAGAAGAAAACCAAACCTTAACACAAGGATGTAACGAGGTTCGGAGATTAGGGCTCCTACTCCTCGGCGTGTCCGTAAGGTGGACGAGTCCAGTCAATCCGTCGGTGGATGAGTCCCCGGAAACCCGGCTAATAGATACTCCTTGTGGGTGGAGAAACCTCGCCACAATAACTCGCAACAGCAAGATAGAATACAAGGAATACAAGAAGTAAATACAATGAATGTAACAATACAAGCTTGCCTTCTTGTCGTCGACTGAAGTCCTGGAAGCAACAACTTCACGGACGAATGCCAACAAGCAGCTCAGCCGAAAGAAGCTCACGCGGGGCTTCGGAAGTGAGCTCAACAAAGCTCAGTCGAAGCTGAAACTTCAGCAGCAGAACAGAAGTTCTAAGGAGGAAAAAGAACCAGAGATCTGCACAGAAGATGCCCTCGTCTCCTTATACCTGCGAAGAAGAAACAGCGAAGAAACTAGCCGTTGCGTCACAACGGCTAGAACCCTGATCGGTCTGCAGACCGATCAGGGAAGAAGCCTTCGCTTCTGTTCCGTCCCTGATCGGTCCATGGACCGATCAGGAAACATCCTGATCGGTCCACAGACCGATCAGGGAACATCCTGATCGGTCCACAGACCGATCAGGGAACCTTCTGATCGGTCCGTAGACCGATCAGGCTTCTCTTCTCTGCTAGTTTGCCACTGATCTCCTTCTGATCGGTCTCCAGACCGATCAGATAACCATCAGTAGCATACTGATCGGTCACTGATCGGTCACCAGACCGATCAGATGAGCCATGTATCATTGGATCGGTCTGCAGCCCGATCCAAACTTCTCAGCCCTAAACCTAAGGCTTCCACACCAACATCCGGTCAACCTTGACCTGTTGGTATATCATGCCTAGCATCTGGTCACTCCCTTGACCTGCTAGCACTCCTCGCTAAGTGTCCGGTCAATCCCTTTGACCCACTTAGACTTTTCCACACCAGATGTCCGATCATCTCTGATCCATCTGGATTTTCCTCTTCGTGCCAAGTATCCGATCACTCCCTTGATCTACTTGGACTTTCCAACACCAGATGTCCGATCACCCTTGATCCATCTGGATTTTCCCTTGCCTGGCTTCACTCACCAGGACTTTCACCTAGCTTCACTCACTAGGGTTTTCACCTGACTTTACTCACCAGGATTTCCACACTGCCTAACATCCCTGTTAGGACTTTGCCACTGCCTGGCTTCACTCACCAGGACTTTCCAACTGCCTAACATCCCAGTTAGGACTTTCCCATTGCCTGGCTTCACTCACCAGGACTTTCCAACTGCCTAACATCCCAGTTAGGACTTTCCCACTGCCTGGCTTCACTCACCAGGACTTTCCACACTGCCTAACATCCCAGTTAGGACTTTCCCACTGCCTGACTTCACTCACCAGGACTTTCCAACTGCATAACATCCCAGTTAGGACTTTCCCTCGTGCCAAGCTCCCTGCTTGGACTTCTCCGTGCCAAGTCTCCATACTTGGACTTTTCCAGTTGTCAAGTCTCCATACTTGGACTTTTCCCGTGCCAAGTCTCCACACTTGGACTTTTCGCGTGCCAAGCTCCCTGCTTGGACTTTTTCCTGAATCAGGTCAACCAGGTCAACCTTGACCTACGGTTGCACCAATAATCTCCCAAACATCTATTCTTGTCCCATATCAAGAATAGAACTTCTCTTCTCGTCAAACATCGTCAAACATAACTCGTCAAACATCAAAACACAACTCGAGTCAAGTCAACTCGAGTCTGGTCAACCAGGTCAACCTTGACCTAAGATTGCACCAACAATCTCCCCCTTTTTGATGTTTGACAAAATCCAAAATCAAGTTAGGTTAACCCGATAACCTAACTTAGGTTTTCCAACCATCTTCCAATGTCTAATGTTCTTTCCTTGAACATTCTCTGGACATTCTCCCCTTAGGTTAACCCGATAACCTAACTTGGGTTCTCCAATAATTCTCCCCCTTTTTGACACACATCAAAAAGAATTCCAATGTTCTTCCTCGAACATTCCTTGACATTCTTCCCCTAGCTTAGGTTAACCCGATAACCTAACTTGGGTTCTCCAATAATTCTCCAATGAACACTCTCCCCTTTTTGACACACATCAAAAAGGAAAAAGGAGGGTATCGAGGTCAAGAGTTTCTTCCTAATGAAAGTCCCATACCTTTCATTGAAACTCTTAATTTCCCCCTTGATACTAAACTCAACAATCAACTTAGTGATAATCTCATATCACTAATCCTCAAAAGTCTTAAGAAGTAAAAACTCCCCCTAAAAGTCAACTCCCCCTTGACAATTAGGTAAAACTCTCCCTAAAGGTCAACTCCCCCTTGACCATTGCACCAACAATGTCTTGGAGAGTTTCAAACCTTTAGAAATCCACAAAACCCAACTTCCAGCTGAAATTTCAGACCAACAGCTGAAAATCAGAAACTGGCACGCTCTGATCGGTCCCCAGACCGATCCACGCTTTCTGGAACTCACTGGATCGGTCTGCAGACCGATCCACAATACTCTGGATCGGTCCGCAGACCGATCAGATCTTCCCTGGATCGGTCCCCGGACCGATCCACACACTGAAATCAGAACTTCTGATTTTCTCCCCGGGAGAAGTTCAGAAACTCACAGAAAATTACAGAAAATTCGAAAAATTGTGAAATTTTGAGGATACATTCCTCATAATATATACTATCATGGAAAAATAGTTTTCTATGAAAATAACTTCCATTTTTCAATCTTGATACAAAGTTCAAAAACTTTGAAATCGTTCAAGTTTAACTCAACTTTGTATCACAATGTTCAATGATGAATGCTATCACTAGGAAAGCTTCATCAAGGTTTTCCAAATCAATTTCAAAATGATTTTAAACCTTTTAATTTAGGACCATAATCTTAGGGCTAAATGTACATGACTTGTACACAAGCTTTCCCTATGATCCTCCATTTCTTGAATTAGGCTCATCTAGGTACAAGAACTATGCACCTTGATCCTAATTCATGATCCTAATATCTCACACACATCTAAAGTGTATCAAACACATCCATGGCAATTTTGATGTGAGATATGGGTTTAGGTATCTTAGACTAAGGTCTCATGCATTTTCTAAACACAAATTTGGTCTCAATATCAAAATGTGTTTTTCATCCTTAAATCAATTCAATTGATTATTAATGCAAGAGATGATGACATGGCATAAAATGGTATCATAAATGAAAACATGTGCCAATGTCATGATGTCATGGCATAAAGTTTGAAACTTAAATAAACATGACATAAAAACTAGCCTAAGCATTATCATGACATATCAAATGATAAAATTAAACATGATGTCATGACATGTGAGGGCAAAACAATCATGGCAAGATTTAGCATGAATAAGACATACCTAGATTACCTATCTAAGTATCCTTAGCCTTAGCTAAAACTTAAGCTTTAACCCTTGATTGCCCTAATATGCCAAAATCCTAATTTTGACACTTCTTGAACTCTAGATTAATTCATGCCACTTAAAGATCAAATTTATCCTCAAAACTTGGCATGTTTCATTTTTCCTCGAGAGTTCTCTAGATTTTCCCAAATTGTGCCAATTGAGATTAAAAATGAAATTTCCAATCTTTTAGGCACATTTAACTCTTCAAAGGAGTAAATGATAATTCCATTTCATTTTCAAAAGTTCTCAAAACCTTGAAAATGCTCCTTGAGTGTCAATTTCCTCAAAGTTGGGTTAACTACCCTTCTAATCGGAGTTGACACTCTCTAACCCATCTATGGGGTAGAGAAGATGCTCCTAGGAACCCAATACCTATTAGAGCTCATTGGGTTCACTAAATATTCACTAGGGATAACTTCCCTAGCAACCCTCCTAATGACCCTCTTAGGCTTTAAAGCCTTGGTCATTTGGGTCTCATCAAGGTCAACTATAGGGGTGACTTCCCTTGTGACCTTGGTAATGGTCTTCCTAGCCCTAGGTTTTGTTCCATAATCGAATGAAACATTATGATAAGTGGGCTTGACCACTTGGGACTTAGGTTTGTGACCCAAACCTTTCTTGTCCTTGGACTTGGGTTTTTGACTCTTAAACCCTAGAGATGACTTCTCCATGTTTTTAAGAGCCTTTTCTAAATTATCAAGTCTTGACCTCAAGACTTGATTTTCCCTCTCTAATACCTCAAGTGTTAATTTGTCATTTTCTCTTGAGATATTCCTAGGCATGTGTCTAGTCTTCTTGGGATTTCTACCTAGGTTTTCCTTAACTTTAGAAGCGTTAATCCTAGGGTTGGTATTTCTAGTGTTATCCTTACCTAGGCTAACATGTTTAGCTCCTAAGCACATGTATTGGTTCCTAAGGTTAACATGCTTATCATTATTAACAATTGCAACAAAACTACTAGCATGAGTTTTATTAGAATTACAATAATGAACCTTAGAGATTACCTTAGGGTTTGCCTTAGCCCCCCTATTGATGTGCTTGGTTTCTTATCCTTGTGAGGTTGCCTCCCCCTCGGACATTGGCTCCTATAGTGTCCCCTTCGCTTGCATTGGAAGCACACCACGTGCTCCTTGCCTTTGCGTATCGGGCCTCCGGCTTCCCTGACCTTAGGCGCCGGTGGAGTCTTCCTAACTCTCTTTGGACATTTGCTCTTGTAATGTCCATACTCCCTACACTCAAAGCATAATATATGTAATTTGCTCGAAATTAAAGTGTTTGAGTTACCTAGGTTTGTGGATGGAGATGAGCTTTCTTCTTCATCCCTTCCGGAGGTAGAATCTTCTTCTTGCTCCAATCTTGAACAAGAGGAACTCTCCTCCTCTTCTTCCTTGGATGTTGAGTAGCCCTCAACTCCCAATTCGCTCCCTCCATGATGTGAGCTACTTGGCTCACTAGGCTCCTCTTCATGGCTTGAAGTGGAGCTCTCCTCATGGTACTTGGCCAAGTTATCCCATAATTCCTTGGCATTGTTGTAACCTATCTTACACAAGATGTTAGTAGGCAATGAAAATTCAATTATTCTCGTTACCTCTTCGTTGATTTCGGATTTGTGAATTTGTTCTCTTGTCCACTCCTTCTTCTCAAGTGGTTTTCCTTCCTTATCCACCGGAGGAATAAAACCTTCTTGTACACAAAACCAATTCATTATGTTAGTCATAAGAAAGTACTTCATCCTTACCTTCCAATACGCGAAGTCGCCGCATTCGTAGAAGGGTGGAATGGTGATGTCTTCTCCATAGAGATCCACTCTCTAGCTTTGCTCCCACGGGTGTTGATCCGATGAAGAGCGACCTCGCTCTGATACCACTTGTTAGGATCGTTCGTACTCGGCTAGAGAGGGGGGGGCGTGAATAGCCGACCCCAATTCGTCGTTTCTTTCTACAAAACGTGTTAGCGCAGCGGAAAATACAAAGAAACGAAAGAGAAGAAAACCAAACCTTAACACAAGGATGTAACGAGGTTCGGAGATTAGGGCTCCTACTCCTCGGCGTGTCCGTAAGGTGGACGAGTCCAGTCAATTCGTCGGTGGATGAGTCCCCGGAAACCCGGCTAATAGATACTCCTTGTGGGTGGAGAAACCTCGCCACAATAACTCGCAACAGCAAGATAGAATACAAGGAATACAAGAAGTAAATACAATGAATGTAACAATACAAGCTTGCCTTCTTGTCGTCGACTGAAGTCCTGGAAGCAACAACTTCACGGACGAATGCAACAGCAAGCCAGTAAAGAAAACTGTCGGGGAAGCTCACGCGAAGCTTCAGCAGCGGTTGAGCTCAGCAAAGTTCGGAGGACCAGAAGAAGCAGAAGCTTCAGGCAGTCCCTGATCGATCCATGGACCGATCAGGAAACATCCTGATCGGTCTGCAGACCGATCAGGGAAGAAGCCTTCGCTTCTGTTCCGTCCCTGATCGGTCCATGGACCGATCAGGAAACATCCTGATCGATCTGCAGACCGATCAGGGAACCTTCTGATCGGTCCACAGACCGATCAGGGAACCTTCTGATCGGTCCGTAGACCGATCGGGCTTCTCTTCTCTGCTAGTTTGCCACTGATCTCCTTCTGATTGGTCTCCAGACCGATCAGATAACCATCAGTAGCATACTGATCGGTCACTGATCGGTCACCAGACCGATCAGATGAGCCATGTATCATTGGATCGGTCTGCAGCCCGATCCAAACTTCTCAGCCCTAAACCTAAGGCTTCCACACCAACATCCGGTCAACCTTGACCTGTTGGTATATCATGCCTAGCATCTGGTCACTCCCTTGACCTGCTAGCACTCCTCGCTAAGTGTCCGGTCAATCCCTTTGACCCACTTAGACTTTTCCACACCAGATGTCCGATCATCTCTGATCCATCTGGATTTTCCTCTTCGTGCCAAGTATCCGATCACTCCCTTGATCTACTTGGACTTTCCAACACCAGATGTCCGATCACCCTTGATCCATCTGGATTTTCCCTTGCCTGGCTTCACTCACCAGGACTTTCACCTAGCTTCACTCACTAGGGTTTTCACCTGACTTTACTCACCAGGATTTCCACACTGCCTAACATCCCTGTTAGGACTTTGCCACTGCCTGGCTTCACTCACCAGGACTTTCCAACTGCCTAACATCCCAGTTAGGACTTTCCCATTGCCTGGCTTCAGTCACCAGGACTTTCCAACTGCCTAACATCCCAGTTAGGACTTTCCCACTGCCTGGCTTCACTCACCAGGACTTTCCACACTGCCTAACATCCCAGTTAGGACTTTCCCACTGCCTGGCTTCACTCACCAGGACTTTCCAACTGCCTAACATCCCAGTTAGGACTTTCCCTCGTGCCAAGCTCCCTGCTTGGACTTCTCCGTGCCAAGTCTCCATACTTGGACTTTTCCAGTTGCCAAGTCTCCATACTTGGACTTTTCCCGTGCCAAGTCTCCACACTTGGACTTTTCGCGTGCCAAGCTCCCTGCTTGGACTTTTTCCCGAATCAGGTCAACCAGGTCAACCAGGTCAACCTTGACCTACGGTTGCACCAATAATCTCCCAAACATCTATTATTGTCCCATATCAAGAATAGAACTTCTCTTCTCGTCAAACATAACTCGTCAAACATCAAAACACAACTCGAGTCAAGTCAACTCGAGTCTGGTCAACCAGGTCAACCTTGACCTAAGATTGCACCAACAGGTTAGACAAGAGAAAAGAGTATCTCTAAGGCTAACGACGTATCCTGTCAGACCTGCAAAGAGGTAGGTCTACTTGAACTGGTTGTTGTTGCTCAACTCCTTGTGCAACAATCTCATCACCCACAACATTTTGCGATTCCAGTTCAACTTCCATCAAGGCTTCAGTGCTATGGTCCATATCTTGAACTTCTTCAAGATCGAACGTACTCCCACTAGTTTTTCTAGAAACAAAGTCCTTTTCTAGAAATACCCCAATCTTAGCCACAAATATTTTGTGGTGACTGGGACTGTAGAAGTAATATCCTTTCGTTTCCTTGGGATATCCTATGAAATAGCACTTATCGGATTTGGGTCTCAGTTTGTCCGAGACTTGACGTCAAACATAAGCCTCACAACCCCAAATCCTCATAAAAGATATCTGAGCATTTCTCCCAGTCCATATCCTATATGGTGTCTTTATCACAGCTTTAGATGGAACACGGTTAAGTGTGAAGGCTGCTGTGTCTAGAGCATATCCTCAAAAAGATATAGGAAGATCTGTGTGACTCATCATAGATCGTACCATATCTAATAGGGTACGATTCCCCCTTTCAGATACATCATTCCACTGTGGTGTTCCAGGAGGAGTGAGTTGGGATAGAATCTCACACTCAGCTAGATAGTCACGAAACTCATGGCTAAGGTATTCACCACCTCGATCTGATCGAAGTATTTTAATACTCTTGTCTAGCTAGTTTTGTACTTCATTCTTGAATTCTTTGAACTTTTCAAAGGATTGTGACTTATGTGTCATCAGATACACATAACCATATCTACTGAAGTCATCAGTAAATGTAATGAAGTACCTAAAATCACCTCTGGCAGTGACATTGAAAGGGCCACATACATCACTATGTATAAGTCCTAACAAGTCAGTTGCTCTTTCGTTGTGTCCAGTCTTGGTCATCTTGCCCAGTAGGCATGACTCGCATGTCTCATATGATTTAAAATCAAATGAGTCCAGCAAACCATCTTTATGGAGCTGGGATAAGCGATTCTCATTTATATGGCCTAAACGACAATGCCAGAGATAGGTTCGGTTCATTTCATTTGACTTAAACCTTTTGGTGCTTATGTTATAGATGGGGTTCTCTAAGTCTAGAATGTAAAGCCCATTCATCAGAGGTGCACTATAATAGAACATATCTTTCAAATAAACGGAACAACATTTGTTCTTTATTATAAAAGAAAAGCCTTTCTTGTCTAAACAAGAAACTGAAATGATGTTCTTTGTGAAAGCAGGCACATAATAACATTCATCTAATTCTAGTACAAGTCCAGAGGGCAGAGATAGAAAGTAAGTTCCTACAGCAACAACAGCAACCCGTGCTCCATTGCCTACTCGTAGGTCCACCTCGCCCTTCGTCAATGCCCTGCTATTTCTCAGCGCCTGCACATTAGTACAAATGTGAGAAGCACATCCGGTATCTAATACCCACGATGAAGAAATAGAAAGATTTACTTCTATAACATATATACCTGAAGTAGAAGTCTCATTTCTCTTCTTCTTAAGATCTTCCAGGTATCCTTTGCAGTTCCTCTTCCAGTGCCTGGTCTGACCGCAGTGGAAGCAGGTAGCATCCTTGGCAACCCCTCCTTTAGGTTTCATTACCTTGCCTTTGCCCTTAGCTTGGGACTTTCCCTTACTTTTAGGCTTGCCTTTGCCTTTATGCTTTTGCACCATCAAAATAGAGTTGGGATTTACCTTCTTAAGGTTGAGCTCAGCAGTTCGCAACATGCTTAGCAGCTCAGGCAGTGGCTTATCAATTTCGTTCATGTTGTAATTTATGACAAATTGACTGTAACTTTCTGGCAAGGATTGCAAGATCAAGTCAGTGGCCAGTTCTTGGCCAAGTGGGAATCTCAACCTCTGTAGGTTCTCTATATACCCAATCATCTTGAGTACATATGGACCTACGGGAGTCCCATCTTGCATCTTGCACTGAAACAGTGCCTTAGAGATCTCGAATCTCTCGTGTCTTGCTTGTCCTTGATATAGTAGACGAAGATGTTCAACCATATCATAAGCAATCATCAACTCGTGTTGCTTCTGAAGCTCAGAGTTCATGGTTGCGAGCATGAGACATGACACATCTAATGCATCATCTTGATGCTTCTTATAAGCATCTCGGTCGGCTCGCGTGGCAGTGGCAGGAGGTGCCTCCGGAATGGGCTGCTCTAGGACGTACAATTTTCTTTCTTGTGTGAGAACGATTCTCATATTCCTGTACCAGTCCAAGAAATTAGCTCCATTGAACTTGTCATTATCAAGGACAGAACTCAGGGAGAAAATGTTCATGTTTGTCGACATGACAATTTACAACATAAATAAAGCAGAAAGTAAATATCATATTCCACTAAACATTTAATTAGGTATTGAACTAAATGATGCTCCCACTGAATTATAGGGCTTTTATAGAATCAAGTCATGGATGTGGTCAAACCACACTACTAGATTCATACCAATTAGTTATAATTCTCGTGGGACAAGATTCACATCATACTATGCCTTGAGTTAGTTTTGGCTAAATCGCCCAAGACTTAGTATGATCGGTAGATAACTAATTATCAATTACATCTCTATGCAACTCTTGTTTATAGGATCAAGATAAATGTGATCTTTATCCTATCTTCCCAACTGTTGAAAAATGTCTATAGTTTTACACAATCCAATTGAGTTAACTAATTATACTCAATCTAATTGAATTTGTACTCACCCAAGCTTTGATAGGCGGGACCAAGATTGTCCCTCCGCACCCTACCAAGATAATATGTGTACTCACCCAAGCTTTGGTAGATTCAACAACAACAAATGATCGAGGTAGTGATGGGTATCAAAACTTGGTAGGCATTTCGAGTTGACTTGATTAAGATCTAATCTAATCATGAATGTGTATCACATACGCATTAAGGCACTAATTATCCTATATTAGCATGCATCACATACATACAAGCAATGATAGATAATTAATTTGTGATGAGGTCATGACCCTACTACGATCTTCTCAAGCCAATGAAAAGATCGGACGGTCAACCTAGGGTTAACGACTTCTTCAAGCACCTTCTATTGACCGCCATGTGTTGACATCACCCTCCTCGTAACTCCTTCTTGAGTGGACCTTCCACCGCTTCATTTTATACATTACAAATATGAAACTCGAGTTACAAGGAGGCACGACGCGCAGGTCGCATATCATATACAACACGCACAATATAAAAATGACGCGCATGCCATATTATGAATTACAACATAATTTTAACCAATCACATTGGGGTTTTTGGGTCATGACCATCACAATATCATATATAATCCTAAATTATGTATTTTACATAAATTTCTATAATTTTACTACTGTTTTATCAATTTTATGAGTCACACCTTCTCGGTGGTCCCGTTTAGCGATTTTCAGGCGCGATCGTGAGACAATGTCCCTTGCGGGGTTTGGGGCAGCGCCCCTTCTCACGAAATGAATATCGCGAGTGTCCCAAACTGATCTAATAATGCCTTAAGTTGCTGTCCCAAACAAAAATAACTTTGTTTGGGCGAGACCTTGCCGTTTCGGAAGGTTTTTCTCGATATTTGAAGCCTACAAGTGTCTAAGCACTTGTTGTTTCGCCTCTACAAGAAAAATACTCACAAAATCCATAAAAGTAGAAAAATTATAGAAACTTACAGATATAAAACCTTTTCGTAATAACTAATACAAACATGTACAAGCTTCGCACGTGGCTCTGATACCACTGTTAGGATCGAAAAGAATTTAGATATCTCCACAATGATATGATATTGTCCACTTTGGACCTAATCCCTCATGGTTTTGCTCTTGGGCTCTTCCCAAAATGCCTCATATCAATGGAGATATCATCCATCTTTTTAACCCCATGATCTTTCCCATGTGTTTTCAATGTGGATGTTTACAACCTTGCAACCCCAACAATCCCACCCTCAAACAAAGGACCATAGGCTTCACACGTCCGATTCTTGACCCACCAGGTCTTCCTGCCCCTCGGTCCACCTGACCTACTAGAACTTCATTGCCTAGTCGCAACTAGGACTTTCTGCTTGGTGTCTGGTCCTCTTGATCCAAACATAGGAGCCCTCACTTTCTTTGTTCGAGGTCAATATTGTACCCACATGGCTCAATTAGGTCATAGCTCTTGTGCAAAGTTGGCGGTTAAACCTTCTGACAGTCCAGGCTCTGATACCAATTGTTGGATCGAAAAGAATTTAGATATCTCCACAATATCATGATATTATCCACTTTGGGCCTAAGCCCAAAGTGTGCGAAGATAAATATAAAACTTTCAAGTACATGTTTGTCTATACTAGATCTACCTTAGATCTACATGAAAAGAGCGTTACCCTTATAACGAAGCCCTTCGCTTATCCCGCTCGTCCAAAGAGTTGTCAGATCTCGTAGAGTGTCAAGCGTACACTCCTCTACACGTATCTACATGGACAAAAGGTGGAGAAAAACCACTTAGAGTGTGCTAGCACTCTTGGTGGTCACGGCAATGGAGGAGAGGGAGAGAAAGAGAAGAGAGGAAGAAGAAGAAGAAGTTACAACAAGCACAAAATCTTGCACTCATGTGGCCGGCCACATAAAGGAGGGTTTTAAACCTCCATGTAATACCAAGAGTTATGGCTCTTGGTCTTCCACATGAGGTGGCACACAATGCTGTGGCCTTGATGATGTGGAACATCATCATTGGCCGACCTCATGCCAAGTCACAATGATGTGGCATTTGGTCAAGTTAAACTTGACCCTTCATCTTCCCTCTCAAGTCAAGTCAAACTTGACCTCGTCATCTCCCATGGTTGATCAAATCTAACCATTTGATTCAAATCAATTTAATTTAATGAATCTCTATTCATTGAATTAAATTGACTCAATGAATCATAATCTAAATTAGACTTATTCAACACATGAATCAAATTGAGTCCAACTCAATTAGTCTAATTTGGATTACTCTTAATCCAATTTGGTTCATCATATGAACCTAATCCTCTTGGTCCATCATATGAACCTAATCTCCATCTAATTACCCTTTGTGTGTGATCCTATAGGTTCTTGTAACGTTGGCAATGCTCCTAAACCCATTTAGAAACATAAGTAATGAGCGATATCTAGCAACACATCATTACTACCCAAGTTACAAGAATGTTGAGATCCAACATCACCTTTGTGACTACTAATTGTGACTCTCACAATATATGACAATGTCCTTCTATCCTAGACATCTAGATTGATCAATTGAGGCATAGACTGTGTCATCCTTTAATCAATCTATGTCTTGAACTCCAAGTAGACTTACTATAATCAAATGAGCTCAATATCTCATATTGACTCATTTGGGCATGACCATGCACTTAGTGATCTTACTCTATCAAGAATCATGATGTAACTCCCGTCATATAGGAGCGATAGATCACATCTACATCACTCACATCCCTCCGCATAATTTGTTACATACCCAATAATCGCCTTTATAGTCCACCCATTTACGAGTAACGTTTGACGAAGCCAAAGTATGCAACTTCTTATGTAGGGAACCATAGTGACTTCAGGTCCAAGGACTAATGGGCATACTAATAGTCACATGAGAAAGTATATGACACTCATATAACGATCCATGATACTTTCTCATGACGGGTCATTCAGTATACATTCTCCAATGCATATCCATGTGTCAACTTGATATCTCTATATCCATGACTTGTAAGATCCAGTCATCGAGTTGACCTACATACTAGTCTCATTGTATTAACATTGCCCCTGAATGTTAATACTTGACTAGGAATGATTAAGAGTAGTGTTCTCTATATCATCTCATTATCGATTCAATCAATCGATTGATATAGATAAGAACCTTCTACTCAAGGACGTTATTATACTTAGTTATTTGGCACAAATACAAGTAAATATAATAACCATAAAGAAATGACTTTATAAATATATAGGAATATGATATATCGAGTTCATACAACAATCATCACATGATTGGCTCTAGGGCTCTCACTAACATCACTACCTAAGGCTTTTCCTTTACGCCTATCTCAAACAAGTGCTTCTCCCGAAGATTCTTGGAATACTCCTCCTTGGCCCAGCTACTTAGGTAGTGTGTGGAAGAGTGCTCGAGGGCACCAGATTGGTGAAAGAGGCGCATGAAGCAAATGAGCAAGGCCTTCCTCTTGAACTCCTCTTTCCCTCTGAACGGCTGTGGGATTTTAGCAATGGTAGTGTACCTCCAGTAGCTGCTTGTCGTTGCTACAATGTTTTTTGCACTCGAGCCTCAACAATCATATTGAATTTCTCAGGCGTTAAAGTAACAATTGTGAGTTTTCCAGCTTCTTCCATCTCGAAGCTTCAGATTCAGGCGGAGATTTTCACAGACGACGCTAAATTTGAACCTGTCTGAAGGCTAGGGAGATGATGCGTTGGCTTAGGTAGATGGTCTGTTGACCGGCGGAAGATTTCTTTAATCGTCGATGGAGCTCCTCAACGATCTTACGTATAATTCGACAATCCAACAAAGTGTTAGTGACCAAAAACCAAGGAAGGGGTCCTTGACAAGATCATTCGACACTCAAGTCAATATGTTTTTTGACGAGTGGGTGAAGAAGAATAGTAGAGGATATGTGTGAGAGTAAGGACTAGATGATGCTCATTACGTACCTTGCTAACAGAGAGGATCTCATCTTTATATACCACCTCTCACAACCTCCGTGATCGTGAGGTGGCCCCTTGCGTCGGAGTTTGTTAGGTGATGGAAAAAGTACAGTCTGGGTGTTTCATAATGATAGTCCGAGGATTTTTTTTTTCTACCCACAGATGTACCTCTTTTGGCGTTTATGATTTACGCCATTATTGAGGCGGTTAAGAGAATATGCTGTCGTAATTAGCTGGCTTATGAGAGACATAATAACTTTCGAAGAAGGCTTCAATGGAATATTCTCCGACAAGTTCTGGTAAGTTGTTATAATGTTGTCTGCTCCTTGTCTGCTAAATATATCTCGGTCGGTCCATAAAGCTGGATGTATTGTTTATCATTGTATCAATCTGCTCTGTCATATATTAAATACTGCCAAGATCTGTTCAGAAACTAATATAGTACCCATAATATGCCCAAGATCCATTCAAGGCGTCATATGATAAATTATGCATGTTAGAGTTTTATTTTAGGGGCAATATGACATCAAGTAACTTAAACTCGGTCGACCTTTGTCTGGCCGACCGTATATGTAGAGTTTTCTAAGGATAAGTGTCTTTAAGCTCGCCCAGTCTTTGCCCGACCGGGCTTACGCCTAGAGCCTTATGTTCGACCGACCTTTATCCGATCGATCTGGTATAAAGAGGTTTATGAGGCTAAATGTCTTTAAGTCTGTCCGGTCTTTTGCTTGGTCGGGCATACACATAGAGCCTTATGCTCGACTGACTTTTATCTGTCCAATCTAGTATAAAGAGGTTTGTGAGGGTAAGGGTCTTTAAGCCCGCCCAGTCTTTGCCCGGCCGAGCGTACACATAGAGTCTTATGCTCGACCGACCTTTATTCAACTGATCTAGTATAAAGAGGTTTATGAGCCTAAGTGTCTTTAAGCAAGCTCAGTCTTTGGCGTACACATAGAGCCTTATGCTCGATCGACCTTTATCCGGTCGATCTAGTATAAAGAGATTTATGAGACTAAATGTCTTTAAACCCGCCTGATTTTTGCCTAGACGGGCATACATATAAAGTCTTATGCTCGATCGACCTTTATCCAACCGATCTTGTCACGCCCCGAGAAAGTCTCTGTCCGAAGAAATTTCGGCAACACCTCCCCTGTACGGGTGACAATCTGAAGCATTTCTACAGACACAATATACATCATCCACATGCGGCTGGAATATATATACACAACCACGTAGTTAATAATCTCAGCCTACACGGCTGGACAAGTATAACAACAACCACGCAGTTATATATATTTTAAACAACCCACTCGGCTGAAATCAAAACCAATACAACGGAAAAACATAAAATACTAGCCTATACAAAACCAAATAAATCACTGCTAGCCGGCTAGGCTTACACCACACAACAACACAACACAACAATATAACAATTCCAAAAATAAAATCGGAACACAAAGCTAAATACACCAATTATAAATACCGAAGTAAAAGTACACAAACGCGTAGACATGTCTTCTGATGTGATGTGGGGACCGGCAGCCAGGATACTCCAAGCGTCTCCATAAACAACCTAGTACCTGAAAAAGATAGTGTCCGCGGGGGTGAGTTCAACAACTCAGCGAATATCAATGGACATGAGTAGTAAGATATATCTAACAGCAACAAACATGGAATACAGCTTCCTAATCATATATAGGGAATATGCAAAACTGAAAGGTAACTGAGGAAGCTGTACTCACCAGGAACTCCTATCCAAACAAAAGAGTCGTCAACCGAAAGTGTCAATAATCCTGTATGCAGGTCAAAGGTATGCATCCAACCAAAATGTAGCAACCAAATGCAGCAAACACAATCACAAGAAATAAATGCATCAATGCATATGATGCTAATGATGCGTCCTGGTCACCCCTGACGCCAGTCAGTCATCTCATACACAAATGGCGAGACCGAGTGGGTAGGGTTGTGACAACCGTGCACTCTGTCGTCACTGCTCCTGATGAGTGACCGAGTGGACGGGATGCTGTCGGAGTACTCCTATCCTCTTACCCCAAATCCTAAATGGGGGAGCTCAATGCTCTTATCTCTCGGTACACGAGGACGGGGAGGTATCTCTGTCGGCTACCACGCTGAGTCACCTGACCAACGGAGCCAAACAGAGTCCACCGTCTGCCGGCTACCACGCTGCTACACTAAATGCCAGCGGAGCCAAACAGAGCGGAACTGTCTGCCGGCTACCACGCTGAGTCCTCAGACCAACGTAGCCAAACAGCAGAACCGCCACACACATGTCTGATATACCACTAATCCATGAGTGGTGGTGTGTGCAGTACATGTAACTGGCGATGTGCTCAACCATAGTGGAGCCGACAATCGCGCAGCATGCAACCATGATGCATGACACTAAGCATAGCAATAAACTGATCAGCATAACCATATTCATATATATATAATATGGGTACCACAGTATCAGTAAGTCAAATCCACGGATCTAGGGTATACAGGTCCTCTATGGTATCACAACTTAGATCCTGAACATATCCCTCTCCATAACATATGTACCAACAATATGCACAGACCAAAGAAAAAGGGGTCGAGGTACACCAATCAGATATGATATACAAATATAGGTACACAAGTCAGGTATGGTATAAAAACCTAGGTATCAGATAATCTAGATACACATGCCAGAAATAAAATCCAGAACCTAGTCCTAACCTCAGTAAAGCATGGTATGTCACTTACTCTAGGAACTAAGGTACTCATGGCAATAATCACGAGGTATAAACATGGATACCTAACAAGCGATAAAATAGAACATGTTATGGATATCAAACTGACATACCAAAGACAATCATGATTATTGCATGTAGCTATAAAATACTATGCATATCCAATTGACAATATCATAAAAGATAAGTCAAGAGGTACCCGCCTCAAAATAACAAGATCCAAATCGGTCCCAATTCGCCGTCAAGATGCTCGTCTCGCATCAAAGTCCTGTGATATCAATGTGTATATTATTATTTTTTTTTATTTAGCTACAATCCAGAGAAATGGCTAATTAAAATCCTTAAGGCTAAATTAGGGTAAACCCTAATCAACCTAACCATCCAGTATAATTCACCTACAACCAAAATAATCATACCTAAAACAACATGTATCAAGAAGTGCCAACTCAACCACACTCCAAACCCTTACCTTAGGGTTGCTGGACCAAAGATTTTGCTGGAGACAGAGGTTGTTGCTCAAGCAGGAAACTCCACCGACTGTCCAAGCAAGAATCAAGAACTGAGATCGACCACAGGAATCAAACCACAACCCTAATTTCCAACATAACCTGAGCACTTTACCTCTTCCTTTACTGCCTGCAACGACCAAGGACCGGACAAGGCTGCTGTTGGAAACCCTAGTGCCAGAAACTCAAGCCGATAACAAGGTGGCTACTGGCACTCGACGGCTAGCCGACCGACGCTAGATCATAAGGGCGGTGGCGAGCGAAGCACACTGCAGGAGGGCAGTGTCAGAGATAGCTAGGGCAGAGTGGGACGGCGGCGCTGCAAATCTAGGGCACAGTGTTGCTCTGGTCCGTCGGCATCGGCTGTGGCGACCGGAAAACGCAATAGGGCAAGGGAGGCAACGGCGCTAGGGCACAACCCAATCAACGCTGGCATTGTTGGACAGCGTCGGCCGATCAACTCCCTTGTGGCGTCGGCGGAGATGCTAGGGCACAGAGGAGAGGTCGGCGACACTGCGGTGGTCGGCGCTGGGGACTGCAGAGAGGCTAGGCTCGGCGCTGCTCGGCGTCGGAAGAAAGAGAGGAAGAGGAAATCGGCTGGGGAAGAAGTAGAAGGAGGAGGCGTCGGCGCGAGGTGGTTAGGGCACGGGTCGCGGCAGGGAAGAAATAGAAGCGTTCGGCGAAAACAAGAAAGAAAAGAAAAAGAAAATAAATTAGTAAATCTAACTTTTCCTCGCTTAAATGGGGTAGCCTAAACAGACTTTCCCGGGTCCTATTTTTATCCCCGTAAACTCGTCCATACGAGTTCCGAAAAATTCCCAGAAAATTTCTAAAAAATTTCAGAAAATTCCCTTATCATTATTCGTCATTTTTCGGTATTTTACAGATCTAGTATATAAAGAGGTTTATGAGGCTAAGTGTCTTTAAGTCCGCCCGATCTTTGCCCGGTCGTGGGCGCACACATAGAATCTTATGCTTGACCGATGTTTATCCGGCCGATCTAGTATAAAGAGATTTATAAGGCTAAGTGTCTTTAAGCCCGCCTGATCTTTGTCGGTCGGGCGTATACATAAAGTCTTATGCTCGACCGACCCTTTGTTCGACCGTCCGAGTATACAGATTTTTAGAAGGCTTAAGTATCTAAAGCTTGGTTGGTCTTTCCTCCGACCAAGCCCCTTTGAATTCGGTCAGTCATTTACTGACCAGGCATATTATTTCTTTAGTTTCTAGAGTCCTTATATTCGATCGAATTTGTAATCGGATAGTCTTATCCGAGCGTCCTGCTTTAGAGTCGTACGGGTAGGACCTGAGAACTTCAAGGTTGAGCGATCAACAAAATCAAATGCAAAATACTCCTTTATCCTAACTTTAATTATCATATCATCTTAATTTTGATCATCACATCATCTAGATCTAGATGCGGTCGATATAATCCATATAAGCCGTAATTGACTAAGCAAATGCAATCAACGCAGTAATTTGATTGAGATTTTGTTTATTTAGAAATAAAATATATGTAGATTTTTTTATTGGCAAATGATCGGATTTGATAGACAATAAAAAAGAAATTGTTTCTACTTATTGATCTTAATTAATGGTTGAATCACGGGCTAGAAAGTTGTTCTATAAACCCCTCAAAAACATAAAAAGTGCAAGGAAAAAAAACTGATAATTTAAATTAGTCTTATTGGTTATTTTTGGATGATCGATTTAGTTTCATAGAAAATTTAGATCAATTATCATACGATGATCAGTTCAGAAATTTAGTATCATTTGATTACGCGCATCTCCTATTTAAAGTAAAAATTTATGCAAATATGCCATAGCGGAAATTTAAATCATGGGTATCTGAATGACAATCTATATATCCTATAGTGACATCATAGCCCAGGGACAAAAAAAAAAAAAAATTAAAAAAAAATTGTAAGAAAGAACATGCTGAGGGTGGTCACTCTTGAGCTAATTAGAGGGTCAAGCGTGCTCCTGGTGGAGCCAATTATTTTCTTTTTTTTTCCCCTCTTCCCCTTTACCTTTATATTTTGGTGATTAATTGCGTTCAATCTCTTTTTTTTTTTTTTTTTTTTTTTTTTTTTTTTTCTTTTGGCTCGATCATGAGCTTTTGGCTCATCAACAACAAAGTTTTCTTTAACTTTGCGTGCATAAGGCTTTGTTAATCTAAGTTGTCTTGAATCAACTTTAATAGAGGGGAAAAAGTTAATTATATAGTCAATATCAAAACGATCAGGATCGACATGACAATTCCGTGAGGATCATGACAATGCCTAATGCCTATTTGATACTAAATCTTTAAGATTTAACTTGTCTAGCACTTGATTAAATAACTATGATGATCATGACAATGATTTTAACAAATTAATTCATTTTTAAGAATTAAAATCCTAATATCTTCGAGATCCAATTCCTTAACCTTTTGTTTGGGAGGAGGTGAGTAAAGGGGAGGGAAAGGTAAACATGGGTAAAAAAAAATTTTACACTTGTTTGAGAGAGAGTGAGCCATGAAGGGGAAAGGGAAGGGGAGAGAAGGGTAAAGTTTCCCCTTGCATGCTCGGGAATCAGCGAAATTCCTTACACCCCAAATTGGGATGTAAGGAAGGGTAAGGAAAAATTATCTCAATTTTATCCTTATTTATATTTTCACATGCAGATTTATTAAAAAAATAAGAGGATATTTTTGTAAATTTATATATTTAACCTTCATTTTCATCCCTTTGAACTTTCCCTCCCTTCCAAACAAGGACAAGATAAATATATTATTTTCTCTTCCTTTCCCTCCCTTCCCCTTCCATTCCCTTTCATTAATGAACCTTACTTCACCCATCCAAACAGAAGATAAGTCGTCAATTAAATGGAAAAAATATAAATTGTCAAAGAAAACAGACTGATTCACCACCTATCAACATCACCTTATAATTTTTTTAAAATTCATATATTTTTACAAATTGTTATTTAAAAAGAGTTTACTGTTTTTATAAAAAAATCCTCTATGTGCTAGGATAATTAAATTATTTAGAATTAAAAAGATATATATTTTTTTAGTCTAGATGATGATGCCTGAGGCAGAGGCACTTTGTGTCCGGCCTTGGCTTATATATCAAGTGAAATAAAAGCATAAAAGACCGTACACAGCTCTTCTCCTCTCTTCCCAAAATCCATGAAGTGAATTCCTGTCATAAATTCAAGTCAACCCAAAGAATGAGGGCAAAAAGTGAATGCATTTACCTCAGCACTCTTGTTAATTTGTCCTAAAGTTAACATCGATGAGGTAAATTACAGACGACTACTAACCTTTAGAATAATAATTAGCACATAAGGGAGACATTTATCTCGACTTTGTCGAGATTTGAACCCCCAGAACTTATGATGACAACACTTCATGCGCTAGCCACTAGATCCATCCGAGAAGACTCAACCCCAAAGAATGTTCAATGAATGGGAGGTTGAATCCATTCTAGAGAGACTCGATCAAATTTTCCTCCATCTCACATTAGTCACATTCAATAGAGGTGCTAGCTTGATAGTCTTTTCACCTACGAGTATGTCTAGGTCAATGGTTAGTAATCATTCGTGATTTATCCCCTCCGTGTTAACTTAGGGATAAATTTGCGGGGGCGAACGAATCGTCTTTTGTCACATCTGATAGTAATTGTAAGTCCTCACGAGATGCTAGTTGGATAGAGGATGACAAATATATTATAATAAAATAAGAGATCAATTCGTCTGCCAAGAAAAAAAAAAATCTTTCTCATCCCCTAATTACTTAGCATTCGGTTATAAGTTGTAATTATTTCCCTTCACATAATTTAGGAATAGTAAATAATTGTAATTAGCTAGTTGAATCCGTGGAAGGTTCTTTATTAGCTAGTTGTATTGAGTACAAAGCAACTATAATTAAATATAGAGATATTACCATAAGTCATCAAAGTAATTATAATTAAAGACATAAGTGAGTCACTATTTTACATGGTAAGTTGGCCAGTAAAATGCCATTAAAATGTTCATATAGATCAGTAGTTGAAAGACGAAGTAAAATATGAATTCATATGGATATATAAGAAAATCACAAGGTCAGAAAAATGGGAAAAATATTTAAAGTATCTCTCAGGCTTTACTTGTACATTAAGAAATCTAACCCCACAGAAACATTCTCAAAGACCGGCATCAATAAACTATAAATAACTGATCACAAGAAGCTAACAGTTTTCTATAAGGACACAAAAAGAAAATAACATATGATTAAGTAAGTCTAAAGTGATTTATATGGACTTATTATATGGGTGGTCCAAATTAAATCTCTCACCTAATAGATTAATTTTTCTAACATTCTTCAAGTGTATCTATACTTTATTGGATATAGACAACTGAAAGAATTAAAATTTGCTAATCAAGTCTATATCTACATCTATAAGGCTAACCCTAATTAGCTAATCTTTGCCAAAACATTCTCTCGCTATTCATGAAGCTGCCACCCCCATTTGTTGGCCAACTTTGTGATAAAGCAAAAAAGCAAGGGAAAAAGAAAGTGAAAGATGGAAAGTTAGAAGAAAAATATGTATTATTTAATCAAAAGATGGGATGGAAGGGAAGGTGAATAAAAAGAAAAGGCTCCTATTTCATGTACAGAGTAGTAGCAGTGGTAGTATTCAAGGGGTTGACCTCGAAGTTAAGAATTAAACTCCGAGGAGAGTCTTCCATCTATGAATAGAGGAGGAGTTCATCATAATCATCATCATCGTCGACGACGACGACAACAGCAGCAGCAGCATGAGAGTTCCTTGGTGCAGCAAATGATGATTGGGAGTTCACCAAGCCCTAGTTTCTGGAGCATGAATGAGCTGATGATGATGCCACCTCAGGAGATGCCCAATCTGTCTTCCTCCAAGGAATTCCCTAAGTTCTTGAAGGCACTTAGTCCCAAGATCCCTTGCCATGATCAAAGATCACAAGAGCTCCCTGAGTCATGGAGCCAACTCTTGCTGTAATTTCAACACCCTTCATCTCTTTATTCCCTTTAACACATGCACATAATGAGACTTGTGATTGATATATAAATATATGTGACAGGGGAAATTTGGTGGAGGAAGAGGGAGAGTGCACATACGCTCCAATATTTGAATCATCCACTAATCTTCAAAATCTGGTTGATCATGTACTCAAGGAAGATATTAGTTACTGTGGCAATTTTGAAGAGCATCACCAAGAAGATGAACAGGGAACAAGTAGATCTCCCAGGTCTTGTGTCACTACAAGCTTCAGCAACAACAATATCTTAGACTTCTCAAATAGTAGCAAAGCAGCACAGAGAAAGCAAAATCACCAAGCAGACCATCATCACTTATCACCTGATCAGGTAAGAATTATTAATTAAACATATATTCCTTGATTTTTATGGTTGATTAATTTAAGTTTTTTTTTTCGCTTATTAATTTGCTTTCTTTAGAATTTCAATGCTAAGTGGAATGGCAACAGTGGTGGTCCATCTTTCAAGAAAGCTAGGGTTCAAGCCTCCTCAGTAGTGTCATCTCTCAAGGTTCCTTTCTCGCATGAGAAATTGTCCCAGCACTACATTAGTGAATTGAATAACTTTTTTATATCTCTTATATTCTGTTTACAGGTTAGAACGGAGAAGTTGGGAGATAGGATTGCAGCTCTACATCAGCTAGTTTCTCCATTTGGGAAGGTATTACTAAGTAGTAGTAAATTCATTAATTAATAATACTGTGCACCATAACATGAATCCATCTTCAGCCTTAGGGTTCTTTGAGTTTGTCACTCTTACCTCAAGGTTATAGACCGATAGGAAACTTTTCCAATATCTATCAACCATGGCAATGCACGCTCATGACTGACACACGAGTCTATTTTTCCTGCAGACTGACACTGCGTCTGTACTGCTGGAAACCATCGGCTACATCAGATTCCTCCACGGTCAAATTCAGGTCCACCCTCTCCCTCTCTCTTTCTCTCTCCCCCTTAAAGGGATGAGAATATTGTTTGGGTCTCGATGAGCTAGGTGAGAGGACAAGTGAGGCAGCACGCGAGCATCTTTTTGTGCAGAACTTCACAGCTTTTGTGTAGTTCTTATAGTTGCGCCAAGCTCTTGTCTCATTCTGCTGTCGCATATGTACACAGCGTGTGTTTCAGAGATTAGAAAGAAATTTACTTCGTGCAGGCTCTGAGCTCCCCGTATATAGGGAAGGCATCGAGGGACTCCACCAGCAGCCATGGATCATACCACCAAGTGGTGAGTTCAATTAATGCTTCCCTGACTTGCTATTTAAATGAAGAAAGCGCATGCATTTGACGTGTCCTGTTTGTAGGATGATGGTGATCAGGAAGGCGGAAAGGACTTGAGGAGCCGAGGGCTGTGCCTGGCGCCGGCTTCCTTCACGTTGCAAGTAGATCAGAAAGACATCGCAGCCAGTTTCTGGGCTCATAATTAATAACTTTGAAATGGGAGTTTATGATGAGAAATTAACCTGTTAATTACAGTTAGTCATCACGAGGCTTCTCGATTTAGTAGCAGTATTAAAATCATTGTAACTAATGATCAGTTAATTAGGTTCGTGATATTGGTTGAATATATTTACGTTTATATATGTGTCATAATGTTTATGTGCATATATGCATGGATGAACTTACTTTGTTGGTAGTCGATAATATTATCTATAAATTTCATTGAATTATATTTTTCAGTGGCACGAATGCTTGCCATCGATAAGAGTTGTTCTTCTCTTTTCTGTCGAGACCTACACGTCATTAATAGCAGCTAAATTCTTCTCTTCGACACACTTAATCCTTGTGTTACCTTCTAATCTGTTTGGAAGATGGACGGATCAAATCTAATAGTCATTAAGACTAATCAAGCTTGTAATGTAATGTAATATGATTAATATTATATTACTATGTTAGCATGTAATCTTTGATTACAAAGTTGATTACATTCTTTTGTTTCATAACTATTATTTTTTATAAAGAATGTAATTCATATTATTATAAAATGATAAAAATATTTTGCGACCTTTGCCGACTGCGACGGCGATGACGGCGGCAACAAGTGATGACCTGTAGTGACAGCGGCAAGCGGTGGCTTGCGGCCACGGTGGTAAGAGGTGGCCAACAATGTTGGCGCCCCCGAGGCAGTGGTCGGCGGTCGACGGTGACCGGTAGTTGGCCGTGGCAATGTCGGTGATTGGTTGGTGCAGGAAATGGATTAGGGATATATTTGACATTTAAATTTTAGTTAAACATTGAATGTGAAATGTAATTGGATTACATGTTGTTGGCATTGTAATCCAGATTATAAAATTTTATTATTTTTTGTAATCTAGATTACATTATATTACAACTTTAAAATTGTACCAAACAAAGTAATCAATATTATAATGTAATCTTGATTATATTACAAGGATGATTACCCTCACTAAACATAACATAAATGTCTCTCCATCCATTCCGAAAGGACGGATGAAGAGATGAAGTAGACATGGAGTGACCTTGAGGATAAATAAAGTCAACGTCTGAAATTGAAACGAGGAGAACATCAACAACTGAGACCAAGGTAGGAATGAAGCCGAGATTTGAGACATATACATCGACAATTGAGGTCGATCTGAGATTAAGATGTGGAGGGCATCGATGACTAAGATCGAGATATGGAAAGTGTCAACGACTAAGGCTGAGGCACGGAGATGTCAGTGATTAAGACTAAGATATGAAGGATGTCGGGATCTGAAGTTAAATGATGCCAAGAATATCTTTGGCCAATTATATATTAGTAGTCGTTTTATCTTCGGATAAATCATTGAGAGGGATGAGCTGAATAAATTTGTTCAAATCTTAATCTCATCTGGCTATGTCCGATTCTCTTTGAGTCATATATATCTAATTCACTTTAACTTGGACTGACAATTCAATACAACTTTTGATTATACGACCAACGGAGAGACTATAGGATTCTGCCACATTACTGGTCAAATTAAGAAGGCCAAATCAGAGAGCCGGAAAAGTAAGCTTCTCTTCGTCGTTGCACTGTATCCGACGATTACGATACTTATCTGCACACCAGCAAAAAGCTACTCAATTGACTATTAATCCCCTTCTCTGTTTTCATACGGCTTGAAATATTAACGAGGAGAAGCATCAAAGTGGTCTATCATATTAATTATGTCATAATCATTTGGATCAATATTAATCTATATAAAAATAGCAATTAAATTAAATGAAGCTATGTTATCATTTATTGCCTTCTCCTCGTAAACAGTGGCTAATTTCTGCGTTACGTTGAGAATAATAAATCTTGTCAACGCAAAAGAAACGATCCCGGCGAGAACCACGAGGACGTGACGAACAAAGCATCGATGCTCGCCTACGTCGACGCTTTCAACGACACAGCTTTACAGCTACCCTCGTCGTAATTGGGGTAAACAAAAAAACAAAATGGCCGTGGGTCCCATTGAATTCAGGCGGTGCGCTGGTGCGCAAACGGGTAAGATCTCGAGCGCCGTCGGTGGCATCCTGTGGCTGCACGCGGAGCCAGCGAAGGCATTGCTGGCGCCTGTAGAGAGAGCCCCGTGCGGAAGGGAATCGGCACGTGACTCTCATCCACCCTCTCCTACCCACCGTATCGCATACGTCCTTTTCGCGTTCCACCCTTTTCCCGGTCTATCGATTCCATACCGTCGATTATCCTGTTCGTGTATCCATCCGTCCTTTTCGAGCCCGCCGTATCACGGCGTACGACATCACGGCCGTCGATCCAAAGCTCTTGACCACCACGTGACCGACCAGCGCAAGCGCGGCGCCACGTTTCGAGTTCCCAATAGCGGAGCCGAGATTGATGCTGAACTCCGCGTGGTAGTTTAGGGCAAAATTTGAGACGGTTTGTAAATATTAGCAGCGTATTGCAAAATTGGACATGGTCCACCCATGATACATTATTTTTCAAGTTGCCCCTTAGAATTTTAGAGTCATCGATAGGGCTGTAAACCGAATCAAGTCTAATTTTGAGATGTTAAAGCTTGTTTGATAAAGTAATTAAGTTGAATTGAGTCGAACTTAAAATAAATCAAGCTTTTGAAATGAGTGTTCAAGCTTGACTTGATTTATTTTGTATGAATTTGAGCTTATTCGAAACTTGGCTTGACTTTAGTTCGTTTAGATATTATCAAGCTCTCAATTTGAGTTTAACTTGAGCTTGGTTAGAGCTTGATTCATTTGGATGTTATCAAGCTCTCAATTTAAGCTTGTTTGATTATTTGAAACTTTTAGTTGTTTGTGTTGGCGTTACTCGGAATTCCGTTATGTTTCCCCTGTATAAAAATTTGTACAAGCACAGAACTTTTCCTAGCAATCCATATGTTTTTCAAAAGTTAAACTTGGATTGCAAACGAAACTTAACATTATTAATCCAAGTTCAATCAACCTCATGTGTTCATCAGATGTGAAACCATATTACAGAAGTTAATTAAATATCTATTTCAAGGATTGACTTCCAGGTCGTTGGCGAGACACTCGGCCTTCTTGGATAAGGGAGCATCCACCACTTCCTAGTCAAAGTCTTTCAAAGAAATTGAATATTTAAACTCCTTACAATAAACCCTAGGTTAAACTACAGAGACTTCAATCAAAGCACAAGATCGCTAGATTCTTGCGTTGATATTTCAAGATCCATACAAAGGAAAAATAAACTAACTAATACGCAGCGGAATAATTAACTAGTTGTACCTTTCCTTTGTTTCAATATACCTCTTGATCTTTTGCTGTATTCCTCTCCCTTCTTGGACGTCGTATGAGTGACGATCTTCCAAGACAACACCACCCGAACCACTTATTTGTCTCCAAGACTTTCGGGCACCAAGGGATGCTAGAATAGGGAGCCTCTTGCTCTTCTTCTTCTCCTACAAGTAATCGTCCACAAGAAGATGAAGCCTCTTGATGTCGTCGACCCTTGGTAAAGGAAACAAGGGGAGAATAGAAAGGGAAGAGGGCCGACCAAAATAAGGATTAAAAGAAGAGACTTAGGTTGTTTTTTTTTATTTCCATAAGGCACCATCTACCTCTCTTTTATAATATTTGGGAATGAAAAAAGGAAAGATTTAAAATTAAAACCTTCCTTTTAATTCCTATTATGTGCGGTCGACCCTTATTTGGCAACAATTAAGAAAAATTTTAAATTAAAAATTTTCTTTTAAACCATTGTGGATGGCTAAAAAAAGGAAAGCTTTTAAAATTAAAATATCTCTTTTAAATCCCTTTTATGGATGACTGATCCTGTCCGAATGCTGAATCAACGGACGCTGGGCACGTGGCGCTCCCCGGCTGCTGACGTGGATCTTTGACTGGTTGCACGAACCTCCGGCGAACCTGCATAGAAGTCGGGCCGGGAAAGGGTTCCCGACGGCGACCCTCCGACGCTCAAGTCAGGCAAGCAAGCAGCAAAAAAGAGTGGCTCCAAAGGTGTTGAACGCGTACCTCCGGTGAAGTATAAGGCTCTTTATATAGAGCGGTGAAAGAGCTCTTGCACGTCCACCGAGGCACATACGTGTCCGCAGCCCATACCTCGGTATATGTCTGTCAGAAAGCTTACCTGACGCCATACTGCTACAGTCCAAGCACGTCTTCGATGGGACAACAGAACACCTCGTTGTCAGACTTGGAGTATGACCTAGCCATATGACTTGACAGCTGTCATAAGATGTTCTTGTCCTTCTTTACCGACTACAGGCCGGGGCGTCCGTCCGACCGGCGGGACGAGGCGTCCGTCCGACTAGCATTCCTCGTACGCCCCGCCGGACGACCCTTACATTACGTCCGACCTTCCCTCTTCATCGGCATGCTGGGGAGATCTTCGGTAAGATATTATATAGGGACTACTAGCAGTATGTTACATTGTCTTCGGACGATCATGGCGTCCGATCGGCCCTTCGTTATTGTTCCATTGAGCGTCGGAACCCCGACCTCTGTCGGGGCGCCTTTTGTTGTCCGTTATTCACCGGTCGGTCGGCCGGCCGGGAGGTCGGTCCATCCTTCTCCGATCGGCCACCTGGCCTTTTGACTGCCACGTGGCATTGACCCCTTAGAATGGGGGCCTCCTGTTCTAACCGCCGAATTAATGGCTATAAAAGGAAAGTTTTAAAAATTAAAATATCTCTTTTAAATCCCTTGGATGATGACTATAAATGGAAAGATTTTAAAATTAAAATTTTCTTTTAAATACAGAAGATAGTTATAAAAATAAAGATTTTAAAAAAATTAAAACTCTCTTTTAATTCCTTGTGGCCTACCCCTTGCTTGGGTTTGGCCGACCACCTCTTGGGCTCCAAGTAAAACTTGGGTGACTCTTGCTTGGGCATCTAGCAAGGATGTGGCCGACTCATTACTTGGGTAAGAAGTGGACTTGGTTGGATACAAGATTTTATACATAGAAGCTACAACAGGGATCTAAAGGAGGAATTGATTTTGACCTCCTAATGGACTTGAGCTTCCCGTGCTTAGACCGAACACCTAACTCAAGTCCATCAATAATAATTCATACCACTAAAGGGTTATTATTGAACTACCGCGCTAATCTCATATTACAATATGAGTTCCTTCTTATTATGAGTGTGTTAATCTCTCTGTGTTTAAGATATCGTATGCCCATTAATTAAATGAGTTACTGACAACTCACTTAATTAACATATAACTCCAAGAGTAGTACCACTCAACTTCATTGTCATGTCGGAACTAAGTCCACCTGCAGGGTTTACATGACAATCCTTATGAGCTCCTCAAGGGGACATTATCATCCTAATAAATAAGACAGAGTTTCCTTCTATAATCAACAACACATCATATAAATAATATTATTTCTCAACTTATCGGGCCTATTGATTTAACGAATAAATCTCACCCTTTGATAAATTAAAGAAATAAATATTAAGTACATGTGCTTGTTATTATATCGGGATTAAGAGTATGCACATCCATAATAACAGAGGTTCTGCTCTTTTATGCAGTCAGTATAAAAGGAACAATCTCAAATGGTCCTGCTCTATATACACATAGTGTACTAGTGTAATTTTATAGCTAAGATAAATTAGTACCAAATTACACTACAACTATTCCAATGGTTTGTCCTAATGCATCTTGATTGTGAGCTTCTATTTATAATTTATAAGAAACTGATAACATAATCTTCTGTGTGACACCACACACCATGTTATCTACAATATAAATTAAATAGACAACTACATTTAACTAAATGCAGACATTTGACCAATGTGATTCTCATTTTAAAATAAATATTTATACAAAAAACTAGACTTTTAGTATACATTCTAACAATTTGATTGGTTATTGAGCTTGATAATTTGAATTTATTTATTTATTTATTTTATTTTATTATTGATTTATTTAGTATATTGAAAAGAGTTTTATTAATGAATATGTTTCACGAACATTATTCACTTTTTACGATTAAAAAGAGTTTTAGCAATAAACCTTTAATTATTGTTCACTTCTTACAATTCACAATCACTATTTAAAATTAATATTCATAATTACTATTTAAAATTATTGTTCACATCTGCAAAATACAACTATTTCATAGGATCTTTTATGAAGTTATAAACCATGTAAAAATAATCTTGCACACTTTACCTTTCACATCTCGTATATATATACATATATATATATAGAAGATGACGAGCAACATAAATGGCTTCAATATTGATTGTAAGAAAACTCTGAACTGAAAAAAAAATTCGATAACGATCAAGACTAAAATCCGACAGAAATCGCAACCGCTAGCGGTCGGATCACGGCTATAGAAACTAAAATTACCTTGTAAATTTTTATTAATTTATAATATTAAAATTAGTAATTGATGGATCTGTTTCAGTCGTTGGCCGGCCGGGTGATGGGCTGCCGGCGATTTCCGGTGACCGAAAGCGGCCATCCGGTGACTGGAGATATATTCGGATAAGGACACGGATATTTTTCATTTTTGGAAAGGTTCCTCATTTGGACATTGTAAATAAAGAGGGTGTTACGGCAAAAAACAACAAATTACAAGGGGGGCTAGTATTTTCCCTATTAAGTAATATACCTATAGAACTATTTTCCTCCTCAGCTCGTTCGCCCTCGCCTCCGCTCGCCGCGGCGCCACTGCCCACTCTCGAAGTCTCGTTGTCGACCGCCCTCCTCCTTCTTTACCGAGCGCTATCGAAGGGGAAGAAAGGTTCGCTGCTGATCCGTCTCTTCCTAGATCCGCCTCCGTCCGGAAGGGAAGGTTCAGTTTTTGCCCAATTCCAGTGAGCTCCGGCTGAATACGTCGGATCTGAAGTGTACCCGGAAGTTTCCAAGGGTTCTCTGGAATACCCTCGTTCGGTACCATATTTACCGGTAAATCCTGGATCCGCTACTTCCCATCAAGACGCTCGATCGGCCGATCCGGATCAAAAAATTTTACCCGGAAGGCCAGATCAAAAGTGTACACCTTATTTAAGTCTGTTTAATATACATTTTAGTGTACTCGACTTTCATTGTTTCACATGGTCTCGGCTGCTTGCGAATGCCCGTGTGGGTGCCGCAATGCATATATTCTTGTAGGTTATTTCAAGCACATGAAATTTGTTTGAATCGCGATAGATTTTTCCGTTTGCAAAAAGTCCAGGCTTGTGATGGCTATCTTATTTTGATTATTAGTATACCACCAAGGGAAGAAAATATTTTCTGCAGTATTTTGATATGGGCAAGTGGATCAATCCTCCTTTCTTTTTGTCACGTATCAAAAGTAAATGATTAAACAGACAGAATGTATGGTGAAAATTGCATCGGTAACTATTCCATTAACTGATTTCATGTGTGTGTGTGTGTGTGTTTTGTGTTTTTTTCTTTCAGTTGATTGAATCGTATATAAAAGGGTGAATAAACAATGTAGATATAACTCAAAGGCTAATCCGAGGATAAATTGTAAGAATTTAGAACGAAAATAGAGAAACATATCATGAGGATAAAGAAAACGTAACTACTAGTAAATCTCAAACGGGCATTTAGCAAAAACCAAAATTTAAAACACAGATGCTCTAAATGTACAATAAACCTACATCTGAATTTTCTAAAATATGGAAGAGTCATCCAATCCTGTTTTTTCACCGAACTCCCTTTCACGGGTACAATAGATAAAATAAAATCAACACAAAAAACCATTAATCACATGCATCTGTTGTATTACATCTCTGACATGAGACTTGTGATTGTGGTTTGTAAGTTGCCAATTTAAATTGCACTTGCTAGAAGTCTGATCTAACATTTTCTTTTTAATTGCCTTTACTCAGCTCGACTAATATTGGCAAAGATGACAAAATGGCTGAAGTTCAGATAGAAGAAAGAATGTTCAGGACTATTTGGAGTGATCTTAAATACTCTTGTAGGTATTGCACGGCTTCTATGGGCTGAGACCTGGGACAAAATGCTATTGGAATTTTTATCTTGCCAGAATGGATGAGATGTCTGGTGATTCAGCAAGATCTGAGCAAGGGAACACCAGTACTACCTGGTGGCCCTCAGATTTTATAGACAACTTGCAGTCTGTATCTCTGGATTCACGAGAGGAGACTACATGTAACATTAGAAAAGCAGAAGTCTTATCTCAAACTGCATCGCAGATATTGTGGTCTACTGGAACATTTTCTGCATCAATACCCAATGGCTTTTATTCTGTCATCCCAGTAAGTGCTAATGCTGTTCATGTAGATATTTCTGTTCTTTGGATTTGGAGCTACTAGCAATTACTATTTGTTAGTATTTCATGTTATTCCTTGTGAAATAGTAATTTTCCTTTTGTCGATTAAATTTATGCAGGATAGAAAAATTAAGGAGCTCTTCTCAACTATACCTTCTCCAGATGACCTTCATTCTCTTGGTATGGAGGGGTTTAAGGCAGATATCATTCTTGTAGATGCAGAGAAGGATAAAAAACTCTCTATTTTGAAGCAGTTGAGTGCTGCCATGGTGAAAGGACTGCACAATAATCCTGCTTTATTAATTAAGAAGATTGCTTGTTTGGTGAGTTAGCCCCTTCTTTTTCCATATGCTGAAACAATTCTGTACTCATATGTTGGATAAGCATGTATCTGTTGCATTTACCCCTACATATAGAAACCAATTGCAGGCACTATTTTACATAATTAAACTAGTAATCACTCCTATCTTATTCCTCGTGAACGTCAGTACTACAACCTTGTTCATGTGATTTTTTTGCCCCAACTATATAAGGGCTGCAAATGCTATTATGATGTTTGATTGAGAATCCACTCCTGGGTGATTGCATGCAGATGTTTACTAATATTTTGTCATCAATATCCAGATTCCAGATTACTACTCTTGATCTTGTATGTGCCTAATACTTATTACTTGTTAGGTCTTTGATTTTTACAAGCGTCCAAATTCAGAGTTAAGTCCTGCAAAAACTGCAGTAGAAGATATGTCTCATTGGACAGAAAATAAAAGCATTCAACTTTTGGGCCAGATTAGGCATGGATCATGCCGACCAAGAGCAATTTTATTTAAGGCTCTTGCAGATTCTGTTGGTCTTGAGAGTAAACTTGTAGTGGTAAGGGGTAATCCTTCACATTACTTATTAGCAGTATGATACTGCTACCTACTTTACATTGATTTTTCTATTCTGTGTAAGTGTATAACCTCCCTTGGATCTTTGAGATTCAAGTTTTGATTCTGACTGCTTATTTTTGCAGGGCCTACCTAGTGATGGTGGTATTGAATGTGCTGATTCTTACAAGCATATGTCTGTGGTGGTGGTGCTGAACTCTGTGGAACTGCTTGTTGATCTTATGCGTTTTCCTGGGCAATTAATCCCATTTTCAACCAAGGCTATTTTTATATCCCATATTTCTGCAGCAGGGGAGAGTGACTCTGCCGAGAATGATTCCTGCGATTCTCCTCTTGAGCCAAATAGCCCACTCTGTGGTCTTCCTGACAAAGGGGAAGCTGATGGGTATGCTTCTTGCACCAACTTGTTAATTTATACCTAATCAGTAAAGAAGTGTCATGTCTTCGAGTATGTGTTTCTTAGAACCATCAAAACATGTAATAAATATTTGATTAATTTGTATTGCTTGCTACTATTTGAACGTCTTTTGCTAAAAATGGAATGCTCTCTCTTCACTATCATACATGATAACATTTTAGTGCCATGCCCAATTAGTTGTTGCCATGGTTCATCTATACAATGATCCCCTTATTTTTCGCCACTGTTCAAGTGGAAGTGAATAACCTCAATTAGTTTCTATCCAAATCAACTAGTAAAAAATTTTCTTATGGAGAATGCCCCATTTTTTTTACCTGAGATATAATCTGGTATACGTGGTTTCAGTAGAGTACATTTTATCTCATTGCCTCAAGATAAGCATAGTGGTGCGGTGCATAGGTTTAGATCTTGTGCTGCATGGGAGTGATACGTGGTAGATTTACTGTTCTTATTCCCCTGTATCATTTGTAGTAATAAAGTATATTGGATTATTAGGAGCATTCATGCAAATATTTTCGCCGATATATTTTCAATCTATGATGCTGTATTCAGGAATGTAATGAGTTCGACAATCTATTTTTAATTGTTATTCCTGTGGCTCCCGCACTTCACCCATTGCTTTCCATGCTTTATATGCATTGTTCAATGCATCTAATGCTCCTTTTCTTTCTAACAGTTGTGAACAAGATGACAACAATCACTCTCTCTATCAGAGGGTTGATGGTTCATCTTCAGGTCAATCACTGCGTAACATTGTACTGAGATCAACAACTTTTACTAAGGGAAGGCTGAGGTAAGTGGTCGTAGCTGAGTATTTTAAGGTTCTTTAAACTTAATCTATGTGCAAACTAAAATTTTGGAAACTTCATGTTTGTGTCCTTGACTGTTTGATCAGTGTGTCTCATAGTGAACCCGATATTGCAAATGCTCTTGCCGGATGTAACCAAAGAAAAACTGTTGCAGAACAGCAGCATACAGCTAGTTCAAGGTTTTGTCTATGAGCTTGCAAGACTTTCTAACTTTATTCCTTTTTTTGATTTTTTTTTATAATGATGGTGTTTTTTGGAGTTCAGTAGTAAGAATTTCATCTTGGAAAGTTCATCTTTGGATGCTAGGCTTAAGATATACTTAATTACTATATTAATCCTTCAGTAGAAGATCGGTGGGAATTGATGTACTATGTCCTTTCTTTATACTCATTAGACAATAGGATCAAAGCCTTAATGAGATTTATTTGGTTGAAATATAACATTTTCAGAAGCTTTCACAAGATGTAACCCTTTCTCATCTCTGGTCCATTGGAATGCACAGCCAGAATAGTTTTATCAAGGTTAGCACAGAGAAAAACCAAACAACTCCTATGACGGGTCTTGGTGGAGAGGATAAAATATTATCAAGGAGAACTACTACATATTTATAGAAGTCGGTAGCAGCCTATAACTAAATTTCTAAGGTGGCATTAAACCTATTCATTATATAATTATACTTTTAATAATTCTAAATATCTCTAACGAGGTCAAACTTCCATAAACCATTAAACTTCATTTATGATTCTCCAGCAGTCATCACTGCATGTCTTGTTCTGTTGGTGCATCACGTGGTTAGGCCTCTCATGCCTCCTTGCCCTACTCACTGCAATGCAGATGTTGTCATCTGATCCCTTTTGGTTAGTATGTGTCTCAGTGCTTTGCAATTCCTCGTGGATTGTAAATTTTCATTCATTTATCTGCATGAGTGCATGATAATGAAAATGAGTCCATCTCAGCTCCATCTGCTACCACATTTGTTCTAAAACATCTCATTTGTGACTAGTGATTTTCATTGTATTAAGATTCAAGAGAAGCATTTTCAATAGTGCAATGTTAAGTTTTATACATTGAGATTAGGTTTGAACCCATCTCAAGCTCCATCCGCTATCATATCAGTTCTAAAACATCTCATCATGACTGTCATGATATTAAGATTCAAGAGAAGCATTTTGAATATTTCTACTGATGTTAGTTTAATGTTAAGTTTTATACATTGCGATTGGATTTTGAACCCTTCTTCACCAGAACCTTCATTTTTTGTCAGTGCAATCAGTGTTTGGTGAAGGCTGAAGTGTGTACAAACATTTTGATCCATCTCTTAAATTGGACTAATCTATGTGTCTTAATTAATAAACTGGTGCACATAGTATCGTTGTATGGCTTGGTCCACATCATGTTGATTGTGGCATAGCCTAACATAGACCTTGTGGCGGACTCCAAATTGTTGCGACAAATGGTGTAATGATAATTATATTGTTTGCTCGTTTGCAGTCCTGAGCATCCCCTATCCAGAGCATAGGGATGGTTCATGCTTAGTGGTGATTGGCAAGCATTTAGAGAATGCACAGATAATTCAGACTATCATAGGTGTTGTAATTAATAAATTGGTGCAGATAGTATCATTGTATGGTTTGGTCCAGATCAGTATTATGACATAGCCTTACATAAGGCTTATAGCTGACTCCAAATTGTTGTGACAAATGGTGTAATAATGATGATATTGCGTGCTTGTTTGCAGTCCAGAGCATCCCCTATCCAGAGCACGGGGGTGGTCCATGCTTAGTGGTGATAGGCAAACATTTAGAGAATGCACAGATAATGCAGATGCATCAAGGTTGGTTTCCTCTTCAGTTAAGAACTTTGCACCAACTACTGCAATGTTCTCTAATATTTAATCTCTTTTGATGTTCACATCAATGTAAATAGTATAAAATCAAAGCTTATAGACAATCTTGTAAGTTAACCAGAACTAATATTGGTTATGATCGGTAAGTTCATCCAATACATAATTTATCCAAAATTAATTTGGTTCGGATCTAGCTTGACAACTTAACTCTAAATAGAGTCCAATTTTGACTCCACTAAACGTGAATATGCTCCATCCCTAACCAAAGCCTCAAAACCCACAGATTCAAATTTATTTTATCGAGGAGCCATTCTTATACATAAATAATCATCTACATAATCATTCAAATCATCCTTGAACATGCTTACTGTCCTTTGATAGATCACAAATATTGTCTATGTTATTTATTTATTTTTTATTTTTGTCATTTTTTTAATATAACAAAATTGTCCAATTTGTACCTTTTGTATTTTTGACACATGCACCTCTCATGGGGCTAGGTAGACTAAATCAGATTAAGTGAAATACCTGGATTAGTTTCTGTTTGACACAGGAAATTTGATCCGAGTCTTAGTTTGGTTTTGAAGTTTTAAAGACCTTAGTTTTTCACAACAATTAAATTCTTGTGTTGTTCTGACTGACACATTTAAAATTTAGCATTCTGCTTCCACAATAAAATGCAATGTAACAGTGGAATGCAATAGAATCAATTGGGATGGAGATAGCAGTGGCAGCTTCTTCCTCATCTAGATGTGGCAACGCCCCCCTCTTCCTTTGCTTGCTTCTACTACATTTGTGCTTTTCTCTCCTTAGCAATTCCTCTTCGGCACCATGTATTGACACAACTGGCACAGTCTCACTTTTGATACTCTAGCATGAAATGAGATCTTGAACCTTAGTTTTACTCCATAGATTCTGATAAGTAATCTTAATTTCACTCATGCCATCTTAAGTTGAATTACATTTCAGTTATCTGTTTCTGAGAAAAATGAGATATTTCACAAAAATACATGGTGTAATTGAAATTAGAAGTGTAAAACAACACATGGTAAACATTGTATGGAACTGAAATTAGCCTAAGTTGATTATGAGTATTTTCTTTGCAATAACTGAAGCTAGCCGGGATCTCAACATAGAAGCTCTTGCTTTTCTGTCACATTAAGTTTTATGATTGATATTACTGCATTCTGAAGGTCTAGGGATATAGGCCCAATGCGTTCTTTTTATTGTCAATGTGTATGTTTCTTTTGCATTTTTCAAGATTTTCATTTTGGTTTTAGTTGTGCTCAAGCTTTTAACTTAGAGCTGTATGCAAGTAGAGAGAATTAAGTGCTTCATGGTTTGCAGATCAGATGGTGCATCAACATTTAATGCTCGCAGGATACGAAGAAGAAGCATTAGCATTACTCCAGAAATTGGTGATGATATAGTAAGGTTGATCTTTGTTCTAATATATTTGATTCTTGTACATACTTCCTTCAATGCTTGATAATCTTGACTTTTTATAGGATTCTCCCATTGCCTTTTCAGCCTTAGAAATTCCTTTGTCTATCGCAAACCTACTCTGAAATATACCCTTAAGCTAACATTCATTTTCATAATTATTCTAGAAGGCAATCTAGGTCAAAATATGTGCAGTTTTAAACTACAAAGTTATAACCAAAAACTACAAAATTCATTTCAATGATGTTGTTTGTTTGTAAATAAATAATCCACCACCCATTACTTTTATTTTTTCTATCTTTTTTTATAGTTCATGTAACACGGGAATCAATACAAAATGATTTGAAGAATTGAAAATAGCACAAAGATGACCTCCGCTACCTGTGCATTTGTTTTGTCTGAACTATCAAAACTCAGGTCACCTATTGTAATTCATATTTATAACTATCCTTTTACATATAAGGATTGGAATAAGATGCTTATGATCATTTACAAGATTCAGAATTTGCTAGGCAAATCTGTTGTTCCATATAGTTTTTGAATAAAGTGGAGCCAGCAACATGCAGATCTCAGAGCACTGTTCTTTGCAAACCTTTCAAAAATACTCTAACAGTCAGCAGCTAATAGAAGCTTTGTTGATGTTTAAGCCTTCTGCTATCTTTCTCCTTATCAATTTAAGCAACGATAGATTTCGCTCTTGCAGACAATGAATATTGTGTGAGTCAATCCTTAAAAATCAAGAGAGTGAAGAGGCTTTACACCAGTGAATGGATATAATCCATGGAAATCATTGTTCCTACTCTTCTAATGAACTGTACAGAATCATCAATCCACTTTTTGGCAATGTCTTGAATTTGGTTATTACCCTCATTCAAACAAGTTCTCTTCATGTCATGATTGCTAATGTGATGATCTCTGAGAAGGATCATTAGTTTTGGCCACAAACAGCAATTTCTTCAAAAGAATAAAAGAAGAGAATGTCTCTAAATAATTCCTATATAACATAAACATCATAGTCTATGAAAGTGTCCAAATTCAGTGTGTGATCCTGTTTTCTTCCTAAGTTGTTTTTGTTGTACGTTAATTGTTGTGAATATAGCAATGTAGTTCTTAAAGCTAAGGTGGCTCATTGTAGTATATTTTTTTGGGTGAAAAATGGTGATATGCCCCCAATTTTCCTTTTCTTTTTTGCTCGTAAGCATGTTTTGTTTTTTTTGTGCGGTGGTTTGATTTTCTTTGTTTCTTTCCAGGGCTGTTCGAGCGATGAATGAAACTCTGAAGCAAAATCGTCTCTTGAAGGACCTTGGAGATGATGGTTCGTGCTCATTTTCCACAAATGACCAAAATCAGTTGAATAATCCACTAAATAAGGTATTTTCTGTGGCACCATATATTGGTGAACTTGTCTCATTCATGTTTATGTAAGAGTGCATTCATTGAGACATCATAATTTAACATGTTATAGATATACATCTTTGTATGCAAATTACATAGTCAATGATCATTTTGTCACAATTCGGTTATAACCCTTGTAATGCGTTTTATGATTATCATGAGCCTGATACCTAAGAAGGATCTCTGACTACCTCCACTTCAATTTTTAATATTTATTTATATTTCTGAGTAAATGACATATCAGCTTCTGTCTTGCTTCCAAGATGACCATTTACATAGGCAATGGCTGTTTTGTCACGATTCGGTTACGTCTTATAATGCATTTTATGATTATCATGATCCTGATACCTAAGAAGGATCTCTGACGTCATTTCAATTTTTAATATTTATTTATATTTCTGAGTAAATGGCATATCAGCTTCTGTCTTGCTTCCAAGATGGTTGAACAAGATGCCTCGAATGTTCTCACGATGCTTCAATTTCACTACCCTGTGGTGATATATCTCTGAAAATTTTCCTTTTAAGTTCATGAAACAGTAAATTTAGATATCATTGGGTTTTGATTTCCAAATTGTATTTTTACTGAAGTTTCTCATTATAGCTAGATGGAAATTTTCAATCATGATCTCTATTTATTTTTATGATATAATTGACTCTACTTATGTTTCCTGTCTTTAATGTGCTTAAGTGATAATTGTTCTTATTTTTTAAATGGTTATTGACTTATTGATTCTTTTCCTTATTTCTCATGATTACACTTTATCCACAGCAGAAATTTACATGCTTTCTATTGAGATAATTACATGTTGCCAAATTCCTAGAATTTCTTGAAGACTCAAACAAAGTGCTTTTGTTATTCTAAGCAGATTCTTGAACTTCAGTCCTTGAATCACTATTTTATTTGTTGTCCAGGATGAAATATCTTTCAAGCATTCCAAGCAAACAGGTTCCAGTCAGAAGGCTATATCACTGCCTTCTTCACCTCATGAATATAGCGGCAAGAGTCCTGAGAGAAACAGGGATTCTCCAAGAACAGAAGCAATGTTGTCAACCTGGAACAATGTTTTGCAGTCTTCTCCATTCCTCACTAAGCCTTTAATTCCTTTCGAGGAATGGAACATTGATTTTTCAGAGCTAACTGTCGGCACACGCGTTGGAATAGGCAAGTTTTTAATTCCTAAATTTAATCTCGTACAGCAATGCTACTAGTTTGTATCTACCCTCTGAATCTGCTATTGTTCTGGAAGGAAAATTTTCTGTAAGAATTATTGCTGACCTAGTAAATACACATGAATAAGGGGAAATCTCTTATATACTATTGCTTGGGTGGAGGGCTACTCAGGTGCATTACTTTCTCCTCCATTTGTCTTACCAAGGGATCTGATGCATTCCTTGTTTACTTATGGGCAACTTGGGTCTGCACAGTTTGATTTAAGCTGTATCATGGGATCTGAAATTGTTCACTTTATTTGATTTCATCAACCATGTTTGTCTCTTGGTGATGGGGTGAAGAACACACCTATTCTTATCAAGATGACTTTGAGTCTTTCCAGAATAAGCACATTCAGAGGGCTCACAAGGACTTGATATGATTCACACCTTCCAAAGTCGATGAGCTTCTAATAGGTGAGCATCAAGGAAAAGGAGACAGTGGAAGAAGAGGCGGCAAAATTGGATAGAGTTATTGTAGCTTGCCATTTCAATTCGTCAAAGTTAGCTTGACCCACTGGAGTCGAAATCTCAAAATTTAATCAATTAACCAAACTAGTCTTTTTTGCTTGTCATTCGAGACTGACATTGCCTTTTGCACTTGTTCCTAAGTTCACCCTTGTCATGCATCAACATCTTTAGGCGCAAGAGAGAAATAGAGTAAGCTTTTTCCTTATTCAACTTGGTTAAGGCAGATCCTCTTGGGTATGCTAAACATCAAGACACCACCACTTGGCATTTTGGATTGCAATGGATTCTATTAGGCATTTATATGGTCTCAGAGCTAGTCCACCTAGTGACATTGTTGGGACTAAAGGGGCAAGAGAAACCCCCCTTCTCTCTCTGGCCCTACATGGTTAAGTGAAGTCTTCCTCCTGTACATGCTTGAAGTATCAAGGGACCTCCCCACCCAAGTGCCATTTTGGGTTGTAATAAATTTTCTAGAACTTTCACAAGTTGAATATTGCAAATGTCTTCCTTCATGAGGGCTAAAATAGTAAGTGTACATGGAACAAGCAATGGACTTTTATATTCAAGGGAGGTTGATTTGGCGTGTCACTTGAAAAATTCATTGTATGAACTAAATCAATTATATACAGCAAGCATGGTTTAGGAAATTTAGTGGTCTTACTAGATTCTCTTCTTTCATCACTTTGAATCAAGGGGACTGTTCCAAGAATGATGAAAAATGTTTCCAAGAATGATCAAGAATTTCAAACAATTAAGGCACATATTTTGTTTAGAAGTTGCAATTTGTATAACTTGCATCTCTCAATGGAGTATATATGGGATATACTTGAGGAAGAAGGAAGTTATGATGTAACACATTAAATAATCCTGTAGATTAAGTGTCAGATCTAATGTCTATCGAGGAAGAGCCTTTCTGTCATCATCCTAGATTGATTGACATATTTTAAATCTTATATAATTATCAATGTAGAAGGATTTGAATATGATTCTTATTAATTTAGGAAAAGCATATGACATATGATTTTCTTTAGCTATAGGTTTACATCTTGGGTATGTGATAAGGCATGTGTGAGAATATTGTTACTAGTGTTAGGGTTAGTTGGAGTGTGACATATGATTTTCTTTAGCTATAGGTTTACGTCTTGGGTAGCCCTAAATTCCTACCTTTTTGCTTAGTACTAGAATTAACCAATCATATTGAAGTTAAACCACCTTGGTGAATGTTTTTAACTGATGAGAATACTATAATTAGATCAAAGTCATCTTTAACTATGAGAAAAAAATTTAGGAATTAAATGTTTTAAGATAAGTAGAGCTTTCACTAAATATATGAAATGTAGGTTTACTAACAAGTAAAATTATTAGAATAAAGTATGGGTGGCCAAAATGTAGAGGAGCTTCAATAGTCTTTTATGATCATGTCTTCATTCTAGAAGGAAAATCTTATAAGAGTATGGTATATTTGAGGGATTGTAGCATTGAATTGTTAGGAAATATGTACAAAAATTTGATATAGCAAAGATGAAAAATACTAGATGAATGTATAACGATACTAGAAAGTGTAAAATAAAATATATTTGAAGCAATTAGATATAGTTTCAATAGTTAATTTGATAGAACATAGGTTGGGATGCTATAAACATGTTCAAAAGTAACCAATATATTTGATACTTAAAAGAGTCAATTTTTTGAAGTGAAATGTGTAAGATGTAGAGGGAGACCGAAGAAAATAGTAGACAACTTAATGAAACATGGCTTGATGAAGATTATATAACCTAACCATCTAAGGATTCTCTGTAAATAGTGTCCAACTATTGAATTAGTTCTGGTTGAATTTTTCTTATTATGTTGAGTAATTTTGAAATTATGTTTGAATTACTGATACATTATACGTATATTCTTGAATTGTGTATTTAATTAAATTTACCATGAGTAGGAAAACTTAAAGCCCTCCCTAGCCCAACCCAAGAAAAAAAAGAGTTTTCAGGATTAAATAGTCCAACTCATATGCTCTTGGATTGCTGTTGCATTGTGAGGAAAACTGATGGAGTTTGATTATTTTAATTTTTTATTCTTTTGTCTCAATCCATCGAGTTATTATCTGGCATATATTTTTTGGATTAAATAAAAGGGTAGCCCGGTGCACGAAGTTCCCACCATGCGGGGTCCCGGATAAGGATCCTTTGTACGCAGCCTTATCTTAGTTTTTGCAAGAAGTTGTTTCCAGGTTTCAAACCCATGACCTTTAGGTCACAAAACAACAACTTTATCCGTGAACTTTTGGATTAAATACTAATCATTTTTTTTTTCTGAAGATAGCAACATTGCTAAACATCCCTACATTAAACAAACAAGACACTTATGAGGTTCGTGATTTAATATTCTGTAGGATTCTTTGGAGAAGTTTTTCGTGGGATATGGAATGGTACTGATGTTGCAATTAAAGTCTTTCTTGAGCAAGATCTTACAACTGAGAACATGGAGGATTTTTGCAATGAAATATACATTCTAAGGTATATGTTGTTACATATGAGAAATTTGTGTTCCTTTCTACATATTCTTTTGTCCTGACCATATATTCCTTTCTTTCTTCAGCCGCCTTAGACATCCAAATGGTAAGATACTCACCAATTTGAATATTTGTTTATAAGCTTGCCTGTTAGCTTTTTAAAATTCTCTGATATGTCAATTGAAATAGGAAATCCCGTGTAATTTTTTTCCCCGTTTGAATTTTAGATCTAAAACTTTGCAGTTATTTTATTTCTTGGAGCATGCATGAAGCCTCCTCACCTGTCAATGGTAACTGAATATATGGAGATGGGATCTTTGTATTACCTTATACATATGAGTGGCCAGAAAAAGAAGCTGAGCTGGCGTAAGAGATTGAAAATGCTACGTGATATCTGCAGGTATGCAACGAGGAGTCATATTCAGCTGAGACCAGAATAATAATTGCTTCCAATTTATGAACTAAAAGTAATTAGTATCAGTTTGCATAGTTAATCTTGACTCAGAAATGATATGGTTCAAGAATAAAGAACCATCTGCTATTACTATCCCTATGACCTTGCAGCAGATGTTGTTAGATGATTGCTGAAATGTATTCCTAGATTATGACTTTATGAAATTATGCTGACTTGGGCTCATGCACAATAACATGATCTGCTTCTCTGCTGGTATCAGGGGGCTGATGTGCATACACCGTATGAAAATAGTCCATCGTGATCTAAAAAGTGCAAATTGCCTTGTGGATAAACACTGGGCAGTTAAGATTTGTGATTTTGGTCTTTCACGAATCATAACAGATGGCCCCTTGAGAGACAATTCATCTGCAGGGACTCCTGAATGGATGGCTCCTGAGCTCATTCGCAATGAGCCATTCACAGAAAAGTGTGACATCTTTAGTCTTGGCGTTATAATGTGGGAGCTGTGCACCCTAAATAGACCATGGGATGGCACCCCACCAGTTCAAGTAAGCACAGTTCTCTCGTCTCTTGCAGGCTCCTTGTTTAAAAGAACACCTGAAAACAATCCTCTCTTTGATCTTTTTTTAGGTGATCTATGCAGTTGCAAATGAAGGTACGGGACTGGAGATTCCTGAAGGTCCTCTTGGCAAGCTAATTGCAGGTAGTCACAAGTTGGTTTTAGCTTCGCTTTGTGTTCCGGATATACCTTAACTGCTTCTTTTACCAGCCACCTTAATATATTTCTCTTGCAGATTGTTGGGCAGAACCGGATGAGCGACCGAGCTGTCAGGAAATCCTAACCCGCCTGCTTGACTGCGAGTATACTCTATCTTGACTATTTCTAGAATTTGAATGTATAGCGAGTGTAGAACCATAACTTTCGCATCTTTAAGTTGTAAATGTTCTGTGAGTAAAAAATTTTCATACATATTTCATCTCATGCAATTGACACTTGAAGTATTCATTCTAGCATTTGAGATTGCTGAACAATCGTGCAAAATTTTGTATGATATCAGATATATGAATATAGTAAAAAAATCATCCTTGTTATGCAATCAGATGCAGCTTTAGAAGGCAGACAGTAACGTGTTTTGTCTTGGAAAACAACAATGATATAGTTCGTCCAGTTATTTTCAATTTGACCTGCCGTAGTCTTTGGTTGAGGTGTTCCTCATATGACGTTTATCGTTGAAGCATTAAAATGAAGATTGATCCTTGCCAATTGGTGAAAACCTTTACTAGTTTTTTTTATTAATTAATCAAGTATTTTTTTTTATGACAAAATCTTATATAATTTCTATTTTAAATAAAACTCGTTAAAATTTTATATTCTAAGCGTTAAAATGTTGATGTAGAGCTAATGTTGTGTCATGTGTGATACCACATTAGCGATCGCATTGAGTGGGTGTAGAAATATCATATCTAGAAGTTTCCAAGCGAAGAATTTTTTTGGTTAATTTGATTTAGGATCGAATTAGATGATCTCAGATCATGCTTTCGACACTTCACAGTGGTGTGCATTGATGTAGTATATAAAGTCATGGGATCGCCATCTCTCTTAAAATAGTGTAGGCAATAATAGATAAAACTTGAAAATATGTTCAGCATTTATTTTAAGAGTTTAATGTTCATCATTTATGTTTTTTCAAGTAACGATATAAATACACATTTAAGTTGGTGGGGGGCGATCGCCTTCCCATTTCCTCAGCGGCACCAACGACAACGACAACCGGCGTGGTCCTGCCTGCTCTGTCATCGACTCGTCACGCGTCGTCCAGAGTTCAGAACCCGAATCTACCCCTCCATCCGGTCGACGTGTATCGGCTTTGGCGAGGATAATTCAGGAAATGCACGACTCGTCGCCGAATTCATCGCCTCTGTCCTTCCGCCACCGCGCGCAGCAACCCCCGTTACGAGAAGCCCGCGATGAAGCGGATTCGACACGACTCGTGCTACGACGTCGTCGACGATGTTGACCCGGTCTCCCCGTCCACTCCCGAATCGTTTCCCACAATCAACGGCGATGATGCGGCGTCCTCGAGGCCCCACCCGCCTCATCCACGGCGGGCGCCAGCGTGCCTCCCGCCGTTCCGCTGCACGTGCCTCTCACGCGCAGCCGGCGCCTTCGCCGTCTCCCCTCTTTTACTCCCCCTCTCTCTTTCTTTGCTCATCAAACCCTAACGCCGCCGCCGACGACCAAATAACGTGAGAAAGAGAGAAGGGGATTAGGGTTTGGGAAGATGGAAGGAAGAGAGGTGGACGCGATGAAGCCGCCGAATCCGGCGCTGCCTTATCGAGAGGATTGCTGGAGCGAGGGGGAGACGTCGGTGCTGGCCGACGCCTGGGGCGATCGCTACCTTGAGCTCAACCGCAGGAACCTGCGGCAGAAGCATTGGCAGGAGGTCGCCGACGCCGTCAACTCCCGCCCGAGCGCCAGCCGCCGCCCGGCACGCACCGACGTCCAGTGCAAGAACCGAATCGACACCCTGAAGAAGAAGTACAAGGTCGAGAAAGCCCGGATCGCTTACGGTGGCGAAAGCCAGTGGCCCTTCTTCTTCCGCCTCGATGTCCTCATCGGATCCTCTCCGCCTGCCACGAAGACCCCTTCCTCGCCGCCGCTCGCCTTGCCGCTCCCATTCCACCGCAAGGGCACTCTCTTGCCTACTGCTACCGCCGTGCGCCCTGCGGAGCCAAAGGGGAAGCGGCCGGCCGCCACCGTGTTAGCGGTGGACAATCCAATCTTGAGGCGAGCGGTCGCAGCTGCCGAGGCGGCCGCGGAGGACATCAAGGATGAGGACGATGTGGGCTCTGAGTCACTGTCGAGATCGTCCTCAAGATCAGGAAGGAGTTGGAAGAAGGGAAATGAGATCCGTGAGTTGGCCAGGGCGATCTCGAGGTTCGCGGAGATCTATGAGAGATTGGAAGAATCAAAACAGAGGCAGATGTTGGAGTTGGAGAAGCAGCGAATGGAGTTCACAAAGGCACTCGAATTTCAGAAGATGCAGCTCATTGTCGACACTCAAGTACAGATTGCCAAAATCAAGCGTGCCAAACGATCGGGCGTGGGTAAGAGACGCAACCATTTCAGCTTGGTAGTTATCTCTACTTCATTCCTCATGCAAGATAAAGTTTCTGATATAATTCTTTGGTCAATTCCCAAACAATTAATTTATTTGAATTTCCAACTTTTCGTTCTTATAAATCTGGAATGGATTGCAAGATATTAACCACACTATTCTTCTTCTGGTAGTTCATCTACGTATGTGTTGTTGGTGGAGGTACTCTTTCCTTGATTTGTATATTGTTCTCATTTGAAACCTGAGTTTCACATAGAAATACCATAACTAGGTCATGGACATTACTTGATCCTCAAAAGTAACCTGACTGCAGACCTGATCCCATCATTTCATAATTTGGAAATCAATTTGTTGCAGATGATTTCTCGTTTTATGAATTTAGTTGGTTTCACAGTAATCTGAACGTAGTTATACTTAAGAGAATGCATTCAAGAAACGGAACTTACAGATTTCTCCAGTTTTGTAATTACTTTGTATATATATTCATGCTTACTTGCCATTGTGTATCACACTCTTTGAATTTAGCATTTGTGTTTCTTTTGTTTGATTTCACATTTTTTTATACTTTTAATTGGATCTGGGAAATGTTTGTTCGGACATATAACTAGATTCTGTGGGGGTTTTTAAGTGAGATACTTATGTGATACTACCCAATAATAGTCATTTAGTTCTATTTTCTTGCATGTTCCTTCTGCTGCAGCAAGAGTTTCCTATGCTCGGCATTATTTGTTTTTTTGTCTTATAATATCCTGTAATGGATGCATGCTGCATGCAAGCTTCAATCACTGTTGTTCATGTCCGTCAGCCAGTAGTACATCTGCATGATGCTATCTTATATCATTGCTACAATTTTTTTTCCTACAAGCCTACAAGTGTTTGAGATTCTTGCCAGTTTTAATAATTAAATTTTTCATGTATTTGACTATATAAAACAATGTTTGAACCGTGCATTTTTTACATCAATACCAAAATATTAAGCTACGGCGGCATTAAAAAAAAAATGGTTCCCAGATAAACTGTCTATAAAATGACACTTGTAACAATTTTTCCCTTAGTGTTTCAAATAGCCTTTGTTGGAAAAATTTTGGTCATTTTTTTGTCACCTTTGTCAAATGGATTTAAATGAGTATAGTTTCTTGCATAAAAATAATATAATTGGTGGCACATATATTATATTATCTTCTAAATGTATCTTCATTCAGTTTGTAAGTTCGTCCTACATTTTGTGGTACATTTATATATGCTCATATGTCAAGATGAATGTATTTTTTTCCTACATTCTTCATCATCAAGTTATTACATGAATCTTATTCCTCTGTTGGACTCTAGGAATGCTACACTTAAACTTTGTGGCTAATTATTTTGGTCAACAAAAGTTTGTTAGGACAACTACCATTAATGCATTAGGGCTTATCAAATTTTCTCTTGGAACAGATCACTAAAATATTCTCATTGTTTGATTGTCACATTGTTTATATCTGAATGATTGAATCACATTAAGAAGCTCAAGGAGGATATGCTCCAACTTGATGTATCTAGGTGCATATCTCATTGCACATCCGTCATGTGGCTCATCCTCAATTAATTTGTCACTCACTGGGCAACATATTTCATTGTCTTGGGTTTGAACCAGTGCATGATCGCTGTAAATCTTACAAAAGGTTGTAAATTGTGCAGTATGGATTTAGTCACACATTAGAAGTTCTAGTGTCTTTCAAGTAGTATGTATATCCATGACAGATTTTATATTTTAGTTTTGATATAGTTGAGCAAATCAGCCAGTAGTTTCATCCAAGTTATGACACATTCATTATTGAGAGCAGTAATGTGTTGTCTGGCCTAGGGATATGTGAATGAACTCTCTAGTTCCTGAGTGTTTATTCATTGCTTACTCTGGCGTTCTTAGACGGTTAACTAAGCTAAGATTTATGCTATGTCACTGCAACTTTATTGTCCATAAGAGTAAGATACCTATTCTTGAGTAAGAACACATGTATTGTTCTAATTTGTAATGTTAACAACTTCTATTACTTTTGCAACATTTTCTTTCAGATGTGTACTCACACTTTAAATTATCTTCAGACAGCTATTTGTAGGAGGGGAGGTTTTCTCTACGGGGCGCCATGTTTTGGCATGTACATCTGGATCATGCATTTTATCAAATGCTCGTCATAAATTGCGATATCTACGCTAAGATCTATGACGTCTCATGATTGTTGTTTATTAGCTCTTTCTGACTCAGGTGAACAACTGACTGTGATTTATAATGATCACTGCGATTTAATGCACCTTTTGGCTCTTCTACACAGACAATCTGTAACCTTAATCAAGTTTCTCTTCAGGCAAGTGAAGAGGATTGAATTGGCTAAAAGTTTGCATTTTCTTTTGTTAGATGATTTGTTTGATTAACTCTGCAGGGCTGAAGGATTTGTAAGGAGGTAACTAGTGTTAACCAGTAAATTTTCATTCTCACTATCCTTGATATCCTGTTTTTAGTCCAGAGACTCTATGGTGAAAAAGATGTCTGCTCAGGCTAATTCTGCTGACGACCAAATCCCATGCTGAGATCCTTAGCCGATATTAGACTTTTTTGGTCGCATCGGATCAAAAGAAAAAAAAAAAAAAAGTTAAAATAAGTATATTTTGAAAAATAAAAATAAAAATCATTAATAAGATTGTGAAAATCAACCATTAAATGACAATGAGCAAAGAAAATCTGATCTAAACTTCAACAAGATCACGCAGCTAAAATTTAGACAAAATCAAATTCGGATAGTAAATGATTAATATCGAGCAGTTCAGGGAGGTTGGCGTAGCCCATATATGACCAAAAATTAAAACTTCCAAACCATCGCATTTTTTTCTGGAACCGTACTAAATGAACCGCACTTATGAATACAAAAATTCGAATATGTTTTTTTTTTTTTCAAAAAAATGTGAATTTTCTTTTTTGAAAAAGTGTTCACAAGAAGGAAAAAAAGAGAGATTGTTTTAACAAATTTTTAAAATACAGGGAAATTTCTTTTCCCTAACCAAATAAAGGAATAGGATTCATAAATTTCAGAACGATCAATATATTAATTCTATCAAATGTTTTAGCAAACAGTTGTTGCCTGAATAATTATTTCCAGATGCAATAATGAATGTATCACCACATTGCATAGAGTGCCCTGATTTTGAAGGGCATGCAATGAATAAAATTCACCAAATATAACGAATAAGTCCTTCCAGTTGATAAAACAGAAATAAATATGTCTATGAGCATTAATGAAAGTTGGGCATAAATGGCACTGAAGAGTTTGTCCTTCGAGAAATGGTGTTGCATCAGCTTCAATCCTGAACACGTGGATTTATGTTGGCAATATTCTTAATTGGAGTCTTGGACGGACTGACCCTGGCATTAACATGAGAGAAAACATTTGAGTATTTAGTATTTACTATGTCTTTCTTCTCCATTTGATTTTGTGGGAAAGTACCTAATAGCATTTGACCCAAGAAAAAGGCCGGTGCAATTAAGTGCTGCAATTGAACTTTCAGCCTGCCAAGGATATAATAATCCATGAGAAAAATGGTCAAAAATGGAAGTGACACATGAAAACTGGGAAAGAAAAGCGTAGAATAAGATAGCCACTGGACAAGATAAGTAATTTTGGTTGGACGCTATAAAAGGTGGGAAGTTTTTGTTAAAACTCAAATAAAGACTATAACTTAAAACAGTTACATGGTTCACGTCCCAAGGATAATAAACAAGGATAATGTTAAATGACTAGAATCTAGTCAATCAGAATACACTTTGTAAGTTATTATTAAGGATATTTTAGTAATATCATCTCTATATATTAATTACATGTATTACATGTATACATTACAATTTAATTCTGGCTAGCAAGATTCTAGCCAGATAGATTTACCAATTAACAATTTCTGTCTTTGCCGAACTAGTTTCTGTTTTGGTACATGGGTAGAAGATTATGATGCATTTAGTTCATGGGAATGACTATTCTGTTCCCTATCAATTTTTATAAAATGAATAAACGATGACAAAAATGAATTGGGAATGCGCATTCCCCATACATGGACATCTTTAGTTAGTTTGTAGGATATTTCAAAAAATAGTTATTCCTACTGAATCCAATTATCCAATGAATATATACTACAAAGCAAAGGGTACTGAGAAGAGACCTATCTAGCCACTTAGGCTCGATAGACTATTTCTTATATATTACTTAACATTCTACGAGTCAAATATAAGAATTCACATAAAGCTAAATTGCGGTAAAACATGACAGACTACCTCTGCAAACTCGACAAATGATATGCAAGTAGCATTCCCCTGATCAGCCAGAAGCCTCAGGCGAGAAACCTAGAAATGAAAGCATCAAATTAGTAATGAAAAATCACCATAATCATAGTCCAATTAGAAAAATAGACTGGAAGAAACAAAGTGCTAACCTGACCACAAAGCGACTCAAAGAAATGTTTAACATCTGCTGGACTAAGCTGTAGAAAATATAGGACAATCATAAGTGACACAGTATGAACAACATGTGCACTGTATGACAAATCCAATTGCTGCTTTACCAAGCTTATTTTCTCAAATTCATGAACATAACAAGCCAGCGTCTTTGTTAGATTCAAATGGTATCTAAAAACATATATCCCTACCTGATTTATCAATATGGGTACAATTACTACTGAGAAGAACCTGCCTACCTGTTTATCAATATTTGAACAATAAACTGTCCTTGCGCATTGTTCACGTTCATCTTCAGACTGTTAAACATCAATTTCAAGTCCAGAAAGGCAATCCAAGAGCATGATAAAATAAATTATTGAGATTGAATATGCTTACACGAGGAAGAAATATAGGATTCACAGGCACAATAGGAGTCTTTGATGGAATAACCTTGACAGGATGATTACCAAGAACACATCCGTCAAGATTTAATGCTTGTTTGGCACCATCTGCAGGAACATTTAAAACAATAACCATATCATTGAGAAAGGAAAAAAAAAAACAAAGACACCAGATGAGCACAATGGATCAGTAATTAGATTGGCGATCATACTTTCATTAGCATACTCGACAAATGCAAATCGCAGGACAGAACTGCAGTCACCACATATACGGCAATCCAGCACCTACAGCATAGAAGCTGTGTAAAGATAACTAAGAAAGAAACTCGAGAACACATAAAGAAAAGCATGTGAACAATCAACAGACATGAAGTCACACCAGAAGGTATTTGAGGTATGAAAGCAGATGATATTTGTAAAACAAATGCATTCCAGTGAATATAGACATTGTAATCTTCCAAACATGAATTGCCTAGCAGAAAAAAATTCTTCATAATTATTACCAAATCATCCTCATTGGTCTCTGTGAATAGATAAAATTCCCCAAAAGAAAATTTACATATAAACCATAGGAGTAAACATAATAGAAAATTTAACATATCTACCTAAGAAAATCACATAATATGCTTCTTGCCCATTCACTTTCTTAATCTGGTTAAATTGGTATACTTGACTGATCTTGTGTGCTGCATAATCCACATATGGCCTTATTATAGAATAACATTGCCTACTAATGAGCCAAACCACAAGTTGGTTTCGCATATGCAGTATGTGGACCAATCTCAAATTATTGGAATGGCATTTATTGTCATAATTCATGGATGTGGAATAGGAATCAAGATCAGCTGAACTAGAACATTTATATCAAGTATATTGAATGGATATCCAAGGTAGACACTAGAAGACATTTTTAAACAAATACAATGAAAAAAAGAATTGTTTTTATCATATGAGATAATAAGATGAGATGCAATAATCTAAATGTAATTAACTACTTAATAATAACACATACTTAAATATCACCAAAATTCTTTTGAATCTTGAATTATTACATTCATGGGTTCAAAAGACCTGCTTGAACTACATAAGCGGACGCCTAGGCAGATTTTGAAGGACAGCAAGCGACCGACTTGTAATATTGATATTTTAATATAGATCACTTATCCTTCTAAAGATGCCCCCTTGTACAACATATGCTGCTTGCATACGCTTTTTAAAAGATTGATTACATTAACACCAGTGATATAAAAATAATATGTTGGACTCAACCATCAAGCATTTGTTCTCTATATATTACAATTAGCATTATTATGATTTAAAAAAACAATATTATGAGCAATATCTGTTATTAGTATAATTTTAATTAGATAGTAATGATAATCATAATATATGATCATCAACAAATAACATCATATTTGTTGATATATTATCAATATATTACATAAGATATAATTACTAATATACCCTTAACAATTACATAACCCATGTTTGTTAATGATAAAATACGATCTGCCAATGTATTAGAAAAACTTTTTTACCTATAGATATGGAAAATTTTTTAACTAGTATAGAATGAAATAAATAGGAACTATACATTAAGTCATTAGTAATTAAAAAGTTAATAAATAATAAAAGTCCGATATTTACTGCTTATATAGTTATATGTAGGTGATAAATAATCAACTGATACAATATGATATATAATCATCATTACCAATCTATTACACATCCAAGTGGAAAAACTTATGTATAATATTTAATACATCCAAGTGGAAAAACTATCAAACCAAAATTGATTCTCTTTGCCAATATGATGCTTTGAAACTATCAGCATCAATTCTACCATATAGCATCGTCACATGATTGCATTCATTGTAGAGTTTTGCCACAAGTATGCCTCAGTCACACGACACTATGAGCCACCTCTGACTTTGTGTCCACTTCAATGTCGCACCTCCCCACATGCCCAGGTTTTGAATTGCTTATATTGTGTTTCCTTACTGAGGGAAATGCCTTGGGAAGGATTCCCTCGGCACCTTTTTCCTTCATTTCCTCATGCAAAAATGGAGGGAAGGAAAAGTCCCAGAATTTTTTCATCAATTTCTAGACCCAAATTTGGCAAAAGTACCAATTTGGATAGAAATGTGATTTTAGTAAGATAATAATTTTTTCCTATCTTTCTTATATTTATTTTATTATTTTTCTAAGATGTTAACAAATCAATTTTAGACTCTAAACTCGAGTTCAAGCTTTCAATAAACAAGAAAGGTCACCAATAAAATGGGACCCATCCTAACCCCTTAAAGCATTCCTAGTTGCTTATGAATTGAATCTTTACCTTCTGCTCTTCCTTTAGAACAGTCACTCTAAAGTTTAAGGGTGTGCATCTATTACTATGTTGATATAGAAAACAAACACATAAATTAAGCATCCTATCTCCGACTTATGAGTTTAAATAACCATTCCCTACCCACTCCTAAGTAGGCAATTCAGGTAAAGCATTCTTTTCGGAAAAGACTTGTGTTTATCAATGGTTCGTGACGGAGTTCGAGTATAAGGTAGTGCTTAGAGTCTAAGAATGAATTTTAATTGAAAAAGATGCTTAGAGTGATATATGTTAGTTCGCAATCCTAGCATCTTCTAGGTAGCTTTCCTTGGCATGTCTCGAGTCCTCCTAGGCTCTTTGATTTCAATGTAGGAGGTTCCCTGGGGTAGATTAAGAGAGACCTACATTAAAGTAGCTTGACCTGGAAGTGGGGCAGGCTTGCTACATAGATATTTTTAGCATTTATTCACTCCACACTTGGCTACCCAACAATTACTATGTGCATGATAACTGGTACATCTTTTGGTGTGTACTTCTCCATCCTCTCGTACAAAGGAAGGGTCTTCTTGATGCTCTAACGCCCACACTGGATATGGATTGAACTATCTCACATCTTAAACCCAGCTCACATACTACTTTAATAGACAAACAAGCTAATCCTCGGAACATCCTACAATCTCAAGTGGCGAAGAGCTGACATAGAGGTGCCAAACCTTCCTGTCAATGTGAACTCTTGGAGAAGATCAACCTATTATTTCTAGAGTAACTTTTATGTATTGAGTGAAGACCCTTCCACTCGACACCATTGCATCATTAAGGCTAAACTTTAGTCCCTACTCGATAGGTGGGTCATGCAGTCAAGTTTCCTTCTACTTTTGCACTCAAGGGACAATCTTCAACAACTCCGAGAAAACCTTTGCATGCTTCTATTACCTTTGAGGCTTTCCTTGGCCTGTAAATTATGACACGAGTTTAGAATTCTAGCTCTTCAAGTGTGCTATCTCACTAATGACTTAAGCTCCCGGGAAGGAGACCTTCGCACTTAAGTTGCGCAGGAAAGGCAAAAAGCCAATCCAAGAGAACAATAAAGCTTCATAAGGTCTTCTCGTCAAGTGTGGGTAGTCTGTTTCTTCACATACATGGCAATTTCAGTTAGTCTTTCTCCAAGATAGTACCCAGATCATTATGCCTTTCGTGTGGGTCAAAACTTACCCGACAAAGAATTTTGCTACCTTAAGACCGTCATAATTACAACCGCCATTGGGGCTTGTCATCAGCTCCCCTATCACCAACTTTCTTGACCTTATGATACTAAGCAGGTGTCAACTCCCATACATGTTCTTATGACTTTACAAACACTTATGTTTTTAGTAAAGTCTCTATGATTTTATTAAACAATCGCCATGGTCAGTGTGATCCCCTTTTTGCATCCTTCTTTTGTTTCCTTCTAAAGAAAAAAGGAGGTCGCTTCAAGGAAAGGCAAACTAGAGAAATATGTCCTTATGCTTTCCTAATAAATTTTTTCCCATCTCACCTCTTTCCCTAATTGTTCCCTCTCTAGTTGCAAATATATCTTAGTGTGAGTTTGTAGGTTGAATTTTGACAAAATATCTTGATTCTTCCATTTTGTGATGATACTGGCTAATATCATTTGGATTTAGAATGATTTTGGACTTTCTATTAAATTTGTAAAAAATTGCATATTCGCATTCATTTTCACAATAAGAAACATATGGACTTCGCTAATTTGAATCCAACTTGATCAATCAGGACCAATCAATTATACATATTGTAAATTGTGTACTATACCAATTCAATAACAAAATAATAAAAGGCTAGTAGCATACCAATAAGTTCCAACCATAGTAAATTAACATTATACCACCTACATGATTGCACTAGAACATTGAACATAACTCCTAAAAGCATTAGTAGAGTACATGATTTCAAAGAAAGAGTTGGATTCAAGGATTTTCCTAATTGCTTGACAATACAATATATTCAAGGATTTTCCACTTGGAGTAAAAATTCCGAGCATGATAATGTTTGTTAAAGCTATAAGGCTCTATGTCCATTGGTCTAACATGGACAAATGTGGTGGTCGATTATATAAATGTAAATTGAACTCTTTCCTAGAAGCTATAAGTGGTTGATCCATCAATCTTAACATGGTATAACAGCAAAAGGCGAGCTTCAAATCAATTTGTACCAAAAAAGGGCCCATACCCCTAAATCTTGATGGGTGCAAAGGGCGTGTTGAAGGTAAGAGGCTCCATGCCAATTAGTCCATCAAACACAAGTGTGATAGTCCATATATAAGATCGAGTTTCTAAGATCAGCAGTTAGACAATCAACTTTAACCATGTTCAAGCTTATTTGTTTATTTATCTAATTTATTCAAGCTAGTTTATTAAAAAGCTTATTAAGCTCAAGCATTTATTGAGCACAACTAGCGGCATGGTTTTATTTGGAACTTTATTAAATCAATGATCCAATAAATAGAAGACATATTGTTACATGATAATTTGAATATGAAGTGTCTAAGATATTAAAAATAATAGATTTAATATTAATATATAAATAACTTGCATGTATACTCTTAATATGTTTGAATTTAAAACTTTATAATAAAGCATTAGTCAAGTTGGTAAATAATAATGTTCGCGAAGTGTTCACAAGTTTTATTCATGAATATTAATGAGAATAGCCCACAAATATTCAAGCTTGTTTGTCAAATATATTTTTTTAAATGAACATATACAAGCTCTTATTGAGTTGAATATATTGTTGAGTTGAATATCAATTTTATTCATGATTATACGTTGACTCTTCATCAAACTTTGCATTGCATGAAATGGTTTTTTCCAATTAGGATTTAAGTGGACATCTCAATAATGATGGATCACAAAACCAAACTCCCTCTACACATAGTTATTAAAGGCGCTCGCCTAGCTGTGCCTAGGCGCTTCGCTCACCTGGCTATGGCTAGGCGCTCGCCTGGATGTGCCTAGGCACTCCGCTTGCCTGGCGCACCCTGACGTTTTTATTAAGTATAATAAGGCTTTGAGGCGTTGATATGATATGCATAACACTATTGATCATATTTCTTTTGATGAGATAGACGATAGTAATGAATGGTTGATGAGAAGATTGAATGATTTAGTATTTGATGATGACAATTTAACTTGGAGTGAAGTTGGAGCTTCTGGAATTGGTGAAGATGGCTACCGTTTTAGATCTCGAGATTCATCTTCTTCAAAAGAAGCAAGGACAACTACATCAAAAAGAACTAAAAGAAATCTTCTACAAGTCAACTTATTGATGAAGAGGAAGAAATCTATCTTGAGGAAACCAATGAAGATTCGGCTATACAAATCTGAAACATCTGTTGATGATGATAATGATATGATTGAGGAAGATGATGAAAATTTTTCATGTGTAGATATTTGAAATTTTTTAAAATTTGAATTATGCATATAATGCATTTATTTACTAGTGAATTTTATATTTATATTATCGTTTAACATTTTATGGACTATAATTTTGTTAGTGAAATATTTTGGCAGAAATTCTTTATATATGTTTGACTTGTAAAAAATTATACCCAAAGCGCCTTAATTCGGTAAGGCGTGCGCCTTTGTGTTGTGCACCTTAGGCCCCATAGCATCTATGTGCTTTTGGGTGCCTCACGTCTTAAATAACTATGCCTCTATACTTTTTATAAGCTTCTAACTAATAAAAGCATTGCATAGAATCCATCATTCTTAACATCAGGATTGGAAGGGCCCATTTAATTTTTAAATCACAGCGAGCAATTACCAATCAAACATAAAACATATAGACAAATCTTCATAAGGAAGGTATCATTAATGATTGTCTATACTTGTCTCGCACACGCACACATACATTTCTTGAAGAGAGATTGTTATAATAATATAAAGTGATAGGCATTTGCAAGAGAGACAAAAATTGAAGTCCCTTTCAGAAACATTTTCTGGCAATGGAACTTTGCTTGCATAGTTCAAAAATAGCTAAGAAAAGAAGACATACAAACACTTATATAGCAATGATAAGTGGAGTGACAAAGAAAAGAAGGCTAGAACCTTTTCGTTCTACACTTATGGAAACAGAATAATAATGATGCAATGGAAGCATGAGCTAAATCGCATATCAAAAATAGGAAGCTTAAAATCCTTCCAAACAAAAGCAAATATACAGTGGAATTATAAAGAAAATGAACGGATGAGGGTAACAGAGGCAAGCCAAATAACATGTCAAAAATAGGGGCCTTTATGAATAAGAACAATCACTTATCAGTGTGATGGAGAGAAATGAGGTATAGAAATTAATAATATCATTGGTACAATTATTTCTTCTTCTCTTAGCCAAACTTATTCAACCCAAGGGCTAGGTTGAAGTATGAGATGAGGAAACCATGATGAAGAGATTTTTTGATCATGAAAACAGATATCAGATGCACTTGGGGAAGACAAATTGAAAGGAAAAAAGGAAGGCATAGTAGCTAAAACCTGAATAAGGCAAAGCGACAAATATTGCAGCTTTTTGGAATAAACAAAACTACAACATGATAATTGTGGTCTGGAATATTTTTATCCATAGTTGTTACAAACATAAACTTGAAAAAAAAAAAACTCAAAACTACTTTCAAGTTGAGGCTCCCACCATGTTAGAGCTTTCTCAACAGGAACAAAGTACAACGAATGTAGGAGGGTGCACAGAAGCATGTATTGTTAGGACAATAAGCATACATTTCTTCTGATCACAATATGCAAACATACACACTTTTTTAGTTGTTCTAAGAGTTAAGTACATAGTGGTCTAGTCTCTGTCAAAATGGATGAAATCAACAATGTAAATTCATATAGCCAATGTATAATAATTAATTTCCAGTGAATGTAATCCTGAAAGCGCGAGGTGACAGATATAGTAACTTATTGTCTTAGTGCAATTGAGGGAACTTACTTTCCCGCAGCATCTAAATGATTCAACAAGCTGCTCTTCAGTGATCTGAGACGACGGATGTAACAAGAGTCAGAAAAATACAGGACTATTCCTTCAAGCTACCATCTCACTTCCGTAACATATTTGTTGGATACAAAAACGCGTACAAGATTATGAGGTATGAAGTTACAGCCTGCATACCTGCTGGTCAAGATTAGAAACAAAGACAGTCCTCCTGACAGAGTCTCCGTATTGAGCCATAGGAATTCTGTCGAACCTATTACGCATATCAAGCAAACTGTAGTTTCTCTGCGGGAAAGAGAAAAAAAAAAAAAATCGATTACGACAGGTAGGTTTCCCCTTTCCTCCAACTACGGAAGATTAGGTCCGGATCAGGGGACCGTGATCGCATCGCGCTCACGTCCAGAACACAATAAGCATGGCCAAGAATGCTCGTACCCGGCGAGGAGTTGGATGATCGGAGGCCCCGGCTAGGGAGTCGCGAGGGACGTACACCCGGTGCTGATCGGGCGGCGAGGAGAGACCCGGCGGCAGTAAGGAGGGGGGAACGAACTCCTCGGCGGAGGGGTTCAGGCCGGAGAAAGGCGAGGCCGAGCGCGTCTGAAATCGCTTCCGTGCGGTCAGATCGGCCATCTTTCGGAGCACGACGAGAGGAGAGCGAGAGGGAAACGATGGAGGCTGGGAGAGGGGGAGATGGCCGTGGCTGTGGGGGAGGGTAATGGAATGGGAATGCGACAAAAAACGCGGAGGGGGAAGGGATTTGAGAGATATCGAGAAGTTTCCGTTACAAAAAGGCGCGTGGAGAGATGGACAGTGTTGGGGGTCGTGGAGGGAGAAGGGAGGGAGGGAGGGGAGGCCGGAGCCGCCTCCCACAAGTTCATTGATTCCATCGCGAAGAAGGAGAAAGTACTGAATACTTGACTTTTCTGACTTCGGTATTGTTTTTTTTTTTTTTTTTTTTTTTGAGCGCGCGTTCTCTTAGCGCCTCCACCCTCCGGAGGAGATGTACCGGTTACACAATGCAACGACTAGACGCGTGCATTTGAAATTTGAGAAAATTTCACCGAACCCCTCGAAGTTCACTTTGTTTCAAAATACCACCACTTTTACACCTTCAAAAATAATAAATTCACAGAAAGTTTCAATTTTTGATTTTTTTTTTCTCTTTTAATAGTCAAAACATTTCCTTAGTTCGACTACACATATTTATCTCTTTAAGTAGTGTAACGACACAAATTTTTTAAAATGATAATATTTACTCTTTAAAATACTTTAGAAAGGTGTTATGGTTGTTTGAGGTTTTAAAAGAAAGTGTTTCACACAGACCACTTTTGGAAAATGCTCAATGTATATATATATATATATATATTTGTCAATAATTAAAAATGCACCTTTTTTATTATTAAAAAATTATTTTAAAACAATATTCTATTCTAAAAATATTCGTATTTCAATATTATTATAATAATCATGATGATAGTTGCCAAATAAACTAAAAGTATTTCAACTTAATTAAAATGATTATATAGGTAACGGCTACTACATTAAAATACTATTTAATGACTTAATTAAAATTGATTTAACTTAATTAAAATTAATTTAATATTATAATAGTTATAATCAACATTCCCTTTCTCATCTATATCTATATGCAACGTTTTTCTCTTTTCTACATACAAATCATTCTTTTTTCTCTCCTACATATAACATGGTACTAGTTTTTAGTTTATACCAGCCAGTACAAATGTGATGCTAATCTTTAAAGATCAACACCATGTTGGTGCTAACTAGTGCTAGTATTGATCTTTAAAAATCAATATCATATTGATCATAACTGGTGCTGGTTTCAAACCAGCACTGATGCTGATCTTTAAAGACCAGTACCACGTTTGATGCGGTGGTAAAGGGGGCTTACCAAGTATGAGTCAAATGTTGGAGTGTGTACTGAAAGCCTAAGCTTTGTAAACATTCATTATGAATAAAGAATCACATTTGGTCAAATTGTCTACATTTAGTTGTAGTTGTTCAATTAATTTATATTGTAGATAACATAGTATGTGGTGTCACATGCAGAAGATAATGTTATCAGTACCTTATAAATTATAAACAGTAGCTCACGACCAAAATGGAAAGGAACAAACCATTAGAAGGTCGTAGTGTAATTAGGTATTAGTTTATCTTGACTATATAATTACACTAGTACACTCAGAGTGTATTGAGTAGGACCATTTGAGGTCGTTTCTTTTATACTGACTTTATAAAGGAACAAAGACCTCAGTTATTATGGAAGTGTATGCTCTTAATCCTAATATAATAACAAGCACATATGTTTGATATTTATTTCTTTAATTTATCAATGGGTGAGATTTAGTTCGATGAATCAATAAACCCGATAAGTTGGGAAATGATATCACTTATAGTGTGTGTTGTTGATTATAGAAGGAAACTGTGTCCTAGAGATACTAGGTTGATAATGTCCTCAAGAGGAGCTCATAAGGATTGTCATGTTAAACCCTGCAGGTGGACTTAGTCCGACATGATGATAAGGTTGAGTGGTACTACTCTTGGATTTAGATATTAATTAAATGAGTTGTCAGTAACTCACTTATTTAGTGGGCATTCGATATCTTAAACACAGGAAGACTAACACACTCATAATAAGAAGGAGCCCAAAAATGTAATTTGGGATTGGTGCGGTAGTTCAATAATAGTTCTCTAGTGGAATGAATTATTATTGATAAAATTAAGTTGTGTGTTCGGGGCGAACACGGGATGCTTAATTTTATCAGGAGACCAAAACCAATTCCTCCTCTCGGTCCCTATCGTAGCCTCTTATTTATAGAGTACTATACCCACCTATACCCACCTTCTGTACCCACCAATAAGGGGCCGGCCAAGCTAGGGCCGGCCTAGGTATAAAATTGGGTGGCCGGCCCTAGCTTGAACCCAAGCTAGTAGGGGCCGGCCAAATTAAATTATAAAGGAATTTTAATTTTAATTTTTATTATGTGGAAGAAATAATTTATTAAAGAGAATTAAAATTAAAATATCTTTCTTGTAAAAGATCTACAAAAGATTAAAGAAAGAGATTAGATCTCTTTCCTTATTTGTAGATTGGTGAGATATTTTATTTTCTCTTTAAAATTATTCACATGTTGATAAAATTAAAATTATAGAAATTTCTTTTTATCAACAATGAAGAGATTTTTTGAAAAGAAATTTTATTTTTTAAAATTTCCGGAAACAAATTAGGAAGTTTTAATTGTTGACTGAAACTTGTCCAATTTGTTCTTCATGATATGGCCGGCCACTTGAATTTAATTGGGGAAATTTTATTTTATTTTTCTCAATTAAATCATGTCAAGGAAATTAAGGAAATTTTATTGTAATTAAATTTCCTAATTTACCTAGGCCAAGGAATATAAAAGAATGGGTGAGGGTGCCTTCATGAAAAACAATCTATATTATTTTCTCTCCCTCTTTTCCTTGGTGTTGTGGCCGGCCATCATCATTTCCCTCTCTTCCTTTTGTGGTGTCCGAACCTCTCTCTTCCATTGGAGCTCTTGTGGTGGCCGGATACTACTTGGAGAAGAAGAAGAAGGAGAGAAAGCTAGCATCTCTTGGAGCTTGGTTGGTGTTTTGATCTTCTTCCTTGGTGAAGCTTCTTGATTGTGGCCGAACCTAGCTAGGAGAAGAAGAAGGTGGTTGGTGGTTTCTCATCTCGGAAGATCGTTGCCCACACAACGTCCGAGGTTAGAAGAGGAATACGGTAGAAGATCAAGAGGTCTTTCTAAAAGGTATAACTAGTAATTTTTCCTTTCTGCATCATACTAGTTATTTTTAGAAATAATACCAAATACAAGAGGCTTACGTTCTAGAATTTCGAATATGTTTTTCGATGTTGTGTTCTTTTGTTTTTTCTTTTCCTTGTGATTTGATTGTTCTCTTCGGTTAACCTAAAGTTATTTTAGGAAATTAAATATTAGATTTCTATAAAAGGTTTTGTCTAGTCGGTGGTGGTTGCTCCCATATCCAAGAAGGCCGTGTGCCTCGCCACGTCAGTACTGGGAACCAATTATGGAAATTAATATTTAATGGAATTAATAACTTAAGGTGGTTTGGGTCGAACGTGTTAAGTTCCGCAGGAGATCCAAGTCAAAACCTAAAAGAACAAATAGATTAAGTTTTGGATCAAACGTGTTAAGTTCCGCAGGCGATCCAAAATTTAATTTAAAAGAACACATGGTAGCTAGGAAAAGGTTCAGACCTTTGTACAAAATTTTTGTACAGTGGAACCTCTAGGTTTTCCGAGTAGCAACCAACATCAAAGGCGGGACAACAATCGACGTGGAGGTCCAAGTCAAGGCCGTCAAATGCAAGAAGCCACCAGGTCACCAAAGTTGGCCGAGCAGGTGGTAACAAGCTGACTGAGCCTAAAGGGTCCGTTCGGCTTGTTAAGCAACTGCCTAAATTCTATAATAAAAACATGAGGATTAAATTCCATAATTATAGAAAATTTATAATTAAGTCCAAAATAAATTCTGACTCGTAAAACATAATATAACATTAAATTTATCATACGAGAAGTAAAAAATGTTAAGTCTAAGAGCCAAAATAACAAATAAAAATGCTAGTTATCATTAAGCAACCTCAGCGGTGAGAGTTTCAACAGCAGCTCGGGACGCACTTGCTCCACCGGTCGAGGCCTGCAGTTGCTTATTATCATGTTTGAGAAAGACCAGCCTCTGACACAATGCCAAACTCTCCACCTAGTACTGCAAAAAGTATGAGTTACAGCGACACAGTAAAGGAGAATAACAACTCTTAGAAAATATACCATGGTGGATTTTTATGTGAAACCGTCAGCCAACTCCCCGGGTCGGATGGTCATCGCCCTGCTCTGAGCGTTCGCCCAAGTCTGAGCCAGAGAATCATGGAGGTAGATTGTGTGCTTGGGCGATCGAGGCATGTCATCGTTAGGCGAGCGCTAGGTGTTAGTGGGCAAGAAGATAAAAGCCAAGATGTGCCTATGGTTGACCGGATCGGAGGATTCTGAAGTCGCTTAACCCTTGTACTTCGACTTCATAGGGCGGATGGTGGAGGATGGAGTCTCTAGAGCGACCGACAGGGGAAAGAAGGAAATCGACTCTACTAAAAGTGCACCGGTCAGCAGCTCGAGCACTAATGGAGTACGGTCAGATGAAGTCGGTGTCGGTAGAGGAACTGTCCTCTCAAGGTGGTAGAGGACAAACTCTCACCCCGCTTGGTGGGGGTTAGGAAGTAGGCACTTCCATGGCCGCCTGGGTTGAGGCTCCCAAGTAGGAGGTGTTGAACCCCGTGGTTGTTTTGATGTGATCAACCAAGTTAAGTTAGGTCCTGCTTATTATTTGATCCCTATGTCTAAGTGTGCAGGAACTTAGGAGCGCAAGAAGTCGAGCGGAAGACGCAGTTAGCGAGAAGGACGGCACGGGAAGGGAGCCGACGGGCTCGGTGCGTCCGAAGGACGAGAGAGCTGCGGAAGAGTACTCCGGTGGACGAGAAGAATGTGTACAGCGTTCGAGGGACGAGAAGCCGGGATGGAAGCCTGTTCGAGGAAAAGATCAGAAGATGGGTTCGAGTGAGCTCTATTCCGGATAGCGGAGATCACCCAAGCAAACGAAGCCAGAGCGAAAAAGACTCGGACTGAGGTGAGCTGAAAACGGAGCAGAAGGCTCGGACCAAAAGTTAAACCTGAGTTGACTTTCATGTCTGGGTGCCCGAATAGCCCGGACCTCAGGGCCCGGAACAACCCGGGGCGCCCGGAGTTGGATTTTGACCAGATTGAGTCAAAACTCGATCTGAACATTGGGGGATAAAATTTTATCCCCCCAGGGCGTCCAAAACTCTTCAGGGCGCCCCGACCAAGGCTATAAATAAAGCCTTGGTCCAGATCATTTTATTAATTCAAGCAATCAACTTTATATTCATTTCTAGCAATAGTTCTGGGCTTTTAATGTATAAAAGGCTTCTCCGCCTTCAGAGAAGGAGATCGTTAGTGCGCTTTTCATCGTCTTGGATTAACAACCATCTTAGTTGTAACCAAGTCAACTTCTGGTCTTCTCTGATTCTTTTTGTCTTATTACTTTATTATTATTGCTATTTATTTTGAGTTGAAAGTCTTGAGGAGGGTATCTTTAATTTTGCAGGCAATTCACCCCCCTCTTGCCAGCCCTTGCTGTGCCAACAAGTGGTATCAGAGCCCGACAGTCTCAGAAGGACTAACCACCGACTGAAGCACAAAGATCAGGATGATGGCCGGCGCGAGCATTCATCCCCCGAAATTCGACGGAGACTTCGCTACTTGGAAGCGAAAAATGGAGGTATTTTTTAAAACAGAATTTGATATCCTTTTAATAATGAAATATAGATACACAACGCCAAAAGACAAAGAAGAATACAACTGGACGAAGAAGGAGCAGGCCGATTTCGTGGCCAACGGAAAAGCGGAATTTCACTTGCTCAGCGTTCTGTCGCCCCAGGAGGTAAGTCGGATCGGAAGCTACGACTCCGCCAAAGACCTTTGGGACAAATTCCTGGAGCTCCACGAAGGCACCTCAGAAGCAAAGCTAGCGAGGCGCGACATCCTTCGGACCCAGTTAACGAACCTCTGGATGAACAACAGCGAGAATGTAGCGCAACTCCAGGCAAGAATTAAGGAGTTGATAACTCAACTGACCAACCTCGGAGAACCGGTAAAGAACCGAGACTCTATCCGGTATGCACTCAACGCCTTCCCAAGAACTCCAGAGTGGGTGCTATTAGTAGATGCTTATTACATCTCTAAGGACATTGAGGTAAGTAGTTTAGAAAATTTATTCTCTACATTTGAACTTCACGAGTCTCGAATCGCAGAGCCTAAACAAATGGAGAAGATGAACCTCAATATTGCCCTACAAGCCGAAAAGGATGATCCCGATTCTGAAGCATCGATCGACGAAACTGAAGCGGCTCTTCTGGTAAGAAAATTAAATAAATTTATTAAAACTAACAAATTTAGATCGTAGTCAAAAAAACATCAATGCTATAAAAAGACAGTTCGATGCTACAATTGCAACGGGGAAGGGCACATTAAGGATGACTGCCCCAAATTAAAGAAAAAGGACAAGTCTCAGAGACCGATATCCACTAAACGCAAAAGTTTGAAGGTCACTTAGGATGATTCTTCATCATCCAAATCAGAAGTCGAAGCCTTCTTAGGAGTAGCACTGATGACCAACCATCTCTTTAAAGATGACTCTGACTCAGAGATGAACATAGATGAAGAGGGAGGATCCTCAGAAGAAGAAGAAAGCTGCGACGAAAGGGGAGCATCACCAAGAGAGGTAAGTAAGGTACGTGATCTCACCCCTACTTAGTCATTTAAATTTATCAAAGTGCTTACGAAAGATCTAGCAAAATTAGAAAAATAAAATGCTGAATTGAAATTAAACCTAACAAAAGCATGCCCACTAGAAATGTATGATAATTTAAAATTAGAAAATGAAAGATTAAAAATTGAAATTGAGAAGTTGAAAAATAATCATGCATGCTTAAATAAATTTCCAAAATCAAAACTAAGAACTTTTGGAAAATTAAATTAGTATATTAGAAAACATCAGGGACAACTTAGGAAAGTTTCAAGAAACTATATACCCCCTAAGTTTCTGATTAATCCAGTAGAAAGGAACCTTTACTGGGTTCCAAAACCATTTCTAGATTAAATTTAAAAGTTAAAGGCTTTCAATGAGAAATTTTAACAGTGAATTTCCTTATGAGAGTTTGACTAGAAAGTGATTGTTGCTCCAATAACCATGAAGGCCTAGTGCCTCGCCACTGTCTGGAAGCCAAATATAAAAATGAAATATTTAAGTAACTTTCTTGAAAAGCATTAAAATTAGAATTAAATAATGCTTGTAAAAGTTCTTCAAATATTTTTTTGAGAAAATATTTTTGTTTAAGTTATTTTTTTTTAAAAAAAAATCTATACTTAGAGTTAGAGAAATTCTCCTGTGAATTTTTTTTTTAACTTAAAATTTTTTTTTGGAAAATCTTTAAAACTATTTTTGCCTAAGTTAAAAAGTCCTCTAAAAGTTAGAATCTTTTTTACTTAAAATTTTGGATTAACTTAGAATTTTTGCGAAATCTTAAGGAAATTTCTAGAAATCTTTTTGAAAATAACTGATTTTGTACTCAGAATTTTTTTTTTAAACTTTCTCAAACATATCTATATTTTCAAAACCCTTACCTTATACTTTTTTACCCCATTTTTTTTGCTATGATCAAAGGGGGAGAAGTAGGTATACAAGTTAAGCGGAAGTTAGGAAAATTAACAAATTAAACTTTTTTTGGTATTGCAAATTTCTTTTTGCAATTTTTTTTTTGCTTAAACTTTTAGTTAGTAATTTCTTTCAAATTACTATTTGTTTTTATACCCTAACTTGAATTTGGGTTGATGCACATGAAAAATGGGGAGATTGTTGAACCTCGTGGTTGTTTTGATGTGATCAACCAAGTTAGGTTAGATCCTGCTTGTTATTTAATCCCTATGTCTAAATGTACAAGAACTTAGGAGCGCAGGAAGTCGAGCGGAAGACACAGCTAGCGAGAAGAACGACATGGGAAGGGAGCCGACGGGCTCGGTGCGTCTGAAGGACGAGAGAGCTGCGGAAGAGTACTCCGGTGGACGAGAAGAACGTATGCGGCGTTCGAGGGACGAGAAGCCGGGATGGAAGCCTGCTCGAGGAAAAGATATGAAGATGAGTTCGGGTGAGCCCTATTCCGGATAGCGGAGATCACCCAAGCAAACGGAGCTAGAGCGGAAAAGATCCGAACCGAGGCGAGCTAAAAACAGAGCAGAAGGCTCGGACCAAAAGTCAAACCTAAGTTGACTTTCATGTCCGGGCGCCCGGACCTCCGGGCGCTCGGAACAGCCCGGGGCGCCCGGAGTTGGATTTTGACTAGATCGAGTCAAAACTCGATCTGAACATTGGGGGATAAAATTTTATCCCCCAGGACGCCCGAAATCCTTCCGGGCGCCTCGACCAAGGCTATAAATAAAGCCTTGGTCTAGATCTTTTTATTAATTCAAGCAATCAATTCTGTATTCATTTCTAGCAATAGTTCTAAGCTTTTAGTGTGTAAAAGACTTTTCTGTCTTCAGAGGAGGAGATCATTAGTGCGCTTTTCATCGTCTTTGATTAACAACCATCTTGGTTGTAACCAAGTCAACTTCTGGTCTTCTCTGATTCTTTTTATCTTATTACTTTATTATTATTACTATTTATTTTGAGTTGAAAGTCTTGAGGAGGGTATCTTTAATTTTGCAGGCAATTCACCCCCCCTCTTGCCGACCCCCACTGCGCCAACAGGAGGTACCCTCTGAGCGAAGTCTTTTTCTCTGTTGATGCTGGAGTAGTGGCTCGCCTGAACCCGCCAAGTCGGTCGGTACTGATTCAAATGGTACGACCATAGGGACCATGGTAGGCCACTTGGAAGGTAACTCGCCAGTGGTAGCAGCTGCACTACTTCCTACCGCTCGGCTCGCCTCACTAGTCTGATCAGCTGAACTTCCAACCAGTGCAAGCCCACGGTTCTCCAACTCGGCAACTCTACGAGCGTTGATCTCGGCTGTGGAGAGCTTGCTCTTACCGCTCAGCAGGGACTTCAGCATGACTTCGACTGCAAAAACGAAAGTGAAATCAGTTAGATTCTAAGGTGACATAGGAAGAAATAGTTTACCCAATGAGCTGGGCTGCCGTGAGCGAAGGGGACTCGGTCCAAAAATGTATAGGACGCCTTTATGCAGCATCTTATGTATATAATATTTTTGATCTGCAAGATGAGCAGCCGCCTCGAGGTAGGTTGTCTCCCAGCAATACTTGCGCAGTGCATGAGGTTTCATCAACTCCATTTACCAGCCGGTTAGGAATGATGGCCGCTTGGGAAGGCGAACAAAAAAGTAATGCTCCTTCCAGTGTTTGTTGGAAGAAGACATCTTATCAAAGAATACAAAGCCCCCTCAGGCCTATATCAGAAAGGTCCTATTCTCGGAAAGCTTAAGATAGTAAAAGTAATAGAAAATGTGAGGGATGAGCGGGACGTCGTATAGGTGGAACAAGATTACCGCTCCACACAAAAGCCTAAAGGAGTTCGACACTAACTGGGGTAGAGGAATATGAAAGTATCTATAAACTGCTGAGAAGAAGAGGTGGATTGGAATGTGCAGACCGACCAAAAATTGATCCTTAAAAAAATTAAGGCAGCCATCCTATGGTGTGTGTGGGTATGCATCGGTAGTAGGAATGATTATTTGGTGGTCATCAGGAATATTGTAAGACATTTGCATCTGCGTTACTTCATCGCCGTTAAAATCAGACTTGGTGGATGTATACCACAAGCCGACGACAGGCGGAGGAGGAGGAGGAGGAGGAGAGGTGGCTATGGAGAAACAACAAAAAGCAGAAGTAGGAAGGTCGACGAAAATCAAGAAGCGGATGAAGAACAAGGGGAGAAAAAGATTATTGTAAAATATCGCCGATGAGGAACGACGAAAAAGAAAAGCAATAGAAAGTGTGTGTGAGGAAGAGAAGATGCGGTGAAGAAGGTGAACGACGTGAGTAAGGGTTTATAAATCTGGATTGTTCTGAGCCATTTGATCAAGGGCTATGCAAAACAAGGCCAAAATTTGACCGTGGAATTCAAAGCGACGCTTTTTACATCAACCGTGGATATCCGCCATCACATCAAACGTGCGATAGCAGAAAGTGGGACACGTGGTGCCTGTGACAGAGAAGCATTAATGAGGCTTAATTAAAGGGCGTGGGCAGCATGCTCGACATTAATAGCAGGAGATTTACACAGTCTTCAAGAAATTGAGATGATGTCAGCGGCCATTATGAAAGACTCACTCGGCAAAGGAAGCGGCAAGAAGTTAGAAAAATCGCCAAGTGTCATCACCAAACATCCTGATCTGCAAAAATATTTGACTTATAAGTGGTCAAGCAAAGACATGGTCACATAATGGCTCACTATAGAATAATCATTTCGTCTCATAGTCGAACGACGACTCTAAACCTATGGCAGAATGCAACTTCAAATTCATCATAGCCGAGCGGTGACTCTAAACTCATGACAATAAGTGAATGTCGAGCGACGACTCTAAGTCTATTTCAATAAGTGCTAACCAGGTGATAACTCTAACTCAGAGCGGGGATTACCTGCAATACTTATTATAGCCGAGCGGTTGTTCCAAAATCGAGAATGCCCAATCGACCTAGGAGGTCACCAAAGACGCTGCTCGTCCAGTCAGTCAGACTTACAGCCTCCTTCGACTAAACTTGAGAGGAAGACTTGTGATGCACTGGTAAAGGCAGCTTACCAAGTATAAGTCAAAGGTGGAACAGTAGCCAACGTGGAGGTCTAAATCAAGGCGGTCAAAGTCAGAAAGCCGCCTGGTCGCCAAAGTTGGTTGAGCAGGCGGCAACAAGTCGACTGGGCCTAAAGGGTCAGTTCGGCCCAGAGGTTCGTCTAAGCAAATCGCTCATCTAGCCGGGTCGACTATAGAGAGGACATTAGAGGATTAACTGTGACGACCCTACAAAGGCTAGTATGGCCGGAACGCATGGCCAATCGCGCGAAGAACTGCCTACCAAGCCGAGCGACTGTGGAGAAGAACAACTGAGATTGGTCGTGAAGGGAATCCCAGCTGAGCGGCTCCTCCACTCAGCCAAACAGTGGAACCCCGTGCCTAGCTCATTGTATCCTTCTAGGAGTTGATGCCGCTGATAGCAGGGTATGGTTAACATGGAAATTGTACAATGGAAGCTTCCACTGTCATGTTAGAGATTTGCATGCCTGTTAAGGAATAGTGTCAGAGACACTTTTCTGATATGTCATTTCATAGAATAGTTGAGAAAACGTGCACGTACCTTGAGAAGCATGCACGTTTGCTATTAGAGCACTATATAAAGGGGGGGGGGGGTCCATGCACCGGTGGAGATATGCATTATTCGTGCTAGATCTCCTGTTGTTGCTACAGTTCCTTACCGTCTTTTCTACTATTCCGTTGATCGACTTGAGCATAGAAGGGCCAACGCCGGGATCCCTTCCTTGGCCCGACATTGACATTCTTTGTGTTACAGAGCAAAGTGGTGTGTTCGCCCAGTCAACCGAGGAGCCAGATCCCCCAACTAGCAATCTTCATCATTTTCAAATAGGATCAATAGTAGTGCTGACTTGTGTTGGTTTCAAACCAGTATTGGTGCTGGCTAGTGCTAATTTCAACCCAACATTGATGCTGGTCTTTAAAGACCAGCACTGGCTAGTGTGGTGCTAGTTTGAAACTAGCACCAATGTTGGTACTGGTTTAGGGCCACACCAGCTGGTGCTGGTCTTTAAAAACCAACACCACGTTGGTGTTGGGTGGTGCTGGTTTGTACAAATCAACACCACCTTGTATGCAAGAGATAGAAAAGAGTTGTTTGCATGCACATGAGAGGGGGAAATAAATAAAAAGAGTTTTTATCGCATCAAATCATCCACATATGATATTACCCATGATCGCCCATATAAGGTTCTACGGGGTATTAAAATTTTATACACACACACACACACACACACACACACACACACACGAAAATGTAGCCTGCACACCCTTAGGGGAACGACCATGGACAACATTCGATGTGGGCAATCTGATGCGACTTCTTCTCTCAACTGTATGCAATAACTTTTTTCTTTTTTCTCTTAAATTAAAATAAAATTCTCTATTCTCTCTCTTTTGATTGCACACAATTGTTAGTATATAATATTTATTATTATAATATAAGTTTATTATTATATAAGGGTATATTAGTCTTTTATTATTATTTTTTATTGTCTATTTATATTTTTTTGCCTTTGTAAACCTAAGTTTTGAAATATAATTTTGCTAGCCTCCATTTGCGGCTACCTCTTTCTTTCATTCGTTTTGTTACCTTTTACATGCTATTTGCATTTTTGTTTTGTTCTCATGGTATCAGAGCCAATCCATCTCCTCATCTCCTCTTTTGGTGAATCGTGGAATAGTTTTATTTTCAGAATTCTATGAGGCGTCTGTAGATGAATTGTATTTTCTTGAGTTTCAACTGTTGGATCTCCACTACAAGAAATTTTGGATTCAACAACAGTTTTTTACCGTTGTTGTAAGCCCTAAAGAATTGTTATTAAAAGCTGTGTTATTAAAAGGGGTACTCAAAGACAACAGTTTTTCACCATTGTCGTTTAGCGTGATCAACAACAGTTTAACAACAGATTTAAACCATTGTCTTTGGATAAAATAAACAACAATTTGATAAGAAATAAAAACTGTCGTCTTTTATTTTGACGACAACAAAAAAAACTATTGTGTTTTCAATAGTTTGACAACAGTTTAAAAAAAATCATTATCTTATATTTAAAAGATAAATTATTTAAATAATTAAAGAATATAGGGATCAATCCAATTCAATAACAACAATAACATTATAAACATACTTCACATTAATAAAAAGTGACAATAACATTAATTATCTATCTTAAACTACAAGATATTGTAACAAAAAATGAGTCATATAAGGATTTAGTTACAAGTAGACTTAACAATAGTTTCTCCAATGAAAACATAAAACATGCAGTATTTGTGACATGCTTCGCCAAACCGATGTCTTTCATGTTCATAATATGACGTGCTTTTTGAAAACAATGCAACATGCTTCGCCAAACTCTGTTATCTTGTATATAGACACCAAGACTCTACTGCTGCTTATTTGTACAATGCATCCTCCATGAAAAACTAAGGTGTGTCCACTCCAATTCGTCGGATTTCTGAGAAAACAGAAGAACATGGAAAGAGGGAGCAAGTTATTCAAATAAACAGACTTCTACCAACATAATGAATGAGACTCAGAGAACCACATTTCTACCTACAATACCAAAATGGAAATAGTCAAAAGTCATTAAAATAATCAGAGGTATTTTATAGAAAGAAATTAGCATTAAAAGTAGATTACAAGGAAGAACATGATCAACCAAATTTACACAGCAATTGAAAAAGAAACAACTTTTATTCTCACAAAAGTAGATCACCAGGAATGGAGACCATTCTGTGCAAACCAAAATAGAATGGATACCATTCTATTTTCCAACGGTGCTCAACAACACTATACATATAAATACAATAGTGCTCAACAACATATGCAATGTTCCCACTTTGTTGAACACTGTGCCGAGGCTAAAGGATTAGGAAAATAACTTATTATGCCATTACATGCAATTTCAAAATATGGAATCGAACCCGATTGTTCAGTATAATTGCATATTCTAAACTTGATACGAACAAGATACATAATTTTCGAGTATCAATATGGTGACAAGGGGAAGAAATATTCAAAGCATTATCTACATACCATTAGTTTAAACATATCCATCAAAGCTTCATTTGGACCAATGAAGAGGTGCATCTAAGTATTAACTGAATCAAGTTAGCCATGTTGAGAACAATATAATTAGCATAGTCTTAGGTGAGCTAATGTATTTGTTGGCCTAAAAAGGGAAAATGCATGATGGAGAATAGCTAAACAAGAATAATGAACAAGCTTGGTAAACTAAGATGAATAGCTAAATCCAAGACAGTGTTATAATCAAATGCTTTCACGCTTACTTGTTGTAGCATTTACGACATGCTATGAATTGTCTTCAACTTGCATGTTAAGTCTCCAATAGACAGAAAAGTCATCAAGTCATTTTCTTGATTGATCATTGAAATCGACTAAACATAATCTTTGGTTGGATCAGATCACCCTACTTAACCAATATCTAACTGATTTTCTTTATTTATTTGTCAAATTGTTAATGACCAATACACACATTAAAATATTTGATTGAAATAGAAGTACACATACCTTGATTACTTCCCATGTGTACATGCTTTCTTCCTTTCCCTCCTTTGTTCAAATTAAATAATCTTAATGCCCTTTATATATACATTCACATAGTTGATATAGGAGTGTTTTATGACTAAATTAAATGCATAATAAAAAGAATATATGAACTCACATTTCCACAACATATTTCCAATTGAAGTTCTCTTTAGATTATTCATTCATCAAACATAAGCAATAACTTTTTTTCTCAGAAAATTTAAAATTGCAAAAAAGTCATATATGAACGAGGATGAGGATGAGGAATTCAATAGTAATTTTATAAAATTTCATAAATCTATTTATCATAAACTTTTTGACACCATCCACAAGTTGATAATGCTTGAATAGTTTGCATACAAGTTTTAATACAGTGAAAACATGCTTTTACAAACATCAAATTTATAAAACATAATATTTAACTTGATTTACTTATTCAATACAAGTTATCCGTACCCTTGTATCTTCATAAGGAGATGTAGATCCTTCTACTTCTATGTATGCCTTTAAAACATATTCATAAGGGTTTTGGTATCTTAAATAATTCCATCTCCGTACATTTATGAAATTCAATATTTCCTGCAATGAGAGTAAATGTAATAATAACAAAAAAAAAGATAAAAACCTTTTTAACTCCCTTTAATTATTTACATGTAACTAAAGCACTTGTGATTTGAGAAATCAAATCTATTCATGAGAAATCCTTGCTCAACGCTAATGAACCCTCAAATAAGCTTAACATCAAGCACCAAATTGATAACAAAATAGAACCTTAAGAAAGACAAGATCATACCAGAGAGAAGCTGAGGTTTTTCTAGTCAGAGATGGAACGTGAATCTCACATCTTGATGTTTGAAGAACTCAAAGATCTACCTTTGAATCTGTATGAAGAAGAGATAAAAGAGGAAAGGAAGAAGATGATAGCTAGAAAAGAGAGAAGAAAGAGAATCAAATCAGTCAAACAATGATTTTCGTTAAACAAAAATCCTTTCTCCCAAAAGAAATATATTCATCTCATTAAAAGCCACACACCATATCGATTGAATGGATCCACACCAGCACAAGAGCCACCATGCATGACTCAGGAGACAATTATCCATGAATTTAGACCTCAGAAAGCACCCTTTAATTTCTCTCCATGGAAACAAAAAGACAAAGTGAACAGAAAGGGAGAATCAGAGCTATAATGAAGATCGAGAAAGAGAAACACCTGACAGCTCTTCGACCAAGAGAGCATGAGCACGAGGAAGAAGTGGAGGAGGCACGGCCAATGTCGCGGAGAAGAGACAGAAGAGGCGCAGAGGGTTTTGGCAGAGGAGGCGCGGAGGAGGGATTTGGCGTCGTGGGGTTTGTTCGTGGAGGCTACCTAGGTTTTGTGTGTGTAAAAAAAATAATTAAAGACAAAAGTGTAGTATAACCTAAAATTATTGTTTATTGTTATTATTTTTGGGGGATTCAATAATATTCAATAGACAATAATTTAATAAAATCATTATCTATTACCATATAAGAAACATTAATAGACAACGGTTAATTAAAACCATTGTCATAGGTCCAAAAAATAAACTCAAAGATAACAGTTATAAAACACCATGGTCTTTGACATACATAAGACAACAATTTTTAAAAAACTGTTGTCTTTTATAAAAAAAACGGTCAACAACAACAGTTTTCAATAAAATCGTTGTTAAATGGGTGTTGTTAAATCCCAAATTTCTTGTAGTGCTCCTTGAAACTTTGAGAGAATGTTCCTCACATCCAGAGCTACATTTTGAACGGTGGAAATCGGATTTTGAGTTCTTTAAGTCTACCTAACGACCAAAAAACGTGACTATTAATTTTGTCATCTCCATGGAAACCCGGTAGTCAATCACAACAACGATTCCTTAAACTTGGAGCACCCAACATGGTAGCCGCAGTTCCTCTTACAGACTCTGGAGTGACTCAATCATCCAATGGTAGAATCGCTGTTCTTACCGAACAGTTTCAAAAGTTCCTTGCATCTCAGCCACATGCCATGTCTTCCTCTTCTCACATAGATTTGCCCTCTAGTGGTACCTCAGGTATACATTCCTTCATTTGGATCCTTGACTCTGGAGCCTCGCATCATATGTCGCCTAATGTCAATTCTTTTATATTATAAATTCATCACCTTCTGTGTCGGTCATGACTGCTGATGGTTCTCCCATGTCATTAGCTGGTGTTGGCTTTATTTGTACGTCTAACTTATCTCTGTCTAATGTATATCATATTCCTATTCTTACTTTGAATCTTGTCTCGGTTGGTCAATTATGTGATTCTGGTTTCTTAGTTTTTTTTACTTCATCTTCTTGTTATGTGCAGGATCCGCGATCCCAGAAGATGATTGGGATAGGTCGTAGGCAGGGGGGGACTATATGTATTAGAAGAGCTAAAAGTTCCAGATGTTCAGCTTCTAGTGTTGATTGGTCATCCTTTCAGTTAAGCTCTACTTCTTCTGATTTTTATTTGTGGCATTCTCGTCTTGGACATGTTTCTTCTTCTCGTTTGAAATACTTAGCTTCTAAAGGACATTTAGGAAAGTTGTAAACTCGTGATATTTCAGATTGTTGTGGTTGCAAATTGGAAAATTCTCTGCTCTACCTTTCTATAGAAGTGTCTCTACTTCTGGTGCACCATTTGAGTTAGTTCATTCTGATGTGTGGTTCGGCTCCTATTCGTACACCTGGTGGATCTTGTTACTATGTTTCCTTTATTGATGATTATACTTGTTACACTTGAGTTTATCTTATGAAACATCGTTCTGATTTTCTTGGTATCTATCAAATATTTTCTACCATGGTAAAAACTCAACATAATGCTGTTATTAAATGCCGTCGATGTGATTTAGGTGGTGAATATACATCTAATCTTTTTTTCTAAACTACTTGCCTTAGATGGTATACTTCGTCAAAGTTCTTGTACTGACACTCCTGAACAAAACGGCGTTGCTGAAAGAAAACATAGACATATTGTTGAAACTGCACGTTCTCTCCTTTTATCTGCATATGTTCCTAGTGAGTTCTGGGACAAAGCTATTCTTACTGCAGTCCATTCTATCAATAGAATTCCATCATCTATTATATCTGGTTTGTCTCCTTTTGAAAAACTATATGATTCTATTCCTGATTATTCTATCTTAAGAGTTTTTGGATCCACATGTTTTGTCCTTCATCCTCATGTTAAACGTACTAAGCTTAGTTCTCGGTCCTCTCTTTGTGTTTTTCTTGGCTACGGAGAGGGTCAAAAGGGATATAGATGTTATGATCCAGTTAGTCAAAAACTCTATATCTCACGTTATGTTATTTTTCTTGAACACATCCCATTATATTCCATTCCCTTTGAGACTCCTAATCTTCGAAAATCTGATCTCACTCGTATTGATTCTTTTTCCACAGACTCTGATGATATGCCATCTCATGTTTCCCCACAATTAGACCACCCTAGCACCTCCTCTTCTAATGATGCTACTTGCAGGATTGACACTCATACAGATTCTGGTCTTCAGCTCCCCGATGATCCCTCTGCTCCTACCGCTTCTCATGATCCTCCTGTGATAGTGGATCCTCCTCGTTACCCTCAACGATCTCGTAAGTCTACTCAATTACCTGATTTTGTATATTCTACTTATTCTGGTTCTTTTTCTTCTTTTTTGGCTTCTATTCACCAATTGTCTGAGCCCTCCTCTTATAAAGAGGCTGTTCTTGATCCTCTTTGGCAGCAGACTATGGCGGATGAACTTTCAGCTTTATATCAAACAGGTACTTGGGATCTTGTTCCTCTTCCTTTGGGGAAGCGTGCGATTGGTTCTCGATGAGTGTATAAGATCAAAACTAAATCTGATGGGTCAGTTGAGCGGTATAAAGCTCATTTGGTTGCTAAAGGATTTTCCCAACAGTATGACATGGATTATGAGGAAACCTTTGCAACAGTTTCCAAGCTTGTTACTATCCGTACTCTCATTGCAGTTGCATCAGTTCGTCAGTGGTCTAGTTCTGATAGATGTTAAAAATACTTTTTTAAATGGAAATCTTCAAGAAGAAGTCTACATGGTGCCTACACCAGGTGTCACTCATAACCCTGGTGAAGTTTGCAGACTAAAGAAAGCTCTTTATGGCCTTAAACAAGCTTCTCGAGCTTGGTTTGACAAGTTCTCCATTGTGATTGATTCTCTTGGATTTCTTCCTAGCTAGCATGACTCTGCTCTATTTGTTCATTGTACTTCGTCAGGTCGCACATTACTCTCTCTTTATGTTGATGACATGATTATTACAGGGGATGATTTAAGTGGAATAGAAGAGTTGAAATTGCATTTGGCTCGTGAGTTTGATATGAAAGATTTGGGTCCTCTGCGTTATTTTTTGAGACTTGAAGTAGCTTATTCTCCTCGTGGCTATCTTCTCTCGCAATCCAAATATATTGATGACATTCTAGAACAAGCTCATCTATTCGACACTCGCACTGTTAATATTCCGCTTGAGGTTAATGCTCGGTACTCTTCTAGTGATGGTGTTCCCTTGCCAGATCCATCTTTATATCGCACTCTAGTGGGCAGTCTAGTATATCTCACCATTACTAGATCTGACATTGCTTATGCTGTACATATTATCAGCCAGTTTGTTGCTTCTCCCACTTCAGTACATTGGGGAGTTGTGCTTCGCATTCTTCGATATCTTCGAGGTACGCAGTTTCAAAGTCTTCTTTATCCTTCTACTTCTACCTTAGAGTTGCGAGCCTATTCAGATGCAGATTGGGGTGGTGATTCTACAGATCGTAAGTCTACCAAAGGATACTGTGTTTTCTTGGAAGATTCTCTTATCTCTTGGAAGAGTAAAAAGCAAGATGTTGTCTCTCGTTCTTCTACCGAAGCAGAATATCGTGCTATGGCTTCTACTACTAATGAAATTATTTGGTTACGTTGGCTACTTACTGATATGGGCGTTTTTCTCTTGAACCCCACCCCTATGCATTGTGACAACTCCAGTGTCATTCAAATTACTCGCAATTCTGTCTTTCATGAGTGCACCAAGCATATTGAAATTGATTATCATTTCACTCGCCATCACTATCAGAATGACACTATCACTTTACCATTTGTCTCATCTTCCATGCAAATTGCAGACTTGCTCACCAAGGCGCGTTCCACTATACGGTTTCAATTTTTGATTAACAAATTCTCAATGCTTTATGTTGGTGTATCGTGAGTTTGAGGGGGATATTAGTATATAATATTTATTATTATAATATAAGTTTATTATCATATAAGGGTAGATTAGTCTTTTATTATTATTTTTTATTGTCTATTTATATTTTCTTTCCCTTTGTAAACCTAAGTTTTGCAATACAATTTTGCTAGCCTCCGTTTTAGGCTACCTCTTTCTTTCATTTGTTTTGTTACCTTTTACATGCTATTTGCATTCTTTGTTTTGTTCTCAGCAATAACCATTGTGATGCTGATTTTTAAAAATCAACACCACAACTTAAATACACCAGCCATTGCTGTGGTGTTGATTTTTAAAGACCAACACCAGGTTAAAATCAGCACCACACCAACACCACCTTGGTACTGGTGTTTAAAGGTGTTGATCTTTAAACACCAACACTAGTACCACCTAACATTGGTTCTGGTCGTGGTTGAACTTTAAAGACTAGCATCTTGGTTTTTAAAAAATAATGTAACATCATATAACGGTGACTGATGTATTTAAATTGTGTGCTGATTTTTAAACACTATTACCATAGTGATTGTTGCATGTAATTAAAGGAGAGAGGATTTTATTTTAATTTAAGAAGAAAGAGAGAAAAATTATTACATGAAGATGAGAGAGGAAGCAACGTCGGATAACCTTTGTTGGATGTCACCCACGTTTCTTTTATATATATATATATATATATATATAAAATTTTATTACTACATTTAAAAGTTGGCTTAAATGGGCTAGCTAGTATCTGATGAGATAGGGTTAGTTTGTGGGTTGATAAGGATTTTTTTTTTTAAAAAAAAAAATGGATTATGGATTAATAATTATATTTGTATTTTTTAAGTAAAAGTTATGATTTTTTTTTTCAGTTGGTTTGGCTAACATGTATGTATATGTTTGGCTAACAATACATATGAATCCAGAATTAAAAATTTTATAAGAGAATTTTTATGAAATATTTAATCATGAACGGTAAGGATTTTTCTTTTTTCTTTTTTCCCTTTTTAATGGGTTGATCCACCTAATCTCTAATCCATCCTAGATTGGATTGTTCCTAGCCCACTTAACCCGCCTCAACCAGCCTCGCTTGATGAGCATTGAGCAGGTCTAATATAAATGGGACGTGCATTTAATTTTTTTTTAAAAAATAAAAAATTCAACCCAAAAATATAAATATTTCATTTCAAGCCTAAATAATATAAATTTTATCAGAGAAAAATCGGGGAAATGAAAAGTTAAAATAATTAGATCGCTTGTACAACCAATGCCTTATATCATGAACGAATAATCCGGTAAAAAAAAAAAAATCATAGCCATAACCTCATCTTAATTAATTGCGTTCTCTCTCTAAATTTATCAAAGGCCGTCAAATGTGGACAAATGACCATACTACCAAGAGTCCGATAACCTAGACACTTACCTATCGCCGACGACTTCCGATCATCCATCCTGATCTAAACTATAACTTGAGAAGACGATAAATTTAAAGATAGATCATAACTAAATACCGTTAAATCGTGATCATATCCTCTGATTATATTTTTTTTACTAGGGGATCTGGTCCCAAATAATTTTTTTTTCATTTTTACACTTAATGCATTTATAAGATAAATTTAAAATATAATTTACGATATATTTTGAAGCCTCTACCTCTAGTAAAATTCAATTTTTTTTTATTTATTTTTTAAAATATTTTACCACTATATTACTAGGAGCAACTAACGAGCCCTTTAGGCAATTGATTAAGTGAGCTGGTTGACAGTGTTGAGCGAGCCTATCAAATAAAAATAAGCTTCTCAGTTTTGCATGCACGTGACTATAATGATTCTTCCTATTCCTAACGTTTACTGTCCGCATTTGCTCATTTTGTCTCTTACTTATCTACGGAGTTTGAAATTTGAAGTAGGCCTTTGCAATCTGTGGTCACGCTGCTTTCTTCCTCTCTGCAGCTATTTAATTTGACCGTTGATCATCCGCGAAATGGACAGGTGGAGACAAAAGGCTTGGGAAGAAGGAGGATCCCTTAAAAGCTGGGGTCGCTGCGACGCCCGAGTCCAGGTGAGGACTTTCTTCGAACATCTTGTCTGCTGCGTTGCTGTTTCTTGATGCGGAGTTGATAGAGTGAGCGACCTTGGCGTTTCGATTATGGGAAGCAGAGGGTCGTCGGACGCACCGCAGAGGCAGTCGCCCCGAGCTCCTCTGCACCTCAGGAGCACTGCCTGCTCCGAGGCCAACAACGCGCACCGCAGGGTGGCTGCTGCCGATGGCAGCCCCAAGGTGTCCCCTCGCGGGGGGTCACAGGAGGTAAGCGAGGATCAAGGTTTCTCCTTGTTCGTGGTTCACTGGCCATTCTCAGCTTTTTGATGTGTAGTTTTGTGCCCGATGTGTGGTTTGCAGCAAAGAAAACGGAGCACGAGGGCGGCGGAGCTCGAGACAAAGTTGAGAGAAACGCAGGCAGAGCTCAAGAAGCTGAGAGAGCAGCTCGCCGTCGCGGAAGCTGCCAAACGCGAAGTGGAGCGAGCCCTCGTCAAGGTCAAGGTGCGTGTCCCTGCCGCTGCCTTGGCCAAGAAAAGAAAAGAGGAGGAGGTTGCTCTTTCTCAGGGTTCTCGACCAGAAGGGGTTCGACAAAATGAGACGATGGAGGAGAGCGTCACTTCGCTGGCGACGATGGATGTGTTTGAAGTACTAGTGCCGGCCGAATCCGTTCCCACGGAGGATGAAGCTGACAGCAAGCAGGAGATAACAATGGTCGATAAAACAGAGACGAACGAGAACGATGAAACTATTTCTGCAGCAGGGGAAGAAGAAGAAGAAGGAGAGAAGAAAGAAGATGGAAAGAAGAGAGAGGATGAAGAAGTTGGCTTTTGGAAAGCCAAGCTTTTGGAGAAGGAGAAGGAAGTGGCAATTCTCCTGGAAGAAAACGTCATCTTCAAGACCAGAGCAGAGGAGGAAGCTCAGCGAATCGCAGAGTCCTCTCGATCCAAGCAAGAGGAGTTCACGGCACGGCTGAATTCAGTAGAAGAACAGCTCAAAGAGAGTAAAACTAATGAGAAACAGCTGGCGGCGCAGCTGGAGACGGCAGAAGGCGCCAAGGCGACATTGGAGATGGAGCTGAAGCGGTTGAAGGTGCAAACCGAGCAATGGCGGAAGGCCGCCGAAGCGGCCGCATCAGCACTGGCCACGGGAGACGCCGCCTCAGGTGATGAGACGGGTGGGAGAAGGGTGGCGGAGCGTTGCAGGTCGATGGACAAACAACACCTCGGGGTCGGTTACGACAGCTGGGCTTCGCCGTTGGCGGACCAAGACTACGTGTACGAGGAGGATGGCGCCGGCGGAAGCCGCGGCGGGCGGAGGAAGGCTGCCGGTGTGCGGATGTTCGGAAACCTTTGGAAGAAGAATCAGTATAAATGAGGCGAGCTGGCATCAAGCCCTTGCTCTCTTGTTTTGTATCAGTTCATGAACTGTTCTTGATTGATGGGTTTAGGGATTTCCAACGTGTTGTTGCCCTGTTGGACCTTTGGAACTCATGAATCAAATTTGGAGCTTCTTCTCCTCAGATTGTTATTTTTTTTGGGGGGAAATTTCAATTACCCCCTCCCCGTTTCGGAAAACATCAAAATGAACCCCGTAGTATGAGGAGCATTAAAAACCCCCGGTATGATATAAATAGTTCAAAGACCCCATTGATGATTATACCCTCTCAGTCTCTCACCAGAGCATAACAATCCTCGAAGCAATCGATCTACATAAATATCAGAAGAACTTCTCTCCCTCTAATCTAATTTTTGGACTACAAGATTAAAATATCTGTCAAGATTAAAATCCTAAATTCTTGGGATCAACTTAACTTTATATATAGTGGTCATCTATTATCAGTCCATAGATGATAATAAATATGAAACTATAGGTTCTACACATACAAGGTCTGCATCCAATAATCGAACCCCAATAAACCTAAGTTAGATCACTTTAATGGGTTTGATTTGTACTCATATACACAACTTATAATTAAGCCCACTAATTAGAGATAATAATCAATAATATCTAACTTAGACTATTTGTGAGTTATATATGAAATACAAATAAAACTTTCGTTGATACCAAACTTTATGGGCATAGAATACCCTTATAAATAATCTGGTCCATTAACTTTATTGATATATGACTAAAAAGGTCATAGCTACTATATATGATCGTAACAAGCCCCAACAGTAATTACAATACCAATGTCATTAATGACATAGATCAAAATGTAGATGTATAGAGTGAAAATTACATGAAATGCGATTAGTACATGTCAATTTTCAACTAGTACTAAGATGACCTCAAAAGAGGTCAGATCATATTTGTGAAAAACTTTATGCTAAACTGCAATATTAAATCATGATCAACTTTATAATTTCAAAAGGAATCTGTATCATATTTATAAACACCAAATACTAAACATCAATAGTAAATAATGATATCACAGTCAAAGTGTCAAACAAACATATAAATTTCTATTAATATTTTGAACTTTAAGTACGTACAATAATCAAAATAAAATATTTATCTTTATTATTGAATATAGAGCAATAAAATAAATACAGACTCCCACTAGATGAGTTCTTCTTCCATAAGAAGGACTCCTATATTCATAACATGCACATGAAACACCTTAGGCACCAAGACTTTAATGAGTGGATAAGCCAACATGGAATTTGTGTTGATGTGCTCTACCATAATCTGACTACTCTGAACTCTTTCTTTAACTACTAGAAATTTGGTGTCGATGTCTTAGACTTCGACGAGCTCTGGTTGTACTTGGCATAAAGTTTTGCGGTTTTATTATCATAATAGATCCTTAGTGGTCTGTCAATGTCATTAACAATCTGTAATACTGTGATGAAGTTTAGTAGCCAAATCTTGTGATTGGATGCTTCATAGTGTTGGAACCCCAAGGTTGTTTTGGTGTGATCAACAAGTTAAGTTAGGTCCTGCGTTGTTTCTAACCTTGTGTCTAAGTGTGCAGGAGCTTAGGAGCACAGGTACTCGAGCGGAAGACGCAGCTAGCGAGAAGGACGGCACGCTGTGCGTCCGAGGGACGAGGTGCTGCGGAAGAGTACACTGGCGGACGAGAAGGAAGTGCGCGCGGTGGTTCCGAGGTACGAAAGCCGGAGCGGAAGATTGCTCGGGGAGCAAGAGACGCAGCTAGCGCGAAGGTCGGCACGGGGTGCGACCGAGGGACGAAGTCTGCGGATGAGTACGCTGGTGGACGAGAAGGGACACGCGGTAATTCCGAGGGACGAGAAGCCGGAGGGAAGAACGCTCGAGAAGACCGGAAGATGGGTTCGGGTGAGCCCTATTCCGGATGTTAGAGATCACCCAAGCAAGCGGAGCCAGAGCAGAAAGACCCGGACCAGAGGCGAGCTGAACCAGAGAAGAGAGCACGGACCAAAAGTCAACTGGGTTGACTTTTGGCTCCGGGGCGCCCGGAACTATCCGGGGCGCCCGGAGCTGTCCGGGGCGCCCGGAACCATCCGGGGCGCCCGGAAGGGACTTTTTCACAGGATCGAGCTTTGACTCGATCCAACCGTTGGGGGATAAATTTTATCCTCCCAGGGCGCCCGGAACCCATCCAGGCGCCCCGACCAAGGCTATAAATATAGCCTTGGTTCAGAAGCTTTAGAACGATCACGCTCATTCTATTTCCAAGCACTTGTATGCTTTAGTTGTAGTTAAGCTTCTGTTTTCTGTGCCTAAACGCTGTAAGAGGCTTCTCCGCCTGAAGGAGTTTTTGAGCTTAATCTTCCTTGGATTAACTACCACATCGGTTGTAACCAAGTAAACATCTGGTGCCTCGTATTTACTTTTATGCTTTTATTTATCTGCTTAATTCATTTTACAAGTGTTAGCTTAATCGTTCGAGGAGGATTGTTTGTTTTTAATTGACAGGTTATTTACCAACCCCTCTAGCCGGCCCAACGGTCCTACAAGTGGTATCAGAGCCGAGTACGCCTCAGAAGAACTAACCGCCGTCTGAAGCAACAAAACGATGGCCGGAGCTAGCGACTACCCACCTGCATTCGAGGGGGAGTTTTCTTCATGGAAGAAACAAATGGAGGTATACCTTAACTCAGACCTTGGTATTTCCTTAATTTTAAAATCTGGTTATGAAGAACCGAAGAACACGAACGGAGAAAGACTCGATCTACGTCTCTGGAATAAAAAGCAACGTAACGAATCGATGGCAAACGGACGGGCAAAATTTCATCTCCTAACCGTGATACCAAATGAAGATCTCAAAAGAATCGGCGAATACAACAGCGCAAAAGAACTTTGGGAAAAGTTCTTAAAACTCTACGAAGAACCAACTGAAGCCCAATCCGACTCTTTGATGGATACCGAGCTGCCGACAGAACAGTCTGAGATGGAAGAAATTACCGAGACAGCCCCAACAGCTGAAGTACATCCCGAGAGTGATGAAGGGGGAGAATCTTCGGATAAAAGCAACTCGACAGGGGGAGAATCAACTACCGAAAAGGTAAGTCAGGTATGGACTCGAACCTCTGATCAATTAAATGATTCAATCGAAAAATTGCCTGAAGAGTCTTTCGAATCAGAAATTGAATCATTGAAAGAATTTTTCGAATTAGAAAATCAATTGTCAAACTTGCCTTGCAAATTATTATTAAAAGAATTTTGCAAGTTAGAAATTTTGTCGAAAAACTTTTGTAAATTGTAAAATATTTTTTCGAAAGAATTATGCAAATTAGAAATGATGTCAAAAACTTTCTTCGAATATTTTTTCGAATTACAAATTACTTTCTCGAAAGAGTTTTGCAATTCAGAAAATGAGTCATCGAAAAAGTGTTTCGGATTAAGAAATCTATTATTAATAAATTCCTGCAAATTAGAATTTTTATTAAAAAATTCTTGTAAATTACAAAATATTCTTTCAAACGAATTTTGCACATTGTCGAAAGAATTTTTTATAGCGTCGAAAAATTTTATCAAGTTAGAATCTATGCTATCGAAATATTTTTGTAAACTTGAAATTCAAAAAATAATAGAAATTAACATGATACAAATTGTTGCATGTTTAATATTTTTTTCTTTAAATCTGAAAAAGTGTGACTTAAGAATTTCTGATAAATTAAAATAGAAATTTAAACCTTCTGATTAAAGCATAAAATATATAAATAAATAAATACATAGAAAATTTCTCTTTATGTTATTAATTCTCTGAAATTTTCTTGCATAAAACTTTCTGTTTAGAAACTTCTTAATCTTGATGTCGAATGACATAGAAATTTGTCTTGACTTAGAAATATTTCCCTGAAAATTATTGAAATATAGTTTCAAAAACTTTTTAATGTCAACCCTTAGATTTCATTTGTACCCCATTTTTATTGTGATCAAAGGGGGAGAAGGGAAAGTATAAGTCTAGGGGAAGGTAGAAAAAATTAAAAATTAAAATTTGGAATGTTTGAAATTTAATTTTTTCTACCATGTTGCATGTTATTGCAATAAACTGTTTAATTTCATATCTATTGTTGACCCTAGCTTAACTTGGGTTGATCACACAAAAAATGGGGAGATTGTTGGAACCCCAAGGTTGTTTTGGTGTGATCAACAAGTTAAGTTAGGTCCTGCGTTGTTTCTAACCTTGTGTCTAAGTGTGCAGGAGCTTAGGAGCACAGGTACTCGAGCGGAAGACGCAGCTAGCGAGAAGGACGGCACGCTGTGCGTCCGAGGGACGAGGTGCTGCGGAAGAGTACACTGGCGGACGAGAAGGAAGTGCGCGCGGTGGTTCCGAGGTACGAAAGCCGGAGCGGAAGATTGCTCGGGGAGCAAGAGACGCAGCTAGCGCGAAGGTCGGCACGGGGTGCGACCGAGGGACGAAGTCTGCGGATGCTGGTGGACGAGAAGGGACACGCGGTAATTCCGAGGGACGAGAAGCCGGAGGGAAGCACGCTCGAGAAGACCGGAAGATGGGTTCGGGTGAGCCCTATTCCGGATGTCAGAGATCACCCAAGCAAGCGGAGCCGGAGCAGAAAGACCCGGACCAGAGGCGAGCTGAACCAGAGAAGAGAGCACGGACCAAAAGTCAACTGGGTTGACTTTTGGCTCCGGGGCGCCCGGAACCATCCGGGGCGCCCGGAAGGGACTTTTTCACAGGATCGAGCTTTGACTCGATCCAACCGTTGGGGGATAAATTTTATCCCCCCAGGGCGCCCGGAACCCATCCAGGCGCCCCGACCAAGGCTATAAATATAGCCTTGGTTCAGAAGCTTTAGAACGATCACGCTCATTCTATTTCCAAGCACTTGTATGCTTTAGTTGTAGTTAAGCTTCTGTTTTCTGTGCCTAAACGCTGTAAGAGGTTTCTCCGCCTGAAGGAGTTTTTGAGCTTAATCTTCCTTGGATTAACAACCACATCGGTTGTAACCAAGTAAACATCTGGTGCCTCGTATTTACTTTTATGCTTTTATTTATCTGCTTAATTCATTTTACAAGTGTTAGCTTAATCGTTCGAGGAAGGATTGTTTGTTTTTAATTGACAGGTTATTTACCAACCCCTCTAGCCGGCCCAACGGTCCTACAAGTGGTATCAGAGCCGAGTACGCCTCAGAAGGACTAACCGCCGTCTGAAGCAACAAAACGATGGCCGGAGCTAGCGACTACCCACCTGCATTCGAGGGGGAGTTTTCTTCATGGAAGAAACAAATGGAGGTATACCTTAACTCAGACCTTGGTATTTCCTTAATTTTAAAATCTGGTTATGAAGAACCGAAGAACACGAACGGAGAAAGACTCGATCTACGTCTCTGGAACAAAAAGCAACGTAACGAATCGATGGCAAACGGACGGGCAAAATTTCATCTCCTAACCGTGATACCAAATGAAGATCTCAAAAGAATCGGCGAATACAACAGCGCAAAAGAACTTTGGGAAAAGTTCTTAAAACTCTACGAAGAACCTACTGAAGCCCAATCCGACTCTTTGATGGACACCGAGACAGCCCCAACAGCCGAAGTACATCCCGAGAGTGATGAAGGGGGAGAATCTTCGGATAAAAGCAACTCGACAGGGGGAGAATCAACTACCGAAAAGGTAAGTCAGGTATGGACTCGAACCTCTGATCAATTAAATGATTCAATCGAAAAATTGTCTGAAGAGTCTTTCGAATCAGAAATTGAATCATTGAAAGAATTTTTCGAATTAGAAAATCAATTGTCAAACTTGCCTTGCAAATTATTATTAAAAGAATTTTGCAAGTTAGAAATTTTGTCGAAAAACTTTTGTAAATTGTAAAATATTTTTTCAAAAGAATTATGCAAATTAGAAATGATGTCAAAAACTTTCTTCAAATATTTTTTCGAATTACAAATTACTTTCTCGAAAGAGTTTTGCAATTCAGAAAATGAGTCATCGAAAAAAGTGTTTCGGATTAAGAAATCTATTATTAATAAATTCCTGCAAATTAGAATTTTTATTAAAAAATTCTTGAAAATTACAAAATATTCTTTCAAACGAATTTTGCACATTGTCGAAAGAATTTTTTATAGCGTCGAAAAATTTTATCAAGTTAGAATCTATGCTATCGAAATATTTTTGTAAACTTGAAATTCAAAAAATAATAGAAATTAACATGATACAAATTGTTGCATGTTTAATATTTTTTGCTTTAAATCTGAAAAAGTGTGACTTAAGAATTTCTGATAAATTAAAATAGAAATTTAAACCTTCTGATTAAAGCATAAAATATATAAATAAATAAATGCATAGAAAATTTCTCTTTATGTTATTAATTCTCTGAAATTTTCTTGCATAAAACTTTCTGTTTAGAAACTTCTTAATCTTGATGTTGAATGACTTAGAAATTTGTCTTGACTTAGAAATATTTCCCTGAAAATTATTGAAATATAGTTTCAAAAACTTTTTAATGTCAACCCTTAGATTTCGTTTGTACCCCATTTTTATTGTGATCAAAGGGGGAGAAGGGAAAGTATAAGTCTAGGGGGAGGTAGAAAAAATTGAAAATTAAAATTTGGAATGTTTGAAATTTAATTTTTTCTATCATGTTGCATGTTATTGCAATAAACTGTTTAATTTCATATCTATTGTTGACCCTAGCTTAACTTGGGTTGATCACACCAAAAAGGGGGAGATTGTTGGTGTTAGGATCTCTTCGTACGCGGCTAGAGAGGGGGGGTGTGAATAGCCGCCCCAAATTACTCGTTTCTTCCTACAATTCGTTAGCGCAGCGGAAAAATAAACTAGAAACGAAAGGAAGAATATCAAACCTTAACACAGCGATGTACGAGGTTCGGAGATGATGCTCCTACTCCTCGGCGTGTCCGTAAGGTGGACGAACCCAATCAATCCGTCGGTGGATGAGTCCCCGGAAAACCGGCTAATAAAAACACTCCTTCTGGGTGGAGAAACCTCGCCACAGAAACTTCTTGCAACAGCAAGAAAAGAGTACAAGGAAAACAAGAAATAAAGTACAATACAAATGTAAACTTTCTTGCCTTCTCTTCGACTGGAAGAAGCAGCCACTTCCAAGCGCCTACAACAGCAGGTGACCCAGCCGGAAGCTCACGCGAAGCTTCAAAGCAGCTCAACAAAGCTCAACAGCAAGCTTAGCAGCACCAAGAACAGGAAGAAGGAAGAAGAATAGTTCTATAGAGTCGCTCGAATCCTTATATAACCTGCGAACCTGCAAGCCAAAAAGCCAGAAACACAGGAGCCAAAAATAGCCTAGCCGTTGTCTCTCAACGGCTAGGGCCAGACCGATCAGGCATCGCCCTGATCGGTCTGGAGCTATCCTGATCGGTCCGAAAGACCGATCAGGCCCCAGTCTGATCGGTCCCCGGACCGATCCCACCTCTCTTACAGAGAGGTGGCTGCGTCTCTGATCGGTCGTGGAGACCGATCAGGCTTAATGCTGATCGGTCCCCAGACCGATCAGTAAGCTCACAGAACTGCGCTTTGCCTTCTGTTTGTTATCTGATCGGTCACCATACCAATCAGATATACAAACGTATCACTGGATCGGTCTGCAGACCGATCCAGAGCTTGGTTTTTGCCCAAACCAAGTCCCAAGTCTCCCAAACCAACATCCGGTCAACCTTGACCTGTTGGTACATTATGCCTAGCATCCGGTCACTCCCTTGACCTGCTAGCACTCCCTGCTAAGTGTCCGGTTAATCCCTTTGACCCACTTAGACTTTTCCACACCAGATGTCCGATCATCCCTGATCCATCTGGATTTTCCCTTGCCTGGCTTCACTCACCCGGACTTTCACCTGGCTTCACTCACCAGGATTTCCACACTGCCTGGCTTCACTCACCAGGACTTTCCAACTGTCTAACATCCCAGTTAGGACTTTCCCACTGCCTGGCTTCACTCACCAGGACTTTCCATACTGCCTAACATCCCAGTTAGGACTTTCTCACTGCCTGACTTCACTCACCAGGACTTTCCACCTGCCTAACATCCTAGTTAGGACTTTCTCACTGCCTGGCTTCACTCACCAGGACTTTCCGACTGCCTAACATCCCAGTTAGGACTTTCCCACTGCCTGGCTTCACTCACCAGGACTTTCCCCGTGCCAAGCTCCCTGCTTGGACTTCTCCAGTGCCAAGTCTCCATACTTGGACTTTTTGCGTGCCAAGTCTCCATACTTGGACTTTTCAGGTCAACCAGGTCAACCTTGACCTACGGTTGCACCAATAATCTCCCAAACATCTATTCTTGTCCCATATCAAGAATACAACTCTTCCACGAGTGTCAAACATCAAAATACAACTCAACTAGGTCAACCTTGACCTAAGGTTGCACCAACAATCTTTCCAAGTCAAACATCAAAATACAACTCGAGTCAAGTCACCTCGAGTCGGGTCAACCAGGTCAACCTTGACCTAAGGTTGCACCAACAATCTCCCCATTTTTGATGTTTGACAAAACCCATAATCAAGTTAGGTTAACCCGATAACCTAACTTAGGTTTTCCAACCATCTTCCAATGTCCAATGTTCTTTCCTTGAACATTCTCCGGACATTCTCCCCTTAGGTTAACCCGATAACCTAACTTGGGTTCTCCAATAATTCTCCCCGTTTTTGACACACATCAAAAAGAATTCCAATGTTCTTTTCTCGAACATTCCTTGACATTCTTCCCCTAGCTTAGGTTAACCCGATAACCTAACTTGGGTTCTCCAATAATTCTCCAATGAATACTCTCCCCTTTTTGACACACATCAAAAAGAAAAAAAAAAAAGGAGGGTATCAAGGTCAAGAGTTTCTTCCTAATGAAAGTCCCATACCTTTCATTGAAACTCTTAATTTCCCCCTTGATACTAAACTCAACAATCAACTTAGTGATAATCCCATATCACTAAACCTCAAAAATCTTAAGGAGTAAAAACTCCCCCTAAAAGTCAACTCCCCCTTGACTAATAGGTAAAACTCTCCCTAAAGGTCAACTCCCCCTTGACCATTGCACCAACAATGTCTTGGAGAGTTTCACACCTTTAGAAACCCGAAACTCAACTCCCACAGCTGAAATTTCAGACCACAGTCGAAATTCAGCAAGTTCAGCACACCTGATCGGTCACCGGACCGATCAGGACCCCTCTGGATCGGTCCCCAGACCGATCCAGCCTTCCCTGGATCGGTCCAGTGACCGATCCAGCCTTGGATCAGGCGGTTTCTGATTTCTTCTCTCCCGAAATTCAGAAACTCACAACAAATTCCAGAAAATTCGAAAAATTGTGAAATTTTGAGGATACATTCCTCATACCATATTCTATCAAGGAAAAATAGTTTTCTATGAAAATAGTTTCCATTTTTCAATCTTGATACAAAGTTCAAAAACTTTGAAATAGTTCAAAGTTTAACTCAACTTTGTATCACAATGTTCAATGATGAATGCTATCACGAGGATGGCTTCATCAAGGTTTTTCAAATCAATTTCAAAATGATTTTAACCCTTTTGAATTTAGGACCATAATCTTAGGGCTAGATGTACATGACTTGTACACAAGCTTTCCCTATGATCCTTAATTTCTTGAATTAGGGTCATCTAGGTACAAGGACAATGCACCTTGATCCTAACTCATGATCCTAATATCTCACACACATCTAAGGTGTATCAAACCACATTCAAGTCAATTTGATGTGAGATATGGGTTAAGGTCAACTTAGGCTAAGTTCTCATGCATTTTTTTTAAACACCAATTTGATCTCAATATCAAATTATATGTTTGTCCTCAAATCAATTTCATTGATTATAATGCAAGAGATGATGACATGACATATAATGATATCATAAGTAAAAACATGTGCTAATGTCATGATGGCATGGCATAAAGTTTGAAAACTTAAATAAAGCATGACATATAAACTAGCCTAAGCATTATCATGACATTTCAAATGATAATAAAATAAATATGATGTCATGGCATGGCATATGGCAACCAATCATGGCAAGTTAGCACAAATAAAATACCTAAATTCCCTATCTAAGTATCCTTAGCCTTAGCTAACTTAAAATCTAACCCTAGATTGCCCATATATCCCTAAGAGAAAACCAAAATCCCAATTATGGTATTTCTCTAGGTTTTCTTAAATTGTGCCAAATAAGATTAAAATCGATATTTTTCAAATATGACACAATTTACTCTTCAAGGAGTAAATAATAATTCTTTTTCATTTTCAAAGGTTATCAAAACCTTGAAAATGCTCCTTGAGTGTCAATTTCCTCAAAATTGGGTTAACTACCCTTCTAATTGGAGTTGACACTCTCTAACCCATCTATGGGATAGAGAAGATGCTCCTAGGAACCCAATACCTATTTGAGCTCATTGGGTTCACTAAATATTCACTAGGGATGACTTCCCTAGCAACCCTCCTAATGACCCTATTAGGCTTTGAAGCCTTGGTCATTTGGGTCTCATCAAGGTCAACTATAGGGGTGACTCCTCTTGTAACCTTGGTAATGGTCTTCCTAGCCCTAGGTTTTGTTCCATAATCGAATGGAACATTGTGGTAAGTGGGCTTGACCACTTGGGACTTAGATTTGGGACCCAAACTTTTCTTGTCCTGGGACTTTTGACCCTTAGGCCCTAGGGTTGACTTCTCTAAATTTTTAAGGGCCTTTTCTAGAGTATCAAGCCTTGACCTCAAGACTTGATTCTCCTTTTCTATTATCTCAAGTTTTGATTTGTCATTCTTTCTTAAGGTGTTCCTAGGCATGTGTCTAGTTGATTTAGGGTTTCTACCTAGGTTTTCCTTAACCTTAGAAGTGTTAATCCTAGGGTTAGCATTCCTAGTAGTATCCCTATCTAGGTTGACATGTTTAGCACCTAAACACATGTATTGATTTCTAGTGTTAGCATGCTTATCATTATTGACTAATGCAATAAAATTACTAGCATGTATCCTACTAGAATTGCACGAATGAGCCTTAAATGTTACCTTAGGGTTTGCCTTAGCTCCCCCTATCAAAGTGCTCGGTCTCTTGTCCTTGTGAGATTGCCTCCCCCTTGGACATTGACTCCGATAATGTCCCCTTCGCTTGCATTGAAAGCACACCACGTGCTCTTTGCCTTTGCGTATCGGGACTCCGGCTTTCTTGACCTTTGGCGCCGGTGGAGTCTTCCTAACCCTCTTTGGACACTTACTCTTGTAGTGCCCAAATTCCCTACACTCAAAGCACATTATGTGTAATTTGCTTGAAATCACAGTGTTTGAGTTACCTAGGGTTGTGGATGTAGATGAGCTTTCTTTTTCATCCCTGCCGGAGGTAGATGCCTCTTCTTGCTCCGATCTTGAACAAGAGCTCTCCTCCTCTTCTTCCTTGGATGTTGAGTAGCCCTCAACTTCCAATTCGCTTCCTCCATGATGTGAGCTACTTGGCTCACTAGGCTCCTTTTCATGGAATTTTGCCAAATTGTTCCACAATTCCTTGGCGTTGTTGTACCTATCTATCTTGCACAAAACATTATTAGGCAAAGCAAATTCAATAATTTTTGTTACCTCGTCATTGATTTCGGATTGTCGGATTTGCTCTTTCGTCCACTCCTTCTTCTTGATAGATTTTCCTTCCTCATCCATCGGAGGGGAAAACCCTTCTTGTACACAAAACCAATTTAACATATTAGTCCTAAGAAAATACGTCATCCTTACCTTCCAATATGTGAAGTTGTCGTGAGACTCGTAGAAGGGTTGAATCGTGACATCTTCTCCATAGAGATCCATCTCTAGCCCGTGCTCCCCCGGGTGTTGATCCGTCGAAGAGCGGCCTTGCTCTGATACCACTTGTTAGGATCTCTTCGTACGCGGCTAGAGAGGGGGGGTGTACCCCAAATTACTCGTTTCTTCCTACAATTCGTTAGCGCAGCGGAAAAATAAACTAGAAACGAAAGGAAGAATATCAAACCTTAACACAGCGATGTACGAGGTTCGGAGATGATGCTCCTACTCCTCGGCGTGTCCGTAAGGTGGACGAACCCAATCAATCCGTCGGTGGATGAGTCACCGGAAAACCGGATAATAAAAACACTCCTTCTGGGTGGAGAAACCTCGCCACAGAAACTTCTTGCAACAGCAAGAAAAAAGTACAAGGAAAACAAGAAATAAAGTACAATACAAATGTAAACTTTCTTGCCTTCTCTTCGACTGGAAGAAGCAGCCGCTTCCAAGCGCCTACAACAGCAGGTGACCCAGCCGGAAGCTCACGCGAAGCTTCAAAGCAGCTCAACAAAGCTCTACAGCAAGCTTAGCAGCACCAAGAACAGGAAGAAGGAAGAAGAATAGTTCTGTAGAGTCGCTCGAATCCTTATATAACCTGCGAACCTGCAAGCCAAAAAGCCAGAAACACAGGAGCCAAAAATAGCCTAGCCGTTGTCTCTCAACGGCTAGGGCCAGACCGATCAGGCATCGCCCTGATCGGTCTGGAGCTATCCTGATCGGTCTGAGAGACCGATCAGGCCCCAGTCTGATCGGTCCCCGGACCGATCCCACCTCTCTTACAGAGAGGTGGCTGCGTCTCTGATCGGTCGTGGAGACCGATCAGGCTTCATGCTGATCGGTCCCCAGACCGATCAGTAAGCTCACAGAACTGCGCTTTGCCTTCTGTTTGTTATCTGATCGGTCACCAGACCGATCAGATATACAAACGTATCACTGGATCGGTCTGCAGACCGATCCAGAGCTTGGTTTTTGCCCAAACCAAGTCCCAAGTCTCCCAAACCAACATCCGGTCAACCTTGACCTGTTGGTACATTATGCCTAGCATCCGGTCACTCCCTTGACCTGCTAGCACTCCCTGCTAAGTGTTCGGTCAATCCCTTTGACCCACTTAGACTTTTCCACACCAGATGTCCGATCATCCCTGATCCATCTGGATTTTCCCTTGCCTGGCTTCACTCACCCGGACTTTCACCAGGATTTCCACACTGCCTGGCTTCACTCACCAGGACTTTCCAACTGCCTAACATCCCAGTTAGGACTTTCCCACTGCCTGGCTTCACTCACCAGGACTTTCATCCCAGTTAGGACTTTCTCACTGCCTGGCTTCACTCACCAGGACTTTCCACCTGCCTAACATCCCAGTTAGGACTTTCTCACTGCCTGGCTTCACTCACCAGGACTTTCCGACTGCCTAACATCCCAGTTAGGACTTTCCCACTGCCTGGCTTCACTCACCAGGACTTTCCCCGTGCCAAGCTCCCTGCTTGGACTTCTCCAGTGCCAAGTCTCCATACTTGGACTTTTCGCGTGCCAAGTCTCCATACTTGGACTTTTCAGGTCAACCAGGTCAACCTTGACCTACGGTTGCACCAATAATCTCCCAAACATCTATTCTTGTCCCATATCAAGAATACAACTCTTCCACGAGTGTCAAACATCAAAATACAACTCAACTAGGTCAACCTTGACCTAAGGTTGCACCAACAATCTTCCCAAGTCAAACATCAAAATACAACTCGAGTCAAGTCACCTCGAGTCGGGTCAACCAGGTCAACCTTGACCTAAGGTTGCACCAACAGTTGGAACCCCAAGGTTGTTTTGGTGTGATCAACAAGTTAAGTTAGGTCCTGCGTTGTTTTTAACCTTGTGTCTAAGTGTGCAGGAGCTTAGGAGCACAGGTACTCGAGCGAAAGACGCAGCTAGCGAGAAGGACGACACGCTGTGCGTCCGAGGGACGAGGTGCTGCGGAAGAGTACACTGGCGGACGAGAAGGAAGTGCGCGCGGTGGTTCCGAGGTACGAAAGCCGGAGCGGAAGATTGCTCGGGGAGCAAGAGACGCAGCTAGCGCGAAGGTCGGCACGGGGTGCGACCGAGGGACGAAGTCTGCGGATGAGTACGCTGGTGGACGAGAAGGGACGCGCGGTAATTCCGAGGGACGAGAAGCCGGAGGGAAGCACGCTCGAGAAGACCGGAAGATGGGTTCATTCCGGATGTCAGAGATCACCCAAGCAAGCGGAGCCGGAGCAGAAAGACCCGGACCAGAGGCGAGCTGAACCAGAGAAGAGAGCACGGACCAAAAGTCAACTGGGTTGACTTTTGGCTCCGGGGCGCCCTGAACTATCCGGGGCGCCTTGAGCTGTCCGGGGGGCCCGGAACTGTCCGGGGCGCCCGGAAGGGACTTTTTCACAGGATCGAGCTTTGATTCGATCCAACCGTTGGGGGATAAATTTTATCCTCCCAGGGCGCCCGGAACCCATCCAGGCGCCCCGACCAAGGCTATAAATATAGCCTTGGTTCAGAAACTTTAGAACGATCACGCTCATTCTATTTCCAAGCACTTGTATGCTTTAGTTGTAGTTAAGCTTCTGTTTTCTGTGCCTAAACGTTGTAAGAGGCTTCTCCGCCTGAAGGAGTTTTTGAGCTTAATCTTCCTTGGATTAACAACCACATCGGTTGTAACCAAGTAAACATCTGGTGCCTCGTATTTACTTTTATACTTTTATTTATCTGCTTAATTCATTTTACAAGTGTTAGCTTAATCGTTCGAGGAAGGATTGTTTGTTTTTAATTGACAGATTATTTACCAACCCCTCTAGCCGGCCCAACGGTCCTACACATAATATGCTACCAACTCCGCCTCCATAGTAGAAGTGACTACTAGCGTCAGCTTGACACTCTTCTAAGTATAGCCCCTCCAGCAAACATGAAAATATAGCCCGAAGTAGATCTCCTACTATCCAAGCATCAAGCAAAATCGAAGTTTGAATATCCAATCACCTCCAGATGATCTGATCTCCAATACGTAAGCATATGTCCTTTAATTAGTTCTTTGTAAATACCACATCACTCTCTTTACTGCTTTCTAGTGTGATGGTCCTGAGTTACTTACATATCTGCCTAACATCCCCACTATAAATGTCATATCTGGTCAAGTACAAACTTGTGCATACATGAGACTTCCCACTGCTGACGCATATGGGAATTGTTCCATCTTCTTTATTTCAAGTTCAAGTTGTGGACATTGCTGCAAGCTGAACTTGTCACCTGTTAGCACAGGTGTGTCACTCAGTAGGTGTACAGTTCTGTATACCATATATTATAAGCACCTTTTCAATATAGGCCTATTTTGAAAGTCTAAGAATGTCTTTTGAACGATCACGATAGATTTGTATGTCTAAAATAAAGGATGGTTCACCAAGATCTTTTATTTCAAAATTACTAAATAGAAATGACTTGGTTTGATGCAGCATACCCTTATTATTGCTCACAAGCAATATATCGTCCACATATAAAACAAGTATAACAAACTTGCTCCTACTAAACTTGACATGTGCACTGATCAACAGAGTTCTCTTTAAATCCAAATGAGGTAATATTTTTGGTATCATTGATGTGACACCTGCTTTAAACCATAAATGCATTTTTTAATTTACATACTAGGTGCTTTGAGTCCTTAGATTCAAAATTCTCTGGTTGCACCATATATATAGAGTCCTCTTTGTCTCTATTGAGAAATGTAGTCTTTATGTCCATTTGATATAACTCTAAATCATAATGAGCTGCAAGTGCCATAATTACTCTAAGGGAGTATTTCATCGACACAGGTGAGAAAGTCTCCTTGTAATCAATGTTTTCTTTCTGAGTGAATCCCTTGGCAACAAGACGAGTCTTATACTTTTCGACATTGCCTCTTGAATCCCGCTTGATTTTAAATATCCATTTACAACCAGTGGGCTTCTTTCCTTCAGGCAATTCGACAAGTTCCTAAATATCATTGTCTGTCATAGACTTCAACTCTTCTTACATGGTGTTAATCCACCTTTCAAGGTTAGAGCATTGTTTGATTTTTTAGAAAGATGTAGGATCACTTTCCAACCCTATGTCAAAATGATGCTCTTGGAAATAAATATAATCACGAGAATTCGTGATTCTCCATTCCCTTTGTAGATCGCCTTAAAGACACTTGTATTTGAGGTGGTTGAGGTACTTGCTCATCAAAATGAGGCAATACTTTAATTTCAGTGGCAGGTTCCTCCAATTACATTGGAGATGTCATAGGAATATCTTGGTTCACTACGCTCACTGGATGTATGATACTTATAATGTGCGGTATGGTAACTATATCACTATTGATTGCACTAGTAGTGACCACAGGAGGATCGCCAATACTTTCCTTAAAAGATAGTTCCCTGATTTTATTCCCACTTTCCTCAATGAACTTGGTGTTGGGATATACCTGATACGGTGTATGCTAAAACACGTTTCGTAAACATGCACAACTGTAAATAAAAACAATAATAATTCCTAAATTATTATATCATATGCACCACACGCATACAAGGATACAACATGCCAAACATGATCGCATAATTAAATTTTTTACAGAAAGTAAATTTACGCTAGGTGTACCTTACGGATGACCTGTAATGAGAAGGGCATCAACCGTAGCGATGTTGCCAAACCTCGCCTCTATTCGTATCCACGCCGAGCTCCTCAAGACAACTCCTTGAGTATAAGTCTCACCTTCGAAAGTTACTAGTCACGAGCGAAGAAGAGGAAAAGAAGCACACAAGAAAGAGATTTCTTCCTTGTGGTGGTCACGACAACAAGGGGAAGGGGCAAAGAAAGAGCGAAGAGGGAGAGGAGAAGAGAAATTGGGTTAAGGTTTTCCAAAAACCTTACAAGTCAATTAATGATCTCATGTGTATAATTTTCTCTCGACCATATTAATATATAGTCCTCATTTTAAGCATAAAGTTTGCATAAAATGTAGGTGCGTGTGTGAATTCTTGAATCAATACAAATTGAATTCGTGCGTCTACATGGTCACTTAATCTTTTCCATTTGATTCACATTGCAAATTGTCTTCATGTAATTAAATCAAGAATAGAGTCAAGGAAAAGAGTAATTTCATCTAAACAAGATTCTCTTCCATCTCATCAAGCTTACAACAAGTAAATTCGGATTCAAAGCATCATTGAGATAATTGAGTCAATTACCAATTTTCAATTTACAATATCAGTAAGAACAAAACTCCTTTAGCCCAAACATATTTGTAGAAACTCATTTCACATCCAATTCTCAATAACAATCAAATTCAACAATCAAACTTAAATAACTAGTTTTCAATTCTTGATCTCATTCAACAGTGTTTAATAGAAGGTAACAAGGAAAAATTCAAGTTAAACATTCACATTTGTACTCCACCAAATTCACAACAAACCAAGTACATTGAACAAGTGTTTCTACGTTTTTGAATTGAAACTATCTCTAACTCGTGAACCGAAACATTGAATTAAAAATTAGAATTAGATTTCAAACTAAGTTATCAGCTAAACACTAGTTAGAATTGTAAAAGTTCAAAGAAAATCAGAATTACAATTAGAAATCAGAACTGGGGTTTGCAAAGTAGTAAATTAGAATTAGGGACTGCAATAAATTGAAACAAGAAGCAATGATAAAGGAATTGAATCAGATATGATGATATGAGCTAGTTTCAAAGACAAAACAAAGAAAAAGATAAAGAAAACCAAACCCTAGCATTCCACAATCCAAATCCCGAACTCAACTCCTCCAATTTGCTGTAAAACAGAGCAACCTCTGGGAAACACCCTTCGGGCAACCAACTACAATTAACCAAGCTTCCTTCTATTACCAGGGAATGCTCACAGCTCCTGGAGACCTCCCTCGAAGCTCACATTTGACTGATAAACTCACCATCCGAAGAACAGAGGAGAATTCTGTGATTTTGCAATCCAGATCAACCGGCCAAATCGACCCAGGTTTGCTGTGGTATGGAAATCGGAAAAGGGCTAGAAGCTCCCGGAGACCTCCCTTGAAGCTCTCGTGGAAGCGAACAACGCCGATCTGGAACCTCCCTCGATCGGGTTTGCGGCGATGAAACAGAACTCAATCGTGAACTGGAGACCTCCCTCGATCGCTCTTTGAACACCGAAAAGTGAACGCTGGCCGCTTAGGATCGCCGTCGTTGAAGAAGAAGAAGCTCGGATCTAGTTTGTGGAAAGGGAACTCGGCGTCGCAGCGGAAAAGAAGAAGAACACTATGGCAAGAATCACGATTGCTCGAGCCCACTGTACACTGTAGCTTCTCACGATATTTAAACTCTCCCAAATCTGATCAGGCGACTGAGAATTCTCGAAGCTTGATCAATGGTGGAAAATAGCCAAAAATTCGATCCAACAGTACCGATCTTCATCTACGGTCCAGATCTGCTCCTCATTAGGTCGGATGAGCCGGATCTTCAATGGATGGCTCAGATCTGCTTAATCTTCAATGGACAGTCCAAAACACTCCAAGGCTTGATCGCTCTGTTTAGCCCTAGATTTGAGCCCAAGTGTGGCCAGATCTGATCGGGTCAAAAACCCTTTTGATGCCTACAAAATGATAATCAAATATTAGCATCAAATACCGTGATAATTAGCTAAATTGTAATTAAGTCCAAGATCATATGTAATTTATGAAATGTAATGTAAATGTGAGATTAGGCTATGAATAAACCATCAAAAGCATGCATTATGAATTAAAATAATATAGCTAAATCATGGTTATCAATTGCCATTAGGGCTAGTCCGGCGTATACTTCAATTTCATATTCGGAAGATGACGACTCGCCCCACGTTGCTTTGAGGTTATGTTTGGATCGAGCTGGCTTCTTATTCTTTTCTTTGTCTTTGTTCTTCTGTTTGAGGCAGTCATCTTTGATGTGCCCTTCTTCGTTGCAATTATAGCATCAAATAGTCCTTTTATTTCGATACTGCTTTCTCATCTGTGACTTAAATTTATTAGATTTAATAAATTTATTGAACTTCCTTACCATTACCGCTACTTCGTTTTCATCAATTGATTCTTCGGAGTCTGAATCATTAGTTCTTGCCTTCAGGGCAACATTCTGACTCGGTCCTTTTCTTTGTCTTACGCATCGAGATTCGTGTAATTCGAAAGTAGAGAAGAGACTTTCTAAAGTACTTACCTCGAGATCCTTGGATATATAGTAGAAGTCTACTATAGTTGTCCATTCGGGTGTTCTTGGGAACACATTTAACGCATACCTTTGTGTGTCCTGATTCGTTACCGTTTCTCCTAGGTTTGTTAGTCCGATGATCAGCTCCTTGATTTTTCCGTGTAGTTGTGCTACTGACTCTCCTTCTTCCACCCGGAGGTTCGTCAATTGATTCAGGAGCACATCTCGTCTCGCAAGCTTCGTTTTGGAAGTTCCTGTTGGAGCAATCTAGGTGCCCTAGGTTTTGATGTTTGGACAAAGGTTTAAGTTAGGTTTATTGTTGTATTTGATATGCATTATGAGTGTGCAGGATACAGGTACAACAAGGAAAGTCCAAGGGTGAGTCTTGGCGGTGTAAGTCCAAGCATGTAGTCTTGGCAACGTAAGTCCAAGTGTGATCTTGGCAAAGGAGGAAAGTCCAAGGATGAGTCTTGGCGCTGTAAGTCCAAGCATGTAGTCTTGGCAACGTAAGTCCAAGTGTGACTTGGCAATGGATGAAGTCCCGGAGGCGCGACCTCTTGGCAAAGGAAGACCCGACAACAATGACAAGGCCGATGGAAGCTCCAGAAGGCAAGACGTGAAGGATGGGGAGGCATCCGAGGGACGCAAGGCTGATGGAGGAGGCTAGAAGGCTAGGTCTAGGTTGGTCGGACGAGAACAAGTGCTGAGTGAATGTACTCGAGGTAAAATCTTAAAATTAGGGTTTACTGCAGCAGTACTGTAGAGTTACTGTAGCAGTCGACTGATGACTGTAGCAGTCGACTGGTGCACTGTAGAGAGCCGTTGAAAGAGCCGTTGGGATGACACCAGTCGACTGGTGCAAGGACCAGTCGACTGGTAACGGGCAAATCAGCTTACTGATTTGTTCCAAGCTCTATAAGAAGGAGCTTGGGATGGCCGGCCAAGGTGACGAAATTAGACTTGGTTAAAGCCTAATTAGTAGTCACCAAAGTGCTCAAGGATCTCTCGTGTCCAAGTGTTCTTGGTTGAAGTTGTGGTGAGGTTTCTCCACTCACAAGGAGCGGTTTGAGCTAGCCGGAGTTTCCGGGGACTAATCCACCGACGGATTGAGGGATCGCCCACCTTACGGACAGCCGTGGAGTAGGAGCATCATCTACGAATCACGTTACATCGACGTGCATTGGTTTGCTTGTTCTTTTCTTTATTTTTAGCTTTCGTATTCGTAATTTGTATTGTATTATTCCGCTTGCGCACTAACGAATACGTAGGAAGCCATCGATTTGGGTGAGACGCTATTCACCCCCCTCTAGCGGCCACCGATCCTCCAACAGTTCCTTCGTGCAGTTCCAAGAACTTCTCTAAAAGTTCCTTTACTGAGTCATAGCTGCCGATTTGATTGACCTCTTGGGGCGGAAGAACGTTGAGCAAATGAAATTCTACTTTATCATTCGCCATGAAGTTGGCTTGCTCCTTCTTCGTCCAATGATATTCTTCTTTGTCTTTTAGAACTGTAAAATCATATTTCATTATTAAAAGAATTTTGAAATCTGTTTTGAAGAATGCCTCCATCCGACGTTTCCATTGTGCGAAGTCTCCCTTGAACTTCGATGGATGAATGCTTGTACCGGCCATCATCTTGATCTTGATGCTTCAGTCGACAGTCAGTCCTTCTAAGACGGTTGGGCTCTGATACCACTTGTTGGCATAGTGACGGGGCCGGTGAGAGGGCGCAACATCTGAAAATAAAAATAAAACCTTTCCGTTCTTTCCAACCAAGATTAGTAGCAATATTACAATTAAAATAAACTAAAATGAACAACTAATTAAAAAGAAATGAGGCAAACAGATTTGACTTGGTTACAACCTAGGTGGTTGTTAATCCAAAGCGGTTGTAAAGCTCTACTAAAAAAATCTCTTTCTTTGTAGGTGGATAAGCCTCTTACACTTTTTGAAAAGCTCAGAAAATCTCTAGGAAATGATTACAGTAGTTGTTCTAAGTTGTTGTATCTTTCCTAGATCCAGGGGGTCCTTTTATAGCCCCTGAAAAGTCTTATCTACTACTTGAAGGCGCCTCCAAGGGGCTTGGAGGGTGCCTCTAGCGAGGCAGCGGATAAAGCTTTATCCGCTACCAAACGGCTACAAAGACTAGGTCGATGGTGCCCTCAATAAGCATGGAGGGTGCCTCCCATACCTTATGGAGGCCACCTCCTATACCTTATGGAGGGCACTGTTGGTTGCTACTCGGAAAGCCTAGAGGTTCCACTGTACAAAATTTTGTACAAAGGTCTGAACCTTTTCCTAGCTACCATGTGTTCTTTTAAATTAAATTTTGGATCGCCTACGGAACTTAACACGTTTGATCCAAAACTTAATCTATTTGTTCTTTTAGGTTTTGACTTGGATCTCCTGTGGAACTTAACACGTTCGACCCAAATCACCTTAAGTTATTAATTTCATTAAATATTAATTTCCATAATTGGTTCCCAGTACTGACGTGGCGAGGCACATGACCTTCTTGGATATGGGAGCAACCACCACCGACTAGACAAAACCTTTTATAGAAATCTAATATTTAATTTCCTAAAATAACTTTAGGTTAACCGAAAAGAACAATCAAATCACAAGGAAAAATAAAACAAAAGAACACAACTTCGAAAAACATATTCGAAATACTAGAATCGTAAGCCTCTTGTATTTGGTATTATTTCCAAAAATAACTAGTATGATGCGGAAAGAAAAATACTAGTTATACCTTTTAGAAAGACCTCTTGATCTTCTACCGTATTCCTCTTCTAACCTCGGACGTTGTGTGGGCAACGATCTTCCGAGATGAGAATCCACCAAAGCACCTTCTTCTCCTTTCTTCAAGTTTCGGCCAAGCACAAAGCTTCCAAAAGATGAAGATCTTTTTCCACCAACCAAGCTCCAAGGGATACAAGCTTTCTCTCCTTCTTCTTCTTCTTCTCCAAGTAGTATCCGCCACCACAAGAGCTCCAAGCAAATAGAGAGGTTCGGCCACCACCAAGAGGAAGAGAGGAGAGGTTGGTCGGCCACAACACCAAGGAAAAGAGGGAGAGAAATAATAGAGGTTGTTCACCATGAAGCCTTCTCTACCCCCTCTTTTATAATCCTTGGTCTTGGCAAATAAGGAAATTTAATTAAAAACTTCCTTAATTCTTTTGCCATGAAAAGGAAAAATTTATTTAATTAAAAACAATTTTCCTTTTCTCAATTTACATGGCCGGCCACCATCAAGCTATAAACAAGGAGAGTTTTAATTAATTAAAACTTCCTAATTTATCTCCAGAAATTTATAAAATTTCTCCAATAATTTAATCCCTTCATGATTGGTTTATAAAAAGGAAATTTAATAAATTAAAATCTTTCTTTTAAACATGTGGATAAAAGAAAGTTATCTCTAAAATTAAAATCTCTTTTAATCTACAAATAAGGAAAGATATCAAATCTTTTCTCAATCTTTGTAGAAACTAATAAAAGAGAATTATTAATTTTTAAACTTTCTTTTAAATCATGAACATGGTTAAAAAGGAAAGTTTTCTTAAAATTTAAAATCCTCCTTTAATCAACAAATAAGGAAAGATTTCAAATTTTAAACTCTCTTTTAAACATGTAGATGATTTACAAATAAGGAAAGTTTTTACCAAAAATTAAAACCATCCTTTTAATCTACAAATAAGGAAAGAGATTAATCTCTTCTCTTAATCTTTTGTAGAAAGTTATAAAAGGAAATTTTTAATTTTAAACTCTCTTTTAAATCATGATATCCACATAAGAAATAATTTTAATAAAATCCTTTTAATATTCTAGTGGCCGGCCACCTAAGCTTGGGACCCAAGCTTTGGCCGGCCACCTACATGACTCATCCACTTGGTCTTGGCCGGCCCTAGCTTGGGTTCCAAGCTAGCTTGGCCGGCCCCATTGGATGGGTAAGAAGGTGGGTATGCGGTGGGTATAAATCTCTATATACTAGAGGCTACGATAGGGACCGAGAGGAGGAATTGGTTTTGGTCTCCCGATGAAATTAAGCATCCCGTGTTCGCCCCGAACACACAACTTAATTTCATCAATAATAATTCATTCCACTAAAGAACTATTATTGAACTACCACACCAATCCCAAATTACATTTTGGGCTCCTTCTTATTATGAGCATGTTAGTCTCCCTGTGTTTAAGATATCGAATGTCCACTAATTAAGTGAGTTACTGACAACTCATTTAATTAATATCTAGGTCCAAGAGTAGTACCACTCAACCTTATCGTCATGTCGGACTAAGTCCACCTGCAGGGTTTAACATGACAATCCTTATGAGCTCCTCTTGGGGACATTATCAACCTAGTATCTCTAGGACACAGTTTCCTTCTATAATCAACAACACACACTATAAGTGATACCATTTCCCAACTTATCGGGTTTATTGATTCATCGAACTAAATCTCACCCATTGATAAATTAAAGAAATAAATATCAAACATATGTGCTTGTTATTATATTAGGATTAAGAGCACACACTTCCATAATAACTGAGGTCTTTGTTCCTTTATAAAGTCAGTATAAAAGAAACGACCTCTAATGGTCCTACTCAATACACTCTGAGTGTACTAGTGTAATTATATAGTCAAGATAAACTAATACATAATTACACTACGACCTTCCAATGGTTTGTTCCTTTCCGTTATGGTCGTGAGCTACTGTTTATAATTTATAAGGTGCTGATAACATGATCCTCTGTGTGTGACACCACACACCATGTTATCTACAATATAAATTAATTGAACAACTTCATTTATCATAAATATAGACATTTGACCAATGTGATTCTTATTTCTAGATAAAAGTTTATACCAAAAGCTAGGCTTTTAGTATACACTCTAACAATCTCCCACTTATACTAAAAGACTAAGCTGCCATATCTGCTGCCATACATCTGATTCCCAACCCTTCAACATGTCCATCAAAAGCTCTCGCCTTAAGGACCTTAGTGAAAAGATCTATAGGTCATCATCTGATGCATTCTAGGCAGCAACAACTTCTCCTCGTTTATACGATTTCTCGTATTGGGTGGTACTTGCGCTCTATTGTGTTTACTTGCCTTTATAGACTTATGGTTTCTTCGAGTTTGCTACTGCACCAATATTATTACAATAAATTGTAATAATCTTTGGACAAACCAGAAATCATATCTAAGTCTATTTTGAGGTTATTGAGTCATTCAGCTTTTATGGCTACCTCAGAGGCTTGCCATATACTAAACTTCTATGGTGGAGTCCAGAAAAATACCTATGTTTATCACTCTTCCATAGCTATGACTTTACCTCCTAAAGTAAACACAAAACCCCGAGGTTGACTTATTATTGTTCCTATCCGATTGGAAGTCAAAATCCATGCAACCCACAAGGACCAAATTAACTGCCTTGTAAGCTAGCATATATTCTCTAGTGCCTCTAAGGTACTTCAATATATGCTTTACTGCAATCCACTGTCCTTGTCCAGGGTTACTTTGATAACTGCTAACTATGCCCTTGGCAAAATAGATTTCTGATCTCGTGCATAGCATACATTAGGCTTCCGACAGCCGGAGCATAAAGAACTGCCTTTATTTCCTTTATCTCCTTGGATGTCTACAGAGACATATCTTTAGATAAAGTTACTCCATCCTGAAAAGGTAAGAAACCTTTCTTGGAGTTTTGCATGCTTAAAACGAGCAAGGATTTTTCTGATATATGGAGCTTGGGATAAGTAAAATATTCTTTTCTTGCGATCACTTATTACTTTGATCTTAAGAATATATACATTCTCCCAAGTCCTTTATATCGAATTGTTTGAACAACCATACCCTTACTTCTGACAACATTTTGATATTGTTTCCAACTACCAAAAATGTTATCTACGTATAGTACAAGAAATACCACCACGCTTCCATCACACCTTTTTGTATACACAAGACTTATCCGGTTACTAAATCCATAGATCTGGATTACTTTGATAAACCGGATGTTCCAAGACCTTGAAGCTTTGCCTCACTCCATAGACTGATTGAGCTTGCACACAAGATGCTCTTAGCCCTTTGTAATGAACCCTTCTGATTGCTTTATATGGATGCTTTCTTCAAGACTTCCATTAAGGAATGCTGTCTTGACATCCACTTTCCAAATAGATAAAAGAATCCGGATAGACTTAAGCATGGCTACCAGTGAAAAAGTTTCCTTTTTCATCAAGTCTTGCTTTGAAAGTTACTACCTTCCTGTCTATCCCTCTTTTCCTATTATAGACCTTTTTACACCCAACGACTTTTACACCATTTGGTGATTCTACAAGCTTCCAGATTTTATTAGAATACATATATTCTAATTCTATTATTCATTACTCTTTGCCAAGATGCTGCATCTTTATCTTGGAGTGCTTCATCATATGACCGGAGATCAGGTTCATGTCCTCCAGGGATCGAGTCCAAAAACTCTCTCAAAATATGAATCTTTTTAGGTTGCCTAACAACCCTCCCACTACGACAAGGCACTTACTGCAATTGTGTATCATTTGTGATACGTGTTGCAGTTTTCTTGTGGTATCTCATCTTGTACAGTTGGTACTAGGTTAGACATGTCCTTTATTATTTCCTTAAGAACAAATTTAGTTATGAGCACGTGGTTCATTATATAGTCATTTTCTAAAAAATCAGTCATTGATGCTAACAATGACCTTCTGATTTTTAAGACTATAAACCTACTTTTGTTTATCTAGGATAACTTACAAACAAGTGAGCTCCTATCCAATTTATCATTGTCTCTCTTTAACATATGTGCTGGATTACCCGAATCCGAATATGCTTCAAAATAGGTTTTCACCTATTCAGCAATTCTATATGAGTAGAGAGTTCTAACTTGGAAGGTACTATGTTCACTTTCGTTTTCAGAGTTTATCCTTAAAACAAATTTGGTAATTTTCTGAATAACTCATCATCTATCTAATTATTCCATAAGAGTCCTTTACCTTCTTTCTACTACACCATTCTGTTGGGGTGTACCAGATGCAGTTAGTTGGGATTGAAATCCAACTTCTGATAAGTGACTCCTAAAATCTCTCAAGAGGTACTTGCCACTACGATCTTCCATAGTGACTTTTTACTTTAACATTTCTCCGCATCAACCTTGTACTCTTTGAACTAATCAAAGTACTTAGTCTTGCGGTACATTAAGTAAATTTATTTGTATCTTGAATAGTTGTCTATAAAATAGACAAAATATTCAATACTACCTCTTGTCTGGATAGTCATAGGATCACACAAATCAGAATGAACCGTTTTCAACATATCTTTGACTCCATACCCCTTGGACTTAAAAACTTCTTGGTTATTTTCCTTCCAAGTAAGACTCATAGGTTGGAAAGATTCCCACTACCAATGAACCCAAAAGTTCATCAGCTACCAATGAATCCTACTCAAGTATAACCTAGCTTTAGATGCCAAAGATATAATTGGTTCATTTCCGAAGATTGCTTTCTCTTAAAAATTAGAAGATGTGTTACTAATTTCCATTTGTTGCATCGTGGGAGTTATTGGATTATAAATTGTCAACCATCATACCAGAATAGATAACTTCCCTATTTTTCTTGATAACAACTTTGTTATCAAAATAGACACAATATCTATAATAGTTTAGAAACTGAAATCAGGTTCTTTCTAAACTTGGTACGTAAAGACAATTACTTAAAATCCATATTTTATTCTTATCAAAGGATAAACATCTCCCACTGCAACAGCTACCACTTTTACAGTAGTGCCCATGTGGACGGTGATTTACCTTTCATTTAGTTGTCGGGTTTCCTGGAACCCTGCAATGAATTGCAGACATGATTAATGGCATCTTGTATCCACACTCCAGGTTCTGGTAGATAACACCACTAGACATGTTTCAACTAATGAATTAAATACACCTAAATTGTTCTTAGTTCTTAGAAGACAGTCTACCTTAATGTCCAAGTCCTTTTTCCAATCATTACAATTGGGACTACTAAGTCTTTTTCCATAGTATGACTACTAGGGATTGACAAACATCCTAAGAATCACAAAAACATTTGGTCAAGATCAACTCCTTAAAATCTCCATGAATTTTGTGTATACAAAATCGAAGAGGAGATTTTATTCATTAATTTTATTATCTCGTCAACGAATAAAATTAATAGTTGATCTATCTTTGATCAAATATTTGGTCAAAACTCTTTGAATTTAAAATAACATTGATTCCTCAAACAATATTATTTAAATTTACCAACACCTCAAACACCGTGAATTTTGCATGCCACGTTAGTGTGGACGTATACAAATTCAACATTTGTAAAAGGAGGGTTTTACCCATTAACTATCTTGTCAACGTATCTTTATGACAAATAAAATTATCTCAAACACCGTTAATTTTGTATGCCACGTTAGTGTGGACGTATACAAAATCAATCATTTGTAAGAGGGGTTTTAACCCTTTAATTTTATTATCTTGTCAACCTAGTTTTATGACAAATTAATAGTTGGTTTCATTTGGTCATACAAATAATAGCAGTGACTCCGATGGGGAGGATACTATTAGATGTGTCTAAGTGTATACCATTACTTGACACTAAGTCCATTAATAAGATTATGCCCCTTCCGTTGGGGAAGATCACACGCTCTTAATTAACTTCCTATAGTCATCCAAAAATGGAAGTCTGTTCTAGTGATCCACAAACAAGCTCATCCGTTATGGAGGAAGGCACTCAGAGCCAACGCGCAAGCTTGTTTGCATCACTTACAAACCAGTAATGGAGACCATGAGATTTATTTAAAAATCCCTCTCCCACTTAGTTATTTATAAACGAGGAATTTTAACTATGCTAGCCTACTAGTCATGTATACTAACATGCACACACAACACAATATAAAAGCAATAAATAGAAAATCTAATTTTCAACTATTATGGCTTTTATCTCTAGTTGTCCTCCGTGTGTTGTCATCCCAAGCTGCTGCCATATTTGGCCACCGCCACCGGGTCTAGCTGTCGCCTCCATCTTGCTCCTAGTTCCGTTGCGCCTCTGGTCCTTAGAAGGTTCCACGCTTTGCAAGATTCGATCCGCGACATAAATTGAATTTTACGTTTTGATCCTATATTCCATAAAAGAAATGTACATGTATCTAGATCAAAAATAAAATCCTAATAAAACTAAATACAGCTCCTGTTGTATTTTAATACAATCATGCACACACATATAAATGCCCTTGACATGTCCAAGGGTCCAATCACACACATAATAATTAAAAGCCATAATAGTTGGATCCTGCATCCACAAAGTTAGCACATCCTACTATTAACCTGCCTAAATTATGTATGACATGTGCATAATTAACCTAATACCAAATACACAGAGGCAAAACCCTAGCTCTGATACCAATTGTTGGTTGCTACTCGGAAAGCCTAGAGGTTCTACTGTACAAAATTTTTGTACAAAGGTCTGTACCTTTTCCTAGCTACCATGTATTCTTTTAAATTAAATTTTGGATCGCCTGCGGAACTTAACACGTTTGATCCAAAACTTAATGTATTTGTTCTTTTAGGTTTTGACTTGGATCTCCTGCGGAACTTAACACGTTCGACCCAAATCACCTTAAGTTATTAATTCCATTAAATATTAATTTCCATAATCGGTTCCCAGTACTGACGTGGCGAGGCACATGGCCTTCTTAGATATGGGAGCAATCACCACCGACTAGACAAAACCTTTTATAGAAATCTAATATTTAATTTCCTAAAATAACTTTAGGTTAACCGAAAAGAACAATCAAATCACAAGGAAAAATAAAACAAAAGAACACAACTTCGAAAAACATATTCGAAATACTAGAATCGTAAGCCTCTTGTATTTGGTATTATTTCCAAAAATAACTAGTATGATGCGGAAAGAAAAAATACTAGTTATACCTTTTAGAAAGACCTCTTGATCTTCTACCGTATTCCTCTTCTAACCTCGGACGTTGTGTGGGCAACGATCTTCCGAGATGAGAATCCACCAAAGCACCTTCTTCTCCTTTCTTCAAGTTTCGGCCAAGCACAAAGCTTCCAAAAGATGAAGATCTTTTTCCACCAACCAAGCTCCAAGGGATACAAGCTTTCTCTCCTTCTTCTTCTTCTTCTCCAAGTAGTATCCGGCCACCACAAGAGCTCCAAGAAAATAGAGAAGGTTCGGCCACCACCAAGAGGAAGAGAGGAAGAGAGGTTGGCCGGCCACAACACCAAGGAAAAGAGGGAGAGAAATAATAGAGGTTGTTCACCATGAAGCCTTCTCTACCCCTCTTTTATAATCCTTGGTCTTGGCAAATAAGGAAATTTAATTAAAAACTTCCTTAATTCTTTTGCCATGAAAAGGAAAAATTTATTTAATTAAAAACAATTTTCCTTTTCTCAATTTACATGGTCGGCCACCATCAAGCTATAAACAAGGAGAGTTTTAATTAATTAAAACTTCCTAATTTGTCTCCAGAAATTTATAAAATTTCTCCAATAATTTAATCCCTTCATGATTGGTTTATAAAAAGGAAATTTAATAAATTAAAATCTTTCTTTTAAACATGTGGATAAAAAGAAAGTTATCTCTAAAAATTAAAATCTCTTTTAATCTACAAATAAGGAAAGATATCAAATCTTTTCTCAATCTTTTGTAGAAACTAATAAAAGAGAATTATTAATTTTTAAACTTTCTTTTAAATCATGAACATGGTTAAAAAGGAAAGTTTTCTTAAAATTTAAAATCCTCCTTTAATCAACAAATAAGGAAAGATTTCAAATTTTAAACTCTCTTTAAACATGTAGATGATTTACAAATAAGGAAAGTTTTACCAAAATTAAAACCATCCTTTTAATCTACAAATAAGGAAAGAGATTAATCTCTTCTCTTAATCTTTTGTAGAAAGTTATAAAAGGAAATTTTAATTTTAAACTCTCTTTAAAATCATGATATCCACATAAGAAATAATTTTAATAAAAATCCTTTTAATATTCTAGTGGCGGCCACCCAAGCTTGGGACCCAAGCTTTGGCCACCCCTATATGACTCATCCACTTGGTCTTGGCGGCCCTAGCTTGGGTTCCAAGCTAGCTTGGCCCCCCATTGGATGGGTAAGAAGGTGGGTATCGGTGGGTATAAATCTCTATATACTAGAGGCTACGAGGGGACCGAGAGGAGGAATTGGTTTTGGTCTCCCGATGAAATTAAGCATCCCGTGTTCGCCTTGAACACACAACTTAATTTCATCAATAATAATTCATTCCACTAAAGAACTATTATTGAACTACCACACCAATCCCAAATTACATTTTGGGCTCCTTCTTATTATGAGCATGTTAGTCTCCCTGTGTTTAAGATATCGAATGTCCACTAATTAAGTGAGTTACTGACAACTCATTTAATTAATATCTAGGTCCAAGAGTAGTACCACTCAACCTTATCGTCATGTCGGACTAAGTCCACCTGCAGGGTTTAACATGACAATCCTTATGAGCTCCTCTTGGGGACATTATCAACCTAGTATCTCTAGGACACAGTTTCCTTCTATAATCAACAACACACACTATAAGTGATACCATTTCCCAACTTATCGGGTTTATTGATTCATCGAACTAAATCTCACCCATTGATAAATTAAAGAAATAAATATCAAACATATGTGCTTGTTATTATATTAGGATTAAGAGCACACACTTCCATAATAACTGAGGTCTTTGTTCCTTTATAAAGTCAGTATAAAAGAAACGACCTCTAATGGTCCTACTCAATACACTCTGAGTGTACTAGTGTAATTATATAGTCAAGATAAACTAATACATAATTACACTACGACCTTCCAATGGTTTGTTCCTTTCCGTTATGGTCGTGAGCTACTGTTTATAATTTATAAGGTGCTGATAACATGATCCTCTGTGTGTGACACCACACACCATGTTATCTACAATATAAATTAATTGAACAACTTCATTTATCATAAATATAGACATTTGACCAATGTGATTCTTATTTCTAGATAAAAGTTTATACCAAAAGCTAGGCTTTTAGTATACACTCTAACAGGCACCTCCTATACATCATGGAGGGCGCCTCCTATATCTCATGGAGGGTGCCCTTTACTTGCAGCGTATAAATAGCTCCAGCTTTCCTTTGGATCTTTCGCTACTCCATTCACTTGGGTGATTGTGGCCAACCAAAATAGGGTTCACCCGAACCCAATTTCTGGCCTTCTCCTCGAGCAGGCTTCCGCTTCAGCTTCTCGTCCCTTGAACGTCGCGTACATTCTTCTCATCTACCGGTGTACTCTTCCATAGCCCTTTCGTCCCTCAGATGCACCGAGCACGTCAGCTCCCTTCCCGTGCTATCATTCTCGCTAGCTGCGTCTTCCACTCGACTTCCTGCGCTTCTAAGCTCCTGCACACTTAGACACAGGGATCAAAACCAAACAGGACCCAACCTAACTTGGTTGATCACATCAAAACAACCATGGGGTTCAACATTCTACACTTATTTAAGTTGCTTATGTATTTGCTTAGGGTATAGGGGAATCAAGGTCTGCGTAGTTCTTTTATATTTTTACTCTTTTACATTATGAAGTGGCATTGTTACTCGCTTCCATTTCCTGTTCCTATTGTATTCGTTCCTTTGGTATCAAAATCTTTGACTTCATCATTTAAAAGTTGCATTCCTTGGATTCTTTTCTCGACTCTAGTCTAATCGTCGAGTAATGCTTAGACTTCCAATGAGTTGGGAGACAAAGTTGATCATCGTTCATCTAATATATTGTTGTCGACACTGAACGTGTACTCCACAGTAACAGTTGACACTAACAAGCTAAAATTTCTTTGGCAATCATGGAAAGGACAAGAAAGTTTTGAGTCTTCTGTGACCACCACTTTAGGATATCTGCTTCATTAAAATAAAAATGTCATAAAATAATTATCAAGTTCTTGTGTGGAATTTGAGGATTTTCATGGACGTTTTGTTAGTTCTTTTAATAAAAATTATATTTTTATAAGTTTTAAATTACTATTAGTAGTTTGTTGTGTTTCATAAATACAAGTTTGTATTCCAAATTTTACATAATATTGATTATAAATATCATATAAAGAAATTCTAATATTATATATAATATTAACTGGATCCGGAGAAGAAGAATTTTTAAATTGAATTAAAGCGTTATAATATAAAGTTAATATTTCTTGTAAAATTTCTAATTTAAATCTAAGATCTAAAGCAAATGCAAATAAATAAATTTCAAGAATAACATAAAAAATATTTTTCCCCATTTAGTTTTCATACCTAATCTGCAAGAAGATAAAATTTCATTATTAATATATTCATGTAAAACTAATATTATATTAGAAAAATTCTCTAAACTAAATGAGCAGTGAGATAACAAACACCGAAAAGTTATTCGATTGCATAGTTAAATACTTTTAAAATTTTATAAATACTACTATAAATATTCCATTATTGTCAAAATAAATATATATTAATATTAGTTTTTTATAAAAAATAAACATAATAATTATTTTTATTAAAATGAATCTTGTAATAATTGATATGTTAAATTCTAACGCGTTGGTATATCAAGTGAAAATTTTTTATGTCTCATTTCATTAGTTTGATAAAATTTATCGTATCATTTCATTATAGATGGATGCAACCATAAGTAAGAAATTACAGTTGTAATTGGTTTAATATAATTTTCTAAAATTTTTAATCCATCTTGAACACATAAATTTAAAATATGGTATACACAATGAATATGAAAAAATAAACTACCAATAAAAAATTAATAAATAAATTTTAGATCTTTTATACAAGTCGTATTAGAACTAGCATTATCTAATGATATTGAAAATATTTTATGAGTTAATTCATATTCTGCTAAAATTAAACATAATAATTGTCCGATGTTACGAGCAGTATATGATTCATTAAAATCTTTATAAACTAACAATCTTTTTTTGGAGGTTTTAAGAGTTTTCGATCCAATAACAAGTCACACCCATATACGAATGTGTTTGCCAATGATGACTCCAAATATCATAAAATGAAGAAACTTTATTATTTCATTTACTAAATTAATCAAAAAAAAATTTCATTGTTTTACTAATTTTTTAATTGTATAAGTGTAATCCTATGAACACGTTTAATACATAGATTAAGAAATTCTTTATAAAAATATTCAAATGTGCATTTATATCCAAAACTAAAAAAAAGGTGTTTCATGAAAATAAATTTGGTTAATAAGTCTCTTAATTTATTATCAGAATATAAAAATAAACCAAAATTAGTACTACTGTAAGTTAAAGAAAAACTAGATAATTGTGATTGAGCATGGTCGAGTTCATATTCTATCGAGTGCTTTGTTTCTACGTGTCATTTCAACGACTCAAAGTTGTCGCCGGCGTGGAATGTATAGGATGCACTGTGTTGGTGCAATCAACCCCTAGGATTTTGATATTTGCCAATGTACCTAAATCTGGTCAGTTTGACCAAGGGTTGATCCAAACATGACTTGATGTTTGGAAGAGAGAAGTCTAGTCAAGACTAGATGGTTAGCAAGGGTAAACCCTAATCGAAGGATAGGCAAGTGAGAAGTCTACTGAGTGACTAGTTCTAATCGGAGGTTAGGCAAGGGAAAGTCTTGGTGAGTGAAGCTAGGTCCTAGTGAGTGAAGCTAGGTAGTGGAAGTCTTGGTGAGCGAAGTCAGACCCTAGTGAGTGAAGCTAGGTAGTGGAAGTCCTGGTGAGTGAAGTCGAGCCCTAATGAGTGAAACTAGGTAGTGGAAATCCCGATGAGTGAAGTCAGACCCTAGTGAGTGAAGCTAGGTAGTGAAAGTCCTGGTGAGTGAAGCCAGACAATGGAAGTCCTAGTGAGTGAAGCTGGGCAACCCTAGGAAATATGTGACCGACTGGTTTCCAGTCGATCGCGCATGGTCGATCAGACCAGTGAATTATTAATAATACTAACACTGTTTTTCTTTACCATTTTATATCTACTATGCTAACTTAGTGTTGCAGGCAAGTCTTAGTAGATTAGCTCGATCAGATACTAAGCAAGGTTAAAGAAAGTCCAAACAGGTATGAAGGATAAGATGTTTAGCAAATAAGTGGAGGTAAGCCACTGGAGGAGAATAACACAGTGAGGACTCGTCCCGGTTGAGGGGACAGTAGGTGTCGGTGCAATTTAGGTCCATTTCGAAAACATAAATTAAGACCATGACTAGATCCTGATTTGGAGGACAGGATCTAAGTCATAATTTGATCATATTTTTAATGTGCTAACTATGTTTTGCAGGTTAATTTTTATGTTTGGACTAACATTTTGTTATAGGAAAGATATAGGTAAAAAAATAGTCAGGGAGCTCGGAAGTGCTTCGAGTGCCTAGAGTCCGGATGCCCGGAGTTACTTTAGGCGCCCGGGAAAGGCTCGACGAGGAGCAACCCCAAGCGGCTGCCTGACCAGGCATTTGGGCAGTCCGGCGCTAGGAGTTGCTCCAGGCGCCTGGACTAGTGAAAGTTGATCTTCGCGGTGTGGTGGAGCATAGCGATTGGCTGACCCATGAAAGTTTCGACGAGAGCTCGCTACATCAGCATAGTCCAGGCGTCTGGACGGGACTATAAAAGGAGGCTTCGACCAGAAGCTTAAAGACAACAATCACTCCGACTTTCGTTCTTGCGCGCTACTCCGAGAAGGCTCCGGTAACTAATTCTCAAGTTTTTACTCGTCTTGTTGTTGGTAACATCTTTTGTATTACGTTGTACTTAACCTCTTGTAATATTTTCGATATCATAGTAATTACCCAATGAAAGCACTCAACGAGCGCGAGCCTTAGAGTAGGACTTGTCGAAGGGTCCGAACCAAGTAAATTAAACTTGTGTTAGTGTTTGTCTCTTTTTCTCTCGCTTCTATTTTCTATTTCCGCTGTGTATTTGATTTCAAAAAGAAAAGAACAATTTCAAAACCATATGATTCACCCTCGCTCTCTCACGTGCGCTACGGTCCTACACATTGCAATGCTTACATTTTGTACGTAATTCTCCCGACAGAAGAGTGACATTTTAAAAATATTTAGTGAAAATATAAGATTATAGAGGAGTAATTTCATGAACCTTAGAAGTAATTGATTAGAATATCCTTATGTTTTAGGTGTCGGAAGGTGCTCGGTTTTATTATCAGTGGATTGAATGTTAGGCGGATTCACTATTTCCTTTTCCTTATGAGATCAAGATGATAAACCTTCACGACCTTCTTCCATTGTAGTTAAAAGTTGGAGACTAAAGTGCGTAGAAATAGATACTTGGAGTTGAAAATGTATAAAGAATGCGGAATTAAGAATGAGAGTAAATAAGATGTGTGTGAAAATGATGAAATGAACTCTTTATTTATAGAGTTTGAATAGAAACAAATATTAAATTATAATCATTATTAAAAAAAAATGATCAAATTGTTTTAACCTTTAAAAAAAAATCTAAAATAATCATCCCCCAACCCTTAACAGCTAGTAACTATTGATTAACCGCCAGTCGATTCCAACATAAACATAAAAAATCCTTAGAATCGACAGGCCAAATTAATGGTTCATCTATTTTTAGAGGCCTAGAACTATAATCGACATCCTACTAAGAGTAACAATTTGGCCAAATAACCTGCGTCAATGGACAACTTGCTCGGGATCAGCCATGGTGCTGAATTTTAAAAACTAACCCAGAGCTGATTGGAGAAGAAAAAATCAAGATAAAACGGAAAAGAGATGCATCGTCTAGACATTCTCAAATCTCAGGCGCCTTTTAGGCAAGGGATCGGATCTTCTGATCCGTAATTTACGGACCAAGAGATAATTCACTATACAAAGATCATTAATTTAGATGGAGTCCACCTTTAAATTGGTAAGGTCCAGCTAAATCAAGGGTCTATAATAATGGACCATCCCCTGATCCGTAAATTATGGACTAGAGGATCTGTCCTCTTCAGGCTTGCCCTAGTGCCTTTGTAAATTGCCGATTATTTTTTCGAAAATTATTATTATTTAAATATATAAAAAATAAAATATTATAAATTATATATTTTTGTTAATAGTTGGCTCATTTGCAGTAAAAAAAACGGTGTAGTTTTCCCATAAAGAGTATGCAGGGTCAGCGCGTCATCTCCTCACTTATCGTCTTCAACTCACATTACCTAGCCGTAAACTTCCTCTGCCGCCGCCATGGCTTCCCACGACCACCACCATCACCACGACCACCACCACCACCACCACGACGAAGGCGACGACCATCATCACCATCATTACCATGAGTAAGCCGTCTCATCTTTAGCTCTCGATTCTCTTTTTGTGGTGTTTCTTCCCCTCATTCATCGATGTGGTTTACTGCAGGGCTGGGACCGTCGCCGCCTCGTCGTCGTTCGTCGGTCAGGACGGAAGGGTGTACCATTCCCACGACGGCCTGGCGCCCCACTCGCACGAACCCATCTACTCCCCAGGGTTCTTCAGCAAGCGCGCGCCACCCATTGTAGATAGGGACTTTAAGGAGCGAGCTTTCACTATCGGCATCGGAGGTCCCGTTGGCACTGGGTACTATTCCCCCCTCCCTTCTTGCTCAAACAAGGCAAATATATGGTTTTGTCACACTAAGTAAATAATTTTAGGAAAACTGTTGCAAGGTTGGTAGCTGCTTTCGCTCCATTTATCTGAAGAGGAATGCTCTTGTTTCATGTGTCTTGTAGAGCAAACAACGAAAGAAAAGTTAATCTATTTCTAAATTATTCTCTGTTTATTTTAATTTTTTTTACAAATTATGGTTCTAACCTTGAACAGAAAATCTCTAGTTTATAGCAAATGCTTATTAAATTTTTTATCCAGTGACCAAATTTCTTTTGCCTTATGCAGAAAAACAGCATTGATGCTTGCACTTTGCCAGTTCTTGCGGGATAAATACAGTCTTGCTGCTGTATGTATTATCCTAGAAATAAATGCTTTTAGAACATGCTATTTCTGTCTTGATTTCATTTTATGAATGAATGTTAAAAATTTTAAATTTGCTTTTTGTTACTATCCTTGGAGATAACATGGAACTACATAGGACAACTAATTTGTTCTGTTTCTTTGATTATCTTGAATTTCTTGAGCTGGTCTTTATTTCTATCCTTGAATCAGGAAAGTTTAGTTGGATAAATGAGACCATCCTTTGTTGAGATACTTCTGATCTGTGATAACACGACAAGTTAGTTAGGGTTCGCAGGAGCCTATTAAAACTGATATAACTAGGCCTTGATATACTTGTTATTGATATATTTGTTATGAAGAAAAAGTTTCTTTGGGAACTTTTTTTTTTACTTCATTATTTGATCATTTTTAGTTTTAGCTTTCAATTTGGTAAGAGACTGAATATATCATTTCTTATTGACATGGGACTGTAGGAGACAGAGATTCATGTATAACATGATGTTGTGTTATATCAACTCTTATGTAATAGAAGAAAGTTTGCTGATGGAAATCTCCTAATGCTCCTCTCTAAAACTCTATAACAAAATTAAGGTTTAATTAAAATGCAATATAATAAGTAAAACCTTAGTAACCTTGTTATTCCAAGGATAGGAAAAACTTCACTCTATTGAGGAAAGATGAATTCACCTTTTTCTCTAGAATAAATGGTAGGCCGATGCACAAAGCTCCCATCAATGCAGTGTTCCGGAGAAGGGTCTATTGTATGTAGCCTTATTCTGCTTTGTAGGAGGTTGTTTCCGTGACTCGAACTCGTGACTTCCAGGTCACACGACAACAACTTTACCATTATGCTAAGACTCCCTTTCCCCTTCTCTTTAGAATCAAAAGGATAATTTATACTTTTGCTACTCTTAATTCCTCATCCAAAATCTAAATTCCCTAACTTCTTCCCTCTTCTCTTTTCTTCCTCGTCTCATTTTATTTTCTCCTTTCATTTTATTCCTTCTATTAGTTTTTGTTCTATTCTTTTCCTTAACTGTAGCACCAACCTCTCTTTAGTTTGAAAATTCAGTGGGTTGTTTCAAAGGGTTGATGTCACAATGTCACTAGTTAGTAGGCTGAGTGTTTTTTTTCTCTTTGCAATTACCTGCTTATTGGTAGCTGGCATATTGCACATACAACATAAAACTAGTTAATTTTAAAGGCTGTTTGTTTTGCTTATTTTGCCTGCACTTCATAATTCTTGACCTGGTATGATGGCATAGACTTTCATTAGCCTATCCAGTTTGCCTTTATTTATTTGCCCTATTGATGGCACGGTTAGGTAACAAATGATATATTCACCAAGGAGGATGGAGAATTTTTAGTGAAGAATGGAGCACTTCCTGAGGAAAGGATTCGGGCTGTTGAAACTGGAGGGTGCCCACATGCTGCTATACGTGAAGATATAAGTATTAATCTAGGCCCTTTGGAAGAGCTATCTAATTTGTACAAGGCAGACATACTTCTGTGTGAATCTGGAGGAGGTATTTTCCTCAACTCAACTCTTTATCTTGAAACTCTATTAAAAAGTAAGGTCGTATTTTATGCAACATTTTTATAGCAACTAGAAAGACTTCACTGTCAGCTAAATTGAATGGTATGCTAGAACCACCCACTAAACATGATCAAATATTACAACATTAATATACATGCTCTTAAGATGATATTTAAAAGCTAAAACTAATCTTTTTAGTAGAAACACTGTGTGGTTGTTAATAATTTAATTTCCATAGCTTCTGCCTAATACCTTACTGATAAAAATTGTGGATAAGATATAATTTTCTATCAACCAAAAAATAATATATTTAGTTTGCAAAAAGCTTGTAGGATTTGTGGAATGTGGCAGTTATTGGTATTTTACATAAAAACACTTATGTAACTAATTGCTTTCTGATTATTATAAGTATTCAATTTCTCATAGGTATAGCCATTGCTATTCTACATACTATCCATTTAAATCATGTTCATCGATTTTGCTTCTACGGACATGCATGAGAATTTGGACCTCCTCTCTTAAGAGAGAACGTTGCCTCTCAAATTTCAATTGACATTCAATCCAAGTTTGATCTTTTCTCTACCACCATCAAATAGTCATTTCTTTTTTTAGCTCATCTTCTATAGCAAGCAATCTTATCCCTTATCTCAAATTATTGAACTTGCTCGTGTTGTTGGTCTCTTAAGATGACATGTTTGCTCAAATCAATTTAGTATATTTTAGTTGGGTAGTTGAAGTTTTGAACAAGATGTAGCCACAAATGCTCTATTGTGGTCTGTATGAGAAGAATGTACAAGTTACAACAAATAAAATAGTTGGTTGAGTATATAACAATACTGCATACAAGCTGTGATCGGTGAAGAACTGCGATCTGTAGAGATGAAAAGGAACTATGTTATTTGCATACATGTAAATGTTTAAAGAGAAATCAGGATTTAGTTTTCATCCCTCATAATGAACGTGACAACTTTATTTACCTTTTATGCTGCTTTTTGTGTTGTTCAGTCATCTGGCACTCGGCCATAGAACTTCTGATACTCCCCTCCATTTCCCTATTTTTTCGTTTTTGTATTTTTTATGTACGGAACAATGAGATGAACTTGACATTTGATAAATAGATTAGAAATTCTTCTTTCCTCTAAGGGGTTGAACTGTTGGTAATAGTAAACAGCCAATGATCTCACTTCATTCCCAAAAAACGACATCTTGCCTACAAATTTCTAAATGCTTTCTTACTCTGGCTTGTTTTTTTTTTTTTTTTTTTGAATATTTTGTTCAGAAGAAATCCATTCGATGTGATTAAACTTATTTGACATAAAGGTGTATGCTGTATTTGATGCTTGGTTTAAATGAGCTGGAAAGTGATCTTGCTAATTGATGCAGATAACTTGGCTGCTAATTTTAGCAGAGAATTAGCGGACTATATAATTTACATCATCGATGTTTCTGGCGGTGATAAAATACCTAGAAAAGGTGGTCCAGGAATCACTCAAGCAGATCTTTTGGTATGCTCAAATAATGCTCTTTGTTGTTTAATGTTGCACTCTCCTTTCTTTGCTTTATTGCCTAATTCTCAACCTTAACTGTCTGACGCTCTACAATACTTATATTAGGTAATTAACAAGACAGACATAGCACAAGCAGTTGGAGCTGACTTGGGAATTATGGAAAGGGATGCATTACGAATGCGAGATGGAGGGCCTTTGGTTTTTGCTCAGGTCTGTTGAACTGATAAAGCAGACCTATTAATTAGATTTATCATTTACCTGTGATTGTTCCCTTTGGCATTGCTAGGGCCATGCTTATCAACACCATCAATATTTGGATGGTCAAAATATCTAAATATCCGTCATATTAGATTGATAGGATCAATGAGATTGGAATTTAATAGGGTTTAGGGAAAACCTAATATGTCATTTTACAAGTTATTAGTTTGATTGATGCCTCTTCTGTTGCAATGCTGCATTGATATTTAGAAAGTTGATGAAATGTTATCGTTATTACGACACAGGTGAAGCATGGAATTGGCGTCAAAGAAATTGTGGACCATATACTGCAAGCATGGGAAGCAGCTACTGGTAATCCGCATCGCTGATTCTGTTATATGATGTTGAACTTAGCGTTTGCAGCTCTGGATACATTGCTAAATAAATGTTGTCGATGTAATGAGTTGCTTTGAACCAGACGACCTTTGGATCCTTATTGTTTTAATTTCCATCCTCCTATTATATGCTCTGAGAACTTGATTGGAGTTCATAAAAATCCAATAGTTTTATCATCGACATTATACAATTAACGTATCTGCACGCAATTAACATAACACTGTATTCACAATCCTCACGCTTCAGATAAACAAGTATATAAAACTTGTTCGTAACGCCTTTCTACGGACACGCTTTCATGCTTGCACGGTTTCCGGTTCAGCGCGGCACTGCCTTGCCCTTCTCGCGTGAAAGCAAGCGCTGCCTATTTTATAAATTTTCATTTCATCGCATTAAAGTAAAATTTTCTTTCATTTCATTAACGTTTTTTTTTTTGAGCAACATTTTTCAGTTACCTCGCGACTCTTCTCTAGCTTGCACGCAACCGGATTCGACAGACCCGTAGTTAACCTACCCTGGTGGGGCACCACCTCTGACAGACAGTGGGCCCCCACCATAGATCCGTTAATGAAACACAAGCGAGTCTTACCCGTTAGATTTGAAACGATTATTACGTGGCAACCTGTTGCTAGCTTGCGATCGCAGTTTTATGCGGGGAAAAAAAGTTGATGCTTAAAGCAACCACGACCTCCTCGATGGCCGCGCGAAAAGGGAGCGGATCCTATCCGATTGTGATTTCAATTGTTTATATTTCAATGCTTTCATCGATGGTGTTCGGTGGCTGAATTAAAATACGGACGGTCAGCATGGAATGCAGCTACGAGATAATTGTATACGATCGTGAACCCGTTATGGGAAGCACCTTACGGAACGGATGGTCTGTCATCGCCTCAATGGACGGCTCTCGCTATATATATCTGGACGTGAAGAACCATTGGTCTTCGAAGAGCTTGGTTGGGCCGTTGAGAGATCACTAAGCTTTTCTCTCGGCGATCTTCTATCATCCACTTCGATCCTTCTTTCTTCGGTGGGTTTTGTTATTGGTTCGATTCTCAATTTGCATATTTTTTTTTTTTAAATTTCTTCATTATGTTTGTTGAGGAAAATTTTCTAGGGACAGTGTTCTGGTTTTGATTCCGCTTGCAAATCTAAGGTTCGTCGGTACATTCTAGGGGAGAACCATTTGGATTGTTGTTTCGATCCGTCAGCCATAATGGTGACGGTGAGTGGTGGCATTGCGATTCCTCTGCTGCTCTCGATTCTTGTGCTGCATGTGGCTTTTCCGGGCTCGTCCGCCTCCGATGGCTTGGTTCGGATTGGTTTGCGGAAGAAACCGTTAGATGAAAACAGCAGGCTTGCGACGCGTTTCTCGGAGAAGGAAATAAGGGATTTGATGTCGAGGAGGTTTGGATTGAGGGGCGATGTTGAGAGTAACGGGGATGAGGATATCATTTCTCTCAAGAATTATATGAATGCGCAATACTTCGGGGAGATTGGCATTGGTACTCCTCCGCAGAAGTTCACTGTGATCTTCGATACTGGAAGCTCGAATCTGTGGGTTCCATCTTCCAAGTGCTACTTTTCGGTGAGAGTTGTCCAACTTTGGCGAGTTTTTTTTTGTTTTCGTTTTTCTTGCGGCTCTTGAAATAACCATTGTGTCATCATAATCCAGCTCGCTTGCTATTTTCATCCAAAGTACAAATCAGAAGTATCGAACACTTATCAGAGGAATGGTATGTTGTAAGCATAAACATTTTTGTTTCTTGAACCATTGTTCTCTCTTAGTTGGTTATGGCATTTTTTTTCATCACTTTCACTGCATGTTTTCTTCTTTATTTTAGTCTGTGGATGTACAATTACGATGCAATGAAAATGAAGATGACATATATGTAGTTCATACGTGGGAGGAAACAAGTGTAATTTGACTTTTTCATAGATTAAACACGAGTTGGAATCTGATTATTCATACTAAATGAGGATTCTTTTAGTAACTCTTGATCCTGGTGTCTGGGAACACAATGCAACAGATCAAGTACCTCTTGGTCCCGTATCCTTGTTTTAATTGATAAGTGTTATTTCTTTTGTCATAGTTTAGGAACTCAGTCGTCTCACCTACATTGTTCAATAATAAAATAATAATGCTCTTCGTCATGTTTTGTTTAAGAAAATAAATTAATTTGCTCTGTATGGCTTACTTCATAAACCCTATCTGCTTCCTCTTCTTCTTAAAGCTTTTTGATTTTTTTTTTATTATTTGCAAACAGACACTCTTGTAAAAGTACCTGCATGAATTGGCTGATTGTTGCAATTGGATACTCAGCACATCCTGACGATATCATAATTTATATTGCCTCTTTTGAATAGGTAAACCTGCTGACATCCAGTATGGAACAGGAGCAATATCAGGTTTCTTTAGTGAAGATCATGTTACCATCGGTGACCTAATTGTTAAAGATCAGGTTCACAAACTTCGTACTTTTTTACATGTTTGTTTTGTGGTTATTTTTCTTAGATTGTGGGGTCTGATATAATTCATCCAGGAATTTATTGAAGCCACAAGGGAGCCAGGTCTCACATTCTTGGTTGCAAAATTTGATGGCATATTAGGACTTGGATTTAAGGAAATATCTGTTGGGGAAGCTGTGCCTGTGTGGTATTCTGACTATAACTCAATTCCTTCTCCCTGTTGCATGATATTTAATGATCATTGCTTGACATCAAGTTGATATTGTTCGTTTATAAACAAACTAGTTAGGAGATTCAAAAAGATTTTTGTCATTGAAAGCATCAGTAATGTCCGGACTTGTTCTAATAATTTCAGAAAAGCTAAATAGTAAATGTGGTGAAAGTCTGAAAGATGCAAGGTCGTTGAAAAATTGAATTATCTTGAATTAAGATTTTTTTAAATAATTCCTGCATGTGTTTCTAGAATCTTTGAACAGCAAAATTAACACTACTTTTGTTACTTGCAACTCTAGAAAATATATTTTTTTAGAAATTTCTTCTTTTCTTCTTTTGAAAAGAGAAGTTCCTAGGATGGATTAGAAAGAAGAGGAAGATAACATGGTACTTGTAGTAGAAGTCAATCATGACTCTTGGATCTGTATTCTCACTTATAATTGAAAAGAAAAGCCAACCTTGTGATATTATATCACGATCTCTCTAATCAGGCCTTTGGATGTTTCATAAATAAGACTGCAGGAAATTTCACATTGAATACCATTTAGACTCGAAATAGACTTAGTAGAATAAAATTGAAGAGGACACAATTTTTTTTTGTACTGTATGGGCTTTGTTTTACTCTTGGGACCTCTATTTTCTCGGTCTAAAAGTAGGTGATTTTTAATGATGACAAAAATAGATGATGATCATAAACTGACAAAAATAGGAACTTAAGGTATTTTAAGGTAGTCAACCAAGAAAATCTAATACTCAAGAGAATCCAGTGAAAATCTCAGGCTGGTACTAGTCTGAAACCATCAAAAATATCATTAATGTTTATGAAGTTCTAGGAACTTAAGATTTAAGAACTGACGTTGTGTTGCTTATGCTAATAATTCTATCTCTGTACTACCGATATTGATCAATCTCCTTTGTGAATAAAACTGTATTAAAATTTGTAGCTCAATTAGAAAATCATCTTCTAGTTAAGATTTTGTAGTTAATATTTTTTTTGAAGCACAATTCATTCTCCCTATTTCAATCTTCAAGGCCACAACTATCTTCTATTATTCTCCAAGGAAGATATACTCTTAGTGCTCTAGGTCTTGATGATGACCTCGAAACATAAAGCAAGCTTATTGTTTATTCTCTGTTGCTTAGATGTAGCATGGAACATTGTCCTCTTTTGCGGTAGTGTAACTATGAAAATGGTGTCTCAATTGGGTGATTCTTTTGTGCTGTTGATATTAGAACTGCTTTCTTGTTCTAAGTTTGTGGGTACCTGGATTGTTATCTGTAAGTTTGTGCTAATTTTATTATGCAAATGCTGTATTTGATCACTGTTTGCTATTAATGCAAGTCTATGTCTAATTGTTTAATTATTCATTCTATTGGCAGGTATAATATGGTTGAGCAGAAACTTATCAGAGAACCTGTCTTCTCATTCTGGTTTAACCGAAATGCTGATGATGGTGAAGGAGGTGAAATTGTTTTTGGAGGAATTGATCCAAATCATTATAAGGGTGAACATGTATATGTCCCTGTTACTCAGAAAGGTTATTGGCAGGTGCATATTTCGGACTCTTTTCTGTTCAGTTAGCTTGTATGGATCATGCATATGCTATCTGACATTGCAATTTTCTATATATGATCTATCACAATATCTTGCAGTTTAACATGGGTGACTTACTTATTGATGGCAAATCTACTGGTACAACCAATTAACTGAGCTTTTTTTATTGCCACTCAGTATCGTCATATATTTACTGCTTATTTATCATGAGGTGCCTTTGTGTTCGTCAGGCTATTGTGCTGGTGGTTGTGCCGCAATTGCAGATTCTGGAACTTCTTTGATTGCTGGTCCCACAGTATGATTACCCTAAATTCAAATGCTTAAGTTTTGATAACGGAGACAATTCTTTTCATTGACTATCAACCATTAATTTATGTTTATTGCGTTCATATTGCTTGATTGCTGACCCATCCGGCAAGAAAACAGTTCTATATCATAATGCCATTTTTCTGCAGACCGCTGTTGCAGAGATTAATCAACAAATTGGAGCTTCTGGTATTGTTTCTCAAGAGTGCAAAGCAGTAGTTGCACAATACGGGAAACAGATTATCAGACTCTTGATGTTACAGGTCTGATTGGATTATTAGACAGAGGTATTGCCTCTGGTATGTTGCGTCGCAGAAAGCGCACTAATAGTTATCTATTTGGCAGACAAAACCTATCAAAGTTTGCTCTCAGGTTGGTCTGTGTGCATTTAATGGAGCGCATGGAGTTAGGTCAGTGGATATTTCTTTGCAATTTTGTAACATAATATCCTTCACTTCACCATTGTTGTTATTCACATAAAATCTTGTATCTTATGTATATTCCTTATGCAGTACTGGCATTGAGAATGTTGTAGCCGACGAGAATACAGAAGCTTCAGCCCATCTCCACAGTGAAGCTATGTGCAATTCTTGCGAGATGGCAGTCGTATGGATGCAGAATCAGCTACTTCGTAACCAGACAGAAGAAAGAGTGTTGAATTATGTCGATGAGGTTAGGTTCTCTTTCATCCATGTGAGTTTCACTTTTGCAGCTGTTTGCATTATTTACGGTTAATTTAAACTACATTCAGCTCTGTGAGCGCTTGCCTAGCCCCATGGGAGAATCATCAGTGGATTGCGCTGCTTTAGATTCCATGCCTGTCATCTCTTTCACTATCGGTGCTAAGAAATTTAATCTCAAACCGGAGCAGGTATGGCCATTCTCACTTAATTCCACACAAACTTCATATATGAATCTCAGCCAAATTCTTGATTCTCTTTTGCTGCTTCAATCCTAATCATGTGTTAGATGAATGGCCTTATAATTCTGATTTACTTAACTGTCTCTATAAGATTCATAGTGCATTCAAACTATATATCATTTCAGACGCTCAAATTTATCCCATGAAACAACCTTTTCTTTTAACAAATTAAATAAGTAGAGTCTAATGTCCCCACGGGATGCCGGCTGGCTCGAGCTCGGCTCGTTTACTGCCCTAATCAACTTTTGCTACAAATAAGTAGAGCCTAAATCCCTCTACTGATTCATTTAATAGAGAAGTCGAAGTAACAACACTTCACCGTAGTAAATCTCCCTATGGATGCATTTTTGTGTTATATCTTCTACTGTGTTCTTAGACCTCATCATTTTGTGATGCACATGCAGTACATTCTCAAGGTTGGCGAGGGTGGTCAAGCACAGTGCATCAGTGGGTTCACAGCCTTGGATGTTCCACCACCAAGAGGCCCTCTCTGGTGCCCACCCACCTCTTATCTGCCTTTGAACCTCACTTGTTTGCACCATGTCCCACTAACTGAACTGTGAAACTGGTGCAGGATTTTGGGAGACGTCTTCATGGGAGTATATCATACTGTCTTCGATTACGGCAATTTGAGGGTTGGCTTTGCACCCGCCGCATAAACAAGTTCTCGACGTCGCTACGATATCCTTAAGCAAAGGCTTTGTCGACCCAATACAGCTTTATGTCCTGTTGTTTGTTGTGTTTAAATGTTCTTTGGTCCTATGGTTTCACTAATGTTTGAATAGCACATTCTCACTGTTTTCACATTAAATTCAAGCAACAAGTTCAGATCAAGAGGAATTATGATTCTCTGGATCAATGTTATAACATAAATATAAAAAATATTAATAATCATGTATTCCATAAAAATATTTTTCATACGTTAACAATATTATCTTAATGTGAAGAAATAACAATATCCTGAATTATGTGCATTAAATAGTGAGTATATTATAACATAAATAACTAAACAATAAAAAAAATTAATAAGAAAATTAGAGTGTAAGTTGAGAAAATGGAAATTACAACAGTTGAGAGAATTTTTTTAAAAAAAAAAATTAAAAAATCAATTTCATAATTATAGATTTAAGTTTACTAAAATATCCTAAATTAATTAAAGAGTTAAGATAATTGCTCTTCATTTTCAACCTCAATCCGTTGGCTCCTTTCATCCAGTCCTACAGCAGGTAGGACACAAACCGAGCTGAGTCCGGCCAGATGGTCGCCGGCGACTCTGCTGATCCACCACCACCTCCAAATATAGCATCAACCCCAAGAAATATTCCCCCTACATCCGTAAAAGGGAAAAAGAAGCCCTTGAATTGACAAAACATGCTTTGCTTTTTCTAAGTCCATAATCCCAATGCCATCGGAATCTGAAAACTAGACGAGCAGAAATGCCATGTCTTCCTAAAGTGAAACTTCCATTATTTATCGCTCGTCAGTACAACTCATAAAGAGAGAGAGAGAGAGAGAGAGAGAGAGAGAGAGAGAGAGATCCCAATATTTTCTCTAATGCTCAAGCTAAATAGCTAGGAACATGCATTATCGGACTGGAAATTGCTTCAGGGGGCGAAGAACAGTAGTAAAAATTAATATATAATATCCATGGAGGTGGTAATCTGAACTCCTCTCACCACAGAATCCAGCAAATATTTAAAGAAATTGGAATACTAAACTAACCATCTCTAGTAGCGTTTCAATCGATCTAATTTCTACTAGTAGCATAAGCTGCAGAAAATATTGTAATATTTGAACACCATTTCTTCTTCTTCTTCTTCTTCTTCTTCTTAAATCAAGATTGAGGTTGTTGGGCTACTGCTCTTGTGCCGTGAGTTGGAGCTGTTCTTGTGGTGGAAGCTGCTGCTCTTGCTGCTGCTGCTGCTTTTTGATGGAGTGCTTGTTGTTGTGCATCCAGACTTTTAACACGTGACGCTTGATGCCGGTCTCGGCGCAGAATTGCTCCACCAGCGCCTCCTCGTGGCGCTGGAGCCGCCACCCGATGCGCTCCGCGAACGCCACCATCTTCTCCTTCTGCTCCGCCGTGAACTTGGTCCGGAACCGCTTCCTCGTCGGTGCTCCCCCCACCACCCTCTCCTCGCTCGACGACTCCGTCGTCGTGCCTCCGCTCGCCATCACCCCCGAGGAAGAGACCGGCACCACCCGCGACGGCAGCAGAGGCGGGCTCGCGAACCCCCCTCCGCCGTACGCCGCCGTCCTGTGGTGGTGATAATGCGGTGGCAGCGGCGGGGGTAGCAAGAGAGACGGGGGCAGGTGCGCGCCGCCGCGATGATGACTGCCGACGTCGTCCGCGTCCGCGTCGGAGTCCCTCCTGTGGAAGCTCCGGTGGCAGCCGCAGGCGGCGCACTTGAGCGCGTCGATGCCATTGGGCATGAACTCGCCGCACCCGTCGAGGATATGGCCTCCGGCCGCCGCCGCGTGGTTACGCAGGCACTCCTTGTACCTCACGGCCGCCTCGTCTGCGGCCTTGCCGCCTTCGCCGGAGTAGGACTTGGAGCTGGGAAACAGAGTGGAAATGGGGGCCGGATCCTGGTTACCCACTCTTGCAGAGCTCCCAAAATTAGCAGCGCCATTTCTTGCACCACCACCACCGTCACCTTTTGGGGACGAGAGAGAGGAAGAAGCATGGAGTACAGGCTTCGAGAAAGCAGATCCTCTGATGGGAGGAGGGCTATAGATCAAAGTAAAAGGAGGAGGAGAAGAGGAGGAAGGCAACTGCACGTCACCATCTTGATTTCTGAACTCCATCGATTCCCCCTCACAAGAAGCAATTTATAGAGACGCCCAGCCTGCTCTCTGCTGCATGCATTACTACTACTACTGCTGCTGCAGCAGTCTTGAGAAGGAAGAGGAAGACACAGAGGTAAATAATCAAAACATTGGTTGAGAAGTCGCTGAAGCCCTAATTAAAGAGGAAGCGAGGGTTTTGCCGGTTCCCTAACAGCCATCAGAGGGGTGATGAGGGAGAAAACCCAAGAGCATGGTCATGGACTATACAACAAAAAGCTAGCTATGCCACTGTAGCTGAGAGCCAGTCCTGCACATCGTGCCCTATCCCTAATAATTCCTATCTGAGAGAGGCAGGCATGTCTTTTGTAGGGTTGCGGTGTGAGTGCACCAATCCAGGGGGTGACAGTGATCTACATTAGCTGTAAGGTGAAGGTGAATTGTGAAGGTGAAGGATTGAAGCTTATCTTCTGCTAGATGCTGGTGATGGCTGCAGGAGTCTGTGCAGGGCTATTAGTGCAGGCAAATAAAGCCCAAGCCCCCGTTATTTTATTATTTATCAGTTATCTCATTTACATAGATTAATTCTGAATAGTCGGTTCTTCGTATTTCGACTACCAAATAAATTCAAAGTAAGATGACTCTTGACCTATCACCGGAATGTCATTAATTATTTGAAACTCTTTGTTGTTTGAGAAAATCACTCCGCTTTCTTTTTCTTCACTAAACTATAAATTACAAGTATCCATATCAGTTTTTCTTTTCCGAGTGAATAATTTAAAATAGAAAATTATTTTATTACATTTAGAACGTTCACATCTATTTTTTTTAATTAAAATATATAATTTAAGGTAAAAAATTATTTTATTAAATTTAGATATTTATTTTTCATCATATTATACATCAACCTTTCTATTTTTTTCTACTACTCATAAATACAAAATTTAGAAAATGAATAAGATAATTGAAAAAATTTTATATTAGCTACCCTATCTATAATTTGAAGTAAAATATTTGAATAAAGTAATTGATATAAATACTTTTCAGCATATCATATATCAATTTTTTTTTTATTTTTTCTCTCTTCTCTATTTAAGAAATTGAATATATTCTTTAAATTTAGAGAAATATTATTCATAAATATAAAATTTTAAAAATGAATAGAGTAAAATATTAAGTATGTGTAGATGATAGACGAACATGATTAAATTCACATCCCTACATTTAGGAAATGGACAGAGAAGTACTTTAAGTTGTAGTGTTTATGAAAACATAATTATTATAATACGGATTCGATTTGCTCATCCAACATTAGCATTGTAACAACTAATTAGTAGCTACTATCACACATACAAGAACAACCGACTCAAAATTTGACAGTAAAATAAGTATTCATAGTTTAATAGTGAGATGAAGCGCTCTTTAATAAAAATAAAATCTAAGACATTCTGATATGATTTGAAAAAATCTTTATATTGACCTAGATCAATAGTATAGAGATAGAACGTCTTCTTAAATTTTTCACACGGTTAAAGATTAAATCTTAATTTTGATGACCAATACTAAACTGATTATTCACTATAAATACTTTCGAATTTATTCAAATTTTGATAGAATAGAGACGATTATCTCAGAATTAATCTGCCTAAGGGGTTATATAACTTTTGCACATTAAATTAAGAGGGTGTTTTATTCTTTCCTAAGAATAAGAATCGAAATAAGAATCATAGTACTGTGGAATGAGAATGAGTATGAGCATGAATATCATTCTTAAAATCAATATTTGATTAGTTGAATATTTTCTATCGGAATAAATCAAAATTTTCTTTTTTACCCTTAAAAGAAAACAAGAGAAAAAAAATAGATGTGAGAGAAAGTCGAATGTGAGAGAAAAATATGATAAGAGAGAATCATGAGAAATAAAGTATGATGGGAAAGAATGAATAGAGAGAAAGTGTGATGAGAGAAAATCAAGAAAGAAAGTGTGATGGGAGAGAGTATGATGATAGAAGATGAAAGAAAAAATATGATGAGAGAGGATGAAGAGAGAGAAGTGTAATGAGAAAAAAATGAGGATATAGAATGCGATGGGAGAGATTGAGAAGAGAGAAAGTATGATAAGATAGAAAGTGTGATAAGAAAAAATAGGAAAGTAAATGTGATGAGAGAGAAAGTATGATGAGAGAGAAAAGTGTGTTGAGAAAAAAAAGGAGAGATTGTGATGAGAGAAATTGAGGAGAGAGAAAGTGTGATGAGATAAAAAGCATGATGAAAGAGAAAGTGTGATGAGAAAAAAAGAAAAAAGAGAGTGTGGCAAAAGGTGGAACCGCCACCCTAGCGGCCCCCTGGCCCCGGCCCCACGAGATTCCAGAGGGAATAAATCACGGTTAATGCTGGGCAGGATAGGTGACTGGGGGTCGAAGGAATTTTTGGCGCAGCAGACCAGGGTTTTATCCCCGAGTGCAACTGGCGACCTTCGACCCCACGACTTCAGTGGCAAGCTGCAGGCATCTAACCAGCTGATCCAGCCCGTGGGGGCAAGAAAAAAGAGAGTGTGATATGAGAAATTGAGGAGAGAGAAAATATGATAAGAGAAGAAGTATGATGATAGAGAAATTGTAATGAGACAAAAAAAAAAGAGTGTGATTGAAAATATTAAGAAGAGAAAAAGTGTGATAAGAGAAAATGTAATGAGAAAAAAAAAGAGAAAAGAAAAGTGTGATGAGAGAGATTAAGGAGAAATAAAGTGAGTGATAAAATGAGGAGAGAAAAATACGATGAGAGAGAACAATGAGAGAGAAAGTGATATGCAAGAAAAATTACATAAATATATTTTGATATTTGATATTAAGGAGAAAAATTTTAGTTTTGGGTTAAAGGTATTTTTAGAATAAGAGAATATTTTGATTATTAAAAATAGAGTAATGACTTATTGAAGAAGGGAGATATGAGAATGAGTCATTACCCAATTATAAGGATTCATTTCCTTATTTGTATTTTCATTCTTATAATCTAAATATCAACAATAATAATCAGTGATGTGTCAAATATTACTATTCTGATTCTCATTCTTATTCTTCTAAATCAAACACCTCCTTAAAAATCTCCGGATTGGCGATGGAGAGGCATTCGCACTGACCCTAGTTCAGTGCAGGCTAATTAATTCCACTCATGAGCTTTCTCTGTCCTTATCATTAGCGTTATAGACTTCTAATCCCTAGGGTTTTGCAACGGGGTGAGAGAGAAGGAAGGGGGATGGGCGGAAAGGCGAGTGGGGCCTTCAGTCACACACCTTGTTGGTGTGTCAGAATTCCAGCACCGGAAAAGGACTCGGGGCCCACACCATTACATGCATGAATTAACCCTCAGGTCAACTCTCACCCCCCCTCTCTGCGTGGTGTGTCTGGTTTCTGCTGCGTCATGTTTACTCTTCGAGTTTTGCACTTTAGCTTCTTATTCATCCGATCGGCATCCACACACGCCCAGCGATCGTGGCACACATCACGCGCTGCTGGCATCAACTTGCGTGTGAGAGATAACGATCGAGAGAAGAGGAGCAACTGTGGGCAGGTGGTTGTACTGGATGCTCTTTACTCAAAGCTTTGGAGCAAGTCTTCAGCATTAATTCAAGCTCAGTTCTGAATTTAATGCATGTGGTCGTGACAGGAATAATGAGTTCGTGCCTTGTAATATGCTGTTGGAGCCTTATAATTGATGACAGATTGCTTTATGAACCCTTCTTGCTCCCAAATCAATAATGTATACATATATTCATTTTTTTATCCTCGAGCAATTAAGATTATCTCAAACATAATATGAAATATATTCCACACGAAATGCATGAGTCAAGGCCTTGGAATCTCAAATCTATGAATTTGATTGTTGAGACGATGAACAACATCTAAACAGAATAAGCTATCGATCAAAATCTCTATATATATGCAGTTTCAGAAAGATGCTGCAAGGAAGCCTATAAAGAAGAGAGAAGCGTGACAGTTTATACAGACAGACAGGGTCATGGATGTCTGTCGTATATGCTAGCTGGAAACCATATGGGAGTTAGTGTGCATGGAATCCAATGTAGTCAAATCTTCAAAAAAGCTAAAAATAGTGTGATCAGCGTATCTTAGTTGGTTAAAAGAGAGGCCAGGCAGTAGGCCACGATCCACTTACTTGGAAGAAGACTATGTATAATGGTATTGATCCTTCAAAACATATGTCACTTTACTTGTTTAAGTCAAGAGCTAGCAACTGTCCACAAACAATGTAGTGCTTATCTGAAAGATTTATGGCCCAAAATTAAAAGCCTTGTACCATCAAATCTTCTTCTAAACATGCATAACTATTACGCCATCATTCATTATCAACTAAATTCTAGGCATGGCAAAGCCAACTTTTTCATATCTTCCTGTATTACCATCCACCACGCGTAGACTTTGTTACAGTAGTCATCAAAAATGAAGCTCTCAGCTGACGTACCGTACGTAGTTCATTGTCCAAGTCCATCAGCTCCCACAAGTGGGTTAGCACAAGTCGCCATCTCTACAACAAATCAGTCTAAGTGATTGCTTGAGTAGGAATCTTGAAATTATGTATAATTTCAGCTTTGACATATTTCAGTTGATCAACAATCCCTAAAAAAATCAAGCACAGTTGATAATTCAATTGGAGATTCAGTTTATCAACAGAACTGAAAGTACCAGTTAATCAAATGAACTGATTTCCCAATTTAGGATAAGTCAATCTTTTCCTAGGAATCATGTGTTAATGCTTCCTTACCAAAAATTTTGATTATTTTTGGGATCAAAATGCAAAGGCCAAAGGCTCCATTCAAACTCTACAGTTGCTTTCATGACTATAATATTACTCCCCAATATCTCTAAGAATATATATAGCCTTTCATTGTTCTTAATTAGAATATTAACATGCTACAATTACTAAAAAGAAGGGATAAGCCCCAACAATGGCGTTGGGACCATCAGTCATAGATACTTGTCACATGAATTCTGATCAGAGTATCAGCAACTGTCATTGCTGGAGTCTTCAGCAGCAGGTGATGCCATACACTGAAATGACATTTTTCCTGATGTATAGGAGTTGGTGGCAGACTAAGGTGAGATGTGAAAATGCTATGTAGCCATTTGTTTGCTACACTAAAGTCATTACAGGGATCAAGGTTTTGGTAGCAGCTAGAGCAGTCATAAAATTAGGATGAGTGCACGCAGAGGGTATTATTACACTAACATAGAAAATAGCTAAAACAGCTCAAAAAGGAATCCTTTTCAATGGAGACATAGCATCTGTTGGTGGAGGCATTAAGGAAGGTAGGGAGGGGCAAGGAAGCAGTAGACATGTTGAAAATGAGACTCCAAATCTTTGACAGTCAAAAGTAGCATGCTCGATCCTGTAATCTTGGACTCTTTGTCACACATCAGCTAGTGTGATTCATTTAGGCTAAAATGCCATTTTTTTTATAAAACACTATGGTTTCTAGATAAAATTCAATGGATCCAAGACATGAGAAACTGAGCATTTTAATTATTGTTCAATTTATGCTTAAACTTAAACTTTATAGATTTCAACATTTGCAGATATAGATTAATTAGCTAATGACTTGCAAAGATATATAGACTCATATATTTGCCAAGTGATCACATGATTCACATCCCGAAAAATGCATAGATTCATTTAGCTATTCGTCCACCTATATCTAAAGGACCAAAAACTTCTGACACAATATTACTTAAGGAACTGATTGAATCACCTAAGGTGTGTTGTAGTTGACATCAAATTTTGCACGACACCATCTAAAGTACTACAGTCTAAAGCAAATTGCCGCACAACAAATTTAGTGGAGATCACTGCATAAAGACAGGTGCAGTGTAGAAATGCCGAGCAAGCTAGCAAAGGGTTAAATGCACTATCAATTTCAAAGACAATAAAGGACTTTTATGAAAGCAAGAAATGACCTTTGTGATTTGATTAGTAGTCTCTTGATCTACCATCATTAAATGTTGATAATTATGAGAAACTTTTCAACTTCTGATAACTTAGTATAAATACCCAATGAGAGTGTTTCTAATTGACAAGTTTAATTCGTGAGTTTCACTAGAAAATTGTAATTGCAACTTGAGTATATTTTATTCTCTCCTTTCTCTCTACACCTCCTAAACACTTAACCTCAACATCCGTTCCTTCTCACAAGTGGTATTAGAGCCCCAACAATCTTGAAACCCGAAGTATCGTACGACCTAAACACTTCCAACATGACAAGCGTCACAACCAAAGCACCACCAACCTTCGATGGTCAAAATTATGCCACGTGGGTCGTGAAGATGAAAACCTTTTTGAAAGGTGCCAACCTCTAGAGCTAGCAGAGTCTGATGTACCTCCTACCGAGTTGAGAGATAACCTAACCATAAAAACAGTAGTGGTTCTATGCCGAGGAGAATGCCAAGAAATACAAGGCACTCAGCATGATTCACGTAGTTGTATCAGCGGCAATTTTTACAAGAATTATGAACTATGAAACAACAAAAGTTGCATGGGATAGGCTAAGCAAAGAGTTTTAAGGAAGTATCAAGACAAGACAAATGCAAGTCTTGAACTTGAGACGGAAATTTGAGTTGATAAGAATGACGGAGGTGGAAGCGGTTAAAGATTTTATCGATGGACTAATGAAAGTAGTTAATCAAATTAGACTACTTGGAGAGTCTATGCTGGACGGAAGAGTTGTTGAGAAAGTGTTGGTGAATTTGCTAGAGAAATTTGAATAAAAAATTTCTTCTTTTGAAGACTCATGTGACCTATCATAGATAAGTATTGCCGAGCTGGTGAACTCCCTACAAGCTATTGAATTGAGGAAGGAGAATAGAATTAGCTTGCTATCAAGATGGCGTTGGTGGCCAAATTTAAAGGCAAAGCATAGGTATCAAAGTTCAAGGGTAACTTCAACGAAAATAAAGGAGATTGGAGAGGAAAGAAGGAGGAATCCGAACGGAACTTCCAATTGGATCTGTTTTGATCAAAGTGTAATAGAAAGGGATATTCGAAGAAATTTTACAAGAGTAAACCACTTGGAAAATGTTGGAACTGCAATAAGCTAGGCCACTTAGCGGGAAATTTCAGAAACAAATCTCATCCCCAAAATCTTCAAATCAAAAGAGATGATCAGGAGGATGAGGAAATAGCCTTGATGGCTAATCTGGAAGAGCATAAAATTGTCTAATGGAAAGAAGACACTTGGCTGCTAGATAGTTGTTGTACACATCACATGATGCCGAACGGATCCTTGTTTGATATTGTTCATCCATGCAGTTGTTCAAGAGTGAGATTGGGTGATGGAAAGTTGGTCAGTGTACAAGGCAAAGGGAACATTGAAGTATCGACACTTTCAGGTACAAAAACTATTATCAACACACTCTTAGTTCCTAATCTTAAGTAAAGTCTTATTAGCATAGGGAAATTATTGGAAGATAATTATGATGTTCATTTCTTTGATAAGAAATGTGAAATTAGAATTGCTAAGGACTTGATTGTTGTTATTAAAATGGTGAATAGGAGCTTTCCTATGAATTGGGGTGAAGTTTTGGCAAATGCTATAGTTGTCAAACTAGATGAGAGTGAATTATGGCATAGACGACTAGAACATTGTAATTATCAGTCGTAATCCAATCTGTCGAGAAAAGAACCGGTGAAAGGAATGCCTAAGATTAAGGAGAATGATGGAATTTTTTAAATCTATCAACTCGGCAAATTTCACAAACAACTGTTTAGCTCTAGGCAAGTTTGGAGAGCTAAGGAGAAGCTCCGATTGGTGAACAGTGATGTTTTTGGTCCTTTGAATATACCTTTATTAAGTGGGAGTCGATATTTTGTGCTATTTGTTGATGATTTTAACAGGTATACTTGGGTTTATTTTATGAAGTCCAAGTCAGAAGTGTTTAGCCATTTCAAGAACTTTAATGAAATGGTAGAGACTCAAACGAAGAGAAAATTATTACTTTTAGAAGTGACAATGGTGGAGAGTATACCGCATGACAATTCGAAGACATGCTAAGAGAAGTTAGAATTTATCACAGCTAACCGTTCCTTACACTCCTCAGCAAAATGGAGTAAGTGAATGGAAGAATAGGACTATCCTAGGCATGGCAAGATGCATGCTGCATGAGAAGTTCTTACCAAAGTTTTTATAGGCAGAAGCAGTAAACACTGTTGTCTATTTGTAGAATCGAACGAAGTCTAAAGCTGTGGAAGGGAAGACGCTATATGGAGCTTGGTTTGGTGAGAAGCCGCAAGTGGGACATCTCAATGTCTTCAGATGTCCATTTATGCTTGGGTTCCAGAGATTAGAAGAGACAAGTCGGATAGTAGAGCAGAAATTTACATTTTTGTTGGTTATAGCCTATATTCCAAAGGCTATAGACTCTACAATATTGAAAGCCGGAAGATTATCATGGCGAGAGATGTCAAGGTGGATGAGAATTTCATATGGAATTAGGAGGATAAGAAATTATCCACACTGTAACATCAGTGTCGAATGCCATGCAGGATAATGATGATGATGAAGATGAGGAAGTAAACCAACCAGAATTAATTTTGAAGGAAGTCGAAGATGACATTCTAGTAAGAGGAACCCGAAGCCTCTTAAACATCTATGAAAGATGTAATGTGGCTGTTGAAGAGTCATCTTACTTTGAAGAGGCATACGACATTCCTAAATGGGAACAAGTAATGAAACAAGAGATTGAGATGATAGAGAAGAACAGAACTTGGAGTCTGGTGGACAGACTAAGTAGTAGGAAGGTTATAATAGTGAAGTGGATATACAAGCTAAAGCTCAATCTAGTTGAAAACTTGAACAAGTATAAGGCTAGGCTGGTTGTCAAAGGCTATGCTCAGAAAGAAGGAATAGACTATTTCGGAACCTTTGTATCGGTGGCTTGGTATGATACCATTCGACTTAACTTAGCTTTGACCGCTCACCATTCTTGGAAAATATATCAAATGGATGTGAAGTTCGCTTTCTTGAACGACGACATCCAAGAAGAGATATATGTAAAGCAACCAGAAGGGTTCTACAAAGAAGGTGAGGAGGAGAAGGTGTATAAGCTGAAGAAATCATTGTACGACTTAAAACAAGCGTTGAGAACTTGGTATGCAAAGATCGATGACTATTTGATCTCGTAAGGATTCAGGAGGAGTTGGAATGAGGCAACTCTCTACATAAAAAAAAAAAGATGAACAAATACTCATAGTCTCTATATATGTTGATGATATTCTGATCAATGGGAGTTGCCAAATTCAAATAAAAAATTTTCAAGATGCTATGGAGGAGAAGTTTAAGATAAGCAATCTTGGAAAGTTGAATTATTTTTTAGGCCTGGAGATCTAAAGACAAGATAATGGTATTTTCTTACATCAATGAAAATATCTCAAGTAGGTCCTAAGGGCTCATGGCATGAAAAAATGTAAGCCAATGCCCACTCCTATGATTTATGACTGGACTGATGACAGTGAAGAAATGAGTTCGGTTGACGCAACAAAGTTTCAAAGTCTGATCGACAGCCTACTATACTTTTCACATAGTCCACTGGATATCATGTTTGCAACAAGCTATCTATCTAGATATATGACTAATCCACTCTGTGGGCATATGGTAGAAGCAAAGAGAATGTGGAGCTACTTGAAGAGTACCAACAACCATGAAATACTGTATCGTAAGGCCATGGAAAATGAGAAGGTAGTGTTGTACGGGTATTCAAACAGAGTCTAGGGTGGCTCATGTAGGGACTGTTGGTGGTCGGCTATCGGAGGGTATCAAAACAACTTTGGGGTTCCAACAGCTCAAAGGAAGACATGAAGAGTGTTGGATCGAAGTGTTCGATAGAGGGGGGGGGGGGGGGAATATCGATTAAAAAAAATGTAGAGCGCACAGCGGAAAGGTAAAGACACAAAAGTAAAGCAACGCTAACAAAAGTCGTTTTTACTTGGTTCGGAGCCTGTGTCGACTCCTACTCCAAGGCCCGCACACAAGGGTGCTTTCGATGGACAATCCACTAGCAATTAGAAATGAATATTACATAAGAAGTACAGGAATTACTTAACAAGGAAAAACCGACAATAAAAAAAAACAAACAAACTAGCGCTAGTCGGAGAATCTTTGTAGCGTCGCAAGAGCACAAGAGAGCAGATTGTGAGTTGTTTTGTTGTTGTGTTGAGCTTCAGCCTTTACCCTCCTTATATAGGAGGTTCGGGGCGCCCGGATCGCTTCGAGCCCCTAAATATGATGTAGCTAACCCAACCAGGATGCTCCATGTGGCGAAGCGACGTTGAGGATAGAAATTTGTCTCCGGGTGCCCGGACTCTTATTTTCCAGCGGTTTCTTTCCTGCAAGAAAACGTTAGTCCGATGCAAATATATATCCTGCAAAATAGAGTGTTAGCACAGTTTATCATCAAATAAAATATTAATTAGATTCCGTCTCCTCGAGACCGGAATCTAGTCACGATCTCGACTTAGATATCCGAAATAGATCTAAATCGGATCGACGCCTAATGTTCCCTTCCCGGGAACACGTCCTCACAGTCACTCTCCTCCAGTAACTTACCTTCACTTACTTGCCAAACGTCCGGTCAGCCCTTCGACCTGTCTGTCCTTCGTGCCAGCTATCCGGTCAGCCCGTCGACCTAGCTGGACTTCATGCCAAACATCCGGTCAACCCATCGACCCGTTTGGATTTCGTGCCAGCTATCCGGTCGACCCGTCGACCCGTCGACCTAGCTGGGCTTCGTGTCAGACATCATGTTAGCCCGTCGACCTGTCTGGGCTTCTCCTGCACACTCGATCAGAGTGTTAGATAACAACGAAACTAACTTAACCTATTTTATCATTCATCAAAACTTGAGTTAGACCGTTAGTGCTAACTGCACCAACAATCTCCTCTTTTTTGATGCAATGACAACCTGGTTAAGTTAGTGAAAAATATGCAAATAAAAACAAGCATAAGGTTGTTAAGTTAACTTTTAAATTTTATTATTTTTGTTGTTTGTTTAACTAACTTAAACCACCTAACCCTCCCCCTTTGACATTCATCAAAAATTAACATAGAACAAAATGCAAGGAAGTCTAGAAATGTAAGTTAGATTAGCTTTGGGGGAGTTTAACATAGAAAGATAACTTTTGTTTGAAATTTTTTATCTTTTATCTCTTTAAAAAAAATAGTTAACCTTGGAAAGATCACTTAAAGATAGTTATCTTTAAAATTTGTAAGTTAATCTTCCGAAAAGAATTTTGCAATTTGAAAACATAATTTTCAAATATAGCATTTTTACAAAAAATATTAGGGTTAAGTCCAATTTTCAAATCAAGTTTTCAAAACTAAGTAAAATCTAATTTTCAAAAAACTCAGTTTGAAAATTTTAATTTTCAAAACTAAGTAAAATCTAATTTTCAAAACTTAGTTTTATAAGAGTTAGTTTTAAAAATAGGTTTATCAAATTAGATTTATAAAGATAAGTCAGATTTTTAAACACATTGAGAATATTTTTAAGAAAATATTTTTTTTAAAAAAACTAATTTCAAAATAAATGGAAAATTAGTATAAAAATAATTAAATCTCCCCATAAAAAAATTGAATCTCCCTCTGAATTTGATGTTCCCTTAATTTATTACTCTCCCTTAATTTATCTTTCCTAAATTTATTACTCCCCTGAATTTATTACTCCCCCTAAATTTATATCTACTCTTAATTTATATCTCTCTCTTAAGTTAACCTTAAGGTTTGGGTATGTTAAAATTTACAGCCTTAACACATTTTTGTACCTAAGTGTTTTAGGAGATTTAGTAACACACTTATATTATTTATATAATTATTTCTATATCCTTGGTATAATTATTCATTTAAGTTTGATTAATCAATTATTCTAAAAATAATTAACTTTAGATTCAGGTGTAATAAGTTAAACTTTAGTTTAAGGTTAAATAATATAAGTTGTTATTAATTCAATAACAATTAATCATTATCAATAATTTATTGATTAAATTTTATTTTATTCAATAATTTAATACTTATTAAAATAATTTAAATTTTATATTAATTGATTGAGTTGATTAATGAAAGTGTTAGTAATAGTTTAACATTTCAATTACTTCCTTTTAAGTAAGATTAACTTAGTTTGAAATTAGTAGTAATTTGAAGTTAAATTTATTAAAGTTATTAAACAAAGTTAAGTAAGGTTCAATTATGTTTTAATTAAAATAATTAATATTTTAAAGTAAAGTCAAGGTTGATTAAAAATGATTTAGAATAATTTTAATGTTTTTAATTAGGTTAAATCCAGGTGCTAATCAAATCAACCTTAGTTCTCAAATAAGGTTAGACTTAAGCAATTAGTTATTTACTTATTGATTACTTGATTAAGTTTAAAGTTTAAATTTTGAGTTTTAAGTTTTATCTTAGGTATAAATTTAAAGTTTTCATTTTAAGTTATAATTAAAGTTTTAAATTTAAGTTTTAAATTTAGGTTTTAAAGTTTTAATTAACTTAAGTGTCTTAGTTTTAAAATGACTTTTAAAGTCTTTTAAAATAGTCTCTTAAGGAATTTTTAAAATGACAAAAATAATTTTAAAAGAATTTTTTAAATAATTTTTTAAAGAATTTTCAAAATGATTTTTTTTAAAGAATTTTTAAAATGATTTTTAAATAATTTTTAAATAAATTTTAAAATGATGTTTAAATAATTTTTAAAAGTTTTTTAAAATGTTTTTAAAAATAATTTTTAAAATGATTTTTAAAATGATTTTTAATAATTTTTAAAAGGCATTTTAAATATTTTTAAAATAAATTTTAAAATATTTTTAAAATGATTTTTGAAAGAATTTTTAAAATATTTTCAAAAAGATTTTTAATAGAATTTTTAAAAGAATTTATAAATAATTTTAAAATATTTTTTTTAAAAGATTTTTTAAAAGAATTTTTAAAATATTTTTAAAGGAATTTTTAAAATAATTTTTAAATAATTTTTAAAAGAATTAAAAGAATTTTTAAAAGAATAAAATAATTTTTAAATGATTTAAAAGATTTTTTTAAAGTTTTTAAAAGAATTTTTAAAATAATTTTTAAAGTTTTTAAAAGAATTTTTAAAGGTTTTTTTTAAAAAAATTTAAAAGAATTTTTAAAATAATAAAAGGTTTTTTGATTTTTTTAAATTTAATTTAATTTAATTAATTGAATTGAATTTAATTTAATTTAATTTAATTTAATTTAATTTAATTTAATGTTTAGTCTTTAGTTATCTCAACAAATCTAAATTTTCTATTAGAGAATCCTATAATTTTATGAGATGAGTCAGGTTCAATTTTAGGGTTTGGTTTAACTATGTGTTAGATTCAGGTTTAGCTTTGAGCTTAACAAATAGACATTTTTTAGATAACTTCTGGCATGAGTCACTTGGACATCATTAGAGTAACCATGCCTTCGAGGTTTTCCAAATAGTCCTATCCACTTAACTTAATACAAAACCTTGGTCTAACTGGTTAAGATCCATAAAGGGTAGTTTCAGTTAGTTCCACTTAGCCAAATGTACCAGGTCGAAGCCATATTTTCCTAGACATGCATAGACTAAGTTTCCCTAACCTACTATCATCCAAAACTTCACCAGTACCGTAGGTCAAGTTAAATTTTGTCCCTTTTTATTCTAATTCTAATTATCCTACCGGGTAGGTTACTTTGGTTACCCTGTCTAGTAGATTATTTTTGAAGGTGCCAACTAGTTTGGAGTCTTCCCCTAAGTGATTGATTTTCTTTTTATATTTTTATTTAATTTGTAATTTAAATTTAAGTTTTTAATTTTGAATTAATTAGATGAGTCAAATTGTCCTTCTTTAAAAGAGTGTATTTAAAGTTTAAATTTTCATTCAATTTTAATTTTATTAAGTTAATTGAATTATTTTTCTTTAATAGCTTATGTTTAAAGTTTAAGTTTTTATTAATTTTTAAATTTGAATTAATTAAATTGTTTGAATTATATTTCTTTAAAGGTTTATCTTTTAACCTTTTATTAATTGTCAATTTTGAATTTTCTAAATTATCTTTGTTTAATATTTTATTTTTAACATTTAATTTTAAGTTTGTTAAATTTAGTTTTGATTTTATCCTTATATTTTCTTTGTCTCTTAAGTTGATATAATTAGTGGAATTTATTAGATTAACCTTATCATTAAAATTTAATTTTTTGTTAATTAAATTATCTTGGGGTTGGATAGGATTTTCTGTATTCTCTAAATTAATTAGATTTGTTTTATTTGAAAATATCCTAGGGGTATTTTTGCAAGTATTGTCAACTATACTATTTTCACATAAATTTTCAGAAATATCCAAATTAACATGCATATTATTTAAACTACTATTAGTAGGGGTATTTTGGTAAATATTACTAACCTTGAGCGTAACCCCTAATTCAGTAGGGTTTTTCGTTGGATCTGACTCAAGTCTGGATTCAATTTTGACTTAATTGTCTAACTCCAATGGCTCCTTGTGAAGCTTGGTCAAACAAGTCTAAAACTCGTGGGCATCCTTGACTTTTCCTATCCTGCAATTTACTTTGCTAGGTAATAAATCTGAAACTAACTTTATTACCTTTTGGCTTGCTTCTGAGTTTTGTGTTGATGTTCTCAGTGTCAAGCCACTATCAAAGTCGTTCATGAAAATGAAGCTTTCCATCTGCATCCTCCACAAATTGAATTCATGTCTCTCGTACATCTCATATGGAGGTGGTTCATTGATGCTCCGTCCTTCTAAAAGAGACATTGGTCTTGCACACAAGGAAACAAAAGAAAGATCCCAAGACTTGGTCTTGGATTAGCAGTGCTAGAGAATAAATATAATATTTCATCAATTTTTTAAATAATAAAATATTAATAAAATATTAAAAAAATATTATTTCAAATTTTAGAAAATATGATATTTCACTAATATTGTCCAACTATGAAAAAATGAAAATGAATTTTTCAAAAATACTTTTAAAGGGAAAAAACGAAAGGCGTAAGAATATATTTTAAGAACAAACGATACCTAATTTTTTTAATTTTTTTAAAAGGACCCCCCTTTGCTTGATTGGTGGTTGCACCAAATCAGAGCGGTACTTGCTCTGTACCATTTGTTGGATCGAAGTGTTCAATAGAGGGGGGGTGAATATCGATTAAAAAAAACGTAGAGCGCACAGTGGAAAGGTAAAGACAAAAAAGTAAAGCAACACTAACAAAAGTCGTTTTTACTTAGTTCGGAGCCTGTGTCGACTCCTACTCCAAGGCTCGCACACAAGGGTGTTTTCGATGGGCAATCCACTAGCAATTCGAAATGAATGTTATAGAAGAAGTACAGGAATTACTTAGCAAGGAAAAACCGACAATAAGAAAAACAAACAAACTAGCGCTAGTCGGACAATCTTCGCAGCGTCGCAGGAGCACAAGAGAGCAGATTGTGAGTTGTTTCATTGTTGTGTTGAGCTTCAGCCCTTACCCTCCTTATATAGGAGGTTCGGGGCGCCCAGATCCCTTCGGGCGCCCTGAATATGACGTAGCCGACCCAACTAGGATGCTTCACATGGCGAGGCGACGTTGAGGATAGAAATTTGCCTCCGAGCGCCCGGACCCTTGTTTTCCAGCGGTTTCCTTCCTGCAAGAAAACGTTAGTCCGAGACAAATATATATCCTACAAAATAGAGTATTAACACAGTTTATCATCAAATAAAATGTTAATTAGATTCCGTCTCCTTGAGACCGGAATCTAGTCACGATCTCGACTTAGATATCCGAAATAGATCTAAATCGGATTGACGCCTAATGTTCCCTTCCCGGGAATGCGTCCTCACTGTTACTCCCCTCCAGTAACTTACCTTCACTTACCTGCCAGATGTTCGGTCAGTCCTTCGACCCATCTGGGCTTCGTGCCAACTATCCGGTCAGCCCGTCGACTTAGCTGGACTTCGTGCCAAATGTCCGGTCAGCCCATCAACCCGTTTGGACTTCGTGCCAGCTATACGATCGGCCCGTCGACCTAGATGGGCTTCGTGCCAGACATCAGGTCAGCCTGTCGACATGTCTGGGCTTCTCCTGTATACTCGATTAGAGTGTTATATAACAACGAAACTAACTTAACCTATTTTGTCATTCATCAAAACTTGAGTTAGACCGTTAGTGCTAACCGCACCAACAATGAGCACCTCAGGGCACTGTTTTAGTCTTGGTTCAGGGATGATCACCTAGAACTCCAAGAAGCAAGAAGTTGTGGCCCAGTCTACTACCAAGGCCGAGTATGTTTTTGCAAAAACTACTACAAATCAAACAGTATAACTTAGGAAGATGCTGAACAACTTGAACAAGAATCAAGGAGCAGCAACAACAATTTTGTGTGGCAACAAGTCTACCATTACAATAAGTCAAAATCCCATTTTTCATAATAGAACAAAACACATGAAGATCAAGTTCTATTATTTAAAGGAAATGGAGAAGGAAAAGCATATACATATGGAACACATTTCAACCGAAGAGATAGTGGCCGATGTTCTTACAAAACTGTTGCCAAGAACAAGGTTTGAAAAGCTTAGAGAAAGGCTTGGAATAACTTGCAACTATGATGTCAAGGAGGAGATTGTTGTAGTTAAAATCAAATTTTGCACGACACAATCTAAAGTACTACAGTCTAAAGTAAATTGCCGCACCACTCATTTAGTGAAGATCACTACATAAAGATAGGTGCAGTGTAGAGATACCGAGCAAGCTGGCAAAGGGCTAAATGTACCATCAATTTCAAAGACAATAAAGGACTTTTATGAAAGCAATAAAGAACCTTTGTGTAGGGGATCTTGCGACCGACTAGAAGGGGGGTTGAATAGGCGGTACCCCCAATTCGAAGTTCTTCCTATGTATTCATTAGTGCACAGCAGAATCTAGCAGAATCTAATACTAATATGAATACAAAAGCTAAAGACAATAAAGACAAAAACGAGCAAACCACTACATGTTGTTTAACGTGGTTCGTAGATAAGGCTCCTACTCCACAACTGTCCATAAGATGGACGATCTCGATCCATCGATGGATGACTCTCCGGAAAACTCTAGCTAGCTCACGTAGCTCCTTATGAGCGGAGAAACTTCACCACAACACTCACAAAAACACTTGAGATGTTAGGGCACAGGTAGACTACTAATAGGGGTTAACCATCTCTATTTCGTCAACCTTAACCAAGCTTCCAAGGCTTGGTTATATAGGTCATGGGCTGAAAAACCCCGCCTATTAGTCGACTGGTGAAAGTACCAGTCAACTGTCCTCCGTGGAGATTCGACCATTACAACCCAACGGCTCGATACCAGTCGACTGGTGAAAGTACCAGTCAACTGCTCCGCACTGGCTGAGCGAATAGAGGCATTCTGTTCGCTCCTTAGTCGACTGGGCAGTCGACTACACCAGTCGACTGATGAAACCACTAGTCGACTGATACCCGAGTATAATCTCTCAACACTCGAATCCTCACCCTTACGATTCACTTGACTCTTCTTTGTTGTAGCCTTGACCTCTTGCCTTCAAGCCTACTTCCTTTGGCTCTTGTCTCTCGGATGCATCCAAGCCCACGGCTCGTCCCTAATGTCATCCTTCACGTATGTCTTGAAGCCGCTTCCCTCGACCCTTGTCCTTGCTGCCTTGTCCATGGTCCCTCGGATGCTCCATCTTTCACCGGACCCGAAGCCATCAAGCTGAGTCATATGTGTATCCTGCAAACCTACACACTTATATACACATATCAAATAACAAGGGTGAACCTAACTTAAACCCTTTGCTCAAACACCAAAACACATGGTTGCACGAACCATTGGGATTGCTTTAACAATCTTTCTCTTTTTGATGTTTGACAATACGTTTAAGTTAGGGAAAACAGATAGCAAATACCACATGCTAAAAATAAATGAACTTATGTTGCCAAGGCTACACACTTGGACTTACACCGCCAAATGAACTTACGTTGCCAAGGCTACACACTTGGACTTTCACCGCCAAATGGACTTACGATACCAAGGCTACACACTTGGACTTACACTGCCGAATGGACTTATGTTGTCAAGGCTACACACTTGAACTTACACTGCCGAATGAACTTATGTTGCCAAAGCTACACACTTGAACTTAAATCGTCGAATGGACTTACGTTGCCAAGGCTACATACTTGGACTTACACTGCCGAATGGACTTACTGTAACGCCCGAAAATTCTCAAAACTATTTTAGAATTATTCTATGACTTTTCTGGAATTTTTAGATATTTTTCCGGAATTTTCTAAGTATCGGAAGTAGCAAAAATAATTAGAACCGTAAAATAGCTTAGGCGGGAATCGAACCCGAGACCTATGGTTTACAGATAAGATTAGTAACCGGTGAACCCAGCAGGGCCGTGCTGAAAGAAAGGAGAACCAAATATATTTATATTAGAGTTGGGTTCATTAAACCACTTAATATAAATAATAAACTTAAGTTGGAGTTGGGTTATTATTATTTTGGTTCGGCACCTTCTCCTCTCAAACCCTCACGCCGGCGCCCCTCTTCTTCTCCTCTTCCTCACGCACGGCACACCAAGCCCAAGGTCCATCGGTTCACCTTCCGGCGACGACTCCAACACGAAAGAGGTTCTTCTCCGCGAGAGGAACGCGAAGACGGGATCGGATCGTCGAGAGGATCACCTCCACCGGAACTCTAGCGAATAGAATCGTAAGAAATTACGATCAAGAGGTAAGAAACCCCTCACCTACGGTATAATAGCTCCGTTTGGTTTCCTACGCATTAGTTTTAGCTATATGCAGGTTTTTCGGCACATAGGGTGTGTTTAAACCCCCCTCGAGGATTAGGGATGTAGTTGAGCACCTCTAGACGGGCCGGACACGTTGTTCTCCTTTAGTTGGAGATTCTAGACACTGTCGGGTGCCTAGAGGTGATCTCCCTATTAGAGGAGAGAGTTGGAGCACACCAAGTGTTCGGTAAAATGTTAGGATAGCTAAATACCACCTCAGTTATGTTTAAAAGCTCAGTTAAATGCATTAGGGGCATTTAAACCAGCACATTAGTTTAGTGCAGTTTTATGGGACTACGGTCCAATGGGTGGGCTCCCACAGTCGCCTCTAGGTTCAGATAACCTAGCTCTAGGTTCAGATAACCTAGAAACAGCATGTTATATCAGTTAGCTATAGATATCAATATTTTATTTTCAGTGACACTGTACTGGATTAGATATCCATTGGGTTGGACTCCCACAGTCGTCCCTAGGTTCAGATAGCCTAGACAACCCTGCTAAATTCGGGACTTGCAACCCCGGGTCTGGTAGGGATGCGCGCACAGCAAGTACAGTTGCCGGGCCCAACAGCATGTTTAGTATTTTCACCTATTATGTATTAGATTTCAAAACTCAAAATCCATTATGCTAGTTGAGTTTGTTTCCAGTTACAGATTTAGTTTCAGTTAGTTTAGCCTATATTCAGTTAAGTGTTTATTTGGTTGCTTTGCCATGATTCAGTGCTTATGCCATGCTTATATGTTATGCCTTATGATTTCAGTATGCCATGTCTTAGCAAGTTCAGCGCATATTTTCAAATAGCATGATTTAAAAGCATATTGCATCGAATGCATGATTTTGTGAGGTAGATGGTTTCTTACTAAGCTTTAAGCTTACAGATTCTACTTTTCCTTATACTGCAGATAAAGGTAAAGGAAAGATGGACTAGCAGTGGGGGCTGGAGGTCAATGCAGATGAGGAAGTGTGTGTATGGAACTGGAATCAAAGATCCTTAGGGGATTTAGCAAGTTTAAACGATTGGACTTTTAGTATTTCTGTGTTATGCACTTTCAGTTATTAAATGCTACAAATTAGTAGACCATGTTTATATTCAGTTTAGAATGCTAGCTTTATGTCATTAGAATATGTTCTATAGATTTTAGAATTGTTGTGTGAGGTTTTGGCACGCCAAAGTGCTGAAATCCGAGTCCCCGGGTGAAATCAGACTCTGATCGGTCTCCCGACCGATCAGGGCCTGGCTGTGTCACTGGATCGGTCAGCCGACCGATCCAGACAGATACAGTAGGCTACTGTATCCTCCTGGATCGGTCAGCCGACCGATCCAGCGCGATACAGTAGCGATCCCAGCGTCTCCAGGTGCCTGGATCGGTCTGCAGACCGATCCAGACCCACCTGGATCGGTCTTGCCGACCGATCCAGCCTCTTCTGGATCGGTCCGCAGACCGATCCAGCCTCTGCTGGATCGGTCAGCCGACCGATCCAGTTGGGAGCAGGAGCTTCCCCAGCTTTGATCGATCCGTAGATCGATCAGCAGGCCGGCAGGTAGTTGGGAAGTTAGTTTCTAGCCCCTAGCTCAGTTGGGGCATTCAGGTTCCCCTCCGTAGCATATGTGCACCAGCAGAGAAGGTCTTTGGACCTTTCTTATCAGTTGTATCGGTCATTAGTAGAGTAAAATTTTAATTAGCCCAGCTTTCCGCACAGTATAGTTTAGCAATAACTGTAGCGATTCGCCTTACAGCCTAGTAGTAGAAGGCGGGTCGTTACACTTACGATGCCAAGGCTACACACTTGGACTTACACCGTCGAAACAAAAACAATGCAACATGCATTGGAACCTATCACAAGGCTCCCCCTACACCTATGCTTCCCCTTGAGTTAGGAATTTTACCACAGGGCTATTTAAGAACCTATCACAAGGCTCCCCCTACACCTAAGCTCCCGAGCTAGGATTTTCACCACCGCAAAGGTATTTTTAGGTTTTCCCAACTAAACCTTACTTCTCCCCCTTTGCCTAATATTAAAAAGCTCCAACAATATCCCAGTTGTTGAAACTTGATCATCAACCTGACCCTAAACTCGTGTATTTATCCCCCATGAATCTCATACACATATACGAGCTAACTTGGTCAAATCCAACGTTGAAAAATAGTTTCAAGCTGGTATCAGTCAACGCCACAAGCATCAGTCGACTGCTCCTACCGAATTCTACACACAGAACTATTCTGTGTTCGACAAACACTGTTACCAGTCGACTGGTAATTGCATCAATCGACTGGCACCTTGATTTTAGCCCAAATAATTTTTGAATCCAACTTCAGAAATGCACCAGAAATTCTACAGACATCCAAAAAAAGTCTAAATTTTATGGAGAGGTCTGTTTTACCCATGCCTACTTGGAAAAATATATTCAAAAATATATCTAATACCAATCCCAAGATTGACACAAAATCTAAAACTAGCTAAATTGTTCAATTGAACCTTGATCTAAAGTCCTAGTTTTGGCTTCCTCTTGACGTATTTGCTCATACTAAACCACAATGCATCCCTAGTATTATTTTATATGGCATCTATACATCTAAAACCAATTATCATGCAATATGATCCCAATTTCATATTTTTAAATATGACACACATCCCATGTGTGTCAATTCCCTAGGTTTGAGACTCAAGTTCGTCTCCAAACCATTTGACGCACTCCATGACCCTCTAGACTCCCAAGTAAAATCCATTTGAGATCCATTTACCATGGGTCCCAAACTAACTCTTTGAGCTCACCCTAGAGCTCTTAACCTTGGTCACCTCCATAGGTGACTCATCCACAATTACTAGTCTACATCGGTGCACCTCTGGTGACACTTGGCCTACAAACCTAACCTTCTTAACCTTGGACACCTTGTCCTTGGTTATCTTCTCCTTACCTTTAAATGACTTTCCCTTATCATTTATTGACTTCTCCTTGCTATAGTCATATGCAACCCTAGCATAAGACTTTCCTTTAACATTAGAGACATTAGATCGGTATCCCAAACCTGATCTATCATTGTTGGGTCTTTGACTACCCAACACCATATCTAACCCTCTAGATCCAACATTGAATCTAGCTAGAGGTTTTTCCAAACTATCAAGCTTTGCCTTCAAAGTTTGATTTTCCCTTTCTAGGTTCCTAAACCTAGAGTCAACATGTCCACCATAGACATTCCTAGACCTATCCTTCCTAGGCATGTGTCTCTGCTTCTTGGGATTAATGTCTTGGTTCTCTATTACCTTCTTCTCCTTAGGTAATGAGAGTTTAAATTGTTTAGGTCTATCATGCATAAATTTCCTAAAGTTTTGATCTACATTAACCCTATTCCTATCATGATATTTAAATTCAAAATTTTGCATGGGCATATAATGATTATCATTATTTTTCCTAGCATGCATGGAGGAATTTAAATTTGACTTCAAATTTAAACTAGGGTTTACCTTACCCTTTACCTTTGGAGCTCCTCCTTAACATGAGCCTCCATTCTTCCTCCACTTCTTTTCCCACATCTTCAAATGTGCCAACTTCTTGAGCTTTCCCTTCCTTGGGTATTTTGTGTGGTAGTATCCCCGCTCACCACACGTGAAGCACACTATGTGCCATTTCTTCTCCTTCTTCTTCTTCGCACCATCATTCCTATAACCCACATTAGTATCTAAAGTAATTTGAGTAGGTTTAGGAGTTACCTGCTTCTTACCCAATGGACACCTACTCTTGTAGTGGCCCTTCTCATTGCACCTGAAACACACAATGTGGTTCTTTGACTTTGCTTTAGTAGAGGTGCTCACTAGGTTGACCTCCAAGACCTCTTCATTATCTGTCTTGGATTCTTCTTCAATCCTTGAGGATATTGATGATACTTCCTCATCCTCCTTCTCCTCCTCGGATGTTGAGCATGGCTCAACTTTCGGTTGCTCCACCTCCTCTCCTTGAGTAATTGAATCCATCTCCTTGGGCTCTTCTTCTTCTTTTGTAGGCATAGGTTCTTCCCAAGGAACCTTCTTTATCTTACTCCACAAATCATGGGCATTCTCGTATTCACCTACACGACTCATCACGTCATTAGGTAAAATATCAAACAAAATAGATATTACCTTTGAATTTACATTTGACCGTGAGGTTTGCTCCTCCGTCCAATACCGTGGTCAGAGTCTCTTCCCTTTCTTGTCTTTTGGAACTTTGAACGACTCTTTGATCAGTATCTGTTAGGATGTATACTAAAAGCCTAGCTTTTGGTATAAAACATTTATCTAGAAATAAGAATCACATTGGTCAAATGTCTACATTTGTGATAAATGTAGTTGTTCAATTAATTTATATTGTAGATAACATGGTGTGTAGTGTCACACACAGAAGATCATGTTACCAGTACCTTATAAATTATAAACAGTAGCTCATGTCCAAAATGGAAAGGAACAAACCATTGGAAGGTCATAGTGTAATTAGGAGTTAGTTTATCTTGACTATATAATTACACTAGTACACTTAGAGTGTATTGAGTAGGACCATTTGAGGTCATTTCTTTTATACTGTCTTTATAAAGGAATAAATACCTCAGTTATTATGGAAGTGTGTGCTCTTAATCCTAATATAATAACAAGCACATATATTTGATATTTATTTCTTTAATTTATCAATGGGTGAGATTTAGTTCGATGAATCAATAAGCTCGATAAGTTGGGAAATGATATTACTTATAGTGTGTGTTGTTGATTATAGAAGGAAACTGTGTCCTAGTAATCTAGGTTGATAATGTCCCCAAGATGAGCTCATAAAGATTGTCATGTTAAACCCTGCAGGTGGACTTAGTCCGACATGACGATAAGGTTGAGTGGTACTATTCTTGGATTAAGATATTAATTAAATGAGTTGTCAGTAACTCACTTAATTAGTGGGCATTCGACATCTTAAACACAGGGAGACTAACACACTCATAATAAGAAGGAGCCCAAAAATATAATTTGGGATTGGTGCGGTAGTTCAATAATAGTTCTCTAGTGGAATGAATTATTATTGATAAAATTAAGTTGTGTGATCGGGGCGAACACGGGATGCTTAATTTTACCGGGAGACCAAAACCAATTCCTCCTCTCGGTCCCTATCGTAGCCTCTTATTTATAGAGTATTACACCCACCTATACCCACCTTCATACCCATGAGAAAGGGGCCGACCAAGCTAGCTTGTGGTTCAAGCTAGGGCCGGCCAAGCCTTGGTTCATAGGTGGCCGACCCTAGCTTGAACCCAAGCTTAGGTGGCCGACCCCCATTAAATTAAAAAGAATTTTAATTTTAATTTTTATTATGTGGAAGATATAATTTATTACAGAGAATTAAAATTAAAATATCTCTCTTTAAAAGATCTACAAAAGATTAAAAGAAAGAGATTAGATCTCTTTCCTTATTTGTAGATTGGAAAGATATTTTATTTTTTCTCTTTGAAAAATTATTTACATGTTGAAAATTAAAATTATAGAAATTTCTTTTTATCAACCATGAAGGGATTTTAAAAGGAAATTTTATTTTTTTTAAAATTTCCAAAGACAAATAAGGAAGTTTTAATTGTTGATTAAAATTATCCTATTTGCTCTACATGAGGTGGCCGACCACATACAATTAATTAGGAAAATTTATTTAATTTTTCTTAATTAATTGTTGTCAAGGAAAGTTAAGGAAATTTTATTATAAATAAATTTCCTTATTTGCCAAAGCCAAGGAATATAAAAGAAGGGGTAGGGGTGCCTTCATGGGTGGCAAATTCTATTATTTCTCTTCCTCTTTTCCTTGGTGTTGTGGCCGGCCAACCTCTTTTCTTTTCTTCCTCTTTGTGGTGGCTGAATTATCCCTATCTATTGCTTGGAGATCTTGTGGAGGCCGGATACTACTTGGAGAAGAAGAAGAAGGAGGAGAGAAAGCTTGCATCCCTTGGAGCTTGGTTGGTGATTTGTTCTTCATCCTTGGTAAAGCTTCCTTGTTGTGGCCGAACCTAGCTAGGAGGAGAAGAAGGTGGTTGGTGGTTTCTCATCTCGGAAGATCGTTGCCCACACAACGTCAGAGGTTAGAAGAGGAATACGGTAGAAGATCAAGAGGTCTTTCTAGAAGGTATAACTAGTAATTTTCCCTTTCCGCATCATACTAGTTATTTATGTAAATAATACCAAATACAAGAGGCTTACGATTCTAGTATTTCGAATATGTTTTTCGATGTTGTGTTCTTTTGTTTTATTTTTCCTTGTGATTTGATTGTTCTTTTCGGTTAACCTAAAGTTATTTTAGGAAATTAAATATTAGCTTTCCATAAAAGGTTTTGTCTAGTCGGTGGTGGTTGCTCCCATATCCAAGAAGGTCATGTGCCTCGCCACGTCAGTACTGGGAACCAATTATGGAAATTAATATTTAATGGAATTAATAACTTAAGGTGATTTGGGTCGAACGTGTTAAGTTCCGCAGGAGATCCAAGTCAAAACCTAAAAGAACAAATAAATTAAGTTTTGGATCAAACGTGTTAAGTTCCGCAGGCGATCCAATGTTTAATTTAAAAGAACACATGGTAGCTAGGAAAAGGTTCAGACCTTTTGTACAAAATTTTTATACAGTGGAACCTCTAGGTTTTCCGAGTAGCAACCAACAATTGGTATCAGAGCTAGGGTTTTGCCTCTGTGTATTTGGTATTAGTTTAATTATGCACATGTCATACATAATTTAGGCAGGTTAATAGTAGGATGTGCTAACTTTGTGGAAGCAGGATCCAACTATTATGGCTTATAGTTTTTTTTATGTGTGTGATTGGACCCTTGGACATGTCAAGGGCAATTTATATGTGTGTGCATGATTGTATTATAAAATACAACAGGAGCTGTATTTAGTTTTTATTAGGATTTTATTTTTGATCTAGTTACATGTACATTCCTTTTATGGAATATAGGATCGATGGATGTAAATTTTTATTTTATGTTCGATCTAGTTTACATGTACATTCCTTCGAGGAATATAGGATTAAAATTATAAAATTCTATTTATGTCGCGGATTGAATCTTGCAAAGCGTGGAACCTTCTGAGGACCAGAGGCGCAGCGGAACAAGGAGCAAGATGGATGCGACAGCTAGACCCGGTGGCGGTGGCCAAATTTGGCAGCAGCTTGGGATGACAACACACGGAGGACAACCATAGATAAAAGCCATAATAGTTGAAAATTAGATTTTCTATTTATTGCTTTTATATTGTGCTGTGTGTGTTAGTATACATGTCTAGTAGGCTAGCATAGTTAAAATTCCTCATTTATAAATAACTAAGTGGGAGAGGGATTTTAAATAAATTCCACGGTCTCCATTACTGGTTTGTAAGTGATGCAAACAAGCTTGCGTGTTGGCTCTGAGTGCCTTCCTCCATATCGGATGAGCTTGTTTGTGGATCACTAGAACAAACTTCCATTTTGGATGACTATAGGAAGTTAATTAAGAGCGTGTGATCTTCCCCATCGGAAGGGGCACAATCTTATTAATGGACTTAGTGTCAAGTAATGGTATACACTTAGGCACGTCTAATAGTATCCTCCCCATCGGAGTCACTGCTATTGTTTGTGTGACCGAAGAAAACTAACTATTAATTTGTCAAATAAATAAGTTGACAAGATAATAAAATTAAAAACTCCTGTTACAAATGTTTGATTTTGTATACGTCCACACTATCATGGCATACAAAATTCACGGTGTTTGAGGTAATTTTATTTTGTCATAAAGATTTATTGACAAGATAATTAATGGGTAAAACCCTCCTCTTACAAATGTTTAAATTTTGTATACGTCCACACTATCGTGGCATGCAAAATTCACGGTGTTTGAGGTGTTGGTGAATTTAAATAATATTGTTTGAGGAATCAATGTTATTTTAAATTCAAAAAGTTTTGACCAAATATTTGATCAAAGACAGATCAACTATTAATTTTATTCGTCATAAAGTAAAGTTGACGAGATAATAAAATTAATGGATAAAATCTCTTTTTTGATTTTGTATATGTCCACACTATCGTGGCATACAAAATTCATAGGGATTTTAAAAGAATTGATCTTGACCAAATATTTTTGTGATTCTTAGGATTTAAAATGTTTGTCAATCCCCTAGTTGTTATACTATAGAAAAGACTTAGTAGTCCCAATTGTAATGATTGGAAATAGGACTTGGACATTAAGGTAGACTGTCTTCTTAGAACTAAGAACAATTTAGGTGTATTTAATTCATTAGTTGAAACATGTCTAGTGGTGTTATCTACCAGAACCTGGAGTGTAGATACAGATGCCATTAATCATGTATGCAAGTCATTGCAGGGTTCCAGGAAACCCGACAACTAAATGAAAATAAAAACACCGCCCACATGGGCACTACTGCAAAAGTAGCAGCTGTTGCAGTGGGAGAAGTTTATTCTCTAATAGGAATAAAATTTGGATTATTAGATATTGTCTTTACATACTAAGTTTAGAAAGAACCTGATTTCAGTTTCTAAACTATTATAGAATAGATATTGCGTCTATTTTGATAACAAAGTTGTTATCAAGAAAAATAGGGAAGTTATCTATTCTGGTATGTTGGTAGACAATTTATAATCCAATAACTCCCACGATGCAACAAATGAAAATTAATAACACATCTTCTAACTTTAAGAGAAAGCAACCTTTAGAAATGAACCAATTATATCTTTGGCATCTAAAGCTAGGTTATATTAACTTGAGTAGGATTCATTGGTAACTGATGAACTTTTGGGTTCATTAGTAGTGGAAATCTTTCCAACCTGCGAGTCTTACTTGAAAGGAAAAATAACCAAGAAGCTTTTAAGTCTAAGGGGTATGGAACCAAAGATATGTTGGAATTGGTTCATTCTGATTTGTGTGATCCTATGACTATCCAGGCAAGAGGTAGTATCGAATATTTCGTCTATTTTATAGACAACTATTCAAGATACAAATACATTTACTTGATGTGCCGCAAGACTAAGTGTTTTGATTAGTTCAAAAAGTACAAGGCTGATGCGGAGAAACATTAAAGTAAAAGTATCAAGTCACTATGGTAAGATTGTATTGGCAAGTACCTCTTGGGACAATTTAGGAGTCACTTATCAGAAGTAGGGATTCAATCCCAACTAACTGCACCTGGTACACCCATATAGAATGGTGTAGTAGAAAGAAGGTATAAAACTCTTATAGAAATAAGTAGATTGATGATGAATTACCAAATTCGTTTTAAGGATATACACTAGAAATAGAAGTGTACATAATACCTTCCAAAGTCAGAACTCTCTACTCATATAGAATTGCTGAATAGACGTAAGCCTATTTTGAAGCATATTCGGATTCGGGTAGTCCAGCACATATGCTGAAGAGAGACAATGATAAGTTGGATAGGAATTCACTTGTTTGTGGGTTATCCTAGAGAAATGAAAGTAGGTTTATAGTCTTTAAAATCAGAAGGTCATTGTTAGCATCAATGATCGATTTTTAGAAAAGGACTATGTAATAAACCTCGTGCCCATAAGAAAATTTGTTCTTAAGGAAATAATAAAAGACATGTCTAATCTAGTACCAACTGTACAAGATAAGATACCACAAAGAAACTACAACACGTATCACAAAAGATACACAATTACAGAAAATGCCTCGTCGTAGTGGGAGGGCTGTTAGGCAACCAAAAATGATTCATGTTTTGGGAGAGTTTTTGGACTCGATCCCTGGAGGACATGAACCTGATCTCCGGACATATGACGAAGCACTCCAAGATAATGATGCAGCATCTTAGCAAAGAGTAATGAATAAAAAGAATTAGAATATATGTATTCTAATAAAATCTGGAAGCTTGTAGAACCACCAAATGGTGTAAAAGCCTTTGGATGTAAAAAAGGTCTATAATAGGAAAAGAGGGATAGACAGGAAGGTAGAAACTTTCAAAGCAAGGCTTGATGAAAAAGGAAACTTTTTCACTGGCAGCCATGCTTAAGTCTATCAGGATTCTTTTATCTATTTGGCAAGTGGATGTCAAGACAACATTCCTTAATGGAAGTCTTAAAGAAAGCATCCATATAAAGCAACCAGAAGGGTTCATTACTAAGGGCTAAGAGCATCTTGTGTGTAAGCTCAATCAGTCTATGGACTGAGGCAAAGCTTCAATGTCTTGGAACATCCGGTTTGTCAAAGTAATCCAGACCTATGGATTTATTTAGTAACCGGATAAGTCTTGTGTATACAAAAGATGTGATGGAAACATGGTGGTATTTCTTGCACTATACGTAGATAACATTTTTGGTAGTTGGAAACAATATCAAAATGTTGTCAGAAGTAAGAGTATGATTGTCCAAACAATTCGATATAAAGGACTTGGGAGGATGTATATATTCTTGAGATCAAAGTAATCGCAAGAAAAGAATATTCTATTTATCCCAAGCTTAATACATCGGAAAAATCCTTGCTCGTTTTTAGCATGTAAAATTCCTAGAAAGGTTTCTTACCTTTTAAGCATAAAGTGTTTTTATCTAAAGAGATGTCTCCGATGACATCAAAGGAGATTGAGGACATGTAGGCAGTTCTTTATGCTTCGGCAATTAGACAACCTAATGTATGCTATGCACGAGATCAGAAATATGTTTTGCCAAGGGCATAGTTAGCAGATATCAAAGTAACCCTAGACAAGAACATTGGATTGCAGTAAAGCATATATTAAAGTACCTTAGAGGCACTAGAGATTATATGCTAGCTTACAAGACAGTTAATTTGGTTCCTGTAGGTTGCACGGATTTTAACTTCCAATCAGATAGGGACAATAATAAGTCAACCTCGGGGTTTTGTGTTTACTTTAGGAGGAAAAGTCATAACTATGGAAGAGTGATAAGCATAGGTGTTTTTCTGGACTTCACCATAGAAGCTGAGTATATGGCAAGCCTCTGAGATAGCCATAAAAGCTGAATGACTTAATAACCTCAAAATAGACTTAGATATGATTTCTAGTTTGTCCAAAGAATATTACAATTTATTGTAATAATAATGGTGCAGTAGCAAACTCGAAGAAACCATGAGTCTATAAGGCAAGTGAACACAATAGAGCACAAGTACTACCCAATACGAGGAATTGTATAACGAGGAGAAGTTGTTGCCGCCTAGATTGCATCAGATGATAACCTAAGGTCCTTAAGGCAAGAGCTTTTTGAAAGGCATGGCAATCAGATGTATGGCAGCAGATATGGCAGCTTAGTCTTTTAGTATAAGTGGGAGATTGTTAGGATGTATACTAAAAGCCTAGCTTTTGGTATAAGATATTTATCTAGAAATAAGAATCACATTGGTCAAATATCTACATTTATGATAAATGTAGTTGTTCAATTAATTTATATTGTAGATAACATGGTGTGTTGTGTCACACACAGAAGATCATGTTATCAGTACCTTATAAATTATAAACAGTAGCTCATGACCAAAATGGAAAGGAACAAACCATTGGAAGGTCATAGTGTAATTAGGAGTTAGTTTATCTTGACTATATAATTACACTAGTACACTTAGAGTGTATTGAGTAGGACCATTTGAGGTCGTTTCTTTTATACTGTCTTTATAAAGGAACAAATATCTCAGTTATTATGGAAGTGTGTGCTCTTAATCCTAATATAATAACAAGCACATATATTTGATATTTATTTCTTTAATTTATCAATGGGTGAGATTTAGTTCGATGAATCAATAAGCTCGATAAGTTGGGAAATGATATTACTTATAGTGTGTGTTGTTGATTATAGAAGGAAACTGTGTCCTAGTAATCTAGGTTGATAATGTCCCCAAGATGAGCTCATAAAGATTGTCATGTTAAACCCTGCAGGTGGACTTAGTCTGACATGACGATAAGGTTGAGTGGTACTATTCTTGGATTAAGATATTAATTAAATGAGTTGTCAGTAACTCACTTAATTAGTGGGCATTCGACATCTTAAACACAGGGAGACTAACACACTCATAATAAGAAGGAGCCCAAAAATATAATTTGGGATTGGTGCGGTAGTTCGATAATAGTTCTCTAGTGGAATGAATTATTATTGATAAAATTAAGTTGTGTGTTCGGGGCGAACACGGGATGCTTAATTTTATCGGGAGACCAAAACCAATTCCTCCTCTCGGTCCCTATCGTAGCCTTTTATTTATAGAGTACTATACCCACCTATACCCACCTTTATACCCATGAGAAAGGGACCGACCAAGCTAGCTTGTGGTTCAAGCTAGGGCCGGCCAAGCCTTGGTTCATGGGTGGCCGGCCCTAGCTTGAACCCAAGCTTAGGTGGCCGGCCCCCATTAAATTTAAAAAAAAATTAATTTTAATTTTTATTATGTGGAAGATATAATTTATTACAGAGAATTAAAATTAAAATATCTCTCTTTAAAAGATCTACAAAAGATTAAAAGAAAGAGATTAGATCTCTTTCCTTATTTGTAGATTGGAAAGATATTTTATTTTTTCTCTTTGAAAAATTATTCACATGTTGAAAATTAAAATTATAGAAATTTCTTTTTATCAACCATGAAGGGATTTTAAAAGGAAATTTTATTTTTTTAAAATTTCCAAAGACAAATAAGGAAGTTTTAATTGTTGATTAAAATTATCCTATTTGCTCTACATGAGGTGGCTGGCCACATACAATTAATTAGGAAAATTTATTTAATTTTTCTTAATTAATTGTTGTCAAGGAAAGTTAAGGAAATTTTATTATAAATAAATTTCCTTATTTGCCAAAGCCAAGGAATATAAAAGAAGGGGTAGGGGTGCCTTCATGGGTGGCAAATTCTATTATTTCTCTTCCTCTTTTCCTTGGTGTTGTGGTCGGCCAACCTCTTTTCTTTTCTTCCTCTTTGTGGTGGCCGAATTATCCCTATTGCTTGGAGATCTTGTGGAGGCCGGATACTACTTGGAGAAGAAGAAGAAGAAGCAGAGAAAGCTTGCATCCCTTGGAGCTTGGTTGGTGATTTGTTCTTCATCCTTGGTAAAGCTTCCTTGTTGTGGCCGAACCTAGCTAGGAGGAGAAGAAGGTGGTTGGTGGTTTCTCATCTCGGAAGATCGTTGCCCACACAACGTCTGAGGTTAGAAGAGGAATACGGTAGAAGATCAAGAGGTCTTTCTAGAAGGTATAACTAGTAATTTTTCCTTTCCGCATCATACTAGTTATTTATGGAAATAATACCAAATACAAGAGGCTTACGATTCTAGTATTTCGAATATGTTTTTCGATGTTGTGTTCTTTTGTTTTATTTTTCCTTGTGATTTGATTGTTCTTTTCGGTTAACCTAAAGTTATTTTAGGAAATTAAATATTAGCTTTCCATAAAAGGTTTTGTCTAGTCGGTGGTGGTTGCTCCCATATCCAAGAAGGCCATGTACCTCGCCACGTCAGTATTGGGAACCAATTATGGAAATTAATATTTAATGGAATTAATAACTTAAGGTGATTTGGGTCGAACGTGTTAAGTTCCGCAGGAGATCCAAGTCAAAACCTAAAAGAACAAATAAATTAAGTTTTGGATCAAACGTGTTAAGTTCCGCAGGCGATCCAATATTTAATTTAAAAGAACACATGGTAGCTAGGAAAAGATTCAGACCTTTTGTACAAAATTTTTGTACAGTGGAACCTCTAGGTTTTCCGAGTAGCAACCAACAGTATCATGGTGTCCCAATCCATATTGAAGAAGACCTTCATCTTTATCATCCAATACGTGATGCCCCATAAGTCTCCTTCTTCAAACTTCGGAGGTACTATCAAGTCAACCATCTTTGGCTTCCTTGGCGGTTATTCCAATGGAGAGCGTCCCATTGTGATACCACTTGTAGAGGATCTTGCGGCCGGCTAAAAGGGGGGTTGAATTGGTGGTGCCCCCAATTCAAAGTTCTTCCTATGTATTCGTTAGTGCACAGTGGAATCTAACACTAATATAAATACAAAAGATAAAGACAATAAAGACAAGAACAAGCAAACCACTACACGTTATTTAACATGGTTCGAAGATAAGGCTCATACTCCACTAATCCTGTCTGAGAAGCTTGACAAAATGGAAAGCTGGGAGAAAACCTACTACTGATGGAGAGTAATACCTGACTGAATACTGATCCAAGAAAACCAAAGCGGATCTAAGAGAATGAAATCCCGGAATGTCCTTCTAATGCACAGCTCCAATGGCGATAAAGAAATCCGACCGAAGAAAACCCAGATCCGGAGCTTCCAAGGCTTCTTGCGCACAAGAGACCAACCAACACTATCATCAGTGACCTGAGACCGGGGTGGGAATCCCTGGCTAGGCCCTCCGACGCTCAAGTTAGTGATCTCTCTTGGTGTGGAAGAAGGAAGAAAAATGAACAGCAGTTGAGAATTAGGGTTATGGATGTGTGCAATGATGTGAACTTACCTGGCCAACGGAGAGGATTCCCCCTTTTATACCACTTCATATAACCTCCGTAGTCATGAAGTGGACCCCGGTTCATTAGAGTTTGTTATGAGATGACATAAGCTATGTACTTGTGGAAAATGACTTTTAAGGAATCTTTTTTGTACCCCAGATGTACCTTCTTTATCGTCTAGTACTTGCAGAAAAATCTAGAAGCCTTTCTCCCGCCATATTAGCAAACCTGTTATACAATCACATACCACAAATATTTCCATTAAGCTATTTTATTTGGAATATTTACTTCTGTCCTGTTTCATAAGTTATTTTAGAGTGCATCTATCATTCCTGCTTGTTCTTCCTGTCTTTGCTATATCATAGACAGCTCAATGTAACATTGCTCCTTGTATCGGTCGAAATCGAACTCGGGCTAGGTCCGGTCAATTATTATTACCTCTCATGATGTTTTTGAGCAATACTAGTATACACCCCTCTAAGTTTATTATCCTAGCTAATATTGGGCTATATTTCATTAAGTATGTAATCTCAACCAATATTGACATATCCTTTTCAAGGTATTATCCAGCCAAGACTGGCCTACCTCTTTCAAGGTATGTCACGGTCGGTATTGCCCTACTTACTTGGAAGTATATCTTGGCCGATATTGGCCTTCCTCCCCGAAGGTATATCTCGGTCAATATTGGCCTGCCTCCCTGGAGGTATATCCCGGTCGATATTGGCCTGTCTCCCTAGAGGTATATCCCGATCGATATTGGCTTACCTCCTTAGAGGTATATCCTGATCGATATTAGCCTACCTCCTTTGAGTATATCCCGGCCGATATTGGCCTACCTCCCTGGAGGTATATCCCGACCGATATTGACCTACCTCCCTGGAGGTATATCCCGTCCGATATTGGTCTGCCTCCCTGGATGTATATCCCGATCGATATTGGCCTGTCTCCCTAGAGGTATATCCTGATCGATATTGGTCTACCTCCTTAGAGGTATATCCTGATCGATATTGGCCTGCCTCCCCGGAGGTATATCCCCTTTCCCTTTCTCACTGGGGATCCATGAAACCTAACCCATATCACTAGCCTTCCCTTCAAGTCTAGTCGAAGGAGGTGTAGCCGACTGACTAGACACAAGTCTTTTCTTTTATCTTTTTGCCTGTCTTAACCCGTGACTCTGCTATTGTGACTTCGTGAACCTCTGCTATAGTCATCCCGTGAACTTAAGTACAGTGATCCCATGAGTCTTTTTGATCCTTTAAATAGAGCTATTACTCCCTCTTCATTCTTCATTCACCTCAATTCTTTTTCCTCCTCGCTAACTTTTCCTGCCAAGAGTATGGCCTTAGATCCCCCTTTCTGGGGGCGACTCTTGTTGGACAAGGCGAGATCTATACATGAGTTTATTCAAGTTTTTGCTTAACTAACTCTTTGGTTCGAGAAACTATCTTACAAAACGACGTTTCTCGAGATCCAAGATCCTCAGCCAAAGGCGTGACTGTTCTGCAAACCCAACGGGTTTCAGAGGAGTTCCCACTACTCATGGAGGACCAACCCAATAGCCAATGGATGTCGCTATGAATGCGTATCCCATGTTACTTGAGGGCTAGGATTGGTTGCTTTGGAAGCAGAGCTCTAGGGCTCAAATAGGGGAGGGACTCTTTCGGTCACTTTTGCACCAGGGCTTGAATAGATCTGTCCCTTCCCCCTTGTCCCTGAGACCACCCTACTTCATAGTTTCCTTCATCCCGGGCAAAATATTGCCACTTCTGTCACCCGAGCAAGCTTCCTTCGTGCCAGGTAAAATATTTCCATTTCTGCTTCCTGACAAGTTTGACTCCGGTGGGATTGAAATTTTCTAAGCATCCTGAGAGCTTATGTTTGTAATTTTTGTTGACCTTTTGAGGTTTAATGTTTTGAGGGGGAAATGTAATGTTATGTATTTGATCAGATTCTAAATGTAGATTCAAACAATCTTTTGTATTGAATTGGGTGACTTTCTTGAATCCTTCTGGTTCATAAGCATAGACGTAATGTTTTGCCCAATATTAACTTGTATATCATAAACCTTGTCGTTTCAACCGATATTCGCTCATTTATCATAGACAAGGTTATCCCGGCCGATGTTATACTTATCTATTATAGCTGACGTTACGCCGACCAATATTCACTTGTTCATTACAAACAAGGTTATCCCGGCCGATGTTACACTTATTTATTATAGCTAACGTTATGCTGACCGATATTCACTCGTTTATCACAAATAAGGTTATCCCAGTCGATGTTAGTTTATGCTTTATAATGACATTAATTTGGACCATGCTTTATGCTTGAATAACTTTCATTATTTTTTGTCCTTAGCCTGGATTTCGTCAAACTCAATCCCTCTTCCTTTATTACACCTAGTAAACTACGTCTTCTCTTCAAAATTTCCTTGCTTGTGATTGGCTTTTCAACGGTAAGAGAATGTTGGAGGCGTATGATGAGGTGTTACCAACCCCAACATGATTCGATTTGTCGCGTCCAACATAAATGCTCTTTTATGATTATGTAACACATATTTTCTTTCTTTGCTGCGTCACACGAGCATTTGCCCCTTTTCTATAATCCTCAACGTCTATTGAATGAGAAATGTTTTGATCCAACGACAGTTGTGTGTCCTCTAAACCCTAAACCCTTCGTCTTCTCACCGTTCTATTCCTTTCTTCCCTGTCTTAGCGTTCCTTCTTTTGCTGCCGTCTTTGATCAATTCTCGTGCTTACTGCTTTTCAGTGATCTCTTTCCTTGACTCCAGTAGGTAGTCTATTGTTCTGTTAACTTTTACTTCCCTCTATGGCCGAAGAAACGATCGCCCCCTGGTATGTTCAAATCTCATCTTCTTTTGACAAGAATGCTAGGCTTACCATTCGCCGCCACTATGAAATCCCTAAAGAATATGACATCTTGATTCCTAAACCACATAATCATCCTCATCGTCCTCCCGATAATTGTGTAACCTTTTTTAGGGATCAGCTGATAGGGGGCTTGAGGTTTCCCATTCCTCCTTTTCTAATTGAAGTGAGCCAGTATTTTGATATTCCTTTGCAATAATTCGCCCCTAACGCCTTTCGCTATCTATGTGGTGTTTACATGCTGTTTCGTTTATTAGATATACCTCCCACTCCTCAGAATCTTTTCATGTTTTCTTACCTGAAATGTTTGGAGCCTGGCGTTTTCCTCTTCCAGTCTCGAACTAAAATGGTCCTCTTTGAGGATATGTCTTCTTCTCTAAAAGCTTGGAAATCTCGTTTTTTCTTTGTGAAGTTTCCTGGGCCTATCCCATGGTCTCATGCTTGGAAATCTTCTTTACCCCTTTGCTCAATGTCAAGGAATGTCTTCTTCACTCCTCGTTTCCTCTTTATTGCGAAAAATTGTTGTGCCGTCGCCTTTCCATTTCTAAATGGCTACGAGTCAATTTTTTTGTATTTGTTTGGCTTAAGCCCTGTCAAGCCTGATACACTAGGCTCCTTAAGTAAAGTTCTGCTTCCCTCCTTATTGATTTTTTCTAACTAAAACCCTTCGTTCTATTTTGTGCAGTGTCTGGGTTTTTTGCTGCTTTGATCGATGAGGAGCGGCGTTTGGAGGAAGCTCAGCTACGCGCAAAAGAGCAGGAACTCCTTGCCACCCTTAACCAGCCTTCCTCGACTGAAGTTCTGGTTCCTGGGGCAGAAGCTTCCAGCTCTCAGGTGGTTCCTGAGGCTCCCGAGGGTCTTTCTGCAGAAATTCCTGTTATTCCCTTGCTAACTGTTTCTTCATCAGTGGTCATTGCTCCTTCATCAGCCACTCCCCTTCCTATCATTGAGCTTACATCTCCTATGAGCTCCGGTAAATCAATAGCTGAAGTTGCTTCTGGCAAGCGCCTGGGGCGCAAACTTACTAGGGCTCCTCCTTCCAAAAGGAGACTTATCCTTCCCGCCGACGAACTGTTTTCAGAAGGTTTTGTTCCTGCTGACCTTCCTTCTGATGAACCTACTTTGGCTGAACTTTACCCTTCTCTCGTTTTTCCTACCTCACCTTCTTCCACTACTAGTGCCTCTGGTGGTGTCTCCTTCACCTTTCCATTGTCTATTCCAGAATCTGGATTCCTACCCTCCTCACCTTCTTCTTATTAGTTTTTGCTCCTCCTTCTATTCCTACTTCCTCTTTCTCCGCGAGTTCTTCTGCCATTCCTGTCCTCCCTATACTGCTGGGAGGTTCCTTTGCTAGTGCTTGGGAGAAAATTCATCCTCTTTTTGAAGAACTTACTACTCTTGAAACAATCAATCGTTTCTCCTATGAGGAAACTCAGGTATGTTTATTAGTATCTACTTATTGCTCATCAGTGACTATGTCATAACCCTTTATTACATTTTTAGCGATGGATAGAAAACATGGGCTTGTCTCGGCTAATGCATAATTTATATAACGAGAATAAGAAGCTGAAATCCGAGAACGAAAAGCTGAAACAACAGGTTGCTGAGTTATCTTCTACCACGCTTTCCACTGCCTCCAAGAAACAACTTGAAGTCCAAATTGAGAGTCTCCAGTCACAATTTAAATCAGCTACGGATCTCAATAAGGAATTAACTTCCAAGCTAGAGAAGTAGACAATTGAGACCAACAAACTAAAATCTGATTATGAGTCTACACTAGCTGATAAACTCAAGGCTTTGCAGCTGAAGGATGATGAAATAACCTCCTCAAGTACTTCCTTAAATTCAGCCAAAAATGAGGCCTCTACAAAAGAAGCTGAGCTGAAGTCTTCCCAGACGGCTTTGGTTGTTTATAAAGCTGGTGAAGATAATCGCTTCAAGGACAGGGCCACCATCATGATTAACTCTACTGAGTTCAACTGGCCAATTGTAAAGTCTATCTTGACAGCCTTCACTGCTGGAGCTGAAGGAGCGGTGCAACAATTGCAAGAAGAAGGCTTCTTATCTCGCGATCCTCCTCCCAACTTTCTAAACCGTTGTAAACTTCTCGATAACAGGCCTACCGATCTGTTTCCCCAGTTGACGATAGAGTGATTTTCTTACTTGAATTTGAATCATTGTAAGGTTGACTAGGATTTGTGACGGCAGCCTGGGTGGTTAATGTGAAGTTGAATTTTAATTCTGTTATTAAATCTGTTCCTTTTCGTGGTGGTTGTTTATTTTTTCTAAGTATGTTGAGTGTCGCCTGGCTTACCACCATAAAACTTCACTCAATATAATATAATATCCTTCACTCCGACCGATCTATCATGACCGATCGATGCACATTAGTGTTGACAAATATTGTCCGGTATTTTGTAGTTAATTAAGTCCCGTTCGATTTAGTGCAGCCTATCATAATATTCTTTAATATCGGTCGGTTTATTATACCCAGTCGATATATACTTGTATTTATGAATATCATCTAGTGCATTATGTTTAGCCAAATTTCATTCTGATTCATTATGGCGGGTGTCGCCTGACTTACCATTATAAACCTCTAATCAACATATTAGGGTAGTATTTATCTTGGCCAGTCTATCGTGACCGACCAATTCATACTTATGCCTACAAGTCCCGTCCGGTTCATTATGCCTATCCGGGTTTATTGTTTTACTCAAATGGGTAACCTGAAATTATTTTATCAATCTAATACCCGACCACTTTTCCCCATTTGTTTGATTCTTTTAAGAATCAAATCCATGTCGAGAGAAACTTGGTCGCGTTTCACGAGGAAGATTACCAAACTTAACATCTTTTTCTTGGAATTCATCCTTCTTTTTGAATTCTATTTTATCCTTTGATGAAATCACCTCTTTATGACGATTATGATTCTAGGTATTCTTCCTTATTCTATTTCTTCTGCTATCTTTATTTGAGGGTTCTTGCATAGGATCGAAAGGAAAAGTAAGGGTTTAAGACGTTCTCTTTCGCTTCCCAACTTTTTCCTCGCCTTCCTCGGTTCACCTTCCTTTTACTGTTCCGCCATGGCTACCTCTCCTCCTGCGTGGTTTCTTTCGTGTGTTTCTGACCTCACAGAGACAGAGGAAGTGGATTTACGAATGAGCTATGGTTTTCCTTCCTACATAGCTCGCCCTGCTCCCCAGGATAGTCCACATCTTCTTCCCCTAGGGTGTATATCTATCTTTAGGGACCAAGTTCTACAAGGTTTCTGATTCCCTCTTCATCCTCTTTTTCCTGATGTTAGTATCTACTTTAATATTCCTCTTAATCAGTTTATCCCTCAATATTTTTCTATCCTTATGGGTTTCGTTGGTGTCTAAACTGCTAGATTTTCCTTTATCCCCTCGTCTTTTTTATCACTTCTTTGTTCCGCGCCAAGTAGATATTGGTGTCTTCAAATTTCAATCTCGCCCTAAGGCCATTTTGTTCAACCGAATTCCCCCTCAAGGGGAATGACGTCATAAATTTTTCTTTATGCGTCTCCCTTCTCCTCCCCCTTTTCCTGTCCAGTGGATATATGATCTACCTCCAATTCCTAGTACCCATAATCTCCTCAACGATCCCTCCATTTCTTTCGCTTTATCGAAACTGAAGGGGGCAAAATTCAATTTACCACATTTGATTGTGGAGGGTTTGATGTTCCCTTTTGGAATAAGTACTATTGACACTCCCTTGGATGACTCTTTTGGTATGTATAAATATTTTGAACTACATTTACCAATTGATATATCGCCTCTATAATGATGCCCAATTCTTGTGTTTCAGTTGATGTTCTTCTTCCGGCTTTCATGTATAAGAACACTACTATGACTAAGTCTTTTCTGAATAATCTCGGAGAAGAATGGATGCAGGCTTGCCGAGCTAATCTTAATTCCTTTACCCTGGGTTTGTTGTCTAAAGAAGAGCAAAAATAAGAAGCTGTTGCAGCTATGGAAGAGGAAGAAGAACAACCCTTCATTACCCTAGTCAAAAAACCAAAGCTTATTGAAGATGTTCCTTTTAGCGACCTCTTTGGTACTTTTGTGTAAGCTCCCCTTGTTCCGGCGCCTATTTCTTTTGAGAGAGATAAGACACCAATGTACCCTACCCATATTATCTTCAATCTTACTCTTAGGATGATGAGACCGGCTCTACTCATCCCCTCCTCTTCTGCTATTGTTTTAGCTTCTTCTGCTTCTGAGGTGGCTATTATCCCCTCCGTATCCTCTCAGCCTCTTGCACTGGCCTTGCCTCCTTTGGCTTCTGGGCCACGAGCTAAACGAACCCCTTGACGAAGATCCTCTCCAAGTGCAAGGCCGTCAGCAATTCATGCTTTGGCCACCGAATCAACATATCTCGCATTACCACCTTCCATCCCCTCTAGTTCTTCCTCCGCTGCTCTTGTTTCTACTACTTCTTTCCATTCTATTACATCTTCTTCCTCCCTACCTCCTTCTTCTTCAGCTTCCCCACCTTTATTCAGACAAGCCTTGGGTCTACCTTCCCAAATGGGACAGACTTCTGATCCCCCTAATCATGGTTCCTTACAATTACAAGGCCTGTTGGCTGAATCTTGGCTGCATAGTCAAGAACAATTAAGGGGCACCAGTCTTTCAAGTCGGGTTGACAATCACAGTCGTCAAGCAGTTGCTGTAAGTATTCTTAGTTATATGTTGTTAATTCCCTAGCACTCTTTCTAATTACATCATTATTTTATTTAGTCCCTTGCCTCAAGCCTTCACATAGACCAACTACTTATGGCTCGGGATCGAGAGAACAGTAAGTTAAAAGCTCAAATAGAAACATTGAAAGCTACCCCCCCCCCCCCCCCCCCCCTTCCCACATTGACATGACTTAATTGCAAGAGAAAGTAGTTTCACAAGATCAACAACTAGAGGCGTTGAGGCAAGAATTGCAGGAATTGCAGCAATTACTGAAAGACAAAGAACTTGAAAAGAAAACTTTAGAATTACGGGTGGATAGATTGCATTCCCATCTTCAGGTGGAAGTTGCTTTGAAAGATAAAGCCCTCTCGGATGCTTCTCATAAGAGCTTTGTTTTAGAGAAAGTGGAGAGGCTTCATAATGTTTTTCTTTCTGAGCAGGCCCAGGATTCAGCCTCACATGACTTTGCTATTCTATAGGAACAAGAACAAAGAAAGGCTCAAGATGTCGAGCTATCATCGCTCCAAAAGGAATTGGAACAACTTAAATTAGAGAGAGACACTCTCAAAGATCAAAACACTAAACTACAAGCTGATTTTCAAAGTTACAAGGAGCATGAGGAAGACCGATGGGAAGAAAGGCGTTTAACTTTTCTAAGATCTCCGGCATTTGTTCAAGAATATGTTCGTCGAATTATAGGGGCTCTAAATCACTCTGTGACAGGGATCCTTCAACAACTGAGAGAGGGTGGTTATCTACCCAGGGAACCTCCTTCTCTATTAATAAACCGTCGCAGACTCAACAAAGAGTTACCCGAAGATTTAACGAGTCATTTTGAGTAATCATGGCCATGTATTTAAAAAGATTGGTAATGAAAAAACTTACAATGAAAAGACTTGTAATGAAAGGAATTGTAACTGAAAGATCTGTAATTAAGTGATTGCAATATCAGGAGAAAGTTTGATACTTACCTATTTTTTTCCAGTTTGTATTAGCTTGAGATTGCTTCCTTTGAAATGCTTTTGAGAACTGAGCATAAGTGCCACTTTGTTCAAGGATTCCTTCCTTATTCCTCAGAATTAAATCTCGTTTTAATAAACTCCTTTGCTGATAATATCTTCCTTGACCATATAATTTTGAGCAATAAAATTTCCCATAATCTCCCTGAATTTCGACCAGGCAAGCATGTGTAGAGTATCATTTACATTTCAGAAGAACAGATAACTCCGAACGATTTCATATGAGGAATTTTATGGCATTTCTGGGCTCTTAGCTGAGTATAATATTCTGGGCGATTTTAAATAAAGAGCTCCATGTAATTGGGCTTCCAGACGAGGGATGTATTTTGGCAAATTATATGTACACATATATACGGAATCCCCCTCAAACCTTGGCTATTGCTTTAGTGTGTGATACCAAATGATTTTCATGAAGGCATCTACATAACTTGGAGTTTATATTGACAATATAAGCCCGGTCGATTATGCTTTTATGATAGTTTAAAGTATCCGGTTCCTCCCATGAAGACCTGTCCGAGTAACTTCATGAGATTCCCCGATCGACTGTGCTTTGTGATAGTTTAGTCTCCGGTTCCTCCCATGAAGACCCGTCCGGGTTACTTCATGAGATTTCCCGATCGGCTATGCTTTGTGATAGTTTAAAGTCTCCGGTTCCTCCCATTAAGACCCGTCAGAGTTACTTCATGAGATTTCCCGATCGACTATGCTTTGTGATAGTTTAAAGTCTCCGGTTCCTCCCATGAAGACCCGTCCGAGTTATTTCATGAGAATTCACGATCGACTATGCTTTGTGATAGTTTAAAGTCTCCGGTTCCTCTCATGAAGACCCATCCGAGTTACTTCATGAGATTTCCCGATCGACTATGCTTTGTGATGGTTTAAAGTCTCTGATTCCTCCCATGAAGACCCGTCCGAGTTATTTAATGAGATTTCCTGATCGACTATGCTTTGTGATAGTTTAAAGTCTCCGGTTCCTCTCATGAAGACCCGCCCGAGTTACTTCATGAGATTTCCCGATCGACTATGCTTTGTGATAGTTTAAATTCTCCGGTTCCTCTCATGAAGACCCGCCCGAGTTACTTCATGAGATTTCCTGATCGACTATGCTTTGTGATAGTTTAAAGTCTCCGGTTCCTCTCATGAAGACCCGTCTGAGTTACTTCATGAGAATTCCTGATCGACTATGCTTTGTGATAGTTCAAAGTCTCCGGTTCCTCTCATGAAGACCCGTCCGAGTTACTTCATGAGAATTCCCGATCGACTATGCTTTGTGATAGTTTAAAGTCTTCGGTTCCTCTCATGAAGACCCGTTCAAGTTACTTCATGAGATTTCCCGATCGACTATGCTTTGTGATAGTTTAAAGTATCCGGTTCCTCCCATGAAGACCCGTCCGAGTTACTTCATGATATTTCCCGATTGACTATGCTTTGTGATAGTTTAAAGTCTCCGGTTCCTCCCATGAAGACCCGTCCGAGTTACTTCATGAGATTTCCCGATCGACTATGCTTTGTGATAGTTAAAATTCTCCGGTTCCTCCCATGAAGACCCGTCCGAGTTACTTCATGAGATTTCCCGATCGACTATGCTTTGTGATAGTTTAAAGTCTCCGGTTCCTCCCATGAAGACCCATCCGAGTTACTTCATGAGAATTCCCGATCGACTACGCTTTGTAATAGTTTAAAGTCTCCGGCTCCTCTCATGAAGACCCGTCCGAGTTACTTCATGAGATTTCCCGATCGACAATGCTTTGTGATAGTTTAAAGTCTCCGGTTCCTCCCATGAAGATCCGTCCAAGTTACTTCATGAGATTTCCCGATCGACTATGCTTTGTGATAGTTAAAATTCTCCGGTTCCTCCCATGAAGACCCGTCCGAGTTACTTCATGAGATTTCCCGATCGACTATGCTTTGTGATAGTTTAAAGTCTCCGGTTCCTCCCATGAAGACCCATCCGAGTTACTTCATGAGAATTCCCAATCGACTATGCTTTGTAATAGTTTAAAGTCTCCAGTTCCTCTCATGAAGATCCGTCCGAGTTACTTCATGAGATTTCCCGATCGACAATGCTTTATGATAGTTTAAAGTCTCCGGTTCCTCCCATGAAGATCCGTCCGAGTTACTTCATGAGATTTCCTGATTGACTATTTTAAAGTCTCTGGTTCCTCCCATGAAGACCCGTCCGAGTTACTTCATGAGATTTCCTGATCGACTATGCTTTGTGATAGTTTAAAGTCTCCGGTTCCTCCCATGAAGACCCGTCCGATTTACTTCATGAGATTTCCCGATCGACTATGCTTTGTGATAGTTTAAAGTCTCCGGTTCCTCTCATGAAGACCCGTCCGGGTTACTTCATGAGATTTTCAGATCGACTATGCTTTGTGATAGTTTAAAGTCTCTGGTTCCTCTCATGAAGACCCGTCTGAGTTACTTCATGAGATTTCCTGATCGACTATGCTTTGTGATAGTTTAAAGTCTCCGGTTCCTCTGATGAGGACCCGTCCGAGTTACTTCATGAGATTTCCCAATCGACTATGCTTTTACGCAAAACTAAAATGATCGCACTAACCTTGTAATGGTTTAATGTTTTTGGGCTTTTCTCAAGGAAATTGGATAGGTCCTTCTTTAAGGTTCCCAATTGTTGATCGCTTGAATAGATTACAAATGTTCGCCCAATAATTGTCAAACTGTTTGAACCACATTTATCTCTCGGGTGATGTTTGTCTTGTATTGTATCTATTGAGAGGAATAGAGTACATAAACTATAAACATACTTGTTATTAGTTTGTCAGGAATCTGCTTCAAATAATTTTGATTTATTCCTTCAGATGTATTTCTTGAATGATACGATCTTCTTAGGTTCGGTAGGGCTGTAAATGATTTGCACTCCAGGGGCACTCAAGAATTCTGCCTTCAGTGTTCTGGAGATAGTATGAACCCGATGCGAGTTTTTCTATCACTTTGTAAGGTCCTCCCCATTGTGGTGCTAATTTGCTGACATCCCCAACAGGTTTAACACGCTTCCATACTAGATCTCCTACTTGAAAAAAATCTTGGGATAACTCTTCTGTTATAATTTTGCCTCATTCGTTGTCGATATGAGGTGAGACGAGCTGCAGCCTTGTCTCTGATTTCCTCTATCAGGTCTAGCTCCATGAGTCGGCGACCAGCATTGTCTTCATTATATAACTGTTTTCTATCAAATTCTACTCCCACCTCGATGGGAATTACTGCTTCTCCTCCATAAACTAATTGAAAAGGAGTAATTCATGTAGCTTCTCGAGGTGTAGTGCGATATGCCCAAAGAACACTGGGTAATTCATCTACCCAGCTACCTCCAATATGATCCAGTTTGGTTTTCAGACCCCTCATAATTTCTTTATTGGTTACTTCTACTTGACCATTACTTTGTGGATACGCCACAGAGGTGAATGCCTGAATAATACCATAACTTTTGCACCAGTCTAGGATTTTGTCTCCTTGAAATTGCCTTCCATTATCAGAAACTAATTTATGAGGAATACCGAATCTGCATATGATATTTTTCCATAAGAATTTGATAACTGCATCCTCAGTAATTCGAGCAAGTGGTTCTACTTTTACCCATTTAGAGAAGTAGTCCATTGCTACTAATAAAAACCTTCTTTGTGTAGTTGCCATAGGAAATGAACCCACTATATCCATGTCCCATTGATCAAATGGACAGGAGACTATAAAGGTTCTTAATAATTACGTAGGATGATGCGGAATATTCTGATATTTCTGACAAGAAATACAAGTTCTTACCAATTTGTTAATGTCCTCATGTAGAGTAGGCCAAAAATATCCTGCTAATAAAATTCTGCGAGCTAAGGATCTCCCTCCTATATGACTGCCACATGAGCCTTGATGAACCTCCTGTAGAATAAATTGTATATCTTCCATGCCAACACATTTGAGCAAAGGTCTGGAGAAAGCTCTTTTATATAACTACTCCCCTATCATAGTATACTGGGCAACTCTCTTTCTGCATCACTTGGAAGAATGCCCTGCTGCAAATATAATATGATTGGTTCCTTCCAATCACTCTGCATTTCTGCTTCATCCTGTCTCTCAATGCAAGATATTAATAACGTCTGCTCAACTGGCCAATCCAGATTCCATGGTGTTATGGCAGAGGCCAATTTAGCTAATTCGTCCGCTGCCTGATTTTCAAACCAAGGAACTTTTTGTATACTCACTTCTTGAAACTGAGACTTCAACTTATCAAATGCTTCAGCATATAACCTGAGCCTATCATTATTAATTTCAAAGTTACCTGATAACTGTTGGGCTGCTAATTGAGAATCAGAATAGATAAGAACCCGAGCTGCTCCTATATGCCGAACGATCTGTAATCCGGCTATTAATGCTTCATATTCTGCTTCATTGTTGGTGGCTCTATAATGCAACCTGACAGAAAGTTGTAGTCTATCTTCCTTTGAAGATATAAGAAGTACACCGATTCCGCTACCTTGTCTGGTTGAGGAGCCATCCACGTAAAATTTCCAAGTATTCTCTTCCTCGGGGCCTTGAACTTCTATAATGAAATCGGCTAGGGCTTGTGCCTTGATAGCCGAGGGGGGCTGATACTGTATATCATATTCATTAAGTTCGGTCGTCCATTTGATCAACCAACCTAAGGCCTCCGGGTTGAGTAGCACCCGTCCGAGAGTACTGTTGGTCAATACAACAATGGCATGTGCTAAAAAATATGGGCGCAACCTCCGGACAGTCAATACTAGTGCATAAGCTAACTTTTCGAGTGTAGTATATCTACACTTGGCTCCTTTTAATAAATGACAGGAAAAATATACAGGTTGTTGTTCTTTGCCTTCTTGTCTAACTAATACAGAGCCCACAACATTCTCATTAGCTGACAGATACACCCAGAAAGTCTCTCCTACTATAGGCTTAGCTAATACAGGAAGGGTAGATAGGTAATCTTTTAATTCCTGTAAGGCTTTATCACATTCCTCGCTCCATTGAAATTTGTTCGCCTTCCGGAGTATTTTAAAGAAATGAAAGTTATGATCGGCCGACCTGGAAATGAACCTAGACAAGGTTGTAATCCGGCCGGTAAGTCTTTGAGCTTCCCTCATGTTGCGCGGCGGCTCCATGTTTTGAAGTGCCTTGACTTTGCTCGAGTTGGCCTCTATTCTCCGCTCGAACACCATATACCCCAGGAACTTTCCCCCTTTTGCTCTGAATAGACATTTGCCCGAGTTTAGCTTGAGCCCATATTGCCTCAATGTCTTGCAGGTCTCCTCTACATCCCTTTTCTTGATCCTCCTTAGCTAGGGGACCTGATGATAGCCTTGATAAGCATCCAACATAGAGATGTATTCACACCCAGCGGTAGAATCTACCAATTGATCGATCCGGGGTAGCGGATAATAATCCTTCGGGCAAGCTTTGTTGAGATCCCGGAAATCAATACACACCTGCCATTTGTTTCCTGGCTTAGAGACTAAGACCACATTAGCTAGTCAACTAGGAAACTGTACCTCCCTGATGTAGCCAGCTTCCATGAGCTTAGTTACTTCTTCCTTGATGATTTGGTTCTGCTCTACACTAAAATTTCTTTTCCTCTGCATGACCGGTCGGGCATCTGGAAGGACATGCAACAAATGCTCCATTATTGCAGGGGAAACGCCCGTGACCTCTTTGGGCGTCCAAGCAAAGACATCATTATTCTTCTTCAAGCACTGCACCAGCTCGGCTCTCAGCGTAGGATCAAGATCAGCCGCGATATAAGTGGTAGCTTCAGGTCGACCGTTCTGAATCTGGACCTCTTCCTTTTCTTCATAGACTAGAACAGGCGGCTTTTCTTGAATGGCATTGACTTCCATTCTTTGTATTTTTCGAGCAGCATTAGGTTCAGTCCGAACGATCTCCACATAACATTTACGGGCTGTCTTCTGATCACCTCGCACTTCCCCGACCTGGTCATCCACAGGAAATTTAATCTTTTGACAGAAAGTAGAAATGACCGCCCTAAACTCATTTAGGGTCGGTCGACCCAGTATCATATTATAAGAGGACGGGGCATCCACCACCATAAAATAAGATCTTCTTGTTCTCATTAGGGGCTCCTCCCCTAGAGATATGGCCAACTTTATTTGGCCAAGAGGTTGTACTTCATTACTAGTGAATCCATATAGAGGAGTTACCATCTGTTGAAGTTCGCTCGGATCGATCTGTAATTGATCAAAAGCCTTCTTAAAGATAATATTGACAGAACTACCAGTGTCTATAAAGGTACGGGAAATAGTATAATTAGCTATCACTGCCTTGATTATTAATGCATCATCATGGGGTATCTCTACCCCCTCAAAATTTCTAGGTCCAAAACTTATTTCGGGACCAGCTGCTCGTTCTATGTTGCATCCCACAACATGAATCTCAAGTCTTCGTGCATGTGCTTTTCTGGCCCTATTAGAATCTCCATCAGTGGGCCCGCCCGCGATCATACTGATATTGCCCCGGGCGGCATTACTCATGTTTTCTTCTTGTCGAGCGATCATGGCTTCAGACTGAATCTTTTCTGACACCTGACTTGTACCGGCCGAGGTAGGTAATGCGTCCTGCCGAGGCTCGACCGGGCGATATTCCAATTTGAACAGATTTTGCTGCCTGGGGTATTATTGACGATAATAGTTCTGCCTTTGGTAGCAATCCCGGTTTGCTTTTTTACTTCTCAAAACAAAACAGTCTTCAGTATGATGACTGCTAGTCTTATGATAAGTGCACCATCTTCTCGGTGCCTCTGGCTATATCTCCACGTGTTGCACTGCTTGTGGATGATATTCTGGGTGACGATGAGGTGGATGAATTTCCCATGGCCCCCTTGGTGGAGGAACAGGAGCAGGAGCCTTCTCCTTAACCAGAGTGGGAGAAGAAGTAGTGCCCTCCTTTCTGCGGGCAGCTTGAGCTTCTTCAACATTAATAAATTCAGTGGCACGCTCAATCAAGGAATCAAAATTGGAAGGAGGGTTTCTCACCAGATCTTTAAAAAAATTATTATCATTTAAGCCTAGAGAGAAAGCGCTTACTAAGATTTCAGTGGTGGCATTGGGTACATCGATAGCTACCTGATTGAATCTTTTGATGTAGGCTCTGATGGACTCCTTGGACGTTTGTTTAAGTGAAAATAGACTCCAAGGAGTTTTATGATACCTCTTGTTACTGGAAAAATGGTATAGAAAAATCTTCTTGAAATCCTTAAATTTTCGGATAGATTTTTCTGGTAATCTCTTGAACCAACGTTGCGCAGCTCCTCCGAGTGTAGTGAGGAACATCCGACATTTCACCCCATCAGAGAATTATTGTAGTAACGCTACATTTTTAAATTTCAATAGATGATCTTCTGGATCTGTAGTCCCAGTGTACTTGCCGATCTGTAAATTTTAATACCGCTTGGGAAGCGGATCATCTAGCACACTTTGAGAGAATGGAGAAATGACTTTTTCCGGCGAGCTATCACTAATTACCATTTTAACCTTACATTTTTCTCTATCTGGCGCTTCGCCAGAAGATTCCTGAAATACAGGCCTTCATCCTCCCTGCTCTATAGGAGTACGAAGAAAGGCTCATGGACGCCTTGCCGGAGAAACCGTGGCTGGAGGAAAATATATATGTTCTTCTTCTTCCGGCTCCTTTCCTTTTCGGTGCTCAGTAGTTGAAATTGCTGGATTATGAGCTACTTGCAGAGTGGCTCCAGTATGGGCTTGTTGTTGCTTTTGTTGTTGTTGTAGATCCTTCTGCACATGAGTGTTGATGAGGAAATCTAGATCCTCACGGCTAATGGTGCGTAGATTTGATTTTCCAGCTTTTTCTATCTTATAGTCTCAGATTCAGGTAAAGTTCCCACAGACGGTGCCAAATTTGATCTTGTCTGAGAAGCTTGATAAAATGGAAAGCTGGGAGAAAACCTACTGATGATGGAGAGTAATACCTGACTGAATACTGATCCGAGAAACCCAAAGCGGATCTAAGAGAATGAAATCCCGGAATACCCTTATAATGCACAGCTCCAATGGCGATAAAGAAATCCGACCGAAGAAAACCCAGATCCGAAGCTTTCAAGGCATCCTGCGCACAAGAGACCAATCAACACTATCATCAGTGACCTGAGACTGGGGTGGGAATCCCTGGCTAGGCCCTCCGACGCTCAAGTCAGTGATCTCTCTTGGTGTGGAAGAAGGAAGAAAAATGAACAGCAGTTGAGAATTAGGGTTATGGATGTAAGCAATGATGTGAACTTACCTGGCCAACGGAGAGGATTCTCCCTTTTATACCACTTCATATAACCTTCGTAGTCATGAAGTGGACCCCGGTTCATTAGAGTTTGTTATGAGATGACGTAAGCTATGTACTTGTGAAAAATGATTTTTAAGGAATCTTTTTTGTACCCCAGATGTGTTGGGGATCGGCCGGCCGACTTAAAGGGGGGTTGGATAGACAACGCCCCCAAATACTCGCTTCTTTCTACAACGTTAGTGCGCAAGCAGAAATGCAAACAAAGCAAGTAGAAAGCTAAATACTAAAGGAAAGAATGCAAACCAAGCTACACGATCATTTACGTGGTTCGGAGATAAAGCTCCTACTCCACGGCGTGTCCGTAAGGTGGACGATCCCTATCCGTCGGTGGATTACACCCCGGAAGATCTCTGGCTAGCTCAAACCTCCTTGTGGGTGGAGAAACCTCACCACAAACTCACCAAGACCTCTTGGACACAAGGGAAACTCTTGAGCACTTGTAGACTACTAATTAGACCTTAACCAAGTTTAATTTCGTCAGGGATAACCAAGCTTCCAAGCCTTGGTTATATAGGTCGCGGGTTGGAAAACCCCGCCTACCAGTCGACTGCTAAAACATGCAGTCGACTGCCCTCTATGGAAATTCGACCGTTACATCCCAACGGCTCGACTCCACACTGTCAGTCGACTGCCCCAGTCGACTGCTAAAACATGCAGTTGACTGCTACAGTACTGCTACAGTAGCGATACCGTACTGCTACTATAACGCTACAGTACTGCTACAGTAAAACCCTAAAACTAGGATTTTACTCCGAGTACAATCTCTCATGCACTCGTACCCTCACCCTTATGACTCATTTGACGCTTCCTTTGCAGCTTTGACCTTTTGCCTTCAAGCTTACTTCCTTTGGCTCTCGTCCCTTGGATGCATTCAAGCCCGCGGCTCATACCCAATGTCATCCTTCGCGTATGCCTCGAAGTCGCTTCCCTCGGCCCTTGTCCTCGCTGCCTTGTCCACGGTCCCTTGGATGCTCCATCCTTCACCGGACCCGAAGCCATCAACCTAAGTCACATGTGTATCCTGTAGTCTTGCACAACTCAAGTACACATATCAAATACAAGGATGAACCTAACTTAAACCCTTTGCCCAAACACCAAAACACATGGTCGCACGGACCATTGGGATTGCTCCAACAATCTTCCCCTTTTTGGTGTTTGACAATATGTTTAAGTTAGGGAAAAAAATAGCAAATAAACATGCTAATACAATGGACTTACGATGCCAAGGCTACAGACTTGGACTTACAACGCCAAATGGACTTACGTTGCCAATGCTACACACTTGGACTTACACTGCCGTAATAATGCACCATGTATTTGAACCTATCCCAAGGCTCCCCCTACACCTACGCTCCCCAATGAGCTATGATTTTTACAACGGGCTTTTTAAGAACCTATCCCAAGACTCCCCCTACATAAAGATACTTTCAGGTTTTCCAAACTAAACCTTACTTCTCCCCCTTTGCCTAACATCCAAAAAGTTCTCCAACAATATCCCAATTATTGAAAACTTGTCATTCCAATTGACCCTAAAGTCGTGTGTTTATCCCCCATGGATTTCATACACTTGTATGAGTTGACTTGGTCAAAATTCAATGCCGAAGACAATTTCAGACTAGTATCAGTCGACTGCAAGAAGTACCAGTCGACTGGCCACCACTAGTTGAGCGAACAGAATGCTTCTGTTCGCTGCCAGTCGACTGCAACTTTTAGTAGTCGACTGGTGCAGTCGACTGCTAAAACTAGCAGTCGACTGACACAGTTTTTCAGCCTTTTTCAGTATTTCTGACCCAATTTCAGAAATGCACCAATAATTCCACAGACCTCCAAAAATCCCCAAATTTTGTGGAGAAGTCTGTTTTACCCATGTCTACTTGGGAAAAATACATTCAAAAATGTATCTATCACCAATCCCAAGATTGACACAAAACTCAAAACTAGCTAAATGGTTCAATTTAACATTGACCTAAAGTCCTAGTTTTGGCTTCCTCTTGATGTATTTGTCCATACTAACCCACAATGCATCTCTAGCATTGGTTTATATGACATCTATACATCCAAAATCAATTATCATGCTATATGACCCCAATGTCATATTTCTAAGCATGAAACATAACCCATGTGTGCCAATTCCCTAGGTTTGAGACTTAAGTCCGTCTCCAAACCATTTGACACACTCCATGGCTCCTCTAGACTCCCAAGTAGTACCCACCTGAGATCCATTTGCCATGGGTCCCAATTTGACTCTTTGAGCTCCCCCTAGGACTCTTAACCTTAGCCACCTCCTTAGGTGACTCATCTATTGTGGCTAAACCACAATGATGTCTCTTAGAAGATTTCCTTATCTTCTTGACCTTGAACATATCAACCTTGCTATAGTCATATGCAACCCTAGCATAAGACTTTCCCTTAGCCTTGGATGATCCTCCCTTGCCATGATCATTTGCCACCCTAGCATATGATCTCTCTTTGGCCTTTGAGGTGCTAGATCGGTATCCCAAACCCGATCTATCATTATTGGGTCTTTGACTACCCAACACCATATTTAATCCCTTAGATCCAATAGTGAATCTCTTAAGGAATTTTTCCAAATTATCAAGCTTTGACTTCAAAGCTTGATTTTCCCTTTCTAGGTTCCTAACCCTAGAGTCAACATGTCCACCTTGGACATTCCTAGACCTACCCTTTCTAGGCATGTGCCTCCCCTTATTGGGATTAATGCCTTGGTTCTCTATTACCTTCTTCTCCTTAGGTAATGAGAATTTAACTTGCCTAGGTCTATCATGCATAGGTCTCCTAGGGTTTTGATCGACATTTACGCTACTCCTATCATGATATTTGAAACCAAAATTTTGCATGGGCATATAATGATTAACATTATTTTTCCTAACATGCATGGGAACATAAGAATTTGAATTTGAATTACACTTCAAATTAGGGTATACCTCCCTTACCCTTGAAGCTCCCCCTTGACTTGAGCTTTTCTTCTTCTTCTCTTTCTCCCATTTCTTTAATTGCGCAAGCTTCTTGATCTCCCTCTTCTTGGGGCATTTTGTGTGGTAATGTCCCTTCTCCCCACACGTGAAGCATATGATACACATCCTTTTTCCTTGGATTTCTTTATTCCTACAACCCTTGTTAGTGTTTAAATTAACTTGAACGGGTTTATGATTTACCTTCTTCTTACCCAATGGACATCTACTCTTGTAGTGTCCCTTCTCATCGCACCCGAAGCATGTTATATGGTCTTTTGACTTCACTTCGGTGGAGGTGCTTGCTAGGTTGATTTCCAAGACTTCTTCTTCTTCTTCGCTTGTTTTGGATTGTTCTTCAACCTTTGAGGATGTCTCCTCATCCACACTAGTCGATGGCATTTCTTCATCCTTCTCCTCTTTCTCCTCGGAAGTTGAGTGCTCTTCACCTTCCGATTGCTCCTCCTCTACTTGAGCTTCTTCATCCGTTTCTTCGAATTTTTCTTCTTCTTGTGTATGCATAGGTTCTTCCCATTGAGCCTTCTTTATCTTGCTCCACAAATCGTGAGCATTCTCGTATTTACCTACAAGGATCATTACGTCATTAGGCAAAATATCAATTAATATAGATATTACCTTGTCGTTTGCCTTTGACCGAGAGGTTTGCTCCTCCGTCCAATGTCGTGGTCGGAGCTTCTTCCCTTTCTTGTCCTTCGGGACTTCAAACGGCTCTTTGACCACCATCATGGTGTTCCAATCCGTGTTGAATAAGACCTCCATCTTCATCATCCAATATGTGATGTCCCATAAACCTCTACCTTCAAGCTTTGGCGGTTCAATCAAGCCGGTCATCTTTGCTTCCTTGGCGATTAGTCCAATGGAGAGCGGCCTCGCTCTGATACCACTTGTTGGGGATCGGACGGCCGGCTTGAAGGGGGGTTGGATAGACGGCGCCCCCAAATACTCGCTTCTTTCTACAACGTTAGTGCGCAAGCGGAAATGCAAACAAAGCAAGTAGAAAGCTAAATACTAAAGGAAAGAATGCAAACCAAGCTACACGATCATTTACGTGGTTCGGAGATAAAGCTCCTACTCCACGACGTGTCCGTAAGGTGGACGATCCCTATCCGTCGGTGGATTACTCCCCGGAAGATCTCCGGCTAGCTCAAACCTCCTTATGGGTGGAGAAACCTCACCACAAACTCACCAAGACCTCTTGGACACAAGGGAAACTCTTGAGCACTTGTAGACTACTAATTAGACCTTAACCAAGTCTAATTTCGTCAGGAATAACCAAGCTTCCAAGCCTTGGTTATATAGGCCGTGGGTTGGAAAACCCCGCCTACCAGTCGACTGCTAAAACATGCAGTCGACTGCCCTCTATGGAAATTCGACCGTTACATCCCAACGGCTCGACTCCACACTGTCAGTCGACTGCCCCAGTCGACTGCACCAGTCGACTGCTAAAACATGCAGTCGAATGCTACAGTATTGCTACAGTATCGATACAATACTGCTACCGTAACGCTACAGTACTGCTACAGTAAAACCCTAAAACTAGGATTTTACTCCGAGTACAATCTCTCATGCACTCGTACCCTCACCCTTATGACTCATTTGACGCTTCTTTTGCAGCTTTGACCTTTTGCCTTCAAGCCTACTTCCTTTGGCTCTCGTCCCTCGGATGCATTCAAGCCCGCGGCTCATACCCAATGCGATCCTTCGCGTATGTCTCGAAGTCGCTTCCCTCGGCCCTTGTCCTCGCTGCCTTGTCCACGGTCCCTTGGATGCTCCATCCTTCACCGGACCCGAAGCCATCAACCTAAGTCACATGTGTATCCTGCAGTCCTGCACAACTCAAGTACACATATCAAATACAAGGGTGAACCTAACTTAAACCCTTTGCCCAAACACCAAAACACATGGTCGCACGGACAATTGGGATTGCTCCAACAAGATGTATCTTCTTTGTCGTCTAGTACCTGCAGAAAAATCTAGAAGCCTTTCTCCCGCCATATTAGCAAACCTGTTATATAATCACATACTACAAATATTTCCATTAAGCTATTTTATTTGGAATATTTACTTCTGTCCTGTTTCATAAGTTATTTTAGAGTGCATCTATCATTACTGCTTGTTCTTCTTGTCTTTACTATATCATAGACAACTCAATGTAACATTGCTCCTTGTATCGGTCGAAATCAAACTCGGGCTAGGTCCGATCAATTATTATTACCTCTCATGATGTTTTTTGAGCAATACTAGTATACACCCCTCCAAGTTTATTATCCTAGCTGATATTGGGCTGTATTTCATTAAGTATGTAATCTCGACCAATATTGGCATATCCTTTTCAAGGTATTATCTAGCCAAGACTGACCTACCTCTTTTAAGGTATGTCTCGGTCGGTATTGCCCTACTTACTTGGAAGTATATCTCGGCCGATATTGGCCTTCCTCCCCAAAAGTATATCTCGGTCGATATTGGCCTGCCTCCCTGGAGGTATATCCCGGTCGATATTGACCTGTCTCTCTAGAGGTATATCCCGATCGATATTGGCTTACCTCCTTAGAGGTATATCTTGATCGATATTGGCTTACCTCCTTTGAGGTATATCTCGGTCGATATTGGCCTGCCTCCCTAGAGGTATATCCCGGCCGATATTGGCCTGCCTCCCTGGAGGTATATCCCGTTCGATATTGGTCTGCCTCCCTGGAGGTATATCCCGATTGATATTGGCCTGTCTCTCTAGAGGTATATCCTGATCGATATTGGCCTACCTCCTTAGAGATATATCCTGATCGATATTGGTCTGCCTCCCCGGAGGTATATCCCCTTTCCCTTTCTCACCGGGGATCCATGAAACCTAACCCATATCATCCACGATTGTCCGTAAGGTGGATGATTTTGATCCGTCGGTGGATAACTCCCCGACAAACTCTGGCTAGCTCACCTAGCTCCTTGTGGATGGAAAAACCTCATCACAACACTCACAAGAACACTTGAGATGTTAGGCCACATGTAGACTACTAATAGGGGTTAACTACCTCTATTTCATCAACCTTAACCAAGCTCCCAAGGCTTGGTTATGTTAGAATCCCAAGGTTGTTTTGATGTGATCAAATAAGTTAAGTTATGTCCTGTTTGGTTTAACCCTTGTGTCTAAGTGTGCAGGAGCTTAAGAGCACAAGAAGTCGAGCGGAAGACGCGGCTAGCAAGAAGGATGACACGGGAGAGAGCCGACGGGCTCGGTACATCCGAAGGACGAGGTGTCGCAGAAGAGTACACTGGTGGACTAGAAGAACGTACGCGACGTTCGAGGGACGAGAAGCCGGGGAGGAAGGCTGCTCGAGGAGAAGGTTGGAAATTGGGTTCGAGTGAACCCTATTTCGGATGAACGAGATCACCCAAGCGAGTGGAACCGGAGTGGAAGACCCAAACCGACCCAAGCAGAGGGCTCGGATCAAAAAAGTAAACCATGTTGACTTTTATGGGTCCAGGCGCCCGGAGCCATTCAGAGCGCCCGGAACCCTTCCGGGTATTCGGAACGCAACTCTTATCAGATTCGATGTGTCCGTTGACCGACACGTTGGGGATAGAATTCTATCCCACTCCAGGCGCCCAGAACCCTTCCACACACCCGAAACAGTGCTATAATATAGCTCTGTTTTCAATAGTTCAGAAAATAACTTATAATTCATTTCTTTCTGTTCTACTTTCATTTGTGAGTTGTTAACGTTGTAAGAGGCTACTCCGCCCGAAGGAGATCATCATAAAAGTGTGCTTTAATGTCCTTGGATTAGCAATCTTCTGATTGCAAAACAAGTAAATCTCCTTGTGTTTCTGTGTCTGTAATTAGTCTCTAGTTTTTTATTTACAAGTTTTCTTTATTAAGATATAAGTCGAGATATGGTTGAGTTTGTTTTTGTATGGCAATTCACCCCTCTCCTCTTGTCGACCACCAAGGGACCAACAAGTGGTATCAGAGTAAGGACGCTTCAGAAGTACTAACCGTCGACCGAAGCAAATAAACCAATGGCCGGACCAAGCATCGTTCCACCAAAATTCGAGGGAGACTTCGTACACTCGAAACGCCGAATGGAGGTATTTCTAAAAACTGACTTTGAGATTCGTTTAATAATCAAATATGGCTTTATAGCTCCTACGAATCAAAACGGAGAGGAGAAGGAAGAGAGTCTTTGGATGAAGAAAGAACAAAATGATTCTAGCAAATAACTGAGCGGAATATCACTTACTAAGCGTGCTGCCACCTCAAGAAGTCAACCTTATCAGGAGCTACTCGCCGGCCAAAGAACTGTGGGAAAAATTTCTAGAACTCCATAAAGGCACATCCGAAGCCAAGCTCACAAGACGAGACATACTTCGGAACAAGCTGACGAATATCTATTTGGAAAAAGGTGAGAAGGTAGCCAATCTACACGCGAAGGTCAAAAAACTAATCACCAGACTCGAAAACGTCGGTGAAACGGTAACCAACTAGGACTCGATACACTACACACTCAATGCCTTTCCTAGGACTCTAGAATGGTCCTCGATAATCGACGCCTACTACATCTCAAAGGACCTAGAGGTAAGTACCCTATTGGAACTCTTTTTTACTCTAGAATTATATGAAACCAGATGTGTAGGTACAACAAAAGAAACAAACCAGATTATGACACTAAAAGCAACTAAGAAGAATGAACCCGAGTCAGACTCAAAAGAAGATCAAGAAGTTTACATGGTAAGGAATTTCAGAAAATTCTTTAGATCTAACAAATTTAAAGAAATGCATAACAGGAAAAATCAAAGAAATAGAAGAGAGGTTCAATGCTACCAGTGTCAAAAGGAAGGACACTTAAAAGAGGACTGCCCAGAACTCAAAAAGGAAAAAAGGCAAGATGCCCAAGCAAAACAAGCACAAGACTCTAACTGCTACTTGGGACGACACCTCATCATCAGAATCAGAAATAAAAGAATATGCCAGACTAGCATTGATGGCAAGCCATGAAGAGCAAAGCACCTCAGAAGTCAGCATTGATGATGGGGGAGCGACTTCAGATGAATGCAGCGAAGCAGGGGGAGAGTCAGGCTTCAAGTCTGATATGGTAAGTGAGGTATGCCTCTTACCTCCTGATCAACTCTATTTTAATATTAAGTCTATGGCAAAATCTATGTACAAGTTAAAAAATAAAAATGATAAATTAAAAAAAATGAAAACTTAGAAATAAAAAGAATTTTAGCAAAATCATGTTTGATAGAAGATTTTGAAAAAATAAAACTTAAAAATTTTAAATTAAAAGAAGAAATAAAAAATTTGAAAAATTCTACATGTTCAAATGTTTTTGTTTTTAGAAACTATAGAGGATTAAACTGGTACTATAGATTTTACAAAGGTCAGATCAGAAAAGTAACAAAATCTTATATCCCTAGAAAATACATGAGTAACCATGTAGGAAGGAACCTATATTATGTTCCAAAAACTTATTTAAATTAAAAAGTAAAATTAGACTTAGGGCTTTCAGGTAGAAAATTAAATATTTGAATTCATTAAAAGGTTTTGTCTAGAAGTGGTTGATGATCCAATAACCAAAAAGGTCTAATGCCTCGCCAAAGCTTGGAAGCCAATTTCTGAATTGAATATTTAATTGACAAACTGATAAGCATGAACTAGTTAATTAAATTAAATGCTTTCAATATTTGTCAAAGGTTTAACATTTGTTAAAATTTTTAAAATTGCAAACTTCACTTAAATTTTTTTTCAAATTTCACTTAGAAATTTATCTTTAAATTGCAAAATTCATTTAAATTATTTTTGTTAAAATTCTTTTGTGTGTAGCTTAAAATTTTTAAGTTATTAAACCTAAAAAAAAATTTAGAATTTTTTTTTACTTAAATTTTTTTTCATATTTACTTTACCAAAATTTCTACAAAAAATTAATTCTTGAAATTTTTTTAGGAAATTTTTTTACTTAGAAAATAGTTATGAAATTATTACATTATTAGCGCTATCAAAATTATTTTCAATATTTCCAAAATCAGAGTTTACTTAGAATTTTTTTTTCTTACTTGAAAAATTTTTTTTGGAAATTCAGAATTTTATAAAAGTTACTCTTAGATTTTTATTGTACCTCATTTTGTATGTGATCAAAGGAGGAGAAGAAAAAGATTAAATCTAGGGGGAGGTAGCTTAAAATTAAATTTCCTACTTTTTGTACTTTATTGTAAAATATATTTTTGATTTAACTTTATTTGTTTACCCTACCTTAACTTGGGTTGCTCACATAAAAAATGGTGAGATTATTGGAACCCCAAGGTTGTTTTGATGTGATCAAACAAGTTAAGTTAGGTTCTGTTTGGTTTAACCCCTGTGTCTAAGTGTGTAGGAGCTTAGAAGTACATGAAGTCGAGCGGAAGACGTGACTAGCGAGAAGGACGACACGGGAGAGAGCTGACGGGCTCGGTGCATCCGAGGGACGAGGTGTCGCGGAAGAGTACACAGGTGAACTAGAAGAACGTACGTGACGTTCGAGGGATGAGAAGCCGGGGATGAAGGCTGCTCGATGAGAAGGCCGGAAATTGGATTCGGGTGAGCCCTATTCCGGATGGCCGAGATCACCTAAGCGAGCGGAACTGGAGTGGAAGATCCAGACTGAGGCGAGCACAACCGAAGTAGAGGGCCCGGACCGAAAACTCAACCGTGTTGACTTCTATGTGTCCGGGCACCCGGAACCCTTCCGAGCGCCCGGAATGCAACTCTTATCAGATTTAACGTGTCTGTTGATAGATGCATCGGGGATTGAATTCTATCCCACTCAAGGCGCCCGGAACCCTTCCAGACGCACAGAACAGTGCTATAAATATAGCTATGTTTTTAGTAGTTCAGACAACAACTTGTAATTCATTTCTTTCTGTTCTACTTTCATTTGTGAGCTGTTATCGTTGTAAGAGACTACTCTGCCCGAAGGAGATCGTCATAAAAGTGCGTTTCATTTTTCTTGGATCTTCTAATTGCAAATTAAGTAAATCTCTTTGTGTTTCTGTGTCTGTAATTAGTCTTCAGTTTTTTATTTATAAGTTTTATTTATTAAGATATAAGTCGAGAAAGGGTTGAGTTTGTTTTTGCAGGGCAATTCACCCCTCTCCTCTTGCCGGCCACCAAGGGACCAACAGGTTATATAGGCCACAGGTTGGGAAACCCTTCCATCAGTCGACTGGTGAAAGTACCAGTCGACTGTCCTCTATGGAGATTTGACCGTTACAACCCAACTGCTCGATACCAGTCAACTGGTGAAAGTACCAGTCGATTGCTCTACACTGGCTGAGCGAACAGAGACATTCTGTTCGCTTCCCAGTCGACTACACCAATCGACTGATGAAACCACTAGTCGACTAGTACCCGAGTACAATCTCTCAGCACTCGGACGCTCACCCTTACGACTCACTTGACTCTTCTTCGTTGCAGCCTTGACCTCTTGTCTTCAATGTTGGTGCAACATCCCTCAGGTCAAGGTTGACCTGGTTGACCAAGCTGAGTCTTGGTTTGGGTTTAGATGTTTGACAATAAGATATTGATTGAAGAAGAGTCAAGTAGGTCAAGGATGACCGGATACTTGACTGGGAAGTCCTAACTGGGATGTTAGGCAGGAGGAAAATCCTGGTGAGTGAAGCCAGGTGAAAGACCTAGTGAGTAAAGCTAGGCAATTGGGAAGTCCTAGTGAGTGAAGCTAGGCAGGAGAAAAATCCTGGTGAGTGAAGCCAGGTGAAAGACCTAGTGAGTGAATCTAGGCAATTGGGAAAGTCCTGGTGAGTGAAGCCAGGCAAGAGAAATCCAGATGGGTCAAGGTTGACCAGACATCTGGTGAGAGTCCAAGTAGGTCAAAGGGATTGACCGGATACTTGGCACGAGGAAGAAAAGTCCAAGTAGGTCTTAGGGAGTGACCGGATACTTGGCAAGAAGAGAAAAGTCCAAGTGGGTCAAAGGGATTGACCAGACACTTGGTGAGAGAGTCCTAGCTGGCCAAGGGTGACCGGATGCTAGGTCTTATGTACCAACAAGTCATGGTTGACTAGATGTTGGTTTAGGGGGCTTTGGGCTTGGTTTTGGGCAAAAACCAAGGTTTGGATTGATCCGTGGATTGATCCAGCAGGTTTGGATTGATCCGTGGATTGATCCAGCAGGTTTGGATTGATCCGTGGATTGATCCAGCAGGTTTGGATCGATCAGTGGATCGATCCAGAAGATCTGGATCGATCCGTGGATCGATCCGGTGAGTCCCCACGAACAGAACCTGTCTGGATCGATCCGTGGATCAATCCAGAGGTCCCAATCGATCAGTGGATCGATTGGGACGCTGTTGCTTCGCGCGATAAGTGCTGGATCGATCCGTTAATCGATCCAGAAGTTTTTCCAGAGCACAGAGGCGCTCTGGATCGATCCGTGGATCGATCCAAAGCCTCCCCAATCGATTGGGAGCAATCCAATCGATTGGGATTCGACCGTTGGCGTCGTTTATAGGTGTTGGCGTACGATTTCTTCAGCAGAACTTCACCGATTCATTCCAGATTCAACACAGCTCCTCCCCAGCACTCTCTAAGCTCCTCACCGCCAGTTCTTGAAGGTTCTTGGAGGTTCATCCAAGTCAAGAGGCGAGTTGCAATGAGAAGAAGAAGAAGCTAGGGTTTTTACTGCATTTCTTGTAAGCTTTTGCTTATTCTTTACTACCCTTTCTTCTTCTTGTACTGAGAGTCTTGTAGGGCTTCTCCGCCCTCGGTAGTTACCGAAAAGGAGTGTTTTCATAGTGGAGGGTGCGTGCGTGGTGTGGATCCTTGGATTAGTCATCTCCGTTGGAGGTGGATACCAAGTAAACTCCTAGTGTTAGCGTGTTTGTGTTTGTTTATGTATTTTCCGCTGCGCATTCTTGAAGAAACAAGCAACACCGAGCAACGAGCACGCGACGAGCTATTCACCCCCCCCTCTAGCTACTTTTGGTCCTAACATTCAAGCCTACTTCCTTTGGCTCTCGTCCCTCAGATGCATCCAAGCACGTGGCTCGTCCCCAATGCCATCCTTCACGTATGCCTCGAAGTCGCTTCCCTCTGCCCTTGTCCTTGTTGCCTTTGTTGGTTGCTACTCGGAAAACCTATAGGTTCCACTGTACAAAAATTTTGTACAAAGGTCTGAACCTTTTCCTAGCTACCATGTGTTCTTTTAAATTAAATTTTGGATCGCCTGCGGAACTTAACACGTTTGATCCAAAACTTAATCTATTTGTTCTTTTAGGTTTTGACTTGGATCTCCTGCGGAACTTAACACGTTCGACCCAAGTCTCCTAAAGTTATTAATTCCATTAAATATTAATTTCCATAAAAGGTTCCCAGTACTGACGTGGCGAGGCACATGGCCTTCTTGGATATGGGAGCAACCACCACCGACTAGACAAAACCTTTAATAGAAAGCTAATATTTAATTTCCTAAAATAACTTTAGGTTAACCAAATAGAGCAATCAAATCACAAGGAAAAGAAAGAAACAAAAGAACACAACTTCGAAAAAACATATTCGAAATTCTAGAACGTAAGCCTCTTGTATTTAGTATTATTTCCATAAATAACTAGCATGATGCGGAAATAGAAATTACTAGTTATACCTTGTAGAAAACCTCTTGATCTTCTACCGTATTCCTCTTCTAACCTCGGACGTTGTGTGGGCAACGATCTACCAAGATGAGAAACCACCAACCACCTTCTTCTCCTCCAAGCAAGGTTCGGCCACAAAGGAAGAACTTTACCAAAGAAGAAAATCAAAATACTAACCAAGCTCCAAGAGATGCTAGCTTTCTCTCCTTCTTCTTCTTCTTCTCCAAGTAGTATCCGGCCACCACAAGAACTCCAAGAAAGATGAAGTATTCGGCCACCACAAGAGGAAGAGAGGGAGAGGGTAATGGCCGGCCACAACACCAAGGAAAAAGGGAGAGAAAACAATAGAGGTTGTGTCTCATGAAGGCACCCCTACCCCTTCTTTTATATTCCTTGGCCTAGGCAAATTAGGAAATTTATTTACAATAAAATTTTCTTAATTTCCTTGACATGATTTATTTGAGAAAAATAAAATAAAATTTCCCAAATAAACTCTAATGGCCGGCCACATCAAGAGGAAGCAAATTGGACAAGTTTCAATCAACAATTAAAACTTTCCTTATTTGTTTCCGGAAATTTTAAAAAATAAAATTTCTCTTTAAAAATCTCTTCATGGTTAATAAAAGGAAATATCTATAATTTTAATTTTATTAACATGTGAATAATTTTAAAGAGAAAATAAAATCTCTCCAATCTACAAATAAGGAAAGAGATCTAATCTCTTTCTTTAATCTTTTGTAAATCTTTTACAAGAGAGATATTTTAATTTTAATTCTCTTTAAAATATATCTTCCACATAATAATAAAAATTAAAATTAAATTTCTTTTTCTTTTTATTTTGGCCGGCCCTACTAGCTTGGGTTCAAGCTAGGGCCGGCCACCCAAAATCATACCTAGGCCGGCCCTAGCTTGTTCCCAAGCTAGCTTGGCCGGCCCCCATTGGGTGGGTATAGAAGGTGGGTATAGGTGGGTATAGAACTCTATAAATAAGAGGCTACGATAGGGACCGAGAGGAGGAATTGGTTTTGGTCTCCCGATAAAATTAAGCATCCCGTGTTCGCCCCGAACACACAACTTAATTTTATCAATGATAATTCATTCCACTAGAGAACTATCATTGAACCACCGCACCAATCCCAAATTACATTTTTGGGCTCCTTCTTATTATGAGTGTGTTAGTCTCCCTGTGTTTAAGATATCGAATGTCCACTAATTAAGTGAGTTACTGACAACTCATTTAATTAATGTCTAAGTCCAAGAGTAGTACCACTCAACCTTATCGTCATGTCGGACTAAGTCCACCTGCAGGGTTTAACATGACAATCCTTATGAGCTCCTCTTGGGGACATTATCAACCTAGTATCTCTAGGACACAGTTCCTTCTATAATCAACAACACACACTATAAGTGATATCATTTCCCAATTTATCGGGCTTATTGATTCATCGAACTAAATCTCACCCATTGATAAATTAAAGAAATAAATATCAAATATATGTGCTTGTTATTATATTAGGATTAAGAGCACACACTTCCATAATAACCGAGGTCTTTGTTCCTTTATAAAGTCAGTATAAAAGAAACGACCTCAAATGGTCCTACTCAATACACTCTGAGTGTACTAGTGTAATTATATAGTCAAGATAAACTAATACCTAATTACACTACGACCTTCTAATGGTTTGTTCCTTTCCATTCTGGTCGTGAGCTACTGTTTATAATTTATAAGGTACTGATAACATCATCTTCTGTATGTGACACCACATACTATGTTATCTACAATATAAATTAAATGAACAACTACAAACAAATGTAGATAATTAGACCAAATGTGATTCTTTATTCATAATGAATGTTTACAAAGCTTAGGCTTTCAGTATACACTCCAACAGCCTTGTCCACGGTCCCTCGGATGCTCCATTCTTCACCGAACCCGAAGTCATCAAGCTGAGTCATATGTGTATCCTGCAAATCTGTACACTCATATACACATATCAATTAACAAGGGTGAACCTAACTTAAACCCTTTGCCCAAACACCACAACACATAGTCGCATGGACTTTTGGGGTTGCTGCAATACTTTGTGATTTGAAATTTATTTCATAGCCTATTGATCTACCATAATTAAATGTTGATAGTTATGAGAAATTTTTTAACTTTTGATAACTTAGTATAAATACCCCATGAGGGTGTTTGTAATTGATAAGTTCAATTCATGAATTTCACTAGAAAGTTGTAATTGCAACTTAAGTATATTTTGTTCCCTCCTTTCTTTCTACACCTCCTGAACACTTAACCTCAACCTCTATTTCTTCCTACAAGATGGCCATTATTTTTGTAAATATTAAATTTGTTTTTCTTCACTATTTGCTCACGTGTAGTCACTGATGATTGCTTCCATCACTAACATAATTGGCTAACTGTAATTGTAAATACCCTGTAGTAGTTTTGATATGATCAACCAAGTCAAGTTAGGTCCTGTTATATTTTGATCATTGTGTCTAAGTGTCCAAGAACTTAGGAGTACAAGAAGTCGAGTGAAAGACGCAACTAACAAGAAGGATGACACGAAAAAAAGTTGACAGGCTCGGTGCGTCTGAGGGATGAGGTGTTGTGGAAGAGTACGCTAGCGGATGAGAAGGAAGCGTGTGACATTTTTTAGCGATGAGAAGCCAGAGCGGAAGATTACTCTAGGAGAAGGCCAGAAGATGGGTTCGCGTGAGCCCAATTCTAGATGGCCAAAATCACCTAAGCGACCGGAGAAGGCGCTAGAACAGTTAGCCAAAGCTGACTGATCCGGTGCTCGGACCACCAGGGTACCTGAAAAGGCGCCTTAATGCTGCGGATCAACTTTTGGGTTCATGTTAGCAAAGGTCCGAGCGCCCAGAGCAGGTCCGAGCGCCCAAAAATGGATAAAATATTATCACTTGGCCATTGGGTAGCCGTTGTATGGAGATAGAGTTTTTCCATGCTAGGGGCACTCGGAGAGGGTCCGGGCGCCCGGATCGTGCCACGTCAGAAAACAATCAGTTTTGATCAGTGGGTTATAAATAGAGCCCTAGTCTTCTTTATTTCAAACAATACACTTTATACTTTAAAATCTATTCTGTTTTTCATTTTCGAGCTTCATTTTTTTGTACGAGGCTTCTCTGCCTCCGATATTTTGTTTGAGAAGGGGATCTTCATAGTGAGTCGACTTTCCTTGGAGTAGTAATCTTCTGATTGTAAACTAAGTAAATTGTTTGTCTCGTACTCTTCTTACTTCTATTATTTCTTTAAATGTGTAATTGCTTAAAGATTGATAGTTTGAAAAAGCTAAGGTATTTGTTGTTTTTATTGTGCAGGACAATTTACCCCTTCTTGCTAGCCGTAAGGGACCAATAATTGGTATCAGAGCTCAACTGCTTCAGAAGGACTAACCGCAGACCGAAACACAAAAGACGATGGCCAGAACAAGTATCCACCTTCCTAAGTTCGAGGGAGACTTTGCCCACTAGAAAAAGAAAATGAAGGTATATTTCAAAATTGATTTTGATATATTTTTAATCTTGAAAATGATTTTGCAGTACCTACTGACAACAACAACGACCTAAAGAAAGAAGAAAATTAGATAAAGAAGGAACAAGCCAAATTTGTGACCAAAGGAAAAGCAAAATTCCATCTGTTAAGTGCGTTGCCACCACAAGAGGTCAATAGGATCGAAGTTTATAAGTCTGCAAAAGACCTCTGGGAAAAATTCCTGGAGCTTCATGAAGGATCCTCCAAAGCCAAGCTCGCAAGAAGAGATCTACTTCAGAACCAACTGATAAATCTTTGATTGAAGAAAGGTGAAATGGTCCCTCAACTGCATGTCAAGCTAAAGGAGCTAATCGTCGAACTCATGAATCTCGGAGAAAAGGTAACCAACCGAGATTCGCTAAGGTATGCGCTTAAAACTTTTCCAAGAATACTAGAATGGTCAACTCTAGTAGATGCATATTACCTCTCTAGAGACTTAGAGGTAAGTAATCTAGAAGAGTTATTTTCTACTTTTTGAAATTCATGAATTTAGATGTGCAGATTTAAAGGAGATGAAACAAAACATTGCCATAAAGACAAAAATAGACGAATTAGATTCCGAAACATCCCTCGACGATGATGAAACATCGTTTATAGTAAGAATTAAAAAAAAAATAGATCTAATAAATTTAATCAAGTGCAGGCCAAGAAAAGAAAAAGAAAAGTGAGATGCTATCACTGCAATGAAAATGACACGTTAAAGATAAATGCCCAAACTGAAGATAAGGACACGGACAAAAGACCAACCTAGAAAAAGCACAAAAATTGAAAGGTCACGTGGGACGAAACTTCGTCATCAGAGTTGGAGATTGAAGCCCACGTTGGACTTGCACTGATGGCAAGTCACCAAGAAGATGACGAAGCAAGCTCATCCGAAATGAGCATCGAGAGCATCTATGAAGAGGGAGCAACGTTAGAGGAAGTAATACTACAGGGGGAGCATCATATAACGAAATTGACGAGGTAAGTCAGGTACGGTCTCTACCTCCTGACCAGTTATACAAGTTTATTACAATTTTATCTAAAAATTTCTATCAATTAGAAAATGATAATAAAAAATTATTAAAGAAAAAGAATGAGCTAAAAGGAACTTTAGTAAAATCTTATCGACTAAAATATTTTAATAAAATGAAAATAAAAATAAAAAAAATTGAAAGATCAAATAGAACATTGAGAATTCTGCATGTTTGAATTTTGCTGCCACAAATTTTAAAAATTATCAAGAACTAAATTGACATTTTAGATATCATAAGTGTTAAATTATAAAATTATCATGAAAATTTATTCCTAAAAAGTATCTAGTTAAGGTAGGAAGGAACCTATATTGGGTTCCAAAATCATATCTAGACTAAATTATTATGCATTTGATTTAATAATTTTTACTTAAAATTGTCTAATGTTTTCAAATAAATTATTTCATATAATTTTTATTTGAAATTAATTAAATCTTAATTTTTCTGAGAAAGAGGATTTCATTATTTATATGTAGAAAAAAATTTCAAAATTTGTTGACTAGTGTATTATTTTTTTATAATTTTTTAATAAAAAATATATTTTCAATTTAAAAGTATTTTACAGATTTATTCTTAAAAATTTTATTTTTTATGATAAAATATCATATTCTCTATAAAAAAAATATTTTCAAAACTTGTTGTCTTTTATTAAATTTTCTATGATTTCTGATCCGGTAGTAAGAGCAGGGGGCCCCACCCTGTGAAGTCAACGCCACGTGGAAGCCACAGTGGCAGTCGTCCATCCAGAGAGGGCAGGGTCCGACCGGACGTCCGGCCGGCCGATGGAATCGAACGCCCGGAGAGGGATGGGTCCGATCGGCTTGCCGACCGGACGATATACGGCTGATGGTTAAAGGCGCCCTGTCGAAATCAGGGTTCCGGCGCTCAGTGGAAAAGGTGGTGGGCCGAGCGGACCTCACGCTCGGCCAAAGCCATAAGGTAACACTGCTAATAGTCCCCATAAAGCACGTGATGGAGGATCTCCCCAAGTAAACCATCGCACATGTCCGGCCGGATGTTGAGGGAGCTGTCCGCCCGGAAGCCAAATTTGGAGTAAAGGGGAAAAGGACAAGGAATGTCTTTTTCTGACAACAGGTATGTTTCACGTGGGGGCCATACTCCAAATCTTGTGACAGGGGATTCTACTGTCCCATCGAGGACATGCTAAGATTGTAGCAGTATGGGTTAGGGAAGCTCACTGACAAGTCCTTACGGGAGTATGAGCTATGGACACGTGTGCACCTCGGAAGGTGTACACTCACTTCTTCGCTGCCCTATATAAAGGCCCTTATTCTTCGCCGGAGGTACGTTTTCTACGAGTTCTGGAGCCACTTTTTCTTTCTTGAGCGTCGCCTGACTTGAGCGTCGGAGGGTCGCCGCCGGGAACCCCTTCCCGGCCCGACTTCTGTGCAGGTTCGCCGGAGCTGTGTTACCAGTCGAAGGTCCACGTCGACAGCCGGAGAGCGCCCCGTGCCCAGCGTCCGTTGGTTCAGCATTCGGACAGGATCAATTTCTTTTATAAAAATATTAATTTTTAATATTAAAAATATTTATACATTCAATTTTTGATAAATTAATTTTTATGCAAAAATAATTGTTATTTTACCTTCTCAAAAAAAATTTCACTATTTTTTGAAGTTAGAAACTATTTTTAATTATTTATTTTAAGATATACCTCTTTTTGAAGAAAATAATTTTTCACTACTTATAATACTTTTTATTTTTTAAAACAATTTTATCACTAATTTAGATATGTTTGTTTAACCGTTGTAAAAATTTTCATAAGTTTTTAATAATGGAAAACATTTTTAAAATTATTTCTTCCAAATATAATTTATAAATTGTAAAAATTCATATTTTTAAAAATTTAAACTTCATAATTTTTTCTAAATCTTATTCACTGTTATTTTTGTAACCCTTAAAATTTATTTCAAAGTCATTTTCAAAAAATATCACTATTTTTAATGTAATTAAAGGAGGAGAATTATAAATTAAGTGTAGGGAGATAATTTTTTTTGTATTACATAATATGTTTATTAATTGTAAAAATTTTACCTGTTATTTTATTGTTTATTATTTTATTTTAATTTACCCTAACTTAACTTAGATTGCTCATATTAAAAAGGGAGATATTGTAAGTACCCCGTGGTAGTTTTGATGTGATCAACCAAGTCAAGTTAGGTTCTGTTATGTTTTGATCCTTGTGTCTAAGTGTGCAGGAACTTAAGAGCACAAGAAGTAGAGTGAAAGATGCAGTTAGCGAGAAGGATGTTACAGGAAAGAGTCGACGGGCTTGGTGTGTCTGTGGGATGAGGTACTGCAGAAGAGTACGCTGACGAACGAAAAGGAAGCGTATGACGTTTTCGAGGAACGAGAAGCTGGAGCGAAATATTGCTCTAGGAGAAGGCCGGAAGATGGGAAAAAAGGCACCGGATCAGTCAGCCAAAGCTGACTGATCCGAGTGCCCAAACCACCAAGGTGCTTGAAAAGGTGCCTCGACGTTGCGGATCAATTTTTGGGTTCACGTGATCAACAAAGGTTCGGGCGCTCGAAAATGAATAAAATGTTATCACTTAGCCATTGTGTAGTCGTTGCGTGAAGATAGAAGTTTGCCACACTAAGGACGCCCGGAGAGGATCCGGGCGCTTGAATCGTGCCATATCAGCAAAAGGTCAATTTTAACTAGTAAACTATAAATAGAACCCTGATCTTCTTTATTTTGAATAACAAACTTTGTACTTCAAAATCTATTCTGTTTTTCATTTCCGAACTTTATTTTTTTTACGAGATTTCTCTGCCTCAGACGTTTTATTCGAGAAGGAGATCTTTATAGTGAGCCGACTTTTCTTGGAATAACAATCTTCTGATTGCAAACCAAGTAAATTATTTGTCTCATACTCTTCTTGCTTCTATTATTTCTTTAAATATGTAATTATTTAAAATCTAATAGTTTAAGAAAAATATTTATTATTTTTTATTGGGCAGGGTACTTACCGGTCACACAGGACCAACAATAATTTCCTTTGCCGTTTTTGCAATTTGATCTCTCTCTTGTTACGTCCTTTTCCCCTTACGAATTAATTAATCCTTTTGTTCTTCTTCTTGTCCGTATATATAAAGTTCGGATTTGTAATTGATTGTATCGTTGGAGGACTCTTCCTTCCTTTATATGGATCCAAAACATAATCATTAATATTCAATTAAAACTCTTTTAACAATCTATTATGCATAAAATCATCGTGCATGCATTCATTGTACGCGTATTGCAACCAGTACACTTCGCCAAGGCACCAACAGAGGGCATAAATTTCGCCGAGCTAGAAAGTGAGCAACATGTTTTGTTCTTTGTTTTCCCCTGGCCTGCCTTCTTGTATGCTGCCAATTAATTACTACATAAAATGGCAGTCTCTGTACTCTCCAATACAAATTAAGCAGTGTGGGGAATAGCAGCAGCTCGATCGTGAGGGCAAACAAAGTCACAGAACTGCACATATATCGCATAGCAGCAGCTCGTTTATTATTGTTTTGGGTTTTGGAAGATGCATCATGGTGTGTTTGATGATAGAGGGAAATCTTGAATTATCCGATCGCGAGACACATGAGTTGGATAGCTAGGTGTCCTGGCTAGCTAGTTCTGTCAGTCACCTTGTTTGCCTTTCCGCAGTGCTCCTCCTTTCCTCCACGGCATGGCTCTCAATCCCCCTTCTGAAACTCTGATCGAACCTCTTCTCCCTTTCGATATATTTCTTCCTCATGCGATGGGTTTACTGAATTTTGCTAAGAGTCGGGGACGAAAGCGGCAAGGAAGACGACGTCGGCTTGCGGGAGATCTGCCGGAAGTGCATGGAGCTACGCTGATACAGAAACTCCTACTCCCTGCAGTGCGCCTGCAAGATCTCTTCGGACCATCAGCACCTTGGTTTGACAAGTCAACCTTCGAGGAGATCAAAATGCAGCCAACTCATCACAATATTTTATCATATAAGTTTTTTTTAAAAAAAAAATAGTATTACTAATTGAAAAATATAAAACATAAATAATATAAACATTTTAAAAAATGAATTTCAAAGAATTATTACCAAATGTTTGTTTTTCAAAAATTAAATTAAATTGCTTAATGCATTAGTTATATTGTAAAAGTAAATTCTAAGAGATGATAAATAATTATTATCGATCCATTTAACACATTCATCTTTACAAAAAATATAACCTATTGATTATTGATTAAATTTTTACAATGTAGTAAATACACACGGAGAAACTCACTTAATCTATTGTTCATGTCTAAAACTCGTTGAGGATGAGCCATCGGTGCGTTGCAGCGACTGTTGACGGATCCCTACAAATCACCACCTTCTCGATGTCACCGTGCCCCTAGAGAAGGAGAAAATGGCAAGAGAGGAAAGTTAGGATGGAGTCCTAGGGGAGTCTAATCACTCCGATACTTAAGTAAATATCTGACCACGTACAGCAAAGAAGAAAATGAATTTGATCATGTGCGCATACCTCCGTCCGCGGGGGCGGACTCCTTATATTGTAGCGGTGACATCTCTTCTCTGTGATATTTAATGACATATTTATTAAGGATCTGACATTGTATAGAAACGCCTCAGCGGATATGGGCAGTATAAAGACACATGACATAATACTCCCCATGTCCTATACAAAGGTCGCCAGATTAGGCCGGTCCACTGAGACCATGGCCGCTAAGAGCGAGGGCATGGTTAATAGAAGGGCGTAGGATAAATCAATAGGGAGAAGTGAGACACTCTCACTTAGAAGTCTGATCGGAATTCCCGCTCAGAGGCCACGACCGGGAAAGTCGGGAGAGACCCAATCGAAATATGTAGCTTATCAGAGTTGACATGGAGTATTCGATCGGGGTCTCATTGAAGTAGTAAGATGTTGAGATTTAATCAAATTCCCATATTGAAAAGATTTGGAAAAGATTATGGAGTTAAAATGATATAAGATTTCTCTATTGGCATAAGACCTTTTGGGGAGAATCTAAAAGTAAAGTCATGAGAGTCTAGACCCAAAGTAGATAATATCATGTCATTGTGGAGATATGTGAACATCCTTTGGGCACAATAAATGATATCAGAGTTATGATCCAGACTAGATGCAATGTGGGATGACCTTGAACGAAGATGAGGGTGGACCCAGAGTAGGTCAAGAGTGACCGGAAGTGGATGCTCGCGGGGAGACTTGGAGCGAGTCAGGGTAACCGAATGCTCACGGGGAGGTCCAAAACAGGTCAAGAGTGTCTGGATGCACACGGGGAGGCCTAGACCATGAGAGTAATGATGGTCCTTCGTTTGAAGGGATGATTGTTGGGATTTAATCAAAGTCCCACATTAAAAAGATTTGGAAAAGATCATGGTTAAAAGGATATAAGATATCTCCATTGATATGAGGCTTTTGGGGAGAGCCCAAGAGCAAAACCATGAGAGCCTAGGCCTAAAGTGGGCAATATCATACCATTGTGGAGATATGTGAACATCCTTTGGGAACAACACAAGGTGTTTCTTGATTAGAATTGTTGACTATGGATCGTATTACAACGCCTGGTTGGTATGATCGATCAAGGATACATCGTGTTGTACAACAAGTTAATTTATTAAATCCATTCGGGGCTTGGTGGAGCGTTGGGTTGACTTTATTGACCGGAAAGCATATTGTCTTAAGGCGATAATTTTGATCAAGGGTAGTTGTAAGATCCTGATCAGACTAAACAAGGTTTGAGAGGATTAGACTCTTACAGACATGTGGCGACCTCATATAAAACCCCATATGATTATCACAAATGTCTTCATGAATTTCCCGCATAACATAATCAACGTCCTTTGAACCAAAGCATTTGAGCAAGGGTCCTAAAAAGGTTCGCTTATATAGATGGTCACTAGTTAGAGTGAACCGAACGACCCTTCGATTCAGCAATCGGACTTGTGTGCGGTCGATAGGCAGGATACCTTGTTTTAAGAATGAGATAAAGCCTCCAGTCGTCCAACTTGCCTTGAGTGGGTTCCTACTCAACTTGGGAAATAAGCAAGGTTTTAAAGGTAGAATCTTCCAACGTCCATGAGGACAGAGCTCTTGCTATTTTGGCTAGCTAACTCATCAACCTTATGATTATCTGCTCGGGGTATCTTCTAAAGAACAACCTCTTGGAAATCTGATCTCAATCGAGAAAAGACTTCAACATACTGTCTTAGCCAGTCACCCTAATTTTGAAATTCTCGTCTATCTACTAAACTGCAACCTAGGAATCAGAATAAATAATTACTCAAGAGGTGCCAACCTGCTTAGCTGCCTTTAGATTGGCTAGCAAGGCTTCGTATTCTGCTTCATTGTTGGTGGTTCAGAAATTTAGCCAAATGGCTAGTTGAAGGACATCCTCTCAGGGTGAAATTAATAATACCCCGAATCCGTTTCCCTGCTAAGAAGATGATCCATCCACAAAAAATCTTCTAGGTCCCTTTTGAATCAGGACTCGTTGTCTCTGCCATAAAATCAGCTAAAGCTTGTGTCTTTATGGTCGTTTAAGGTAGATAATGAATGTTATATTCACTGAACTCTGTGATCCACTTAATAGCCTCCTGGATACTTCAAGATTAGTCAACATTCTTTCCAAACTGTCGTTTGTGAGAACAGTGATAGGGTGTAAAAGAAAATAAGGCCTTAACCACCAATCGGCTAAGACCAGCCCTAGGGCTAGCTTTTCTAAGAGAGTGTACATTATTTCTTCATCTTTCATTAAATGACTTAGGAAATAAATAGGATACTGCAAGTTTCCTTCTTCGCATAGCAGGACCGAGCCGAGTGCTGCTTCGGTTGCTAATAAGTATAGCAATAGCCCCTCTCCTAGGACCGACTTGAAGAGGAGAGATAGGTGTGATAAGTATTCTTTTAGCTCGACGAAAGCTTTATCACAAGTTTCGTCCTACTCAAACTTAGAAGCCATGTGGAGTACTTTAAAGAATGACAGACTTTGGTTGGCCGATTGGGAGATAAACCTTGAGAGAGTCGTGATCCGATGGACAAGCCTTTGTGCTTCCTTGAGATTACAAGGAGGAAGCCTATTTTACAGTGCTTGTACCTTTTTTGGGCTGACCTCGATTCTTCTCTCATTCATTATATATCAAGGAATCAACCACTCTTTGTGCCAAATAAGCATTTGCTTGGGTCTAATCTGAGCTCATACTGCCTCAAAGTACCACAAGTTCCTTTTATATCGGAGAGTAAGTTTTCAGTTCGGCCAGTCTTGATCAATACATCGTTGACATATACTTCAATGTTCCTCCTAGTTTGGTGCTTGAATACCCAGTCCATCAATCGTTGATAGACATCTTGTATTTTTTAACCCAAAGGGCATAACATTATAGTAAGAGGTTCCTTCAGGGGTAATGAAGCTAATCTTTTCTTGATCTTCAAGAGTTAACGAGATTTGATGATAGTCTTGATAGACATCCAACATATAAATGAACTCACATCCAGTAGTAGAATTCACCATTTGATCAATATGAGGAAGTGGGTAGCAGTCTTTTGGACAAGTTTTGTTAAGATATTGAAAATCAATGCACACCCTCCATTTGCCTCTAGGTTTAGATACAAGAACAACATTTGCTAGACAGGTGGGGAATTACACTTCCCAAATGCATCCGACCTCCAACTGTTGGTGCGGTTAGCACTAACAGTCTAATTCAAGTTTTGATGAATGACAAAATAGGTTAAGTTAGTTTCATATTGATCTAAAACTTCTACGAAGTGTACAGGAGAAGCCTAGACGGGTCGACAAGCTGACCTGACGTCTGGCACAAAGTCCAGCTAGGTCGATGGGCTGACCTGATAGCTGGCACAAAGCCCAGACGGGTCGACGGGCTGACCTGACGTTTGGCATGAAGTCTAGCTAGGTCGATGGGCTGACCTGATAGCTGGCACGAAGTTCAGACGGGTCGAAGGGTTGACCGGACGTATGACAAGTAAGTTGAGGTAAATCACCGGAGGGGAGTGGCTGTAAGGACGCATTCCCAAGAAGGGAACATTAGGCATCGATCCAACTTAGATCCATTTCAGAAATCTAAGTTGAGATCATGACTAGATTTCGGTATCGAGAAGATGGAATCTAATTAATACTCTTCTTGTAAATTATAACTGTGCTAACACTTTGTTTTGTAGGGTAATATAATATGCACTTTGTCTCGGACTAACTATTTTTTACAGGAGAAGGACTTTCTGGAGAAAAAGTGGTCCGGGCGCTCGGAAGGAATCCCGGCGCCCAGAGTGCAAAAATTATCCCTAAACGACGTCGCAACGTGGAGCGCTCTGGTTAGACGGGCTACGTCACACTCCAGGTGCCTAGAAGGGATTCGGGCGCCCCGAGCATCCTATATAAGGAGGATGTACCCTGGAGCAAAGTACAACGAACAACAAGATCTTCCAACGTTTGTTCTACCGTGCTGCGCTCCTGCGACGCTGCGAAAGCTCCTCCGACAACGCGCCTCGTTTTTATTTCTTTTTGTTGTCGGTATTCTTTCTTTAATGCAACTGTACTTTCAATTTGTAATTATTTGAATTGCTAGTGGATTGCCCAATGAAAGCACTCGACGAGTGCGAGCCTTAGAGTAGGAGTCGACCAAGGCTTCGAACCAAGTAAAAAGGTTCGTGTTAGCATTGTACTTTTTCGTTGTCTACTTTTCCGCTCCTTACTCTATGATAATTCTCTCCAATCGATATTCCCCCCCCCCCCCCCCTCTATTGATTTTCATGATCCAACAAGTGGTATCAGAGCAGATACCGCTTTGATTTGGTGTAACCACCAACAAACAAGGGGTGAAATTCTTTTCCATTTTCTTTTTCGGTTTTCAGTTTTTCGTTATATCCCAAACTAGTATCATTACTTTTTTGAAAATCTTCTCGTCGTAATTAATCTGAATTGGTGCAACACTAATTCAGTTTTACATATTCTTCCTAATACAACACTACTAATCCAAGACAAAGTCTTGGGATTCCTTGCTTTTGTTTGTGTGTGCAGGACAAATATGTCTCAAATTGAAGGCTTCAGCACAGTATACCCCCCTATTCAACGAGGGCGATTTTCTGTATTAGAAGAAGCAAATAGAGGTCTACCTGAAGACCGATTTCGATCAATGGTTCAGTGTCACCAGAGGCTACAAGTGTCGAACGATAACTCTGGAAACCCACTAGACTCGGAACAGTGGACTCCAGACATAAGAAAGAAGTCCTCGACGAACTACAAAGCTCTTAACACGCTGCAATGTGGGCTGATGAAGGAAGAGCAGAAGCGAGTGGGACCGCACCAAAATGCGAAAGAGTTATGAGACAAGTTGATCGAATACACGAAGGAACAAGCGACGCCAAGGTAACTAAGCGCGACCTTTTATTAAATAAAATATTTAATATTAAAATGCAGGAAGGAAAAATAGCGAGTCAACTCCATGCGAGGATCAAAGACATCCTCAACGAACTCCATGCGATAGGCCACCAAATGGAGAATCGCGATCTAATCAGGTACACATTGAATGCTTTTCCACGTAATACCTTATGGACATCTATCGTGGATGCCTACAAAATTTTAAAAAAATTATCCAAATTAAAACTCGATGAATTGTTTTGTGAATTAGAATTACACGAGCAGACTAACGCTGGATCCGAGAAAGGTATTACCTTGTTTGCAGGTCCCTCCAAGGAAAAGAAAAAGACCAAGCTTGAACCTGAAGATGAGTCCGACCAAGATTCTGAAGACGAAGAGTACCTGGTGAACCTGGTAAGGATGATGTTCACCAGGAGGAAAAAAAACTTTAGCAAAAAGGACCTGCAGGAGATCAATTCCCCATCTGAACCAAGGAACGTGACTTGCTTCGGGTGCAACAAGAAAGACCACTACAAGAACGAGTGTTCGAGATTAAAGAGCAACAAGTCAAAAACATCCAAGAAGAAGGCTCTCAAAGCAACCTGAGACGACTCTTCCTCAGAAGAATCAAAGGCCGATGATCAGAAGCACCAGAGTCACCTCGCGCTGATGGCCCTTGAAGAAGAATTGGAGGACGAATCGGAAGACAGGTCCGAACTCGAATCAAGCCATGAGTCCGTACTCATTTCCGAAGGTCCCGAAGAGGTATGTTTTAATTTGAATAATAAATTTTTTAGAATTATTTCTTGTTTAAATAAAAAATTAACAGCAAAAGAAAATGAAAATAAATTGCTCCTTGAGGAAAACCAAAACCTCAAGGAACAAATCATAAATTCTAATCCAACTAAAGATCTAACACTTGAGGAGGAAAATTTAACACTAAAAACAAAAGATAATAAATTAAAAAGTATGTTAGAAAAATTTACAACAAGATCTAAGAATTTAGATTTAATTTTAAATAGTCAAAAAGTAATCTACAATAAAACAGGATTTGGCTACAAGTAAAGTTCAAAGAAAACATTTAAATCATTAATAACCCAACATAAACAACAAAATAAAGCTTGGGTTCCGAAAGCGTGCTTAACCACACAAATAGGAATTAACTAATATTACATACCTAAAGATAAAATATATTATATAAAATCTGATAAACCAAATCAAAAATTAAAACACAATCCTAGATCAACAAAATCAAAATCGAAACATTTTAGAACCCATCAAAAATTAGATTATCATCAAGTTAAATATAGTTATAAAAGTAACAGACACAAACCTAGAATTAAAACTTAACAATAACAGTCCAATAATTCAGGTGGAGGCTCCAAAATAGCTGACACCTCCAAAATTAACCTACCCGACAGGGTAACCAAAACCAATCTACCTGGCAGGGTAATTAGAACTAGATCAAAGGGAAAGTAGTTTAACTTAACCAATGGTACTGGTGAAGTTTTGGATGATAGTACGTTAGAGAATCTTTGTCTATGCATGTTTAGGAAGATATGACTTCGACCTGGTGCATTTGGCTTAATGGAACTAACCGAAGCTACCCTTTACGAATCCTAACTAGTTAGATCAAGGTTTTGTATTAAGTTCAGTGGATAGGACTATTTGGAAAACATCGAAGGCATGACTACTCAAATGATGTCCAAGTAACTCACCATAGCCTAGAAGTTTATCCAAAGAATGCTTATTTGTTGAGCCAAAAGTTAAACCTAAATCTAACACAAAGTTAAACCAAACCCTAAAATTGAATCTAATTCATCTCATAAAATTATAGGATTTCTTGATTAAAAATTTAGATCGGGTGAGATGACTAAGGAATTAAAATTAAATTAAATTAAATTATCTTAAAATTTATTTTAAAAATTCTTTAAAAATCATTTTAAAAATCCTATAAAAAATCATTTTAAAAATTCTTTAAAAAATCATCTTAAAAATCATTTTAAAAATCATTTTAAAAAAATCATTTTAAAAATTATGTTAAAAATCTTTAAAAATCATTTTAAAAATTCTTTAAAAAATCATTTTAAAAATTCTTTAAAAAATCATTTTAAAAAATTACTTTAAAAATCATTTAAAAAATTCTTTAAAAATCATTTTAAAAATCCTTTAAAAATTCTTTAAAAAATCATTTTGAAAATCATTTTAAAAATTCTTTAAAAATTATTTTAAAATTCTTTTAAAATCATTTTAAAAATTCTTTAAAAAATCATTTTAAAAAATTACTTTAAAAATCATTTTAAAAATTATTTAAAAAGAATTTTAAAAATTATTTAAAAAATCATTTTAAAAAATTACTTTAAAAATCACTTTAAAAATTATTTTAAAAATTCTTTGAAAATCATTTTTAAAATGATTTTAAAAAATCATTTTAAAAAATCACTTTAAATATTATTTTAAAATTCTTTAAAAATCATTTTAAAAATTCTTTAAAAAATCATTTAAAAAAAATCACTTTAAAAATCATTTTTAAAAACCACTTTAAAAATTCTTTAAAAATCATTTTAAAAATTATTTGAAAATCATTTTAAATATTATTTTTTAAAAAAAAAATCATTTTAAAAATCCTTTAAAAATCATTTTAATAAAAATTATTTAAAAAAAATCCTTGAAAAATATTTTAAAAATTCTTTAAAAATCATTTTCATTTTAAAAATTCTTTAAAAAATGATTTTAAAAATTCTTTAAAATTTTTTTAAAAAAAATTATTATTAACTAAATAACTAAAGAATAATTTTTATGTAAAGATGAAACTTAGACTAACCTTAATTCCTACCTATTGTAGGAAACCAAGTGGATCTTGGACAGTGTTTGCTCCAAACACATGACTGGAGATCACACCAGTTCAATCGGCGGGGCGTATATTATCCGAGCCACGGGCTTGATGTCGAAGACCCCGTGCGGATCGGCCGAGCGTATATTATCCGAGCCACGGGCTCGATGTCGAATGCCCCGCGCCAATCGGCCGGGCGTATATTATCTGAGCCACGGGCTCGATGTCGAAGACCCCGCATCGATCGACCAGACATATATTATCCGAGCCACGGGCTCGATGTCGAAGACCTTGCGCCGATCGGCCAGGCGTATATTATCCGAGCCACGGGCTTGATGTCGAAGACCCCGCGCCGATCGGCCGGGCATATATTATCCGAGCCACGGGCTCGATGTCGAAGCCCCCGTGCCGATCGGTCGGGCGTATATTATTCGAGCCATGGCCTCGATGTCGAAGACCCCGCACCGATCGACCGGGTTTAAGTTATGCTAGAAGACCGTCGAGCTGCGACGTTAAACGCCAGAGCCGAACCGACGGCTATAAATACCCAGCTTGAAGATCGTCAAGCGACGACGTTAAACGCCAGAGCCGAACCGGCGGCTATAAATACCCGGCTTGAAGACAGTCAAGCGGCGACGTTAAACGCCAGACTCGAATCGGCGACTATAAATACCCTGCTTGAAGATCGTTGAGCGGCGACGTTAAACGCCAGAGTCGAACCGGCAACTATAAACACCCAGCCTGAAGACCGTCGAGTGGCGACGTTAAACGCCAGAGTCGGAGCGGCGACTATAAAACCCCGCCTTGAAGACCGTCGAGCGGCGACGTTAAACCCATGTCTTCACCGACCAGTTTATCAGACCTTCTATCTCCCCCGTTCGGGGTCGAACAGTCTTTATGAGCATTTATCTCCCCCGTTCGGGGTCGAGCAATCTTCACGAGCATCTATTTCCCCCGTTCGGGGTCAAGTAGTCTTCACGAGCATCTATTTCCCTCGTTCGGGGTCGAGCAACATTCACGAGCATCTATCTCCCCCGTTTGGGGTCGAGCAGTATTCACGAGCATCTATCTCCTCCGTTCGGGGTCGAGCAACCTTCACGAGCATCTATCTCCCCCGTTCGGGGTCGGGCAGTCTTCATTGGTCGCGGACGAGAGTATCTCCACTTGTTTCAGACCAGAATAGCTCATAGGCTCTGTGCCCGTTCGGCTCACGACTCTTGCTTCCATGCGCATTCGACTCACGGGCTACACTCTAGTTCATCTCACGTACGATGCGCCCGTTCGGCTCACGACTTCCGTTTTTGTGCACATTCGGTTTCGTGGGCGATGCACCCGTTCGGATCACGACCCTCGTTCCTGTACGCATTTGATTTCACGGACTATGATCCCGCTCAGTTTTCGAACCCCACTCCTGCTCAGCACTGCTTCGTCTCTCGCTCGACATTTGTCTAGGCGCTCACTTGACGTTGGTCCGATAGCTTACCTGGCAGCCATTCGTCCCTACTTTTTCGTCGCTCGGTCGACACTTTAGTAGCCGCCTGATCCTTTGCCTGATCGTCCACTTAGCCACATGCTTGTTTCACTCGACATCCTGGTGGTCGTCAGGTCGACATTTTACGGTCACCAGGCTGACATTTTCTCGGTCACCCGTTCGGCATCGCCCGCTCGGTCGTCAGGTCGGTATCTTCGCGGTTGTGCGCTCGGCATCAGCCGCCCAACGTCTATCAGACATCCTTTCGATTGCCCGGTCAGCATCTTACGATCGACTGGCTGACATTTTCTCGATCACTCGCTCGTCCGCTCGGTCTGCTCGTCATCCCGCGTCGTTCGGTCGACTATCATTTCACTCATCGCTCGCTTGAGGTTTTGCAACCCGCTCAGCATCTGCCCGGCTACTGACTTGGTACTATAGCGACCGCTCGCATGGCATTATACGATAGGTTCAACGATTTGATTCGGTTATCTAGAGTGAGTCAGCCTTTGTGATAGACTGTCTAGTCAGTCGGACTAGCGCCTCCTTCGACTAGACTTGAAGGGGAAGCTTGTGATACGAATATATGCGGGGACCCAGAGGTAAATAGGTGGGAAGAGGAGGGGCAGTGGAGTCATTACATGAGGTAGGGTTTAGGAAAGAAAAGGGGCACTGTTCACCAGGGAAGAGAGGTCGCGTTTTTGGTCCACCGCCAGGAGGAGCTTCTTCCTCCCTCCTTGCCACCGCCGACGCCGGCCGCCGGCCGCTCCTCTCCTCTCCCGCCTTCCTTCCGGCCTGCACCTCAGCACCGCCAACAGGAAGAGAGGCGGTTCGAGCTTTCTTCCGCCGCCAAGCACAGGAGGGATTTTTGAGGGTTTCCGCCATTGCCGACCCCACACGGGACGTCCCCTCCTCCGCATCTCCGGCGCCGACCATCTCCAGCTAGAGAGATCGCTTCTGCGTTCCTCTCCCTTCCCCTCTTCGACCCCGACGTCGCTTAAGAGCATTGTCGCTGCCTCCGACGGCTGTCCACTCTCATGGTCGCCTCCATTAGTTGTCGTCACAGTCACCACATCCTCCGGCGACCATCTCCAGCGACCACCTCCCGCTGCCTCCCCGTGATACAGCTACCTCCACGCGCTGCAGCCAGCGAGCTACGCCACCAGCGCACGCCGCTGCCCCCGGCGAGTGCCTATGCCTCCTCTAACGGGCGCTGCCGCTGCCTCCGGCAGCCACCACTGCCATCTCCAGCAGCGGGCGCCGCCTCTAGCTGCCGGCACCGCTCGTATTATTTGTCTACATCGGCCATCGAGCCGAAATGGTGTTCTGACCATCGAGCCGTTATATTTCATTTCGTATTGTTATTATGATTGTGGTTATTGGTCTTAGCCGGCTTGCATGCCGTATTATCTGGCCTGTGTGCCGTGCATCGGCCTGCGAGCCACTATCATATCCGACCTACATGCCGTCTTTCTGGATCCCTGCCGCACTGGACTCAAGGGTGTCGCTCTTAGATCCGGCTCCCCAGCTGGCTCATACCCATCTATTCATCCCAGGCCATGACGACTCGATCAGCACCACGATCAATTCACCGACCCATCCGAGGGCACTCCCCGCGGCCAGGGTACGCTCTCGTACTCATTATTAGTGTTTGTCATTTCTCTACTATTATATGGCTGCTCATATGTTTGTAGGACCCGCCTCGAACATCGAGGTATCAGGGACCGGGGAAACCCGGTCACTGGATATAGGTACTGTTGACCAGTGGGCTTCTAACGACTTGGCCAACACGGAGGATAGCTCACCATCAGGGTCATGGAGATGTGGTCAACATTCCAGATATGTCATTCCGGCAGGTTCGTCTTCTCAGCTTCCCGACAGGATCAGTGATGAAGTGGCCTTCTCTACAAATGGTGTTGACTGCATACGTTTCCAATGTCGAAGACCTCGCGCCAAATGGTGTTGACTACAAATGATGAAGTGGTCGATCGACCGGGCGTATATTATCTGAGCCATGAGCTCAATGTCGAAGAACTCGCGTCGATCGGCAGGGCGTATATTATCCGAGCCACGGGCTCGATGTCGAAAACCCCGCGCCGATCGGTCGGACGTATATTATCCGAGTCACGGGCTTGATGCTGAAGACCCTGCGCCGATCGGCCGGGCAAATATTATCCGAGCCACGGGCTCGATGTCGAAGTCCTCGTGCCGATCGATCGGGCGTATATTATCCGAGCCATGGGCTCGATGTCGAAGACCCCGCGCCGATTGGCCGGGTTTGAGTTATGCTAGAGGACCGTCGAGCGACGACGTTAAACGCCAGAGCCGAACCGACGGCTATAAATACCCGGCTTGAAGACCATCGCACGACGACGTTAAACGCTAGAGCCGAATCGGTGGCTATAAATACCCGGCTTGAAGACCGTCGAGCGGCGATATTAAACGCCAGAGCCGAACCGACGGCTATAAGTATCCGGCTTGATGACCTTTGAGCGGCGACGTTAAACGCCAGAGTCGAACCGACGACTATAAATACCCGGCTTGAAGATCGTCGAGTGACGACGTTAAACGCTAGAGTCGAACCGGCGACTATAAACACCCGGTCTGAACACCGTTGAGCGGCGACGTTAAACGCCAGAGTCGGAGCGGCGACTATAAAACCCCGCCTTGAAGACCGTCGAGCGGCGACGTTAAACTCGTGTCTTCACCAACCAGTTTATCAGACCTTCTATCTCCCCCGTTTGGGGTCGAGCAGTCTTCACGAGCATCTATCTCCCCCGTTCGGGGTCGAGCAGTCTTCACGAGCATCTATCTCTCCCGTTCGGGGTCGAGCAACATTCACGAGCATTTATCTCCCCTGTTCGGGGTCGAGCAGTATTCACGAGCATCTATCTCCCCCGTACGAGGTCGAGCAACCTTCATGAGCATCTATCTCTCCCGTTCAGGGTCGGGCAGTCTTCAAGGGTCGCGGACGAGAGTATCTCCACTTGTTTCAGACCAGAATAGCTCATAGGCTCTGTGCCTGTTCGGCTCACAACTCTCGCTTCCATGTGCATTCGATTCACGGGCTACACTCTAGTTCAGCTCACGTACGATGCGCCCGTTCGGCTCACGACTTCTGTTTCTGTGCACATTCGGTTTCGTGGGCGATGCGCCCGTTCGGATCACGACCCTCGTTGCTGTACGCATTTGATTTCACGGGATATGCTCCCGTTCAGTTTTCGAACCCCACTCCTGCTCAACGCTGCTTCGTCTCTCACTCGGCATTTGTCTAGGCGCTCACTTGGCGTTCGTCCGATAGCTTACCTGGTAGCCGTTCGGCCCTACTTTTTCGTCGCTCGGTCGACACTTTAGTAGCCACCTGATCCTTTGCCCGATCATCCGCTTAGCCACATGCTTGTTTCACTCGACATCCTGGTGGTCGTCAGGTCGACATTTTACGGTCACCAGGCCGACATTTTCTCGGTCACCCGTTCGGCATCGCCCGCTCGGTCGTCAGGTCGACATCTTCGCGGTTGTGCGCTCGGCATCAGCCACCCCACGTCTATCCAGACATCCTTCCGATTGCCCGGTCAGCATCTTACGATCGATTGGCCGACATTTTCTCTATTACTCGCTCTCGGTCTGCTCGTCATCCCGCGTCGTTCGGTCGACTATCATTTCACTCGTCGCTCGCTTGACGTTTTGCAACCCACTCAGCATCTGCCCGGCTACTGACTTGGTACTATAGCGACCACTCGCGTGGCATTATATGATAGGTTCAACGATTTGATTCGGTTATCGAGAGTCAGTCAGCCTTTGTGATAGACTGCCTAGTCAGTCGGACTCGCGCCTCCTTCGACTAGACTTGAAAGGGAGGCTTGTGATACGGATATATGCGGGGGCCCAGAGGTAAATAGGTGGGAAGAGGAGGGGCATTGGAGTCATTACATGAGGTAGGGTTTGGGAAAGAAAAGGGGCACTGTTCACCAAGGAAGAGAGGGCGCGTTTTTGGTCTGCCGCCAGGAGGAGCTTCTTCCTCCCTCCTCGCCAGCTTCGACGCCGGCCGTCGGCCGCTCCTCTCCTCTCCCGCCTTCCTTACGGCCTACACCTCAGCACCGCCAACAGGCGGTCTCTCTAGCCACAGGAGGGATTTTTGAGGGTTTCCGCCGTCGCCAACCCCACACGGGACTTCCCCTCCTTCGCATCTCCGGCGCCGACCATCTCCGGCTAGAGAGACCGCTTTTGCGTTCCTCTGCCTTCCCCTCTTCGACCCTGACGTCACTTAAGAGCACTGTCGCTACCTTCGACGGCTGTCCGCTATCGTGGTCGCCTCCATTAGTTGTCGTCACAGTCACCGCATCCTCCGGCGACCATCTCCAGCGACCACCTCCCCCTGCCTCCCCGTGGTACAACTACCTCCACGCGTCGCAGCCAGCGGGCTCCGCCGCCAGCGCACGCCGCTGACCCGACGGGTGCCTATGCCTCCTCCAACGGGCGTCGCCGCTGCCTCCGGCAGCCACCACCGCCATCTCTCTCTAGTTGTTGGCACCGCTCGTATTATTTGTCTACATCGGCCATCGAGCCGAAATGGTGTTCCGGCCATCGAGCCGTTATATTTCGTTTCGTACTGTTATTATGATTGTGGTTATTAGTCTTAGCCGACCTGCGTGCCATATTATCTGGCCTGTGTGTCGTGCACCGGCCTGCGAGCCGCTATCATATCCGACCTACGTGTCGTCTTTCTGGATCCCCGCCGCACTGGACTCTAGGGCGTCGCTCTTAGATCCGGCTCCCCAGCTGGCTCATGCCCATCTATTCTCCCGGGCCACGACGACTCGATCAACACCACGATCAGCTCACCGACCCATCCGAGGACTCCCCCTGGGGCCAGGGTACGCTCTCGTACTCATTATTAGTGCTTGTCATTTCTCTACTATTATATGACTGCTCAAATGTTTGTGGGACCCGCCTCAAGCATCGAGGTATCAGGGACCAGAGCAACCCGGTCACTGGATATAGGTACTATTGACCAATGGGCTTCTGACGACTTGATCAACACGGAGGACAACTCACCATTAGGGTTATGGAGATGTGGTCAACATTCCAGACACGTCATTCCGACAAGTTCGTCTTCTCAGCTTCCCGACAGGATCAGTGATGAAGTGGCCTTCTCTACAAATGGTGTTGACTGCATACGTTTCCAATCGTCAACTGTGGGCTTTGCGGATTCTATTAGAGTCTCAATATATAGGACCCCTAGAGATCATGTGGACATCCCTGACCAAGTGGGTTTTCCCTTTGTCTGTACTTCGTTCGATCTCCTATTGGGCAGAGTTGCTTCTCTAGCTAGTTCAACACTCCTCTCTAACACGTCAGCATCGGTTGGTTAGATAGATTGGGAACCGAGTGGTCTTTTGGCCGACAAGAGTTGTTCACTCGTCTGTCGAAGTTCTAGAGCATACTAGTAACAATTTTCAATACCATGATTCCTTGATTGGTGGTAGTCACAAAATTGGCCTTTCGAAGTAAGAAACTACTAGCCTGTTGGGTGATTTGGAGTTGGGCTGACTACTACAACTTGAACAGCCTTTTGAGTCATTAATTGTTGCTAGGTTTGGCTGTAGTCTTTATACTATAATGGAAGTGGTGGAGCCTTACGCTCCGACTGAATAATGGGGTCGAGTGGAGCATTCATCTCCCTTCGCCGAATGAATTGAGCTTCCTCCATATTTACATATTTAGCTGATCGACTTAATAAGAAGTTGAAATTGGTCAGAGATTTCTTCACTAAGGACCGAAAGAAGTCCCCTTTGACCAATCCTTGACAAAACACACTCACTAATATTTTTGATGAGGGCATTGCAACATCCAGAGCGAGTCAATTGAATCGTTGGATATATTCCCTCAAAGATTCCTTTAGCTTTTGTCTTAAAGAAAAAATGTTGTGTGGTTTTGAGGTACCTCTTGTTGCCGACGAAGTGTTGTAAAAAAACTATTTTGAAATCTTCAAACGTCCGAACAAGACAAGGTAGGAAGCCTATCGAACAACCTTTGAGCTGACCCTAATAGAGTAGTCAAAAACACTCGACATTTAACACCATAGGTGTATTAATGCAGCATAGCAATATTTTTAAATTTTCACAAATATTCTTCCGGGTCGGTGATGCCATTGTACTTCACAATGGTTAGTGGTCGAAAATGATACGGTAATGTGTCGTCAAGGATACACTAGGAAAAATGTGTGCCTTTAGATTTATCTGATCCACCAGCATACTGTCTTTTTTTCTCTCGAGCAAACTCACTATAGGAGATGCTTGCCTTTTTCCCCGAGGGGCCTGATTAGGAGGCACCTGTATGGCCGAAGATTCCATGGACTTCTCCGATGATATGGATGTATGCCTAGAAATTTCTTTTGGAGCGGAATGGATTTTGGCCTATTGGACCGACCCTTTTTGAGGAGTCTTCTTTTGGAGCGGAATGGAATGGATTTTGGCCTATTGGACCAACCCTTTTTGAGGAGTCTTCTTTTGGAGCGGAATGGAATGGATTTTGGCCTATTGGACCAACCCTTTTTGAGGAGTCGGTGGTATAAAAACTTGTGCAAGGAGTGGTTCATCGTTTGCTGTTATTGTTGCCATAATTCCTACTGTTGTTGCATGACTCCTTGAACTACAGCTACAATGATTCGATTGAGATCTTCTGGGAGATGGTGATCGAGGTGGCGGATCTTCCGGTGTCATCCATCTAGGAGTATTAGTCAGGAATAATATTCTTCCCACAGAAGATGTCAATTTATTTCTATCTGAAACTTGCTGAGGATAAGACACCAATGCGCTGGAGGAGTGTTGATAGGCCCCCAAAAGTCACCACCACCTGGATGTCACTGTGCCCCTGGAGAAGAAGAAAAGGGCGGGAGAGGAGAGTTAGAATGGAGGTCCGGGGGAGTCCTCGGATGCCACCACTCTGACGCTAAGTAAATATCACCATAATAGAGAAGAAAATGAATGTGATCGTGTGCAAGTACCTCCGTCCGCGGGTGCAGACTCTTTCTTATATTGTAGCGGTGTCGTCTTTTCTATGTGGTATTTAATAGCATATTTATTAAGAATCTGACGTTATATAGAAATGCTTTAACGGATATGGGCGGCTTAAAGACATGTAACATAATACCCCACGTGCCATGTTAGTGCAAAAGTCGTCAAATTGGGCTGGCTCATTAGGACCATGGGTCGCTAAGCGAGAGCCTGCCGAATGGAATAGTGAAAGATAAATCAATCGGGGGAAGTGAGATACTCTCGCTCAGAGATCTCGACCAAGAGAGCCGGACAGATCCGATCGGAGTATGTAATCGATCGGGATTGACAAGGAGTATCCAATCAGGTCTCGTTGAAGTAGTGAGACGTTTCCGATCGGAATGATTGACTAGGGATCGCATGACAATGCTCAGTTGCTACGACTGATCAAGGATACATCGTGCCGCCTGACCAATTAATTTATTAAAGCCGTTTGGGGGTTGGTGGAGCGCCGGGCTGACTTTATTGACTAGAAAGTCTTATCGGTTAAGGCGATAATTCTGATCGGGAGTTACAATAAGATATCGATCGAACTAAACGAGGCTTGAGATAACTGGACTGTTACATACACATGACGACATCAAAAAAAAAAAAATATATATATATATATATATATATATATATATATATATATATATATATATATATATATATATATATATATATATATATATATATATATATATATATATATATATATATATATATAACGGGATGAGAGATGCATAAAAAAATAATACTAATTATAATGATAAAAACACTAAAACAAATGATTAATGCACGAAATCATGGAGTTCACGAGACTCCGATAAATCACGAGCCCCACAGCCAACTCTAGAAGTGTTCCTTCCTAATCCTCAGGGAACCCCAAGGAGGGAAGTAGGAAGCAGCTATCAGTGCAAGAAATATTAATATGAACTGATTAAACAAACAATATTCGAGTACTGACGAATGTTTATCTAATTTATAGCCTTTTTTATATAGCATGCCTGAGTCTTGTGGCAGAGGATTCAAAAGGCATCACAGCCTCCAGATTAAATACTGATCTTACCAAACAAGACAAATCCTTGATTGGCCTCTTCTGCTTCACATCAACTATCCAACAATACAAGTTATATATGATGATTATAAATCCAGATGGCCTTTTGGAACAAGCATTGATCATTGGCATATCATCTGAGCAACTCCAAGCTAATTCATTGGGTGAACCATAAGAAACTCTGAAATTCAACTCTTCTTTGAAGCACTAAATTGAAGGTAATTTGTTTTGATTCCTTTCCCTTCACCTAATATGCTGCTTCTTTATATATCCTGGTGATCAATAAAATTTTTATCTTCTCACAAAGCACAAAAGAAAAGCCAATTGTCAGACTGACCTTTCAATGAGAGCATACGGTGGAGTTGTGGCAGCAGTACTGGAATCAGATAAATTTGTGTATATATACTAGCAGAGCAGGACTGTACTTGAAGAATTGTTTCCAGAAGACCTCTAAAGAGTTTTTATTTTCTTCAAAGCAAAATGGAAAGAAAAAAGAAAGAAAGGAGGAACAGTTTCATCAGAACAATAGGCATAATAATGTGGCAAAAGGCGAAATCGCTCGCCCCCAGCGCTCCCGCCGCACCCGACCCAAGGACAGTAGGCATAATAATGATCCATGCATCTCTAGCATTTTCTTGGAAATGTTTCAAGCTACTATTTGTCAGAAATGTAAGTTGTGGATTCAGCATGTGATCAGGGCGCAGATGCTTTAACTAGTCCATGCTAGCTAGTGTTGATGCAACTAAGGCAATTACGACTTAAGAGAGAGGGAAGTTGGAGCAATGGAGCATTCAAGAAACAAGATTTGGCTCCATTTGATAATTCGCTAAAAGGACCACTACTACAGGAGCTAGCTAGCAAAGGAAGGAATCTGATGAGCCTGCAATTAAGTTTGTTCTTAGTATGAAACACCACATACCAAATCTTTTTGAATTCTCATTCAACTATCTAGGAATGAAGAAGCATTGATTGTAGGGAGAGGAGAGGGGGGCCATTTGGTTTTGTTTTGTTCCTCCTCTTTATCCGGCAGTCGGAGTGGACAAAGCAGCGCTCTTGAAGCCCGTGACCGAGCTGCATGTGAAGAATTGAGGAGCTGCTAAGCTCGCTGTCTGTTCCCCTCGTCCATTAGGCTCGTTCACGTGTTGAGAGCTATGGGCCTTGGCATTTGCTCCCTTCGAGCTACCGTCCACGTACCACGCACAGGCTTAAAACTAATGATCAGAGAAGGGAGAGTGAAGAGGACGTTCCTTTTAAATTAATTCCTTTACTAATTACCGAGATATTCCAGGCCGATCTCTGCTATTTAGACCTCTAAGTTTCCACACTTGCTCGGCGAGTGTGGTTAGGATGAGGTGCTTTGGGGTGCTCCTTTTCCTCGTCCTCGTCCTGCTCTCTGCGTGCTCAAATTTTGATGGCTGCGAAGGTAAAAGGCACTGGAGGCAGAGGAAGGCTTCCTCGTCCATGATTAGGAAAAAGGGGAAGGAGAAGAATGGCAGTCGGCATGGGCATGGTGGCGGCGGAAGAGGAGGAAGTGGTCACCTGAGTCATCCTCCGGCGCCGAGTCCAAGCCCGGGCGCAGGCTCTCCGGAGAGTGCCGTCTTCGACGTGCTCGACTTCGGAGCGAAGGGAGATGGTGTCGCGGACGACACGAAGGTTGGCTTTGCTCTGTTTTCTTCATAATTTGCATGAATTCTCTCAAAACACTCGGAGAAAATGATTGAAAAGTGAAGCTTAGATCGTTTGCAATGATGTCCGTACCCATTCATTCACGGACTCTGACCTGATTGATGATCGTGGCCTGAACTAAAGTGCAGGCTTTCGAGGCTGCATGGGCTGCTGCTTGCAAGGTGGCTAGCTCAGTCATGGCTGTTCCACCAGAGTTTGAGTTCCTTGTGGGTCCCATCTCCTTCTCCGGGCCTTACTGTCAGCCCAACATTGTTTTCCAGGTAATTCAACAAGAAAACTACTCATCAAAATAACTGATATTTTTTATTCGATTATTTCGATCGAATCATTCATCAAAATTTTGCTCGGTGCAGTTGGATGGTATGATAATCGCTCCAACTAACGCCAAGTACTGGGGTTCCGGACTTCTGTGGTGGATCGAGTTCACCAAACTGAAAGGCATAACAATTCGAGGCAGCGGCGTAATCGAAGGGCGAGGAAGTGCCTGGTGGTCATACGCCGACTCTGATGTCGATCCAGTAAGCCTGCAGTGTCACATAGTCGAATTCATGCTCGTCTTCTCTCGATAACCCTCACGACTGCTCATCTTTGACAGATACACGATGAGCTGAGCTCGACGAACCTACCACAGATTAAGCCGACTGTGAGATCTCTCATTCATCATTCCGTTCCACTCTTGTTCTACATTAATATATATATTCTGCTTTAATTGCTACAGGCTCTGAGATTCTACGGTAGCTACAATGTGACAGTGACCGGCATCACGATCCAGAACAGCCAACAATGCCATCTCAAGTTCGACAACTGCGAAGCTGTTCAGGTCCACAACATCACAGTCGCTTCGCCAGGCAGCAGCCTCAACACCGATGGTATCCATCTGCAGAACTCGAGAGATGTCATGATCCACCATGCCAACGTGAGCTGTGGTAGTATATCTATCTACCTTACTTAATTTACTGATGATCCAAATTAAAGGAAATTAAAGTTTACTGAAACACACAGGCGACGACTGCGTGTCCATACAAACAGGGTGCTCGAACATTGATATCCACAGCGTAAATTGTGGACCTGGCCACGGAATCAGCGTCGGCGGACTCGGAAGAGACAGCAGCAAAGCCTGCGTTTCAAACATCACCGTCAGGGACGTCAATTTTCACGGCACCATGACCGGTGTCAGAATCAAAACCTGGCAGGGCGGATCAGGGGCAGCCGAGAGCATAAGATTCTCGAACATTAGAGTCTCGGAGGTCCAAACTCCGATCGTGATCGACCAATTCTACTGCGACCGGAGCTCGTGCAGGAACCAGACGTCAGCGGTGGCTCTCTCAGGCGTTGCGTATGAAAACATAAAGGGGACTTACACGGTGAAGCCGGTGCACTTCGCTTGCAGCGATGCCTCTCCGTGCTCGGATATCACATTGACCCAAATCGAGCTTCGACCTCTGCAAGAACATTACCACATGTACGAACCCTTCTGCTGGCAGACCTTTGGGGAGCTGTACACCCCGACGGTTCCTCCGATCGCCTGCTTGCAGAACGGAAAACCGGCGAGTAATCGGATACTGTCCGACCGCGATTTGTGCTGATATAGACCACCTGCAAGGTCGAAGGTGGTGTGTTACTGGCCTGTGCACATTCATGTTAATGTGCGGTCGTTGTAATTCTTGCGACCCCTTCGCACCATTGCTTCAGAGTATATATTTAGAGTGCTCAGTTAGCATCCTTATTCCTTACGACAACGTATATGGAAATAAGCCTCCGTTTCCGGCTGATGCCATTGATTCTATACGATGTTTCAAGTATTGGCAAATCTGAAGGTGTTCTAATTATCAGTATCGACGTATATGGCCGGTTCTATATATGATGTGTTCTTTCTTCCGAACCAGGATTCTCTGTCAGTTTCTTCTTGAGTGCATAGATCACACCTTTAACTCAAGTACTTCTTGAAATGCATATTACTGCCTTAATAATGCAAACTGAAATTAATACTTAGAATTTAAAGAGTTCTTATTAACATCAGAAATGTTCTGTGTCTGAAATTGGTGGAAATGGTGCGTTGGACAAATGACTCTATTGTTGACTGAGAGAAAACTCTAATATGAAGAGGTGACACCTGACCCTCCTTCCTGCGCACACCGTAAAGAGAATGTTAGAGCGAGAACCAAGAACGGGGCTCCTGATGTAGGAACTCCGATGCTCAAGTCAGTACAACAGCCGAGCGAAAAGTACAGAAGAAGATGACAGTAGATGCATACGCCTGAGTGCGAGTATAGTAAAGCGTAGTAAGATGTGCTAAAAAGATGTATGATACGGTGTATCAAGGTGGGGTCCGATAAAGCCAGACAGTCAGAAGTCAAGGGGACGTGACAGTCAAGAGAACGTGGCAATCAGAAGTCAAAGGGACGTAACAGCTAGCAGTTAGGGGAAAGAAGGACTCAGACCTCTTATGACATCATCAGCCGCATAATTCCCAATCGGGTATTGATAGGACAGGATCCAGACCTGAAACATAACATGTAGCCTAGAGTAACGCCTGACATACCTCGACTGGTCGAGTTCCTCAATCTGATCTGCACAGACAAGTTTAGTACTTGTAGTAAGACAACTCTTGGTCAGGCCTTCAGTGCTCTAAGCGTGAAAGATGGGACCCTCGTCGCAACCCATCTCCTTCATCAAGACTCAAGGCAGGAGACACCCCCGAACGATCATCCCGAGCTGTCCGTAGCTAGACCCGGGCAAGAAATAAGGCACTGAGCGACAAACAAGGTCAGAGAATCGTAACATCCTATCAAAGAATAACCACCATATGTCAAAGAATATTTCAATGGTCTGCTATCGCCTGGGTATGGAACCTTCCTTCCACCAATGAGAGGGAACCATGTGTCCTCCATCACCGGACAGGCCTCGACACCCGACATTCTCTGATCAGGCTCTAGAGGTACGCAGTGTCATATAAAAAGGGAGGTCCTCTCCCTTGAGCAGGTACGTGCACATCTGCACTCGTCCTCTACAGTTCTTTTTCCTTCGTACATGTTTCTTTTGAGGAAAAAGTACCAGATTTAAGTGTCGGAGGGTTTGCGCTATGGACTTTTTCCTTGATTTTGGGTCTCTAACGTTCCGATTGCTTGTCTGAATGTGCACAGAACCAAAGTACCACCGGTCTTCGTCACCGCCATCCTTCCATCACACAGAGGGGGTCCTTTTCCTATTACTTGTATGTTGGGTGTGTTTTAGCCATCTCTCTATCAACACCGACATCATCTCAATCGACCTTCGTCTGACTTAGATTCCGGACAAGATCAATTTGGCGCCGTCTGTGGGAATATCCTTCACATGTTCTGGAACGTGAAGATAGAGGATACCGGAAGAATCAACGTCATCATGACCGCAAGAAAGTGCGAACTGTTCAAGGAGGCCAAGAGGCGTGCGGCTTCCAAAAAACAGACCACTTCTTCACGGTCGTACAAGATGTCTGCAATTTTTAAGGACCCGACTCGCGTCTCAGATAGGGGATCTAAGAGAAAACAGCCCGAGGATTTCCCTCAAGCCTTCTATCGGGAGCCTGGCTCGGATTATTACCATAAGGGCCCGGACTGTTACAATAAGAAAGAGCAACCACAAGTCTCTATCGCGGAGAGCTCCCCGCCTAAAGATTCAAAGAAAGGGAAAGCTATAGTCCTCAGGGAGGAGCCCCGGGGGGAGCCTGAGGAGTAAGTGTCCTTCTCTCTAAGGGTACTCGAGGAGAAGCTACCGAAAGGGTACAAGCCCCTAGCCATTGGGGAGTATGACGGTAGCAAGGACCCGGAGGATCATTTTAGAAAATTTTGGAACGCTGCGCTGCTGCACTAATACAGCGACGTCATCAAGTGTCGAGTGTTCTTAAACACTCTGTCCAGCTCGATACAAAAATGGTTCGATGGACTGCCGAATGGGTCCATCATCTGCTTCCATGACTTCAAGACCGTTTTCCTGTGCCATTTTGCCAGTATCAGGAAGTACTAGAAGACAGACCACTGTTTTTTCGCCCTCAAACAAGGGTCTGCGGAACCCTTGCGGAGTTATATTAAACGTTTCAACCAGGTAGCCCAGGACGTCCCTGCCTCTACCTCGGAGATATTGATGAGTGTCTTCTCTCATGGCCTAGTGGAGGGGGGAGTTCTTCCAGACTCTCATTCGGGAGCTAGTAAAGAATTTTGATGAGATGCTGGGGAAGGTAGCCAGCTACATCAACGTAGAAGAAGCCCAGGCGGCTCGGCGGAAAGCAGACAAGGTGCCTGCTCTTGCCAACAAGTCGAAAAGAAAGTCGTCCCAACCTCCCGCTCAGCCTTTTCCCCGCTCTAAGGATGCCCGACTAGGCTTTCCGCCCGGTCCGATTTCCAGGGCGGCTCAGAGGGTAGAAGATGTCCAAGCCCCCAGATCCTGTCAGTGGGGGCCCCTCTATTGCACTTACCACATGTCCCACACTCACTCCATAGGAGATTGCGTCCAGTTCGCTCGTGACTCTCGGCGCCCAGCTGAACTTGGTCTACCTCCACTCGAGATCGTGCCAAAGCTTCAAATGCTACTGGCCAACTAGCCTACTGCTGTAAAAGGTCAGTCAGGTAAATCCCTACCTGAAAATGCAGGTCAGGGAAAGTCAGCAGCCAGGCCAGGGTACAGAGCCAATAGGATCCCCTGAGGAGAATAGGGAAAATACGGTCATCCGAGAGATCGACAAGATCTCTGGAGGACCCAAGAATGGAGACTCCGCCCCGGCCCGGAAATCTCATGAGCCCGCCTATAGATACACGCTGTGGGATGTAGCCGGGAACAAGCCGTCGACTCTATAATCATTTTTGGGCCGAACGACCTGGAAGGGTTGGTGCTCCCACACGATGATGCCCTAATAATTAAAGCTGTCATAACCAACAGTCGCGTGGCCAGGGTTTTTGTTGATACCGGAAGCTCTGTCAACATGCTGTTCAAGAATACGTTTGAGGTCATACAAATCGACATCAGCGAACTTCAGCCTGTAGTCACTTCCTTGTACGGGTTCACCGACAATGAGGTAAGACCAATGGGCCAAATCAAGTTAACCATTTTCTTGGGTAGCGAGCCCCCTGGTGAGGATGCGAAGAAGCACTTTCATAGTGGTGGGTTTACTATCCTCGTATAATATTAACCTAGGTAGACTGGCACTACACGAGTTTCGGGCGATAGTCTCCATTTTCCATCAGAAGATTAAATTCCCTATTGGAGACCAGGTCGGGGAAGTCCAAGGTGAGCAATTGGTCTCTCGCAAGTGTTATATTGACACGATGAGAGTGGAGGCCTGCAAGGCTTAAAGAACACAGGATGGCGGAATCCACGTCATCCAAGAGGAGCCTCTATCTATAGCTGAGGAACCCATTCCTCGGGAGGAGGTCTAGCTCTATCTAGAGCGCCCGGAGAGCATCATCCGCATATCAGGTGATCTACCAATCGAAATCAAGACAGATCTAATTAAATGCCTGACACGCAATAGGGATATCTTCGCCTGATCCCCTGAGGAGCTACCAGGAGTCAAGCCCGAGGTAGTTGAACACAAACTACATCTTCTGCCTGATTCCCGACCAATCATGCAGAAGAAGTGGAACTTCTCAGCCGAACAAAATAAGATCATCCGAGCTGAAGTGGACCAGCTCTTAAAAGTAAGACAAGTAAATAGGTACAGTTCCCATCCTGGCTCTCTAACGTAGTCCTGATGTCCAAACCAAATAATAAGTGGAGGGTCTGCATCGACTTCCAAGACCTCAACCAGGCAAGCCCCAAGGATTGCTACCTGTTACCCAGAATTGACCAAATGGTGTATTCTACTTTCGGTTGTGGGAGGATCTCTATGTTCGATACTTTTCAAGGATACCATCAGATCTCTCTCGCTCGAGAAGATCAAGAGAAGGTTAGTTTCGTCACAACCGACGACACTTTCTACTATACGGTTATGTCGTTTAGTCTACGCAACGCTAGAGCTACCTATTAGTGAATGATAGACAAGATCTTCCGGAAGTAGATCAGGCGAAACGTGAAAATTTATGTAGACGACATCTTCATCAAATCCACCACAGCCACTAGCCATGTAGTTGACGTAGAAGAAACCTGTGGTATCCTGCGGCAGTATGGCTTCAAGTTAAATCCACTGAAGTGCTTGTTCAGGGCTCGACTAGTTACTGAGCGGGGAATCGAAGCCAACCCGGAGAAGGTTCAGGCCCTCCGGGACATGCGGGAGCCCAGGAATCTAAAGGAAGCACAGAAGCTGGTAGGCAGGATTACGACACTCTCTCGGTTCATAGCCCAATCTGTAGACCGAATGCTCTCCTTCTTCAAGGTTCTTAGAAAGGCTGTCAAGTTTCAGTGGGATGAAGAATGCAACAGAGCTTTTGAAGAACTGAAGTAGCATCTAGAGGTCTTACCTTCTCTATTTAAGCCTATTGCGGGAGAGCCGCTCTGGGTATATCTATCAGCTACCCTTGAGGCCGTGGGGATGATGTTGGTAAAAGAACAAGACGATGTATAGCGGCCAGTGTACTTCTTCAGTCACTTATTGACAAGAGTCGGGTCCCGATACATAGCCCTAGAAAAGTTGGTGTATGGACTGGTCCTCATGGCTCACCGCTTAAGACCTTACTTCTTGGCACACCCAATCACTATCCTGACTAACATCACCATAGGGAAGACTCTTACTAACATGGAGGTAGTTGGTCGACTCATCAAGTGGGTGACCGAGCTAGGAGAATACGATATACAATATCGGCCCTGAACTGCAATTAAGGCACAAGCCCTACCAAATTTTCTGACGGAGATTCATCAGCCTGACTCTGAAGAAACCTGGAAAGTCGATGTAGATTGGTCATCCACTCAGCAGGGAAGCGGAGTAAGGATACTTTTGATATCCCTTTAGGAAGACATCCTGCAACTGGCCGTTAGGCTAAATTTCAGAGCTACTAATAACGAGGCGGAGTATGAGACGCTATTGGCAGGTTGCAAGCATCTGGCCGTTAGAACAAAGTCATGAGAGTATAGGCTCAAAGTGGACAATATCATACCATTGTAGAGATATGTATATTCCATTTAAACACAATAGTTAGGTTCTACGTATTTGATGCCTTGTGTCTAAGTGTGCAGAGACTTAGGAATGCAAGAAGTTAAGTGGAAGAGGGGCAAACAAGAAGGATGACACGGGAATCGAATCAACGGGCTCAGTGCATCTGAGGGACGAGAAGCTGCGGAAAAGTACACCGATGAAGCGAGAAGGACACGCGTAGAGCTTCCGAGGGACGAAAAACCAGGGTGGAAGACTGCTCGAGGAGAAAGTCAGAGTTGGGTTCAAGTGAACTTAACTTTGGAAGGCCCTAGGAACTACTATATTTATCTTCCTTACATGGTTGACGAGCGAAGCGAGAACAACGGCGGGGTGGATCGAAATTTGCATCTCAGTCTTCCTTCCTTGCCTTGATTGGAAAACCGCGAACTTGGTCCCGAATTGATTGTTAGCTCTGTGCGCTTGCTATGGTCACCCTTCACCCATGTCTATGTGCTTTGATTGATGGTACTTCATCACAATCTCAGAAAGATGGTCCATCTTACGCTTTGTGGTTTAGGAAGGATCAATTAGTATTGACTTTGTTAATTTCATCAATTAGTCAATCTATACTCTCTACGTTCACGGGGCTCAACACCTCTCGTCAAGTTTGGGAAGCTCTGGAATACTCTTTTGCATCCCACTCTCAAGCACGAGTTCTTCAACTTCGTCTACAATTACAGTCTTTGCAACGAGAAGATATCTCCATTAATGATTGTATGCAATCAGTCAAGACCATCGCCAACAACTTAGCTGTAATTGGACATTCAGTCTTTGATACAAAACTATTAATACATGTTCTTGTATGTTTAGGCCCTCAATATGATAGTTTTGTTCCTAATGTCACGACTCACATGGATCAAGTGTCACTTGAAAAACCTCACGGTATGTTATCCTCTCATGAAAGACTTCTACAGATACAATCTCAGAAGATTTCAGGTTCTCTTTCATTATCAGCACACATGACTAGCAAAGCTCCACAGTCTGATCATCATAATCAGTCTCATCTGCAACATGATTATCAAAATCATAATGGAGGAGGTAGAGGTCGAAGTTGAGGCTGAGGTAGAGGACGTTGTCAGATTTACTTCAACTATAGTCATTATGCTCAAAAGTGTTATAAAAGATTTGATTCAAATTTTTCTGGAGATCCTACTTCATCAAATTAATCTTCACCCTCCTTTTGGCAATCTACATCACAATCGAGAGCATTCTCTCTTTCCGTTCTCCCTAATACAGTTTCATCTATTCTTGGAACCCCAGGATGACACCTAGACTCTAGAGTAATTGATCATATTCCACCATATTATGATGTTCGCAAGGAAGATTCGTCATATCATAAACCTAATAGGTGCAAAAAAACAATAGCTCAGGGATCTCATTCTACTCTAAGTAAATTTTAAAGTCAGTTCCTTCTTATCTTTTTGTTTGTTTTCTCCCTAAAAAAACCTCCACCATAACTATCTTTCTTCTTAATATCTTTCTCTCAAAATTAGCAATTCAAGGTTTCCATCTCTTTTTTCTCTTCTCCTCTCCTCTTTATCTTTCTTCTCTTATCTTCTCCTCTTTTACAATAGCAGGATCATTATGGTTGTCTTTCCTCGATAACTATTGCTTCTTTTTTAACCCTCTTCTAACTATTGTTTCTTTTTTAGCCCTCTTCTTACGGCCAAATAGCAAAAAAAATTTATGTTTTGCTCAGCACTATTTTGCTTAGCACACAATTGTAGGTTTTCTTCCTCTGCTCCAGCATATTCAGCCATCAAAATATAACCTTCTCTCTTTGTTATTTTTATTCCAACGGCAAATAAGATTCCAACCTTCAAATAACAACTCCTCGTCTCCTTCTAGTTGTTGTCTTTTTTCATCAAAGACAAAGTTCAATAAATCTATCGTTTCGTTGATCGTATTGGTAAACTTTGCTCTAGAAGATATATATGATTGGTTATTGACAATCAAACTCAACGTTCAAAAATCTCCCGTTGAATTTATCGAGGATAATGACGACAAAGATAATAGTTTGAGAGATTCAGAAATTGATTTTAATTATTAATAATTTACCATATTTAGATTACAATTCAAATTATATATTTATCATATTTTTATATTTATCATTATCATATTTATATGATAATTTATTACTATATTCATGATAATATATTATGATACTTATGATAATATATTTTCATATTTATTATTATATTTTTATATACTGTTTTAATAATATATATAAATAAGCGAGTTAACATACAATTATCAATCAATACTTAAAAAAAACAATTGTCTCTGTGTTTATCTTTCTATTCTTTTCTAAGTTTAAGCATGATCTAGCCAATCTTTGACCTTGTCAAAGCTTCCCCTGCTTCCAATCAGTAGGCGGTTCCAAGATCGGATTTTTGGCCCTCAAACATGTATCCTTATCAAAGAATCTCCCGTCGAACAAGGGCGAAAAGCCCTAATTCGAATCAGGAGACACCTCCAAGATCGGATTTTTGGCCCCTCGATCATAGAGAACTCGCCTCGCTCGTGAGCCATGCAATAGAGAACGCGCTTGAGCGTGCGAGGGCATGAGGAAGGCCACCGCCAGGAAGAAGGGCGGAGATGAAGAGCTACCACCCTCAAGCGCGTTGGGGATCCCCGTGCTCCCATTCTACATCCGAGATCTTCTGTATTTAACGTGGACGGCAACCCCGAGAACACGATCCGCACGCAATTTTACTTCCATATAATGAAACACGCAATTTTAATTTTTTCTTTTCCAAGAACAAATTTAGATTATAAATTTTAAAAAATCAAAAATATGAACAAAATGGTGTTTAATCAAATGGACGATTAAGTTATCGGCCATAATCCATTGATCTTGCATTTTACACTGTTATCTTGGAACATAACACGGAGGTAAGATCTCTTGGACCACTTTTGTGATCCAGGAGATGTGTCATTCATATTTATGATCAAATAAAAATGGCGCAGGGATGTGCCATTCGTATTTGTGATCAGATCGTGATTGTGATCTGATCGTAAATGATTGCGATCCCTTCTTGAGTTCATCGTTCCCATCATATTATAATTTTTTTGAAGGTCGCCCAAAGGACACTCTCATTTTATACCTAATAATTTGACCACTTATTCACTATGGGAGACCTTCTGTATAAATATGAATGACATATTTTTTGGACTATAAAAAAAATGAGAAATGATATTCATCTAGAATTTTCAGCTAGAAAATTCATCTAGATAGACACATAAATGATGGGGCCTATAAAAAGTGAAATGATGGGTCTCATCTTTATGTGTCTATCTAGATGAATTTTTTAAATGAAAATTTTAGATGAGTACCACAACTCAAAAAAAAAAATAGTTCGACCTTTGCAGAATAAGTAGTAATCAAGTAGGACATAGACTTCAACGGATCGTACAGATGTAGATATTTTAAATTTAGGCATAGCAGCCGTCGGATACTTTGGCGGCGGCGATGGCGGTTTTAGTTGATGTCGATGAGATAGTAATCGCGCGTCAATGGACGAAACGCCGGCGGTTGTTCTGCCTCGAACACCGCCACCACGCTCTTCTGAAGGTGCTCGTAGACGCTCCAGTCGCCGTTCCCCCTTGCGCTCGGCATCGGCATCACGTAGCCGGAGGAGGTGCCGGTGCCATCCCAGGGGAAGTGGTACGACCCGAACGCCGGCTTTCCCCACCCGAACTCCACCTCCTTCACTGGAAAGGCCCTCCCCGACGACACCACGCATGCCAGACCCCCTTCCGCTTCGACCAAGTATATCCTCGCCACGGCGGGCTCTGGCCGGTGCGCCTCCACCCAGTCGACCAACGCACGGCCGCAACCACCGCTCACCCTCTCCGCCATATCCCCCGGCCCCATCCCCCCATCTCCGCGACCTCCATGCTTCCGAACGGCATCGACAGCACATTGCCGAAGTAATTCCCCATGGAAGCGCTGAGGCGGGTGCGGCCGTCGACCATGACGCCCATGCGGCACCAGCGACGCGGCAGGGTGCGGCAGAAGGAAGGGAGGGGTAAACGAGGAGAGAGCAGGGTGCGGCAGAAGGAAGGGAGGAGGGTTGCATGGCCGAACGTGGCGATCTCCGACCAGAAGACGAGGAACATGTTGGCGGAGTAGGCGTCAGCGACGCGGTGGTCGAACTTGCACGCCACGACGAGGCCGCCGCACTTCAGACCAGTCTACTAAATTTGACCACTCTGCTCTACTAAAAATCAAAATTTATCGGTTATGCTTTCATCAATTATAAAGAGTGTATGTTTAATTATTGAATTTTACGGACCTGGACGCAGAAAACTCCGGCCTTCTTCTTCGGCATGAGTTTGCCCTCGACGGAGTCGTCGGGGTCGCCCATCACCAGTTCCCTGAGCTCCACGTCAGCGTACGTAGGCGGCAGAAAAGTCGACGCCGCGGCCGTTACAGAGCACCTCCGGCTCGCCGAGGGAGTTGGCCACGAGCTCGCCGCCGAATGGTTAGTATGTGGACAGCGCCTGCGCCAGCGACACTCTGAGCACGGCCACCATCTCCTCCAAGCTCCGCATTGGCTTCTCGTAGCAGAAGAAGACGCCGAAGTCCACGGGCGGGAGGAGGAGGTCGAGGTTGGACATCTGGAGGCGGTGCTCCGGTCGCGTCTCCACCGGGGCGATCGTCTCCGCCGTTCTGATCGTGACGGTGTAGCTTCTGCGTACGCCCATTGTGGATTTGTGACTGGCAAGTCGCGGCCTTGCTCTTGTTATAGAGACGGTGGCGGTGTGGGAATTCAGTGCAGATATGCAATTTATAAGGCAAAGAAATCAACGAAGGTCGCCTGAAACTTAAAAGTTGTAAGATAATAATAGATGATGCGGGGTCACCTGCGGCCTGCAGGTCAAATTAGAAGAAAAGTAGCGGATATGGAGTTCAAGATCAGAGCCATCAGGCCCCGGTTTGGATCTTTTGTCTTAAAATTTTTTTTATCTTTGTATTTTTTTTGTTGATTGGACGGATCATATTATATCTCAAGGATATCTTGTATATCATGAAGATACTGTACACATCTTAAGAATGCCTTGAGATGTAATCTAGTCCTTCCGATCGGCATGGGACACGGGGACAGAGAAATTTAGGGGCAGAGGATCCACGGCTTAGGAAACAGGCAAATTGAGCTGAGTAGGGTCGTCTGTCCAACCGGGAGAGACCACCCGATCGGTCCGAACCGTATCCGAACGACCTCTCTAGGAAAGCCCGTGATTAAGGCTGATAGTCGAGCAGTAATTCCCTTGGGCCGCTACATCCTAGCGGGAGGCATGTCCGATCGAACAAAGGGTAACCCTCCGACAACAATACAACCTAACGGAAAGCAGGACAATAATTCTGTGTGTTATGTCCGAAAGGGGACTACCTGACCGAGCAGCGGTCGATCGACCGCATGTGGACCTACGGACTATCTCATCATATCCTTTTGAGAGTTTGTGCCGTTGACAGCAAAGCATGTCCAACAGGCTAATCGTACTTTAGAAGCTTCCAGGTTGTCACATCAAAATGTTGTATGGCTGCTTAAGTATCAGAGATATCTTATAGCTTTTGATGTGTTTTTTCCTAGGATGCCTAGGGAAACATGCTTATGCTTTGAGATATATGTACAAATACTACAGTGACATTATAAAAAGAGGTTCTCATCTACAGGCGAAGGTATACGTAACTTCATTTTCTACACGCTCTTGCTACACTTCTCCATTTTTTCTACTCATCAGAAACTGACTTGAGCGTCGGAGGGTCACCACCAAGAACCCCTTCCCGGCTTGGCACTAACGACTTTGCGTTGTAGGCTTACATGGAGACTTTGCTTCGTCAACTTTCCGGCCACATCCCTAATTTGCCATCATCTCCTTTTCGAATAGGATCACATTTTGCTCATCTATGGGAAGTTTTACCTGAATCTGAAGCGTGAAGATGGAGGACGCTGGACGACTTACTATAGTAACACTAACGCAAGAAGACTTTGAGTTGCTGATACAAGCCCGAGTGGCGAAGATGATAGAGCAACAGCATATAGCGGCTAGCCGTCGAGCATGGGAATACACAGGGGCAACCAACCCTGAAGATCATTTGATCAAATTTGATAATGTTGCCACACTCCACCAATATACCGATGGGGTTAAGTATCGAGTGTTCCTCACCACACTCTCCGGGTCAGCGTATAGGTGGTTCAAGAGGTTGCCGATCTGATCTATCCGTAGCTTCAAAGATTTCCAATAAGTGTTCTTACAATACTTTGCCAGCAGTCGCCGCCATCAGAAGATAAATGTCAACCTATTTGTGGTCAAGCAAGGGCCCAAGAAAGCACTGCGAGCCTATATCAAAAGATTTAACCAAGTGGCCATGAAAGTTCCATCAGCCACACTGAAGATCTTGATAAGCTCTTTCACCCAAGGACATGTAGAGTGAGAGTTCTTTCGATCACTCATATGGAGGTCTCCTAGAGACTTCGATCACCTACTTGAGCTGGCTATTGAGTACATCAATGTCGAAGAACCTCAGGCGACTCGGAGGAAGGAAGTAATCCCCGAGCCAGCCGTTGTCCCGAACCGTCGATCAGCCCATGCACAGCAACCACCAAAGGGGCCCCGAGCGGGAACAACGCCACAACACCAAGAGCCTTGGGCCCATGTCGTCCAACATGTGGAGGCTTATCTAGGGTGGCCCACCGAGCCCCGGCTGTGGACTCGTATCACCGGACAGCAACGCACAACAGCAGAGATTGCTACAGTTTCAAGTAGAAGCCCCACTAAGCTGCTTCATTGAGATTTTGTAGCCAATCCTACTCTCCTGATAGACAACATTGCCCATGAATAGGAGAATGACGTGAAGAAAGGAGGCCGATGATTAAAGAGCACTGACAATAGCATGGAGATTATCAAAGGTCTGCCCGAGCGTCTGTCTAGTGGGAACGCCTGTCAGTTCGAGAGGAAGAAAACTATAACAATGCTGCTCGGAGTGACATTGGGATGATTGTAGGAGGACCAACTGATAGGGACTCTAACCGAGCTTAGAAATCACATGCTCGACGATTAGAAATTCACGTCGTTGGATGCAGCAAAGCAGCGGTAGAAGAACTAGAGATCAATTTTGGTCCTCATGACTTGGAGGAAGTGGAGGTCCCGCACGACGATGCCTTGATCACCAAAGTGGTAATCGCTAATTATAATATTCATCGTACTTTTATAGATACAGGCAGTTTGATGAATATCATTTTTAAGAAACCTTTTGATCAACTGTAAATTGATCAGAACGAGCTGCAGCCCATGATGACTCCCTTATACGGGTTCACAGGCAACGAAGTATTGCCAATCGGCCAAGCTCGGCTGGCCATATCCCTCAGAGAGGAGTCACTTAAAAGGACGAGAATGATGAATTTCATCGTGGTGGATGTCACGTCTGCCTACAATGTTATTTTGGGCCAACCTATGTTGAATGAGTTCTGAGTGGTTGTGTCCACGTTCTGCCAGAAGATCAAGTTCCCTATGGATAACTTGATTGGGAAAGTCAAGGGAAACCAGCTGGCGGCTCGGCAGTGCTATGTTGAGATGGTAAAAGTCGAGTCACAGGCCGTGCGAAAGGCTCCACAGCTTGAGGTAAATGCAATTCTAGAAGAGCCTAGTCTATGACGAGAAATAAGAAGTCCAGGTGCACCCTAGCCAGTTGGAAGCCACGATTTTCATTATAGTCTACCTGGGTGCGGAACGAAAGAAGGAGCTTGTTGCTTGCCTAAGGTAGAATCACGATGTCTTCGCATGGGAGACGCATGAGCTCCCGAGCATCTCACCGACCATCACCTAGTATGAGCTGCATGTCTGGCCAGACGTAAGATAGGTGAAACAAAAGAAAAGAGACTTCAGCTCTGAGCAAAATCAGATAATCCGAGCGGAAATAGAAAAGATGTTGGAGATCGACCACATACGCGAAGTACAATTTCCAAGCTGGCTAGCTAATGTGGTACTAGTCTCCAAACCAGACAATAAATGGTGGGTCTGCATTGACTTTCGTGTTTGAACAAGGCATGCCCAAAGGACTATTACCCACTACCCCGCATTGATCAAATGGTAGACTCAACAGCAGGCTGCGAATTGATTTGCATGTTGGATGCATACCAAGGATACCACCAGGTCCCACTTTCCAAAAAAGATCAAGAGAATGTCAGTTTTATCATGGCCGACGGGACCTTATGTTACAATGTGATGTCGTTCAGATTGAAGGATGCAGGAGCCACCTATTAGAGGCTGATGAGCAAGGTGTTCTGAGGGAAGATCAGATGGAACATGGAAGTATACGTCGATGACATGTTACGCAATCGCAAGTGCACGGTTTCATCGTCAATAATACAAAAGATATCGAACCAACAGGGATTGTTGATTAAGCACTAGTTAACTTCGCACGGTGAATTATCTAGACGATCAGAATGTAGTTAACAAACGTAAGAAAGAGAGTTTTAGAGAAGAAAGAGATTTAGAGAATAGAGAGAGAAGAATGCGTAAGTGAAGGAAGGATAATAGATACTAGGATTTCGGTTTCGTTGCGATGTTAGTTGATGTCCCAATGCATTGTTCATCTACCTAACTCCATGCTTACACTCATGTAGGGGTTCTAACTCAGGTCTGATACAATCCTGCGAGAATCACACCGAAGAGTTCACCCAAGTTCTAACGTCATTAAGTAAAGAGGTAACCTATGGAATCCGATTATAGGACTATCCTTCTGCCACAAGAGCCCCCGGTCATACGTTCCTAAGTTACACAAATTACTTCCTAACGATAGATTAATGCAATTAGGTAGAAGAGGTAACCTAGGAAGTTCGGTTATAGGGCTATCCTCCTGTCAAAAGGGTCCCCGGTCATACGTTCCTAGATTATACAAATCACTTCCTAATATTAATTTGGGAGAACTCTTTAAACTCTAATCAGTTTTCCTAATAAAGAATTAATCCCCGCTTCAAGGAAACACCGTAGAAAGTAAGGAATACCTTCTGTCATAAGGCTCCTTGTATTACAATCTAAGACTTTTCCTCTACATGGTGATTTAAACACTACATCTACATGGATTGACCTCACACACATTTCATCAAACACATATAAGGTACAACACACATAGATCATGATATAAACACTTCATTGCATAGGAAAATATCCAAATACATAGTTCATACATCACAACACATCACAATTACTTTCTACATCCTAGATCTAGAGATCTACTCTATTACAAGGGAATTTACAACCAAAGACGATAAATAAAGCAATCTATAACTCAATACATGAAGATAGAGAGAAGAGAATGTTTATCTTTGAAGCATAGTGTTCTTAGAAGCGCTCCCTTACTCCGAAGGTAGACGGATCATCGTGGATGAAGGAGAATGAATCTCTAGGGTTTCCCCCTAAGGGTAGAACCCTTCCCAAGGAGAGGAACGAAGTCCCAAACCAAACATGAGCCAAAGAATGAGGTTCTTGACCCTTTTATACCTCCTCCAAACTGCCTAGGAAAACCATGATTACAAGGGTACGATAAACTAGGTTTTTCACCCATTAAACTAGGTTTTCTCATGATTCACCCTGAACCAAAGTTGTATCTCTTGAAATTATCTACAATCTGATATTTGGATCGAGCCCTAGCTCCAACAAAGTTGAAAGTTATGGTGGTATAACGTTTGGTATGCAGTTTGACCGGAGGTCCAGATGAACTTGCGGTTGGGAGGCATGGCCATGTCATTTATCACGGGTAGACTCTGCTATCTCTCTATTGGATCTGAAGTAAAGTTGTAGATCTTGAAGTTAGCTACATTTCAATATAAAGAACAGCCTGAAACTCCAACCAAACGCAAAGTTATGGTTGTTTTACGATTGGTCTGCAATCTGCCAAGAACTTAGCACAACCCTATTTTAGCACGACACGGCCTGTGCAACGGCCGTGTGGCATCCACGCGGTCGGCTTATTCTTGGCCTCGGCTCTGGTCACATGGCTGCGTGGATTCACATGGCCTTACCCGACTTCCTCTCGGGTTGAGTCACACGGCCGCAGTCTTCTTCTTCTCTGCCAAAGCCACACGGTCGTGTGGATTCACACGGCCATGGCCTTCTCTACCACACGGACGTGTCAAGGACATGGTTGTGGCATGCATGGTCTCTAGAAACTTGGCACGGTCTGTTGGTGCAACCTTAGGTCAAGGTTGACCTGGTTGACCCGACTCGAGTTGACTTGACTCGAGTTGTATTTTGATGTTTGACTTGGGAAGATTGTCGGTGCAACCTTAGGTCAAGGTTGACCTAGTTGTGTTGCATGTTGATGTTTGACACTCGTGAGAGAGTTCTATTCTTGATATGGGACAAGAATAGATGTTTGGGAGATTATTGGTGCAACCGTAGGTCAAGGTTGACCTGGTTGACCTGATTCGGGAAAAAGTCCAAGTATGGAGACTTGGCAACGGAAAAGTCCAAGCAGGGAGCTTGGCACTGGAAAAGTCCAAGTATGGAGACTTGGCACTGGAAAAGTCCAAGCAGGGAGCTTGGCACGCGAAAAGGCCACGTAAGGAGACTTGGCACCGGAAAAGTCCAAGCAGGGAGCTTGGCACGGGAAAAGTCCAAGTATGGAGACTTGGCACTGGAAAAGTCCAAGCAGGGAGCTTGGCACGGGAAAAGTCCAAGTATGGAGACTTGGCACGGGAAAAGTCCAAGTATGAAGACTTGGCACGGAGAAGTCCTGGTGAGTGAAGCCAGGCAGTGGAAAGTCCTAACTGGGATGTTAGGCGGTTGGAAAGTCACCGTGAGTGAAGCCGGGCGGGAAAGTCCTAAGCGGGATGTTAGGCGGTTGGGAAGTCTGGTGAGTGAAGCCGGGCAAGGGAAAGTCTGTGAGTGAAGCGGGCGGAAAAAGTCCCGTGAGTGAAGCAGATTGGAAATCCTGGTGAGTGAAGCCAGGTGAAAATCCTAGTGAGTGAAGCTAGGTGAATGAGAAAGTCCTAACTGGGATGTTAGGCAGTGTGAAATCCTGGTGAGTGAAGCCAGGTGGAAAGTCCTGGTGAGTGAAGCCGGGCAAGGGAAAATCCAGATGGATCAAGGGTGATCGGACATCTGGTGTTGAGAAGTCCAAGTGAGTGAAGCTTGGCATATGGAGTCGGAGAGGGCTCGGTAGCTCGTTCTCCGAACTAGGTTAGAGAGGGCACTCTAAACCGAGGAGTTGGATCGGTCTAGTGACCGATCCAGTGATACTGCGTTTTCCCTGATCGGTCTGGTGACCGATCAGAATTAGATCAGTGGCTCACTGATTGCAATCTGATCGGTCTGGAGACCGATCAGGAGGCAACGCAACCTTGCGAGAAGAAAACCGTGGATCGGTCTGCTGACCGATCCACCCATGGCCTGATCGGTCGGCAGACCGATCAGGAAGAGATCAGTGGCGAGAGGAGCCGAAGACTGATCGGTCTATGGACCGATCAGGAGGTTCCCTGATCGGTCCACAGACCGATCAGGGCTTCGATCGCGACACCTGATCGGTCTGGGGACCGATCAGGTGACAAACAGAAGCTTCACGCGCCTAGGCTGATCGGTCTGCAGACCGATCAGTGTTCTAGCCGTTGCGATGCAACGGCTAGTTTCTTTTCTTCTTCGCAGGTATAAAGGATCGAGGCATCTTCTGTGGGAATAGCTCTCCTTCTTCCTTCTTGCTGTTCTAAGTGCTGCTGTGCTTGAGCTTTGTTGAGCTCCTCCAAAGCTTCGCGTGAGCTTCCGGCTGGGTTCCTGCTGTTGTAGGCGTCGCGTGAAGTTGCTTCTTCACCTCCAGTCGACAAGAAAGCAAGCAATTGGTAGAGTGCGATTGTATTCATATTGTATTGCTTTTCTTACTGCTCTTGTACTCTTTGTTTGCTGTTGCAAACGTTTGTGGCGAGGTTTCTCCACCCACAAGGAGTATATTGTATTAGCCGGTTCTCCGGGGACTCATCCACCGACGGATTGACCGGACTCGTCCACCTTACGGACACGCCGAGGAGTAGGAGCCCTAATCTCCGAACCTCGTTACATCCTCGTGTTAAGGTTTGGTTTTCTTCTCTTTCGTTTCTTTGTATTTTCCGCTGCGACTAACCTAATTGTAGGAAGAAACGAGAGCGATTTGGGGCGGCTATTCACACCCCCCTCTCTAGCCTTACGAAGAGATCCTAACAAGTGGTATCAGAGCGAGGTCGCTCTTCATCGGATTCACACCCGTGGGAGCACAAGCGCTAGAGATGGATCAATTCGGAGAAGACATCACCATTCCACCCTTCTACAACGACAACTTCGCATATTGGAAGGTAAGGATGATGTATTTTCTTAGGACTAATATGTGGAATTGGTTTTGTGTACAAGAAGGGTTTACTCCTCCAATGGATAAAGAAGGAGAGCCTCTAGAGAAGAACAAGTGGACAAAGGAACAAGTCCATCAATCAACGATCAACAATGAGGTAACTAAAACAATTGAATTTTCATTACCTACTAATATTTTGCGTAAGATAGGTGAATACAACAATGCCAAGGAGTTGTGGGATAACTTGGCCAAGTACCATGAGGAGAGTTCCACTTCAAGCCATGAAGAGGAGCCTAGTGAGCCAAGTAGCTCACATCATGGAGGGAGCGAATTGGGAGTTGAGGGCTACTCAACATCCAAGGAAGAAGAGGAGGAGAGTTCCTCTTGCTCAAGTTCGGAGCACGAAGAAGAAGCTTCTACCTCCGGGAGGGATGAAGAAGAGAACATCCATTCATCCTCAATCCTAGGTAACTCAAACACTTTAAGTTCAAGTAAATTGCATATAATGTGTTTTGAGTGTAGGGAATTTGGGCACTACAAGAGTAAGTGTCCAAAGAGGGTAAGAAAGACTCCACCGGCGCCAAAGGTCAAGGAAGCCGGAGTCCCGAAACGCAAGGGCAAGGAGCACATCGTGTGCTTCCAATGCAAGCAAAGGGGACACTATAGGAGCCATTGTCCGAGGGGGAGGCAACCTCACAAGGGCAAGAGACCGAGCACTTCTATAGGGGGAGCTAAGGCAAACCCTAAGGTATCATTTAAGTCTCATTCGTGCAATACTAGTAAGATGCATGCTAGAAATTTTATTGCACTAGTCAATGATGATAAGCATGATAACATTAGAAATCGATACACATGCTTAGGTGCCAAACATGTTAGCCTAGATAAGAACAATTCTAGAAATGCTAACCCTAGAATTAACTCATCTAAGGCTAAGGAGAACCTAGGTAGAAACCCCAAAACAACTAGACACATGCCTAGGAATACCTCAAAGAAAAATGACAAATCAAAAATTGAGGTATTAGAGAAGGAGAATCAAGTCTTGAGGTCAAGACTTGATACTTTGGAAAAGGCTCTTAAGAACTTGGAGAAGTCATCTCTAGGGTTTAAGGGTCAAAAACCAAAGCCCAAGGACAAGAAAGGTTTGGGTCACAAACCTAAGTCCCAAGTGGTCAAGCCCACTTACCACAATGTTCCATTCGATTATGGAACAAAACCTAGGGCTAGGAAGACCACCACCAAGGTCACAAGGGGAGTCACCCCTAGAGTTGATCTTGATGAGACCCAAATGACCAAGGCTTTAAAGCCTAAGAGGGTCATTAGGAGGGTTGCTAGGGAAGTCATCCCTAGTGAATTTTTAGTGAACCCAATGAGCTCAAGTAGGTATTGGGTTCCTAGGAGCATTTTCTCTACCCCATAGATGGGTTAGAGAGTGTCAACTCCAATAAGAAGGGTAGTTAACCCAACTTTGAGGAAATTGACACTCAAGGAGCATTTTCAAGGTTTTTGGGAACCTTTGAAAATGAAAGGGGATAATCTTTATCATTCACTCCTTGGAAGAGTAAAGTGTGCCAAAGTGAGAATATTTTAATCTTATTTGGCACAATTTAAGGAAACCTAGAGAAAAACCATAATTGGGATTTTGGTTTTCTCTTAGGGATATATGGGCAATCTAAGATTAGAATTTAAGTTAACTAAGAGATTAAGGATACTTAGATAGGTAATCTAGGTATTTTATTTGTGTTAACTTACCATGGTTGTTTGCCATATGACATGTCATGACATCATGTTTAGTTTTATCATCATTTGAAATGTCATGATAGTGCTAGGCTAGTTTATATGTCATGCTTTATTTAAGTTTTCAAACTTTATGCCATGACATCATGACATTGGCACATGTTTTTACTTATGATATCATTATATGCCATGTCATCATCTCTTGCATTATAATCAATGTAATTGATTTAAGGAAAAACACATTTTGATATTGAGATCAAATTGATGTTTAGAAAATGCATGAGAACTTAGCCTAAGTTGACCTTAACCCATATCTCACATCAAATTGACTTGAATGTGGTTTGATACACTTTAGATGTGTGTGAGATATTAGGATCATGAGTTAGGATCAAGGTGCATAATTCTTGTACCTAGATGACCCTAATTCAAGAAATGGAGGATCATAGGGAAAGCTTATGTACAAGTCATGTACATTTAGCCCTAAGATTATGGTCCTAAATTCAAATGGTTTTAAAAGCATTTTAAAATTGATTTGGAAAACCTTGATGAAGCTTTCCTAGTGATAGCATTCATCATTGAACATTGTGATACAAAGTTGAGTTAAAACTTGAACTATTTCAAAGTTTTTGAACTTTGTATCAAGATTTGAAAATGGAAACTATTTTCATAGAAAATTATTTTTCCATGGTAGTGTATGATATGAGGAATGTATCCTCAAAATTTCACAATTTTTCGAATTTTCTGGAATTTATTAGGGGTTTCTGAATTTCGGGAGGAAAATCAGAAATCCCTGTGATCAGTGTCTGGATCGGTCGCTGGACCGATCCAGGAGGGCTGGATCGGTCACTGGACCGATCCAGAGTGCTGTGGATCGGTCGGTGACCGATCCAGTGGTCTGATAGCGTGCCAATGTGCTGAAATTCGACTGCATGTCTGAAATTTCGCTGAAAGTTGTTTTAGATTTCTAAAGGCTTGAAACTCTCAAGACATTGTTGGTGCAATGGTCAAGGGGAGTTGGCCTTTAGGGGAGTTTAACTATTAGTCAAGGGAGTTGACTTTTAGGGGAGTTTTACTCCTTGAGGATTAGTGATATGGGATTATCACTAAGTGGACTGTTGAGCTTAGTATCAAGGGAAAATAAGAGTTTCAATGAAAGGTATGGGACTTTCATTAGGAAGAAACTCTTGACCTTGATACCCTCTTATTCTTTTGATGTGTGTCAAAAGGGAGAGTGTTCATTGGAGAATTATTGGAGAACCCAAGTTAGGTTATCGGTTTAACCTAAGCTAGGGAAAGATTGTCAAGGAAGAACATTGGAATACTTTTTGATGTGTGTCAAAAAGGGGGAGAATTATTAGAGAACCCAAGTTAGGTTATCAGGTTAACCTAAGGGGAGAATGTCTAGAGAATGTTCAAGGAAAGAACATTGGACATTGGAAGATGGTTGGAAAACCTAAGTTAGGTTATCGGGTTAACCTAACTTGATTATGGTTTTGTCAAACATCAAAAAGGGGGAGATTGTTGGTGCAACCTTAGGTCAAGGTTGACCTGGTTGACCCGACTCGAGTTGACTTGACTCGAGTTGTATTTTGATGTTTGACTTGGGAAGATTGTCGGTGCAACCTTAGGTCAAGGTTGACCTAGTTGTGTTGCATGTTGATGTTTGACACTCGTGAGAGAGTTCTATTCTTGATATGGGACAAGAATAGATGTTTGGGAGATTATTGGTGCAACCGTAGGTCAAGGTTGACCTGGTTGACCTGATTCGGGAAAAAGTCCAAGTATGGAGACTTGGCAACGGAAAAGTCCAAGCAGGGAGCTTGGCACTGGAAAAGTCCAAGTATGGAGACTTGGCACTGGAAAAGTCCAAGCAGGGAGCTTGGCACGCGAAAAGTCCAAGTATGGAGACTTGGCACTGGAAAAGTCCAAGCAGGGAGCTTGGCACTGGAAAAGTCCAAGTATGGAGACTTGGCACTGGAAAAGTCCAAGCAGGGAGCTTGGCACGCGAAAAGTCCAAGTATGGAGACTTGGCACTGGAAAAGTCCAAGTATGGAGACTTGGCACGGAAAAGTCCTGGTGAGTGAAGCCAGGCAGTGGAAAGTCCTAACTGGGATGTTAGGCAGTTGGAAAGTCCTGGTGAGTGAAGCCAGGCAGTGGAAAGTCCTAACTGGGATGTTAGGCAGTTGGGAAGTCCTGGTGAGTGAAGCCAGGCAAGGGAAAGTCCTGGTGAGTGAAGCCAGGCAGACGGAAAAGTCCTGGTGAGTGAAGCCAGGCAGATTGGAAATCCTGGTGAGTGAAGCCAGGTGAAAATCCTAGTGAGTGAAGCTAGGTGAATGAGAAAGTCCTAACTGGGATGTTAGGCAGTGTGAAATCCTGGTGAGTGAAGCCAGGTGGAAAGTCCTGGTGAGTGAAGCCGGGCAAGGGAAAATCCAGATGGATCAAGGGTGATCGGACATCTGGTGTTGAGAAGTCCAAGTGAGTGAAGCTTGGCATATGGAGTCGGAGAGGGCTCGGTAGCTCGTTCTCCGAACTAGGTTAGAGAGGGCACTCTAAACCGAGGAGTTGGATCGGTCTGGTGACCGATCCAGTGATACTGCGTTTGCCCTGATCGGTCTGGTGACCGATCAGAATCAGATCAGTGGCTCACTGATTGCAATCTGATCGGTCTGGAGACCGATCAGGAACCTCGCGAGAAGAAAACCGTGGATCGGTCTGCTGACCGATCCACCCATGGCCTGATCGGTCTGCAGACCGATCAGGAATAGATCAGTGGCGTGAGGAGCCGAAGCCTGATCGGTCTATGGACCGATCAGGAGGTTCCCTGATCGGTCCACAGACCGATCAGGGCTTCGATCGCGACACCTGATCGGTCTGGGGACCGATCAGGTGACAAACAGAAGCCTCATGCGCCTAGGCTGATCGGTCTGTAGACCGATCAGGGTTCTAGCCGTTGCGACACAACGGTTAGTTTCTTCGCTGTTTCTTCTTCGCAGGTATAAAGGATCGAGGCATCTTCTGTGGGAAGAGCTCTCCTTCTTCCTTCTTGCTGTTCTAAGTGCTGCTGTGCTTGAGCTTTGTTGAGCTCCTCCAAAGCTTCGCGTGAGCTTCCGGCTGGGTTCCTGCTGTTGTAGGCGTCGCGTGAAGTTGCTGCTTCACCTCCAGTCGACAAGAAAGCAAGCAATTGGTAGAGTGCGATTGTATTCATATTGTATTGCTTTTCTTACTGCTCTTGTACTCTTTGTTTGCTGTTGCAAACGTTTGTGGCGAGGTTTCTCCACCCACAAGGAGTATATTGTATTAGCCGGTTCTCCGGGGACTCATCCACCGACGGATTGACCGGACTCGTCCACCTTACGGACACGCCGAGGAGTAGGAGCCCTAATCTCCGAACCTCGTTACATCCTCGTGTTAAGGTTTGGTTTTCTTCTCTTTCGTTTCTTTGTATTTTCCGCTGCGACTAACCTAATTGTAGGAAGAAACGAGAGCGATTTGGGGCGGCTATTCACACCCCCCTCTCTAGCCTTACGAAGAGATCCTAACACGGTCGTGTGGCCTACACAACCCAAGCTTGATTTCTTCTAGAGTTGCTCCTATGTGCGTTTTTACTCTATTTTCGCTCCAATATGTGTCTTGTCAATCAAAATATGCAAAGAGCAGATCTTCGAATAGAATATAATAGAAGTATGACATTATAATGAAATAGGGTGCAATAAATATAGATTATACTAATGAAATACAAGTAGATGTGCGTCAAAATATACATAAAAGTGTATATAATCTACGCACATCACGACATTCGGATAAAATCCCTCTAAGCCATTGATCTCTGTGTAGATATCAAGGAGACATGTCGTATGCTGAGGAGGTATGGAATCAAGTTCAATCCAAACAAGTGCATATTCGAGGCAAGGAGCGGATGCTTCCTCGGTTACATCATGATCGAGCGGGGGATTGATGTGAATCCAAACAAAGTGAAGGCGCTCCAAGACATGCCCCCTCCCTGTAACCTCAAGGAGACTCAGCAGTTGACCGGGCGGATCACAATATTATCAAGGTTCATCTCCAAATCATTCGATCGGAGCCACCTATTCTTCAAGGTTCTGCGCTGAGCTACAAAATTTCAATGGGGTGCCGAGTGAGATAAAGTGCTAGAGGAGTTCAAGAGTTACCTAACCTCCTATCTATATTGGCAAAACCCATCGCTGGCGAATTGCTCTGGATGTACTTGTCGTCCACAGAGCAAGCGGTTATCTCAACATTGGTATGATAGAATGACACTGATACCAATGTTGAACATTAGCCGGTGTATTTTTAAAGTTATATATTGAAAGATATCGAATGCCGCTATACTTGTTTTGAGAATCTGGCGTGCGGGCTTGTCCTTGCCACTCGGAGGTTATACTCGTACTTTTTGTTGCATCCAATAATTATGTTGGCTAATATCACTCTAGGGTGGGTCCTACTTAACCCCGAAGCATCCGACCGATTAATCAAGTGGACCATGGAGTTAAGCGGATTTGACATCCACTACCAGCCTCGATTTGCGATCAAGGCGTAAGCCTTAGCTAATTTTGTGACAGAGGTACAGAATGTCGAGCCGGAAGCAACTTGAAAGATCTATGTGGATGGATCATCCACTCAGCAAAGAAGTGGCATGGGCATACTTTTTATATCACCATGCGAGGATCGAATGAAGTTATTCGTTCGGCTGGACTATCAAACCACGAACAACGAAGTAGAGTATGAAGTGTTGATTGCTTGGTTACAAGCGGCTTGGTATATAGGAGCCACCCCAATCCTTATCCACTTGGACTCTCAATTGGCAGCACAGTAGCTATCAGAGACTTTTAAGATAAACAATATAAGGCTAAGGTTATACACTGAGGCATTTGAAAAGCTGAAGGCCGAATTTCAAGAAGTAATTATCCAAAAAATCTCCTGAGCAGAAAATCAATACACAGACAAGATGGCAAAATTAACAAGTTTCTTAATCCCCATAATGTTGGATAGGCCAATCGAGTAGGTATTGCTGGTGGCTCAAATCGAGAGGGCGACTGAAAGAGGAATCTCAAATGACTGGAGGACACCTTTGATCGAGTTCCTTCGATCGAGCAATACACCAACCTACCAGGAGCAGGCTCGGTTAATCAAAAAGAAGGTCGGACGGTTCACACTAATTGGATATCACCACTACAAGAGGGCCTTTTCGAGTCCACTTCTCAAGTGTATCGGAGTAGAAGACATCCAGTACATCTTACAAGAAGTTCATCAAGGTTCCTGTGGCAGTCATCTGGGTGGTCGTTCGTTGGTAAGAAAAATCCTACTAGTGGGGTACTTCTGGCCTACCTTGCAAGCGGATGTCGCCCGAACAGTGTCCACCCGCCTCTCTTGTCAAAAGTACCAGAATATGTCGCACCAACCGACTAAAGAATTGAATGCATCCATCATGTCATGTTGTTTGACTAGTGGGGCATGGACATTGTAGGATCTTTCCCCATGGCGACCAGCTAGAGAAAATTTTTGCTTGTGGCGGTGGAATATTTTTCCAAATGAGTAGAATCTGAACCACTCGCCGAGATAATTGAGCAGATGGTTATCAAGTTTTTTTAGTGGCAAAATATCATATGTCGGTTCGACATCCCTCATAAACTAGTCTCTAACAATGGACGACAGTTTTAGGAATGGAGACTTAGAGAGTGGTGTGCCAACTATGATATTACACAGGTCTTCACTTCGGTGGCTTACCCCTAAAGCAATAGTTAGGTGGAAGTCACCCAACAGAAAAATTCTCATAGGGCTCAGGGCTCGGCTAGACCATATGGGAGGAAGCTGGGTGGACGAGCTACTGAGCGTACTATGGTCTCATCGCATGACTACTCGCGAAGCCACTGGTATTACTTCATTCCAGTTAGTGCATGGAGAAGAAGCAGTGGTGTTAGTCGAGGTTGGAATAGAGTCCTATCGGCAACAGTTGTACGACGAAGATAATCTCGATCGACGACTTATGGAGTTAAATTTGATGGACGAAGTAAGAGATAAAGTTTTCATTCGACTGATGGCGTATCAGTAGAGGATGAAGCAAAATTACAATAGGCGAGCTTTTCCCATATCATTCCAGGTCAGTGACTTTGTCTGGAAAAAAGTGAAGTCGATTGGCGACGTGACCAAGCTGGAAGCACCATGGGAGGACCCTAAAGGTGATACAAAAGCTTAGCTCGGTATCATACTATCCGTAGGACAAAATGGAAGAATGCTTGACCAGCCATGGAGCGACAACCATCTGCAACCCTATCAGGCGAGATAGTAAGTGTGTGGTAGAATTGATGTAAATTGTAAAACCATTTATACTATGAATACGGCAAGGTTCAAACAAATATTTCCTAAGTATCCCAAACTCACGAGTCATTCGGCCAAGTTATAAGCGAGCGAAGCTCTCACACTAAGTGTCAAAAACTCTCGATCCGATCGAGTGAGTTATAAGCAAGTATGCTCTCACACCTCAAGAATATTTGTCACGAGATTCAGACCGAGCATGTCAAAGACTCTCGAGTCATTCGTCCTTGTTATAAGTGAGCGTAGCCCTTGCACCAAGTGTCAAAGACTCTCTACCCAATTGGGCGAGTTATAAGCGAGCATACTCTCGTGCCTCAAGAATATTTGCCACAGGGTTCAGACCGGGCGTATCAAAGACTCAAGAGTCATTCGACCATGTTATAAGGGAGCATAGTCCTCGCTCCAAGTGTTAAAAACTCTCGACCCGATTGGACAAGCTATAAGTGAGCATGCTCTCGCACCTTAAGAATATTTTCCACGGGGTTCAGACCAGGCATGTCAATGACTCACGAGTCATTCAACAATTTTATAAGTGAGCGTAGCTCTCGCGCCAAGTGTCAAAGTCTCTCAACCTGACCGGGTGAGTTATAAACGAGCATGCTCTCACACCTCAAGAATATTTGTCATGGGATTCATACTGGGCATGTCAAAGACACGTCAAGTGTCAAAGACTCTTGACCAGATCGGGAGAGTTATAAGCGAGCATGCTCTCGCACCTCAAGAATATTTGTTACGGGATTTAGACCGGACGTGTCAAAGATTCACGAGTCATTCGGCTGTATTATAAGCGAGTGTAGCACTCATACTAAGTGTCGAAGACTCACGAGCTGATCAGGCAAGTTATAAGTGAGAATGCTGTCGCATCTCAAGAATATTTGTCATGGGGTTCAGATCGGGCATGTCAAAGACTCATGAGCCGTTCGGCCATGTTATAAGCGAGCGTAACCCTCACACCAAGTGTCAAAAACTCTTGACCCAATCAAATGAGTTATAAGAGGGTATGCTCTCGCACCTCAAGAATATTTCCCATGGGGTTCAGACCAGTGTATCCCAGACTCATGAGTCATTCGATCGTGTTATAAGCGAGCGTAGCTCTCACGCCAAGTGTCAAAGACTCTTGACCCGATCGGGCGAGTTATAAGCGAGCATATTTTTACACCTCGAGAATATTTACCACGGGGTTCAGACCAAGCATGTCAAAGACTCACAAGTCATTCGACCATATTATAAGCGAGTGGAGTACTCACGCCAAGTGTCGAAGATGTTGGAACCCCAAGGTGTTTTGATGTGATCAAAAAAGTTAAGTTAGGTCCTGTTTTATCTAACCCTTGCGTCTAAGTGTGCAGGAGCTTAGGAACACAGGAAGTCGAGCGGAAGACGTGACTAACGAGAAGGACAGCACGGGGAGAGAGTCGACGGGCTTGGTGCGTCAGAGGGACGAGGTGACCGCGGAAGAGTACACCGGTGGACGAGAAGAACGTGCACGGCGTTCGAGGGACGAGAAATCGAGAAGGAAGGCTGCACGAGGAGAAGGCCGAAACTTAGGTTCGGGTGAGCTATATTCCGGATGGCCGAGATCACCCAAGCTAGCGGAGCCAGAACAGAAGACCCGGACCGAGACGAGCTGAACCGGAGCAGTGGAACCGGACCACAAAAAGTCAACTGGGTTGACTTAAGTTGTCCGGGCGCCCGGAAGTGGATTTTGACCAGATCAAGTTTTGACTTGATCTAAATGTTGGGGGATAAAATTTTATCCCCCAAGGACGCCCAGATCATTCAGGGCGCCCCGACCAGTGCTATAAATATAGCACTGATTAGCACAGATAATTTAACTCACTTGTAATCAGTTTCTTAGTGCTTTACTTTTCTGTCTGTGATCTCAACGCTGTAAGAGGCTACTTCGCCCAAAGGAGATCATCAGATACTGCGCCTTCTTTTCCTTGGATTAGTAATCCCCTGATTGCAAACCAAGTAAACCCTCTGTGTCTAATCTCTTTTAATTAGTCTTGTCTCTTTTTTTTTATTACAAGTGTTTGTTAATTAGTCGATATATCCGAGAAATGTTAGATTTATTTTTATAGGCAATTCACCCCTCCCCTCTTGCTGGCCTCCAAAGGGACCAACAAGTGGTATCAGAGCAAGGCGCTTCAAGAGGACTAATCGCCGATCGAAGCAACGAGATGGTCGGACCAAGCATCGTTCCACCAAAATTCGAGGGGGACTTCTCACACTGGAAGCGTCGTATGGAGGTATTCCTAAGAATTGATTTCGAAATTCGGTTAATTGTAAAGTATGGCTTTGTAGCTCCGACAAATCAAAATGGAGAAGAAAAAGAAGAGAGCCAGTGGACAAAGAAGGAGCAGAGTGATTCCGTAGCGAACAACCGTGCGGAATATCACCTGCTGAGCGTGTTGCAGCCTCAAGAAGTCAACCGCATCAGAAGCTACTCGTTGGCCAAAGAACTCTGGGAGAAGTTCCTAGAACTCCATGAAGGGACATCCGAAGCAAAACTGGCTAGAAGAGACATCCTTCGGAACAAACTGACGAATATCCGTCCGGAAAAAGGTGAGAAGGTAGCCGATCTACACGCGAAGGTAAAGGAATTGATTACTGGTCTCGAGAATCTCGGTGAAACGGTAACAAATCGGGACACCATACGCTACGCACTCAATGCGTTTCTTAGAACTCCAGAATGGACATCAATCGTCGACGCCTACTATATTTCAAAAGACCTGGAGGTAAGTACTTTAGAAGAATTGTTCTCTACTCTTGAGTTACATGAAACCAGGTGTGCAGGGACAACAAAGGAATCAAGCCAGATGATCGCACTAAACGCAACCAAGAAAGATGAACCTGAGTCAGATTCAGAAGAGGATCAGGAAGCATACATGGTAAGAAACTTTAAAAAGTTTTTTAGATCTAATAAGTTTAAAGAAATGCAGAATAAAAAGAATCCAAGAAATATAAGAAGGATGCATTGCTACCAGTGTCAAAGGGAAGGACACTAAAAGAAGACTCTCTAAAACTAAAGAAGGACAAAGGCAAGATACCCAAGAAGCACAAGAATCTAAAAGCAACTTGGGACGATAGTTCATCATCTGAGTTCGAGATTCAAGAATATGCCGGGATAGCACTGATGCAAGCTATGAAGGGCAAAGTACATCAGAACCCAGCATCGATGAAGGGGGAGCGACCTCAGATGAATGCAGCGAAGGAGGGGGAGAATCAGGCTTCAAGTCTGATATGGTAAGTGAGATATGCCTCTTACCTCCTGATCAACTTTACTTTGGTATTAAGGCTATGGCAAAATCCATGTATAAATTAGAAAATAAAAATAACAAATTAGAAAATGAAATTTTAGAAACCAAATTTTTTTTGGCAAAATCATGTCTAATAGAGGATTTTGATAAATTGAAACTTGAAAATAAAAAATTAAAAGAAGAAATAGAAAATTTGAAAAAGTCTACCTGTTCAAATATTCCTACTTTTAAGAACTATAGAAGACTAAATTGGTACTATAGGTTTCACCAGAGTCAAATTAGAAAAATATCAAAAGCTTATGTACCTAGGAAATACTTGGTTAACCCTGTAAGTAGGAACCTCTATTGGGTTCCGAAAACATGTTTAACTTGAATTTAAAACTAAACTTAGCATCTTCAACGAGAAAGTTAAACAGATAATTTCTTTATGAGGCTTTATTTAAGGAAGTGGTTGTTGCTCCAATAACCAAAAAGGCCTAGTGCCTCGCCACGACCTGGAAGCCAAAACACCGAAATCAAATGTTTAATTAACTTTCTGAAAAAAGTATTAAAGTTAGAATTAAATAATACTTAAAAGTTTTTAAACATTTGTTTTGAAAATTTTGTTTAACTTAGGAGATGTTTCTGTTGCAAATAATGCTTTAAAAGAGTTATTCAATTTGCTTTAGAAAATATATTCAAAAACTTAGAAATTTTTTTTTGTTAGAAAATTTTTACGCTGCAAATTAAAATATTGTCTTAAAGTTTTTTTTTAAAAAAAAATTTTGGTATCTATTATGTCGCATAATATTTTGTAGAAAATCATTGTTTTACTTAGAAATTTTTGCAAAAGTTTTGAAAAATTAACACATTTTTTTTCTAACTATTTTTTTTTTTTAAAAAAACTCAATTTTTTTTAAGTTAGAATTTACCTTAGACTTGTTGAAAGGAACCCCATTTTTTTTTATGTGATCAAAGGGGGAGAAGAATGTTAAGTCTAGGGGGAGGTATATATTTCTTAATATTGAAAAATCTTTGGACTTATTTGTAAATTAATAATTTTTATTGCATATGTTTACCCTAACTTAACTTGGGTTGCTCACATCAAAAAGGGGGAGATTGTTGGAACCCCAAGGTGTTTTGATGTGATCAAACAAGTTAAGTTCGGTCCTGTTTTGTCTAACCCTTGTGTCTAAGTGTGCAGGAGCTTAGAAACACAGGAAGTCGAGAGGAAGACGCGGCTAACGAGAAGGACGGCACGAGGAGAGAGCTGACAGGCTCGGTGCGTCCGAGGGACGAGGTGACCGTGGAAGAGTACACCGGTGGACGAGAAGAACGTGCACGGTGTTCGAGGGACGAGAAACTGAGAAGGAAGGCTGCTCGAGGAGAAGGCCGGAACTTGGGTTCGGGGGAGCCCTATTCCGGATAGCCGAGATCACCCAAGCTAGCGGAGCCGGAACAGAAGACCCAGATCGAGACGAGCTGAACCAGAGTAGTGGAACCGGACCACAAAAAGTCAACTGGGATGACTTAAGTGGTCCGGGCGCCCGAAATCATTCCGAGCGCTCGGAATTGGATTTTGACCAAATCGAGTTTTGACTCGATCTGAACGTTGGGGGATAAAATTTTATCCCCCCCCAGGGCGCCCGGATCCTTCAGGGCGCCCCGATCAGTGCTATAAATATAACACTGATTAGTACAGATAATTTAACTCACTTGTAATCAGTTTCTTAGTGCTTTACTTTTCTGTCTGTGCTCCTAACGCTGTAAGAGGCTACTCCGCCCAGAGGAGATCATCAAATACTGCGCTTTCTTTTCCTTGGATTAATAATCCCCTGATTGCAAACCAAGTAAACCCTCTGTGTCTAATCTCTTTTAATTAGTCTCGTCTCTTTTTTTATTACAAGTGTTTGTTAATTAGTCGATATATCCGAGAAAGGTTAGATTTATTTTTGTAGGGCAATTCACCCCTCCCCTCTTATCGGCCTCCAAAGGGACCAATAGAAGACTCACGAGCCAATCGGGCAAGTTATAAGCGAGCATGTTCTCGTGCCTCAAGAATATTTGTCATGGGGTTCAAACCATGCATGTCAAAGACTCATGAGCCATTCAACCATGTTATAAGCGAGCGTAGCCCTCACGTCAACTGTCAAGGACTCTTGACCCAATCGAGAGAGTTATAAGAGAGTATGCTCTCACACCTCAAGAATATTTCCCATGGGGTTCAGACCAGGCGTGCCAAAGACTCACGAGCCATTCAGCAGTGTTATAAGCGAGTGTAGCCCTCGCACCAAGTGTCAAAGACTCTCGACCTGATCGGGCAAGTTATAAGTGAGCATGCTCTTGCACCTCAATAATATTTGCCACAGAGTTCAGATCGGGCGTGCCAAAGACTCACAAGCCGTTCGGCCATGTTATAAGCGAGCATAACCCTCGTACTAAGTGTCAAATACCATCGACCCGATCAAACGAGTTATAAGCGAGTATGCTCTCGCACCTCAAAAATATTGGCCACGGGGTTCAGACCGGGTTTGTCAAAGACTCATGAGCCGCTCAGCCTAGTTATAAGTGAGCAAAGTTCTCGTGCTAGCTGTCGAAGACTCATGAGCCGTTCGACCATGTTAGCGAGTGAATTACTCGCGTTAAGTATTGGAGAATCATAGGTCATCTAATCATACTAGAAGCAAGCCCAGCGCATGTTCTACTTGTCGCGTGAATGAATATAAAAGGTCAAGGCTCCTACACTAATGACGGATTAAAAGACTACTGGACGGTAGTGTAGGATCGAAAAGCGCTAGGGGGGTGAATAGCGTTCGTGGCTAATTCGTTCATTTTTAAGATAGTCACGTACTCGCGGCAGAAAATAAAGATCAAACGTAAACACCAAGAATTTACTTGGTTCAGAGCCTGTAGCGACTCATACTCCAAGGGCCGCATGTAAGAGTGCTTTCAATGGGCAATCACTATAGCTTCGGAAATATTACAAAAAAGTACAACAATTAAAGTGCTACCAAATATTATACCGACAATAAAGAAATCTGAAATTGAGAACTTCTGGTCATCAGAGTAGTGTTAGGACTTTGCCGGATCGATTTGTTAGCTACACACGGAAGAAGTATTGTAAGTTACTGTTGTTCTCTGCTGCTGCTCGAACTAGCTTCAAATAGCTCGTTGAGGGCACCTCCAACATCCATAGGATGTGCCTCCAGTAGGGATTTCTATCCCCTCCGTGTCGGTGCTGATAAGCTCTGCTTCCTGCGCTGCTTATCCACTTGAAGACACCTCCAAGCTCCATGGAGGACATCTCCCATCCAACACCGAAGGCGCCTTCAGCAGCCTTGGAGGGCGCCCTCTGCCTGCTTCCTGCGCAGCTCTAGCCAAGGCGCCCGAGGCGCCTCCAACAGCCCCGGAGGCACCTCGGACTCTGTTCATCCTGTTAGGATCTCTTCGTACGCGGCTAGAGAGGGGGGGTGTGAATAGCCGCCCCAAATCACTCGTTTCTTCCTACAATTCGTTAGCGCAGCGGAAAAATAAACTAGAAACGAAAGGAAGAATATCAAACCTTAACACAACGATGTACGAGGTTCGGAGATGATGCTCCTACTCCTCGGCGTGTCCGTAAGGTGGACGAGCCCTATCAATCCGTCGGTGGATGAGTCCCCGGAGAACAGGCTAATATAAACTCCTTCGGGGTGGAGAAACCTCACCACAATCTTTGCAACAGCAATAAGGAGTACAAGAAGAACAAGAACACAAGAACAACAGAAATGTAAAAACACTTGCTTGCCTCTTGTTGTCGATTGGAACCCAGATGAAACAACAGCTTCTAGGATCCAAACTCAGCTAGAAAACCAGCAGGAAGCTCACACAGAGCTTCAGCACAATGAGAGCTCAGCAAAGCTCTAATCGCAGTAATCAGGAAGTCGAAGAAGAATTTGCACCAAAGCCTTGATCTCCTTTTATAACCTGCGAACCTGCACAGCGAAGACAGAAGCCAGCGGAGAAGACGGAGCGACCCGTTGTGACTCAACGGTCGAATCGTGGACCGATCAGGCTCCACCCTGATCGGTCAAGGACCCTTCTGATCGGTCTCGGGGACCGATCAGGCTCTGGGCTGATCGGTCCCTAGACCGATCAGAATGCTTCACAGAAAGTTGCCCAACTTTCTGTCCATTTCCTGATCGGTCTGTGGACCGATCAGGCCACAGCTGGATCGGTCCACAGACCGATCCCACCTCTCTTGGCTGCGTCTCTGATCGGTCGTGGAGACCGATCAGTAAGCTCACAGAACCGATGATCACCTTCTGTTTGTCATCTGATCGGTCACCAGATCGATCAGATACACAAACGTATCACTGGATCGGTCTGCAGACCGATCCAGAGCTTGGTTTTTGCCCAAACCAAGTCCCAAACCTTCCAAACCAATATCCGGTCAACCTTGACCTATTGGTACATCATGCTTAGCATCCGGTCACTCCCTTGACCTGCTAAGACTCCCCACCAAGTGTCCGGTCAATCCCTTTGACCCACTTGGACTTTCCTCTTCGTGCCAAGTATCCGGTCACTCCTATGACCTACTTGGACTTCCCATCACCAAATGTCCGATCACCCTTGATCCATCTGGATTTTCCCTTGCCCGGCTTCACTCACCAGGACTTTCACCTAGCTTCACTCACTAGGGTTTTCACACTGCCTAACATCCCAGTTAGGACTTTCTCCTTGCCTGCTTCACCAGGACTTTCCAACCGCCTAACATCCCAGTTAGGACTTTTCCGCCAAGTCTCCATACTTGGACTTTTCCGCCAAGTCTCCATACTTGGACTTTTCCCATGCCAAGTCTCCATACTTGGACTTTTTGCGTGCCGGACTTTTCCAGTGCCAAGTCTCCATACTTGGACTTTTCTAGTGCCAAGCTCCCTGCTTGGACTTTTCGGTTGCCAAGTCTCCATACTTGGACTTTTCCCGAATCAGGTCAACCAGGTCAACCTTGACCTACGGTTGCCCCAATAATCTCCTAAACATCTATTCTTGTCCCATATCAAGAATACAACTCTTCCACGAGTGTCAAACATCAACATGCAACTAAACTAGGTCAACCTTGACCTAAGGTTGCACCGACAATCTTCCCAAGTCAAACATCAAAATACAACTCGAGTCAGGTCAACTCGAGTCAGGTCAACCAGGTCAACCTTGACCTAAGGTTGCACCAACACATCCGAGCATATCCTTGTACAACTTCATTCCTGCAAGGCATATTAGTCCACAAATAAAGTATACCTTGCAAAACCAAGTTAGTACAATAAAATACAAAAAATATAAGTATTTTGATAGTCACCAAACTGTCTAGTTCTGACTTCGGATTTCCCTGAAACCCTAGGTCGAACTGACGCCTATTGTTCCCTCTTCGGGGAACGCATCCTCACCTACTCCTCTCATAAGAAGTTACCTATTGCCAGATTGGTCCTCCAGACCAACTAGACTTTTGCTAAGTGTCCAAAGCTTCTGGTCTTCATGCTGGACGTTCGCTCCATGACCCGTTCAGACTTCCACCCAGTTCACGACACCAGGATTTCAACCTAGAGTCCCCGAGTCTAGGATTTTGCCCGAAGCGCTCGACCCGCCAAAACTTTCCACCTAGGGTTACCATCCCCTAGGACCTAAGGTACCGCCCCTAGGGTTTTCCACCTGCCTAACCGTAACTAGGACTTTTACCTAAGAACACTTAGGACTTTTCTACAATCTCATTCAAACTTGTCTGACAATAAATAATCTTAACTTTGAACCCTTTGACATAATCAAAACACAGGTTCGATCGTCTGGTGCTTTCCGTACCAACAATCTCCCCCTTTTTTATTTTGGTAACCTGGTTCAAAGTTAAGTAGAACATAACGATAATTAAAGGAGTTTTAGCATAAACATAAATACAATAGTTTGTAAAAAAACTTCCTTATGCTCCCCCTTTCACAAAAATTATGTTTCACTTAACTTTAACCTCTCTCTCTCCCCCTTTGACATATATCAAAAAGAAAATAAGTAGAGAGAAGGTTGTTTAACATATAAAGATAGTAAAAAAAATTACTCTGTTTAACTTTAAGCTCCCCCTGAAAGGTATCAAAAAGAAACTTAGCTAATTTTTAAGAATTAAAAATGACTTAGCTTTTGAAAAAAAAAAACTTAGCTAATTAAACTTAGCTTTTGAAAATAATTACTTTGAAAAATACTTAGTTAAATTAGAAATGCTTTCAAAATACTTAGCTTTTTCAAAAAAACTTTGTCAAGTACTTAGGATTTTGAAAAACTTTTGATAAAAACTTGGCTTTAAAAATATTTTGATAAAACATTTAACTTTAAAAAGAATTTGTTGTAAAATTTTTTTTGATAAAAGCTTAGTTTTAAAAAATTTGATTAAAACTTAGTTAAGTACTTAGCTTAAAAAGGATGTTGATAAAATCTCAGTTAAGTGCTTAGATTAAAAAGGATTTTTATAAAAAGCTTAGTTAAGTACTTAGTTAAAAAAAATTGATAAGAAGCTTAATTAAGTACCTTTTTTTTTAAAAAAAAAAACTTGTTTTTCTAGAGATAAAAATATTTAAATTTACTTTTTCAAATGAAATATTTAAGGATTATTAAAAAAATAGTTAAACAGGAAAACAAAATTTTCTTCTTTTTTTTTTAAAAAAAAACTTTAGCTTTTCAAAGAGCAAAGAGAAACGTTTAACTTTAAATTTTGGAAAAAAATACTTTAACTTTTCAAAACAAAAAAAAAAATTAACTTAACTAGACTCCCTTCACTCCCCCTAAATTAATATCTTAAAAATATTTTGAGGATCATAGAATCCAAGCATGTATAAGATAAAAGAAATTATCTATTTTTCTAATTTTCCAAGGTAGTTTTCTATTTTCCTAATTTTCCATTTCACCCTTTTCTAAGTTATCAAACATGTAAAACTTATGAGTTTGTGTGAGACGGATTTATGTTTATTTTAATTTTATCAATATTTAAAAATATTGAGATTTTAAAATATAAGTTTGAATTTTCAATGAATTTAAATTTTAAAATTTAAAATATAAGTTTAATTAGATTTAAATATTTGATAATAACTAAAATTTTGAAGATTTTGAAAATATATTGAAAATTAATTAAAATTATAAACTTACATATTAATTTTGATTTGAAAATTAATTATATTTTAAAAATAATTAAGATTTTAAAAATCTAAAAATTAATAATTTAAAATTTAATTATCATTTGAAAATTAATAATCAAATAATTAAGATTTTGAAATTCATTATGATTTTAAAATTAATTTTGAAATTAATTATAAAATTAAGTAAGATTTTGAAATTAATTTTTTGAAATTAATTAAGTTAACTTAATTGAATTAATTTTAATTAATTTGGATTTGGTTAACTATTTTAAACCTAGGTCTATCTCACCCTTTTCTAGATTTTCAATCAGGGAACCTTAATAATTTTGTGAGATGGTTAATTTAATTTTCAATTTAAATTACAATCTACGGATTGATTTACAATTGATTTAGACTATGGTTTTACAGTTAGTCAATTAAATATTTATTTCAATGATTGACTTCCAGGCTGTGGCGAGGCACTAAGCCTTCTTGGGTATGAGATCATCCACCACTTCTAGACAAGGCCTTTAAAGAAATTGGATATTTAATTTCCTTTCTGGAACTCCTCGGTCTAACTAGTCAAGTGTGAATCAAGCTTAGATCCTTATCTATCTTATTCTAAGCATGCATAATGAAAGCAGTAAAGCAAGAATCAAACAAATATATCTATCGATAAAAATGATCTTTCTATCGGCTCACCCTGGATCATAGCCTCGATAGGGTCTATAAAGGTAGTGGATTTGATCCTTGGAGACCCAATATTGACCAAGTCCAACTTGATTAATCAAGTTTGACTTTGGGACTCATGCTTGGACTAATTTCTATTTGATCGATTTACTAATGATAAGTAGGATCTTAATCTTTGTTTGACCTTGTATCCAAGCCCAGTTCGGTTGTATACGACCCTTTGTTTTTCAAGAATCAGATTAAGATTCTTGGAATCCAAAGTGAACCGTTCCAATGAGTCCTTGAGTTCTTTGACTTGAGTTTTCAAATTGAAATTTTTTTCCTCAAGTTGTTGAACTTGGGTTGAACTTCCATTTTGAATTGGCTCAGTCAAAGGACTTAGGTTAGTCTCCTCTTTAAGGATTGTTACCTCCTTTTGGAGTGACTTTGACTCGAAGGTTGACTTTTGCCAATTTTCTTAACAAATATGAAACTAAAATTTGTAAATCATCAACATTAGTACCAGAAATTAGAGAGCTTACAATGTGATTAGACCCTTCAGAAATAGATACGGATCCGTGGCTTTTCTCGGACTCGATTTTCAATTCGCTCTCGATAACATACTCGGACTCGGTTTCCGCAACGTATGCTTGTACTGATAGAGCAAGGAAGCTTGCTTGCTCGTGTTCTTCTTCGGAATCTTCAGAGGACTCGGACCATGTTGCTTTCAAGGACTTCCTTCTTTGTTGCTTCTGGTTCGGACACTTCGGCTTATAGTGTCCCTTATGGTTGCAGCTGTAGCAGGTAACTTCGGACTTGGCCTTCGTGTTCAATTGAGCCACCTTCTTCTTTTTGCACATTTTTCATACCAATTTTACGAGCTCGGTGATAATTTCGTCGTCTTCTGAGTCTGATTCATCTTCGGACTCGGGTTCGATTATGCGCTTTGCTTTTGATTCCCGCATTCTGCTTGTTCCTACAATCAAAGCAATACCATTTTCGGCTGGAGTAGTATTAGTTTGTTCACGAAGCTCGAATTCCTAAAATAATTTGTCTAATTTGATTAATGACAAATCCTTAGACACTTTGTAAGAATCTACCATGGATGCCCACAAGGTGTTCCTCGGAAAGGCATTTAATGCATACCTGATGATGTCACGATTTTCAACCTTCTGTTCGATCGCGTAGAGTGCGTTCAATAGATCTTGTATATGAGCATGAAGTTAGCTCGCTAACTCACCTTCCTATATTTTTATATTATATAATTTATTAAAAATTAAGTCTCGTTTGCTTACCTTTGTGTTAGAAGTGCCCTCGTGCAGCTCGATCAATTTTTCCCCAACTCCTTTGCACTGTTGAAGTGACCAACCCGGTTCAGCTCTTCTTTGCTTAGGCCACATTGGAAAGTACATGTTGCTTTTGCATTGGCTTCAATCTTCTTATGGGTTGGTGCGTCCCATTTGTCACCGGGGACGAGGACTCCATTTTTGGTGGAAAATGTGAATCCAGTCTGGATTATTATCCATATTTCCACCTGAGTCTTCAGATGGTACTCCATTTGGCCCTTCCAGTAGCCAAAGTATTCGCCGGAGAAGAGAGGCGGGGGGGCTGTGTTATAGCCTTCTTGATGGGCCATTGAAATAGAATCTCGCACACAAGAAAAAATTACGAATGCTCCAAGACTTGATCTTAGATTAGTAGTGTAGGAGAAAGTAAAATGCTAATTTCATGAAAAAAAATAAAATAATAATAATAATAATAATAATAAAACTACTAATAAAATATTGATAAAAATTATTATTTCAAATTTTGGCAAATGTGATATTTCGCTAATATTGACCAATCGTAAAAAGATGAAAATAATTTTTTCAAAAATAATTTTGGAGGAAAAAAATGAAAGGCGTAAGAATCTAATTTTTGAAAAAAATGGACGAAAAAGCAAAACTTGCTTGAACGGCAGTTGTACCGATTCAGAGCGGCCCCGCTCTGATACCAATTGTAGGATCAAAAAGCGCCAAAGGGGGGGGTGAATAGCGCTCGTGGCTAATTAGTTCATTTTTAAGATAGTCGAGTACTCGCAGTGGAAAATAAAGATCAAACGTAAACACCAAGAATTTACTTAGTTCGGAGCTTGTGGCGACTCCTACTCCAAGACCCGCATGTAAGAATGCTTTCGATGGCCAATCACTATAGCTTCAAAAATATTACAAAAAGAGTACAACAATTAAAGTGCTACCAAATATTATACTGACAATAACAAAATCTGAAATTGAGAACTTCTAGTCATTGAAGCAGTATTAGGACTTTGCCGGATCGATTTGTTAGTCATACACGAAAGAAGTATTGCAAGTTACTGTTGCTGCTCGAACCAACTTCAAATAGCCCGCTAAGGGTGCCTCCAGCATCCATAGGAGGCGCCTCCAGTAGGGATTTCTATCCCCTCCACGTCGGTGCCGATAAGCTCCGCTTCCTGCACTGCTTATCCACTCGAAGGCACCTCCAAGCTCCATGGAGGGCGGCTCTCATCCAGCACCAAAGGTGCCTTCAGCAGCCTTGGAGGGCGCCCTTTGCCTGCTTCCTGCGCAGCTCCAGCCAAGGCGCCCGAGGTGCCTCCAACAGCCACGGAGGCACCTCGGACACTGTTCATTCGAGCATATCCTTGTGAAACTTCATTCTTGCAAGACATATTAGTCCACAAACAAAGTACAATAAAATACAACAAATACAAGTATTTTGATAGTCACCAGACTGTCCAGTTCTTACTTCAGATTTTCCTGAAACCTTAGGTCAAACCGACGCCTACTGTTCCCTCTTCAGGGAATGTGTCCTCACCTACTCCTCTCAGGAGAAGTTACCTATTGTCATATTGATCCTCCAGACCAACTGGACTTTTGCTCAGTGTCCGAAGCTTCCGGTCTTCATGCTGGACATTCGCTGTATGACCCGTCCAAACTTCCACCTAGTTCGCGACACTAGGATTTCAGCCTAGAGTCCCTGACTCTAGAATTTTGCCTAAAGCGCTCGACTCGCCAAGACTTTCCACCTATGGTTACCACCTCCTAGGACTTAGGGTTAGCACCACTAAGGATTTCCACCTGCCTAACCGCAGCTAGGACTTTTGCCTAAGAACACTTAGGACTTTCCTGCAATCTCATTCAAATATGTCAGATAACAAATAACCTTAACTTTGAACCCTTTGACATAATCAAAACACAAGTTCAATTGTCTAGTGCTTCCCGTACCAACAGGTCGAGTGGAGAAATATAAAGCTTTGAACGGACAGGTAGTCATTGATGTTGAGAAATTTTTACAAGAAGTAAATAGAGTGTACAAAAAGCTGATGAGAAGGCGGAAAAGGAAGTTAGGCAAGATAATCAAGCACATCGTCCAGAAGTGACTCGGTGATCTGCTCCCTCTTTATGATTTTGCTAGGCAGATCGGGCAAGAAGTAATCACCATCCTTCAGCTGTCAGAGAGTACCATCGATGTTATAGTCAAAAAGGTGGAGAGTCTGGTCAGTAAATATTTTGTTGAAAGCATTAGAGTGGAGATAATTAACTCTGAAAGATTCCAACCAACTGGGTTCCTCATCTTGGTACCTGTTGAAAGCCACCTGAGATGCCTCCAACTCAGCCCTTAGAGCAGCCAGTTCAGCATCTTTGTCATCGAACTGGAGCTTGATTGCTACCTGCTTGGCCGTTCAGCTAGCCTGCTCGGCCTTTAAAGCAACTTCTGCCTCTTTAAGATTCTGGGCCAAGACTCGAGCCTCTTTATTTTTGATGTCAAGGTCTCCAGTGGCTCAGAGTTTCCTGACATTGGCAGAGTTTATCTTTGACTCAAAGTTATTAGCCTACTTGGTTAGCCAGTCGAGTTGGAGGCCCTACTCATGATTCTTTTTCTTCTCTAAGGCGAGCGCCCGTTCGAAACCCAGCAGTTGCTCGGAACTCCAGTCCAAGTCTCTCTTCAGTCAGGCCACCTCCTCAGTTATTTGTTCAAGGCGAGCCCGAGAGGTTTCTAATTGGCCAAACGAGGCTCGCAGTTGTTGGTTCTCATGCTCCAAAAATGCTAGACACTAACAGATTGCCAAACTCTCCATCCAGAACTGCAAGATCGAAAAGTTAATTAGTGTCGATCGGAGAATGTAGAGAAAAAACTTAATTAAAATTTACCCTAGAGGATTCTAAGTAAAACCGTCGACTAGCTCCCCGGGCGAAAGGGTCACCGCTCTAGCCCTGGCATCTGCCCGCATTTGGGCAAGGGGACCTTGGATGGTTATTTGGTGTTGAGGGGAGCACGGCTTGGCACTGTTTCGTCAGTAGGCAAGCGAAGGATGACCTTGACGCTTCGTCGGCCGCTCGGGGCTGATGACTCTAAAGTGGCCGAGCCCTTGGACTTGGACGTAGGGGAGGAGTAGATTATGGATACTTGGCCAGCTGAGCTAGTGGGCGGAGGCGGCAAGTAGGCAACTGGCGATGCACATATTGTCCCGGCTGGCAGCGTGGACAAAGAAGGTATCCGATCAGAGGATAGAGGGTAGGTAAGGCAGCTTCCCTCTCAGGGACCGCCGAAGATGAAGTTTCGCCCTACTCAGATGGATGATGGGAGGTTGAAGGAGCAGTGGGCTGGAGGGCCGAAGTTGCCGAGTAGAAAGAAGTTTCAACCTGGTGCCTCTTGCGGTGTTGGATTAGCGGCTCACCAAAAGTGGCCGACTCTGAGGGCACCGTGATTGGTGCCATAGATTGTCGCTCAGGTGGTAGCTCACCAGTGGTGGCCGCGGTGTCACTAGTCGCCACCTGACTCACGCCCGCTTCACCGATCGGCTCTTCCGAGTGCTCGACCAGCAACAAGCCTCGTCTCTCCATTTTGGCAACGCCTTTGGCATTGATCTCTGTGTCGGCAAGTTTGTTCTTGCCCCTCAGTCGTGCCCTCAACATGATTTGGGTTGCAAGAAAGGATGAAAAATCAGTTAGATTCAAGGAAGGCGGGAAAAAAAAGGATGTACCTAGGAGGACGGGCAGTCGCATCTGAATAGGGCTTAGCCCAAACACATACATGACCCCCTCTAATAATAGCTGGTGTATGTGGTATTTCTGACTGGCCAGGCTTGCGACTGCTTTGAGGTAGTCCGAATGGCCTTGATATCGACCGACCGGAGGAGACTTCACCAACTCTATCTGCAGTCGACCGAGAATTTGAGCCAAACTGGGAGATGGGCGTAGAAGTAATGCTCCCTCCAGTGCTTATTTGATGAAGGCATTTTATCGAAGTAGATTGTGCCCACTCGGGCTTGGTATAGAAAAGTGCCCAGCTCAGATAGTTTGGGGTAGTAAAAATAATGAAACACATAGGGTATCAAAGGAATGCTATGTAGGAGAAATAGTATTACTATCCCACACAGCAATCTAAAGGAGTTGAGCACTAATTGATGATACAAAGAAATATGGAAATATTTATAAACTTTGGAGAAAAAAGGGTGAATGGGAAATCGCAGGTCGGCTAAAAACTGATCCTTAAAAAAAGGTAGAAAATCATCGGGAGGTGTATGAGGATGATCGTAGGCAAACAATATGGTAATCTTATAACCCTTGGGGAAATGATATGTTAGCTGCATTTGGTCAACCTCATCACCATTGAACTTAAATTCGATGGAGGTATACCAGAGCCTGAGGATGGTCGAACAAGGACAAGGAGATTCAGCCATAGAGCAAAGAAAGGGAAGGAAGTCAAGGATTCAATGAGAAGAGAGGGCTTATTGAAAAAGAAAATCGTCGGCAGAGAAGAAGAGAAGATGACGGTGAACACGAGGAAGACGATGAGACAAAAGAAAAGGGTGAGGGCATAAAAACCTAGAGTATGGCTGGTCTAAGTTGTCCGATCGAGGGCTTTGGAAAATGAGGGTTTATCGCAATCATTGAATTCAAAAAGGTAGCTATCACATCAAACTCAAACAAATGTATGTTACATCACTCATACAGCAACATGCAGAGGCAACACATGGCATTCGATTACAGGTGGCATTAATGGTGAGACAAAAAGCATGATTACAGGGCATGATCGAATGTGCTTTGCATTAATGAGCGAAGATCTGAATAATTTTCGAGAAATTAAGGTGACATCAGCGGCAATTAAAAGGCATTACGGTCAAGGCAAAGGTCAGCAGTGAGTTAGAAAATTGGCTAAGTGTGGCACACACAACTCAGCTGAATGATAGCTATAAAACCATTTGCAATCTTCATCAACATCCTAACGGAAGCTATAAACTGTTTGCGGTCTTTATCGACAGTCGAACAATGGCTATAAAACCATTTGTGGTCTTCATTGATAGTCGAACGGAGGCTATAAAACCCTTTGATGTCTTCATCAACAATCGAACAACGGCTATAAAACTATTTGCAGTCTTCATCGATGATCGAACGGTAACTATAAACCCTTGAGTCAAAGAACATTGAAGCTGAACGACGGCTATAAATCCTAGAACACCTAGGTGGGGAGAAAAGAGTTCTCAAATATACTAATTATTCAGTTAGTTGGACTTGTGGTCTCCTTAAACTAGACTTGAGGGGCAGTCTTGTGATGTGGTAATGAAAGTGAACCCCACCAGTGGGTCAAAGTAGAAGAAAAGTAGCGAACATGGAGGTCAAGGTCAGAGCAGTCAAAGGCCCCGACCCAGGAAACAAACAAATTGAGCCGAGCAGCGCGTCATCTATCCAGTCGAGTGTGACCACCCAGTCGGCCCAAACCATGTTTGAACGGCCTCTCTGGGAAAGCCCACAATTAAGGTTGATAGCCAAGAAGTAACTCCCCTAGATCGCCACCTCCGAGCGGGAGGCATGTCCGATCGGACAAAGTGCAGCTCTCCGACAATAGTACAGTCGAACGGAAAGCAAGATAATAGTTATGTGCATTATGTTTGGACGAAGACTAGTCGGCCGAGCAACGGTCGATCGGTCGCATGTGGACCTACGGACTATCTCATCATATCCTTTTGGGAGTTTCTGTCGCTGACAGTAGAGTATGTTCAGCAGACAAATTGTACTTTAGAGTCTTACAGGCTATCATATCAGAAAGTTGCATGGATGATTAAGGAATGGTGTCAGAGACACTTTTTGACGTGTCTTTTCCTAGAATGCCTAGGAAAATGTGTCTATGCTTTCAGAGGTGTGCACGAACATTATAGTGACACTATAAAAGGAGTTTCTCATCCACATGCGAAGGTTTGTGCAACTTCATTTTCTACTCATCAGAAATTGACTTAAGTGTCGGAGGGTCATCGTCGGAATCCCTTCCCGACCCGACATTAGCGACTTTGCATTATAGACTTGCATGGAGTCTTCACTTTATCAACTCAACTTTTCAGCCACATCTCTAATTTATTATCATCTCTGTTTTGGACAGGATAAATAGAGAAACTTGTTTATGATAAAGAAAAGAGATTCCTGTCGACTGATTGATATTGATTTCATTCCAATTCCTTTTAGATTATTTTATCAAGCAAGCGAAATTTCTCACCGTGACATAACATGAAATGAATTATAAATGAGATTTAATTTTTTGTTTTAATCTGAAACAAATGGCGTGCCAACTTGCTCATTTAGTTATAGTTGAGAACCACCTCACTTGCAATAATGAAGTGTAGGGAATAGTATAATCTTGGTATTGGCAGATTCACTAGATCCAACCTACTAACAAGGATTTATTTCCATCTGTTAATCTGGATTCTATCAGAAAAGGATAAGACTAATTATTGTGTTTATCTTCAGGGTATTGAGACTAAAATTATCACTGATCTGATCTAAAATAGGAGGGAGATGGCATGTTGATTAACTGACTTTGAGGTTGATCGTAAAAAGACTTCAAACAAGAGGAACCTGGGGCGACGAACAATCCTGCTGTCAAAGAAGAATGGAGGAGGAAGAAAATGTCAACAACTGGGCCAGGGAAAGCCCCCAGCGCAGGCACACTAACGTTCAAGTTAGACGAGTGATGAGGAAAAAATGGAGGCCAACGAACAGTAAATTCTAATAGCGAAGCTTACTTGCGCCTATAGGTGGATACCCATTATATAGTGTTGTTTCATCTCTGCATAAATAGCAAGGCATTACTAAAATAAAACCAACCATTCTGACACTCTGTCATTTTTTCTAAATTGGGTCCACCATCTCTATACTTGCATGGTGGAAGTTTCCATCGTACGAACTGCATAGGGAATATTGCCTTGATTCTCTAACAATAGTCCAACAAGATGACAAAGAGGGATATTGGGTTTTGATATGACGAACCATACTTTTATGGTGAGTTGGCCGAGTCCCCTCTGTTCGGATTGATATTGCTCTCGAACAAATAAAGTCGGCTGTGGAAGGTTGATTATCTCGAGGACTTGGCATCTGATCGAACAACAGTCCAGTCGGACAGTATGTCTAGAAGCTTTGATCAGATCAGGATGACTCAGTTCTCCACTGAGCCAGGAGAACTCAATATCCAATCTGACAAAAGATTCTATCGGCTGGAGTGCTCGGCCAACCATGTTAGTCCCGAGTGTTGACCCATCATTGATTTCGACTACCACCTCAGCTAACCTTCTTAACTTCGGCCTCAACTTCAAGAGTCCTACCTTATTCATTGTATCACAGGTCTCTCCGTCAAATATAGTCAAAAGAGATTGCAAGCTCAACTAACTAGACTCATGGATTCCTTTATACCTCCCTAATTGGACACTCGGGTCAAGCTGATGTCATTTCCCTACCGTCATACTTGCACCTCAAAAATAGGGTACATCACTCCCAATGAATGCTTAGTGCAGTAAGCACGTCTTTTGACCATAATAATGATTATCGATTCTCATCCTTAATAAATGTGGGTCGTACTTTTGTGTCACATGGCACATGCCTACCAAAAAGAATATATGAAAAGACAGGTTACTATTGGGATCTGATGTCATAGGCGGCCATTCAAATTCAATGGCCCTAATTCTTCCTCTCTTGCTCCCACGCCCATCATCATACAATCCCCATAGGATTTTGTTAGGGCTTTTAAGGTTTACAATACTTAATACAAATCTTAACTTTTTCTTATTCTCGCCTTCGTGTTCTTCCTTGACTTTTATCATCGTCATCGGTACCTTTTTCAGGTTTTCATCTTCTCTCATAAGTTTTGCTCTCCCTCACCTCCTTTGCTCCCCCTTCTCCTCCATCATGGCTACCATTCCCCCTACTGCATCCCTGGCTTATGGTACACTTCAACCACCTCAAGTTTTAACAGAGGAGAGGTGGATCAGATATGCCTCACTTACGAACTCCCCGTCGACCACCATATCATCATACCCTAGCCCACAATCGTCTCAATCTTCCTCTGGCTAGCTATATTACCCTTTTTAAGGACCAATTCCTGGTCACCCTTTGTTTTTCATTGCACCTCTTTTTCTCTGAAGTTTGTAGATATTTCCATATTCCCCTCCAACGGCTAGCTCCCAACTCTATTAGGTTATTATGTGGGATCATTATCCACTTCTATTTGTACCGTGTCTCCTTGCATCCCCACGTATTCCATTATTTTCATTACCCTAAGTAATCTGAGCTGGAGATTTTTCTCCTCCAAGCTCGAACAAGCTCTGTCTTCTTTGATAAAATGCTCTCTTCCAACAAAGGTTGGAAACCTCACTACTTTTATATCCGACCTGTTCAGCTACTCTTGGAGGGTGTCTTGTACATTTTTGGGCTTAGCCCCATTTGAGTCAAACTACCCTATAACTTCGGTAAGAAATTCAACCCCTTCTAATGTTATATCTAACTAATTTCCCTTTCTTGTCTTGTAGTCTAAAATCATATGGAAAGCTTACACGGTTGAGTCCACCAAATTGGACAATAAAGAAATAAACCAACATGTTAAAGTTGAGCTTGCTAGCCACGGGCTTCTGCTAGTCGAATCAAATGAAGAACAAACTGGCGAAGAGGACTTTAGTAGAGCCACGGGCAGCAATGCGCCAGCTAACACTAATGAGTTCCTGCCTCCTTGGCCCTCCATGGTGCCTATCTCAGTTCCTTCCCAATCTGCCACATCCGACAGACCTCTGATCATTCATCACAAACGGCGTTGATTAGCTACACCTACACCACCAGCCTCCATTGATGCCCTTCTACTTTGTCTGCTGTCCAAGCGGGAGGAAAGTTCAATGTCGGCTCCCTCCAAATATGAGATTAATTCTTAGGACTTCGCTTCTTCTAATCGGACATTGACAGATCCTCCGATGCCAACCGGCCCCATAGCAACGTTGTCAATCTCTTCTCTACCTCCTCCACTGATAGAACCAATAGGGCCTCGCAAGAAGGGTCCCTAGTCCCAAATCAGATCTACCCATAAATCAAAATCTAAGTTAAGCTCTCAAGGTTCTGAGCCAGTTAAGGTCAGCACTACACTTAGGCTGCTCTCTTACAAATGACTCTGCACCGACCCTTCTAAACCCCTCACCCCGCAACACACGATAATAATGAAAGGTCCCCTGTCCCAAACATGGTCCGACTGCATGGCACATATGACTGAGCGCTCTCCAGAAGAACTGGCAGATTACTTCTCCCAATATGTTACTGGGGTGAGTTTTTCTGATTAGTAGATTTTCCTTTTCTCCTTTTATACTTGGCCTTAACCTTCCCTTTTCTTCAGTTTTGGGTAGTAGAGTTGGCCCTATGGCCAAAGATAATGGAGATAAGTCATGCCTATCAGACCTAGAGGTAGGCTCGGAGGAGGAGAGAACTTCCTCTACCTCCCCTGATCAACTTCGCATAAAGATGACCCATCTGAAGAAGGATCTGGAAGTTTAGGATGGACTACTACTAAGGGTCGAGAAGGTCCTCACTGAGGAGAAGGAGAGAGGACTCGCGTAGACAACCAAATTGGAGAAGCTCCAAAGACAAGTACAGATTGATGAGTCCCACCTTAAGTCTGAGACTGCTCGCAGAACAAGGGCCATATCTAATATGGACCAAAAGAATGTCGAGGTTAAGGCACTTGTTAGGAAATTGAAAAAAAAATAGAGACCACACATGCTTCTAAAATAGTCAGCACGGTAGCCAAACTAACTGTAAAGGAGCTACAACTCGAGGAGAAACAACAAGCCCTAAATAGCAAGGATGCCAACATGGAGGCGTTAAAGGCCGAGCTGGCTAACTATAAGGCAAGAGAAGCCAATTGACTTGAAGATCATAGAATGAGCTATCTTTTCTCCCATGAATTTAATCTCCTCCTCGGTCAACGGATTTCAAAGATGATCACCTTCGACGCAAAAGGCATGATGAAGCAACTCAGAGAGGCTGGCCACCATCCGTTGGACCTCCCAGTCAACTTTATCAGCCGACAAAATATCTTAGAAGATGTTCTAGATGATGCTCTCCTGAGCTTTGATTAAGAGTTGTAAGAACCTTTATCTTCAAGGTTTTATCCCCTTAGTGTTATAAGAACTTAGGTTGCTTTGCTGTGAATATTTTTATTGCCCTTTGGCTCTTGTATTCTTCTATTTATGTTGTGTCAAGCTATATGTATGAATTTACACAAGTAGCGCTTAAACAGATGTCGCGCGACTAAGCATCGCCTTACCGATCAGAAAACTTTTGCTCTAACTATCACGTGCAACCCTTGGCTAGGCGACCTTCTGAGCAGCATGGCCTTTACGAGGGATTATCTGGAAAACACTGAATAAGAGAACAAAAAGTAGCTAACACTTGGTCACCTCCACTTTATCATGAACACGAGGCATTCAACCCCTTAGGCATTTTTCAATGAGCGAGAGATAGTGGGACTCTGGGCTAAGACCTTAGCCACAACTTGGCTTCCCTGCCCCCACCCCCGAGTGTGTGGTCATGCGTCGTTAAGCATACAACCAAGCAATGGAGAAAATATGCTAGTAATCTGCCTCTTTAATGGGCGAGCTTCTAGTGTAGTTGAACCTCCAACAGACTGGTCGAAGGGCACAGGAAAATCCTCTTATAACTCGACACAGAGGTACGAGGGTTTGGAACTTGGGGCGCATGAACTAGCACACTTATAACTCGGCCGAGAAGCCCGAGAATCTAAATTTTGGGCTCATGAGCAGGCACGCTTATAACTCAACCGAGAGGCCCGAGAGTCTCGAATTTTACCTCTGACCAAATGGTCAAAGGGTATGAGGAACCCCACTTATAATTCAACATCAAGGCTCGAGAGTCTATAGTTTAGAGCATGAGCAAGCATAGTTATAACAACACAAAAGTCTAAAAATTTACTTCTGATCGGATGATCGGAGGGCATGGAGAACCCCGCTTATAAATTGACGCTAAGGCACAAGAATCTGGAGTTGAGTGCATGAGCAAGCACACTTATAATTCAGTCGATTGGCATGAGATTCGGGAGTTAGGCATGTGAGCAAGCATGTTTATAACTCGATCAAGCGTCATGAAAGTATGGAGATTTACCTCTGACCGGATGATCGAAGGGCACAGGGAATCATGCTTACAACTCGACACCAAGGATTAAGAGTCTGGGATGTGGTCGCTTGAGGGGGCAAGTACGCTTATAACTCAGCCGAGAGGTCCGAGAGTCTGGAACTTAGACGCTCTTATAACTCAGCCAAATGGCATGAAAGTCAGGAGTTGGAAGCGTGAACAAACACACTTATAACTCGACCAAGCAGCACAAAAGTCTGGAGATTTACCTCCAACTAGATGGTCGAAGGGCACAGGGAACCCCTCTTATAACTCGGCACTAAGGCTCAAGAGTTTGGGACGTGGGCACATGAGCAGGCACGCTTATAGCTCGACCGAAGGGCACTAGAGTCTGGAACTTGGATGCTTGAACAGGCACACTTATAACTTGGCCGAGAGGCCCGAGAGTCTAGAGTTGGACGCATGAGCAAGCGCGCTTATACTCGGTCGAGAGATCCTAGAGTCCAAAAATTGACCTCTAATAGGATGATCGGAGGACACGGGAAATCTCGCTTATAACTTGGCGCTAAGGTACAAGAGTCTAGAGTTGGGAACATGAGCAAGCATGCTTATAACTTAGTCGAGTAGTATGAGAGTTTGGATTTGAGCATGTGAACAAGCACTCTTATAACTAGGTCAAATGGCATGAGAGTTTTGAGATTTACCTCCAATTGGACGGTTGAAAGGCACAGTGAACCCGACACCAAAGCTCGAGAGTCTAGGACATGGGTACGTGAGCAGGCATGCTTATAACTCGACCGAACATTGCAAGAGTTTGGAAGTTGGATGCGTGAGTAGACACTGTTATAACTCGACCGAGAGGTTTGAGAGTTTGGAGTTGAGTGCATGAGCAAGCACGTTTATAACTCAGCAAAGAGGTCTGGGAGTTTGGAAATTTACCTCCGACAGGTGATCAGAGGGTACGGGAACCCGCTTATAACTTGGCGCTAAGATACAAGAGTCTGGAGTTGGGCGCGTGAGCAAGAACACCTATAAATTAGTCGAGCGCCATGAGAGTCTAGAGTTAAGCTTGTGAGAAAGAACGCTTATAACTCTATTGAATGGCACGAGAGTCTAGAGTTGGGCGTGTGAGTAAGCACGCTTATAACTCGATCGAGAGGTATGAGAGTCTGGAACTTGGACAAGTAATAAGCACACTTATAACTTGCTGAGAGGTTTGAGAGTCTGGAACTTGGATGCGTGAGCAAGCACACTTATAACTCGATCAAGAGATCCGAGAGTCTAGAAATTTACCTCTGATTTAATGGTCGTAGGACACGGTAAACTCCGCTTATAACTTGGCACTCAGGCACAAGAGTCTGGAGTTGGGTCCGTGAGTAAGCATGCTTATAACTCAGACAAACGACGTAAGAATCTGGAACTTGGACGTATGAGTAAGCACGCTTATAACTCAACTGAGAGGTCCAAGAGTATAGAGTTGGGCACGTGAGCAAGCACGCTCATAACTCAGCCAAATAGTGTGAGAGTCTAGGACTTATGTCTTCTGAGCTGAGTTTGTCTGTATTTTCATTGAGCATAAATATTCTACAAGGTACATATTTATGCAATACAAGCATACCCTTAAGCTTGGTAAAGTCAGAGATAGCTGGCGCTCCACGACCTGTCCAGATTCTTTCCATTAGAGTCTTAAAGATAATAAGTACCTGAGGTGAGCTTTTTCATGACCTGATATGGTCCACTCCACTGAGGTTCTAACTTGTTAACATCTCCTACCGACTTAACCCGTTTCCACACCAAGTCTCATTCCTAAAAGAATTAGGGAATGACCCTCCGATTGTAATTTTGTCTCATCAGCTGCTAGTAGGCCATCAATCGAGCGACAGCTTTTTATCTGTTCTCACTGACCAGGTCCAGTTCCATTTGGTGTTGACCGACGTTATCTCCACCATATAACCTTCTCTGATCAGACTCACATCCAAATTTGATCGGGACCACTGTTTCTCCATCGTAAACAAGATGAAAAGGGGTTCTACTTGGGCTAAGGAATAGTGCAGTGAGCCCACAACATACTGGGCAGTTCATCTACTCAACTTCCTCCGACATGATCTAGTTTGGTTTTGAGGTCTCTGATGATCTCCTTGTTGGTGACTTCCACTTGGCCATTGCTCTGAGGATACGCCACATAAATAAAAGCTTGCAAAATATCATAATTTGAACACCACTCCTGAATCTTCCAACCTTGGAATTGTCTTTCATTATCTGAGACAAACTTGTAGGGAATTCTGTATCGACATACAATGTTCTAACATAAGAACTTGATAATATCTACTTGGTTATCTTCGTCTGGGCTTCAGCCTCCACCCATTTGGAGAAATAATCTACGACTACCAATAAGAATCTTTTCTGTGCTAGTGTCATCAGGAAGTGTCCTATAATATCCATTCTCCACTGGTCGAATAGGCACGAAACAATGTGGGATGTTCTTGTGCTTTTGGCACAACACACAAGTAGTTACCAACTTGGCCGAGTCAGCTTGTAGAGTAGGCTAGAAATATCTGGCCAGCAGAATCTTTCTGGCGAGCGACCAGCCGCCCACGTAGCTCCCACAGAAGCCTTGATAGACTTCTTGTAGAACATATTGTACATCCTCTGGCCCGATACATTTAAGCAGAGGGTGATAGAAAGCCCTCTTATACAGATGATTTCCCACCAATGTGAACCAGCTAGATCTTTTCTTAATTATACGTGCTTATTCTGGATCGGCCTGTAAAATTCCATGCTAGAGGAAATAAATTAACGGTGCTCTCCAATCACTCTGTAATTCCTCTTCGGCTTGCTGCTCGATATGGGTTATTAATAATGTTTGCTCCATAGGTTTATCCAGCGTCAAACAGATTAAAGATCTAGTCAACTTAGCCAACTCGTCTGCCTTTTAATTTTTGGCTCGGGGGATCTTTTGTAAAGTCACTTCCTGAAATTCTATTTTCAGTTTCTCAAAGCCTTCACATACATCCTTAGCTGCTCACTATTGATTTCAAAGTTTCTTGCCAATTGTTGAGCTGCCAATTGGGAATCTGAGTAGATTAGAACTAGGGCAGCACCACACATGCTTCACAGCTTGCAACCCAGCTATTAATACTTTGTACTCCCCCTCATTGTTAGTAGCTCGATAATCAAACTACACGGATAGCTACACTCTATCTTCCTGGGGTGATATCATGAGAATTCTCACCCCGCTACATTACCAAGTGGACGACCTGTCCACATAAATCCTCCAAGTTTCTTCTAGTTCTACGCTTTGTATCTCCATCATGAAATTAGCCAAGGTTTGAGCTTAGATGGCCGCTCAGAGTTGATATTGTTGATGCAGTTAAACATTAATGGTCAAATTCAAGTTTTGATAAATGATAAATGGTTTAAAGTTAGATTTTGTGTGATCTGATATTGTTATTGAGTGTGCAATAATTGATGGGTGTAGAGGACCTGACACCAGGCTGAAGCCCAGTTAGGTCTGAGGACCTAATAACTAACATGAAGTCCAGATAGATCAAGGTGTGACCTGATATCTGACAGAAAGTCCAACTAGGTGTACGGAACCTAATAGCTAATTGAAGTCCAACTGGGTCTGCGGACCTAACAACTGATAAGAAGACCTGGTGGGTCAATAGACAAGTCAAGTAACTACAAATGGTAAGTAAAGGTAAGTCACTGGAGGAGAGTGATCCACTAAGGACGAGTACTAGTGGGACTATAGGCGCTGGTCCAGTTTATAGCTATTTTAGAAGTCTAAGCTAAGACTATGACTAGATCATAGTCTTGGTAAGACAAGATCTAATTAATAATGTCATTTAATATTATGATAACTCTATTTGCATATTATACTTGGTTGTGCTAACTTTGTGATGTAGGAAATCAAAATGGATGGAAAAAGATATTCAGGTGCCCAGACATAGTCCAGGCGCTCAAAGGTCTAAGTGGCCTGAATTGGTCAAAGCACCCAGAAAGGGGCCTAACCAAGTGACTAGCCAAGGTGGCGACTAACCGAGGTGGCACACTATGATTAACTTATATACGTTAGAGTTTAGGTGCTCGGACTGATCTAGCTACCTGGATATGGATAAATTTTCAAAGATAGAGTTTCACCGAGGTGCAACCTCGTCTGCACATCAATTCAGTGATGGAGCAAGATTGGATAGGCCTCAGTCTAGGTGCCCGAGGGTGGTCAAGGCGCCTAGAAATACATGTAAAAGGAGTCTCGACTGGCATCCTTGAGAATCAATCTTCTATGCTTATTCACGATCATTCGGCCACTTCAAACTTCATTCTGCTACTAGCCTACAATGTTGCTTCACCTAACTATTACAAACAGATCAACTTCAACACCTGAGCTCACAACTTCTTCACCTGTGTGTTAGTAAAATTTAATTTATGGTTCTTTGGTTTATTGCTAAGCAAAGTGTAAGGCTATTATACTTTCCAATTTCTCTATTTGTATTTGATTACTCTACTTGGAGTTTACGGATAGAGAATTTAGTGGATTACCTATCAATAGGTCTAAGGGACCTGGGTCTTGGAGTAGGATTCACCAAAAGAATTTAGTGAATTGTCTATCAATAGATCCAAGGGACCTGGGTCTGGAAGTAAGGTCGCAGAAAACTCCAAACCAAGTAGGTTAATCAACCTACTCAGTTCATGTTCCACTCCCTCTGTGGTCAGGCCCTCACCTCCAGAGGCATAGTCATCGACATGGCCGCCCTCAACCATGGCTACCAAGACCATATCAACGTGTCCTCCATGCCAATGTACCAAGGTGAATAGTTGTGGATTGAGGTCATGTGTGAGATGCTTGAACATGATCTCACGCCACACTCATGGACCGACTACCTCTACTTCACCATTGGTGGCACACTCTCTAATACAACGTCAGCGACCAACCCTTCCTCCATGATCACCAAATTTCCAACATCTATGAATTAGATATCATTACCAATAAATTAATTTAACAATTTCATAAATAATGAAAAAAAAATACATTCAATAAAAAGTTTAAAAATTAGTGAAATGTAGGAAAAGATGAGATGGTAACGTACTCGTGCAAAGTGAAGTCGGACCTCTTCAATGGTGGACTTGGCCAACTTGAGATCAACCTAGCTTACCTCTAATTCTTGGATCTGTCCTTGGCCATGGTCATGTTAGTTGTTGTAGAGAGGTTTCAATCAATTTCCAGGAACGAGCAAAGTCAGACATGACTAGACCGTGTTAAGGGACATGATAACACTGTATTCCCTGTTGTGATGTGCTCCGAGCTCGGTTGATTTCTCCTTTGAGTCCCTATAAAATAAGATACACTCATATATTGGTAAAAATGCTATCAATTAGAAATGATTTGAAATAAATCTCAAAATAAACTCTTACTTGTGGAATATGATATAAATGTGGAATTAAACACATAAAAGGATTAAAAATACCAAATAGGAACACAAAATAATACATTAAATTATTGGTTATCACTTGTCGCCCAAGGTATTTCATCATCATTTACTGAATATGAGGGTTCTTCTTTTTAATAAAGTGCTCATTTAGTAGGAATCTGTATTTTGGTGTAATGATTTATATTAATGAACACATATATTTTTTTGACTTATTTTGTATGTAATAAGGGTTTTTACATGTACGTATAAGGTTTTGACTCTCTGACATAAAGACATCATGATTTACTATTGTGATTTTGTATACGATATTTATAAATATGATATATAATTCAATTTTGAGTCATAGGATTGAATCATGGTTTACTACTATAGTTTTGCATAAGGTTTTAGTAAATATGATTTGGATCCTGTTTGACTCATATGGAGGATTTAAGGAGAATATGCACATATAGATTATATTTTGTATTATTCTTGTACTACACATCCACATTTGATCTATATCATTAATGAAATTAGTTTTATAATTACTATTGAATTTTGTTATAGTTATAGTAACTCTGATTTCTTTAGTCATGTACTAATTGAATTAATGAACCGGATTATGTACGGGTGTATTTAACCCATAAAGTTTTGACATGTTGAGCTCAACTAAGATGTTGTGTGGAGTATATCGAATGAAGTATAGCTCAAGTGAAAAATTGAAAGATTAAGTCTTCATTTGGTGAACTAATAATTAAATTAACAATGAACACAAAATTGTCATTAAGATTAAACTACATTAAGCGATCTAATCTTTATGCATCAAGGGGGGTTTGCATAGGGGTGTCAAAAATGAACCCGACCCGACGACCCAATCCGAGTCGACCCGAAAAAAATCGGGTTCGGGTTGAGCATTTTCGGGTTCGGGTTGGAGGGTTGGAGAGTAAAAAAATTTCGGGTTGGGTCGGGTCGGGTTCGGGTTGACCCGGGTTGGCTTAAATATAGGGTTTTGTGAGTTTTTTTGGGGTTAAATCAAATTTTATTTTAAAAATTTAGATGTTTTTATGTATATTAATATCATGTTTGTATGATAGTGATGGAATATTGAGATAAAAGTGAAGAATTATAGGGAAAATAACCCAAAAAAGTCATTTTGAATCAAATTTTCGGGTTATATGGGTCGGGTTCGGGTTGGTCGGGTTCGGGTTCGGGTTGAGGTGTTTTGGGTTGAACTCGGGTTCGGGTCGGGTTCGGGTTGGGTTAAAAAAAAAAATATATCCAACCCGACCCGATCCACCCGAATTGACACCCCTAGATTTGCAATTGCATGTGGATTCAATATGTAGATCTAGTAATCCAATTCATTAACATTAATAACTATTAATGGGTTATGAGCTTTAAGTGTATAGTCCCTACAGGATAGGCCAAGGTACATAAGGACGAAATCTAATTTGATTTGGACATCTTGACTTTCTCTGCTTCTTCTTCCTCATCTCTTCCCCATAGAAGAGGAACTTTAGTTGTTGCCCAATCTCTACGGAAGACTTCTGCTACATTGTAGGAATTCCTCCGGTGAGAAGCACTACTCTGTGTTTGTATTCAATATTCCATTTATAGTGCTTTACTTGATCTCATACAAGTAAGATTGTGTAATAGTTCAACTACTATAGGCTATCACGATACGTCTGATCAGCCATCTTAGCTCGATTAGTTTAATCAACCTACTCAGCTCATGTTGCTGCAAACTAATTTGCCAACCGATCAAACAATTTGCATAAGTTGTCTTAACTCAATTCGTTGTATTGGTGACTCTATTTATTTCCATTTAAATTTTGAAATAATAATTTTGCTCTATCCCCCCTACTGACATAATCGATCTACTTAACCTAACCTAACCACCCTGATCATATCCATTGACATGGCCGATTCATTATGTTTGTATAGCTCAATCAATCTACTTGACCACTTTTCTAGACCCACTCCCTCACTTTGCTAGACCAATCCACAAAATTTCTTTACTGACAGAAGGTCAATTCAACTGGATCGAGTGAATTTGGGTCGGGCTGGAATTTTTTTTTTTTAAATCCAATCCGAATCTAATCAACTCAATCCGAAACTTCTAAATCTGAACCCAAACTCAACCAATTCGATCAACCGACCCAAATAATCTAAAAATCTGATTCAAAATAACTTTTTAAATTATTTTTTCTATAATTATTTATTTTTATCTCAATATTTCATCATTATCATATTAACATTAATATTAATATACATAAAAATATCTTAATTTTAAAAATAAAATTTAATTTAACTCTAAAAAATCTACTAAATCCTAAATTCGGATCAACCCGAGTTAACCCGAATCCAACTAAAAAAATTTCAACCTAAAAATCCTCCAACCCGAATCCAAAAATATCAAACCTGAACCTATTTTTTTCGAATCGACTCAGATTTTATGGTAGGATCGGATTCATTTTTTTGGCACATATGTAGTCACTATTATTATTATTTCAAATCAAATTAGTAATCCATTTGATACCCCTAATTTGTCCAATCCATGAACCATTTGACTTGATTGGTCAATGACTTCATAGTTTTGTATTATTTTCGCTCATTTTTTTTTCTTTTAGTTTCTAAATGATAATTTTGTCCAGTTTCTTTTTTATATATACACACACATTATTTAATAATTTTTCAACAATGTTAAGTCCATTATGCTAAGTGGCGTAGTTAAGATTTTCATTTAGGAGGGGCAAAGCGATGAAGTCGGCGAACGATGACGGTGATGCTGGTAGTAAATAACGGTGTCGACTAAGCGAAAGAAATCAAGTAAATTTCACCTCAATTAAAAGGTGATTTTTTATGGAGCATCGGCGAAGCGACAACGTTAGTCAAGTGAAGATAATGACCATGCAACAAATGATAGTGATGATGGTAGCAATCGGTGTTCGACGATAGCGACTTGGGCTATAAAGATAGCGACATGTCGCGAAAGATTTTGTGGGTAAAATTAGAGTTAGAGAAAAGAATATGAAAGAAATTATAGGAAGAAAAAAAATGAAAAGAGGAAAATAAAAGTTGGGGATTAGAGGAGGAAGAAGAAAAATGGATAAAGAAAAAAATTGATTTAGGAAAAGAGGAAAATGAGTTAGGGTGAAAAGATTTTAATTAGAATTTTTTTGCTAAACAGACGAGAAAGTTTTAAAATTTATGATTATACATTTTTTTTTAATTTTTTTTCTCATCGTATTAATATTTTCCTTGAATTTCAGGGGGTGCGACCGCACCCCCTGAGCCTTATATAACTACGCCCCTGATTATGCTGCATGTTTTTTTATCTCCATCGGCATAGATGAGTTGTCATTTGGATGGTAGATTATTGCATGAGAGTAGGAATCAAATTTATGAAGAAATAATCCCTTAAGAAATAAAATTCATCCCACCTAGAGAGTCTACTCGATCATCATGATTACGAGTTCCATCTTATTGCGAGACTGATGATGAAAGACTCATGGAATGAACGAGACACCTTTGTCACTCTGTTGCATCTTTTCAAAAGCAATTAAGCATGGGCACCTTTGCCACTTTATTGTAGTTTTGCATATAGTATTTATAGATATGATATATGATTAAATTTTACATCATAGAATCATGGTTTACTATTGTAGTTTTAGTTTTAGTAAACACGATTTGGATCTGATTTGAGTCATATGGAGAACTTAAGGAAAATGTGCACGTACAAAAATATTACATTTTATATCATTCTCATATTATACATCCACATTTGATCTATGTCATGAAATTAGTACTATGATTATTATTGGCTCTTGTCACAATTATAGTAACTCTAATTTGTTTAGTCCTATACTAATTGAATTAATTGACTAGATTGTTTAATGAGATATTTAACTCATAAAGTTTTAACATGTTGAACTCAAATAAGGTATTATGTGGTACATACAGAATCAAATATAGTCCAAATAGGAGATTAAAAGATTATGTCTTCATTTAGTGAGCTAATAATTGAATTAACAACGTACACACAAATTTGCCATTAAGATTAAACTCCATTAAGTGATATAATCTTTATGCATTAAGGGAGAGTATATTATTGCATGTGGATTCAATATATAGATCTAATAATCTAATTCATTAACATTAATGAACTATTAACGAGTTATGAGCTTTATTGGATAGTCCGCCAAGATATATAAGGAGTCTAACTTGATTTGAACATTTTGACTTTCACTACTTGTTCTTCCTGCTCACATCTCCATTGAAGACGAACTTTGGTTGTTGTCCAATTCCTTCATAAGACTTCCACTACATTATAGGAATTGCTCTAGCGACGACGAGTAAGGAACAATGACTCTAGCTTTGGAGTCGGGTCAACGTTCAAAATGTCATTATTTTTAATTTTGATGTAGCTTTATTGTAGATAATAATTATATTATGTAGATGACTTTGATTGAGATATCGCATTGCTTTAGTTTCTCTCATACACACGCTCGCAAAGGGTGCAAATCTAGAATTCGAATTGCATTAAACCCAATTGACAAAGATAATGAATGGCCATCACTCGGCAACGGCTCAGCATCTCTTTTAAAGAAGTTATATTTAACATAGGCCTCGATAGCCATAGCATCCCTCCCCACTTGGGCAGGTCAGTCTACTTTGTGTGCGTACTTGACACTTGATTGGGTTGGGCACTTAGCAACTCAGCCCTCCCAACTAGACAATCTGAAATTTAATACATCAAGGCCATCTCAACATATCATACAAGGTTAAATTTGTTTGTATTCAATATGCCATTTATAGTCCTTTACTTGATCTTATACATGTAAGATTGTGTAACAGTTCAACTAATATAGGCTTTCATGGTACGTCTAATCAGACATCTTAACTCGATTAGTTTAATCAACCTACTCAGTTCACGTTGCCCCAAACTAATTTGCCAACTGAACAATTTGCTTAATTTGTCTTAACTCAATTCGCTGTATTAATTTCCTATATTTATTTTCATTTAAATTTTGAAATAATAATTTTGCTCTATCCCCCCTACTGACATAATCGATCTACTTAACCTAACCAACCTAATGGTAACCAACCTGATGATATCCATTGACATGGCCGATCACTATATTTGTTTAGCTCAATCAATCTACTTGACCACTTTTCTAGACCCACTTCCTCACTTTGCTAGACTAATCCATAAAATTCCACTACCGACCTATGTAGTCACTTTTTTATTAATATTTCAAATCAAAGTAATAATCCATTTGATACCCTAATTTGTCCAATCCATGAACCATTTGACTTGATTGGTCTAATGATTTCATAGTTTGTATGATTTTCACTCATTTTATTTATTTTTCTTGTACTTTCTAAATGATAACTTTATCCAATTTTACTTTTATATATATACACAATAATTTTTCAACAATGCTACGTCGATTATGTTGTAGTTTATTTTTATCCCATAGATATAGTCCACTACAAATTAAAAAAACATGATTTTAGGGACGAATTTTTTAAAAATTTTCATCGTTAAATTTTTACAACAAAAATATATTCGTCCTAAATCAGTCGTTGCTAAATTTTGCAACGAAAATAAATAATTCATCCCAAATTTTACGACGAACTATAATTTTTATCACAAATTTTGTTATAAATATACACCATATAATGTCTTTAAATTTAGGACGAATTTTGGTTCGTCCCAAAATCCGGGTTTACCCGAATTCCCAATGTTCGCCCCAAATTCGGGACGATCCAGATTCATCCTGAATTCGGGACGAACCAGATTCGTCCCGAATTTGGGACTGGGACGAACCAGATTCGTCCCAAATTCGGGACGAATCAAAATTCGTCCCTAATTTAGAACGAACTTTAGGAATTGAAGGTAAACCCGAATTTTGGGATGAACCCAAATTGGAGACGAATTTTGGTTTGTCCCAAATTTGGAACGAATCAATCCGTCCCTAATTTGAGATGAACATGGGTAATTCGGTGTGGGATTTTGGGATGAACCAAAATTCGTCTCAAGGTTAGTCCCAAATTCGGGATGAACCCGAATTCATCTTTAATTAGGGATGAATCCAAATTCATCTCAAATTTGAGACGAACCCTAGTTCATCCCAAATGTTGTCCCAAAATAAATAAAAAATAAAAAAATCTCTACATTTTTATTTTATTTATCCTATTTACATATCAAATACATTATTACATAACCTAATCTATAAATCTCTTATCATCCGTATATCCAAATTTAAAATATATTAGTCAAACTTCAACGCACATCATATTTATACACATCCAAACAAACAACAAAACTACACATCCCATATCAACATTCAAATATGTCAACTCAACACACATCATATTTACACATCAAAACAAAAACTAGTTTGGTTCAACAACTCATAATCCAAATAACAAATACTTCAAAGCATCTAAAGAATAAGAAAATCCACTATTGTAATCCGGAGATTTTTTTTTTTCTTATACACCTATATATTCTTTTGTTAAACGTCTTGTCCAAATCAACCGTGTCCTCATCCTGTCACCATGTTATGTTATGCTTTTAAAATTATTCATCCAATTGATCATTTGATAGTGCAGATATTCTTTTACCTAAGGATTTCAATAACGAATGCATATGTTCTACTATCTAGTTTTTGTGGCACACTATATGAATTATCAATATATGAATATGATATGTCCTAATACATGGTTATCATAATATATCAGAGAATTAGATAGCAAAAAAATAGCATTTATCCTTATTTGCATGAAACATACCTGAAATAAAACTTTTAATTAAACATAATAAAAATGTATAGATCATGTAATCAAAAATACATGTATCAAATATTTATGACATAATAAAAGTATTGAAATATATATAACTAAATTTGCATAGATTAATAGTAGACAAATCAAAAATATAAAACATGGCATAACATGCAAAGTATCAAGATAAAATAAAAATATAAAAGAAACTATAACAATACATGCTAAAAAAATTCTAATATAAAGCTTACCATAAATTAACTAAGATTTGCCACCATCGCCATCATCATGATCACCATCACTGGGAGGATTCTGACTTGGAGTAGAAATTAATTGAAAATGTAGCAAAATCAATTCCTGATTTAGGTGCATTTGTCTCATTTCTTCATCCCTTTCATTTAAAATCTCCTTCAACTGTGAAACATCTTTCAGTCAAGTGATTCATCTGCTGGGTCTGTGAGGAGAAAGAAGATAACGACCAACTCTATGGGTTCTGCTCAAAGAATTCATTCCAAACATCTTTCCTCCTTTTTTGACCCTCCACTCGCCTGTAGCCATAAATTTAAATCAGTACCAATAGATGGCTCAGACCCCTCCATATTTGCACTAGCATAACCAGAACATCTCTGTGCTGCCTCTAGTTCATTATATTCCTCCTGTATTGTAATAAAAAATAAAATATAATTATAATAACATTAATTTAGGAACGCAAGACTATAAAGTTATAGTGGGTACATTAATAATAGAAGCTAAGTTATAAATTTAGATCCAAAATTTATTTAAACCTTGATTGCTCTAGCTCTGTCCCCGCTCCAAGTCTTATCTTTTTTCTGAAAGGTGCGGGTAAAAGTTTCTATAAATGTAGGCTCCTTTCCTAGTTCTTTGGACTAAAAAAAGATGATTAAAGATAATTAAATAGTATCAAATAGATTAAGAAAATAATGGGAGTGCTAAAAAATTACCAATCTACGTCTATGCTCATCAATATTGATAGATCCTCCTATATATACAACAGACATGTCTCCAGAATTAAAAGATTGATTTGTTTTATTCTGGTGACTTCTTGTTTTAAACTCCTCAGTTTTCCAATAATTGATAATCCTTATCCAGTTTTCCTCAGTGATGAATGGTATTTTTCCCCTTTGACTTCGCATGATTGAGTACATGGAGAATGTGATCGCCATATTTTTTTTTTATGAAAATCCTTCTTATTTCCATCTCATCACTCATGTCCCAAGTGAATGATCGCTGTAATAGAAAAATAATAATTATTTATATATTTAATTTCATTTAAGATATAAAACAAATGAGATATACCCTAAATTCACTCCACCATAACTCTCTAGTCGGTGCTGGAGTGCTAGTATAACTCATCGAGTCCTCTCTCCAATGGTTATTCACGATTCGATTAATCTCGTGAATAACATGGACAGAATTATCGAACCTATTATAATTTACAAAAAAAACAGGTTAAATAATTATGGAAGTTGAAAAAATAAAATATTTTAAATTTACTTACGAATCTCCACAAGGGGCTATAGACTCTCGAGTGTCTGGCCTCTCAACAATCGAATGTCGGGAAGGAATGGAAGAGGCTACTAAGGACTCGATCAACGAAGGTACAGCCGAAGGGGAAGGCGATGGTGCACAGGAAGGTATTGTTGAAGGTGTATGGGACGGTCCTGCAGTGTCTGTCTGATTAGGTAGGGGCATAGATACAGTATATGTAGGTGTTGTATGCTGAGCTCTCCATCTGCGACCACCTCGTCGAAAGAGATTCTGAAAATTCAAACATAGGAAAATTTTAATACAAATTTGTTTGATAACAAATAATATGAAACAAAAAAACTTACCATATTTCCTAAGAAAAAGTGAATCCACGAACCCCCGAGAAGACGATAAGATATAACTTCTAATTATCTATAAAAAAAATACAGAGTATTAACAGATAAGATATATAAATTTAAAAATAAAACAGTTTTGTATATAATTGAGACAAATAAACTAATTGAGTTATGAGTTTTGGGAATTGCAAATTGGAAATATCATAAATTTATTATATTAATATAACAAAACTTACTCATTATAAAAACTCAAAGTTTTCATTGTCCTCCTCCTCCTCATCATCATCATCATCAATTTCAGTTGTATCCACGTTTATCACTATTCCTGTGGGATCTTGTAACATTGGAATAATATATTCTTTTATATGAAATGTATTAGTAACTTTCTCTTATTGATAAGCAATGTCCTCCCAATGTTCCTCAATTTTTTTCCGTGCATTAGTTTTACAAACAACCCACCAATCAATTTAATTTGTCACATTTCAAACTAAGATATGAAGCATAGAATACTTGAATTGCTTGCTATGCCAACACAAATTATTCATATTTTTTATACAATCTCTTATGATTTATTTCAACCAAATTATATCGTGGATGCACCTTCATCCCTCTGATAGGGTCAAACCAGCGACACATGAATAGAATAACTCACATTTCTAGGCCAGGGTATGCTACCTCTATAATTTCATCCAGTAAGCCATAAAAATTATTTCTTGCATCTCCATCATTGGATGACTTAACACAAACTCCACTATTCATTGTAGTATTTCCCATTCCATATTCTTGAATATAAAAATTATATCCATTTATGAAATATGCTGGCCATGTGCGTACCAATCCTTTCGGACCCCATGCTAGATAGATAAGCAATTCTTGCTCAATCTGAGCTTGATTATCATGAATCTAAATTCAAATTTGACAATTATTACAAACATTCATATTTGAAATTCAAATTTAAATTGACTACTTACAAATGATTTGAACCATGGTGCAAATTCTTCTTTGCATAAGCGATCAAACTCTTGTGGTGATAAGCCAGAATATAAGTTTTCAAAAATCCTATGATAAAAAAATTTAAATTATAACACTAAAAGTTATGACATAAGAAATATAAAAGATTAAAAATATATACTAATTCATAATATGACGATAGTTCTAGACAAATTAGTAAAATATATGTATGAGTTGCTCATCATTCTTGACCAGTTAAGTAACTCTCCTTACATGATCCACTTGGTCGACCAAGGTAGTTAAAAATTGAGACTGAGTTTATATTGGGATCAATTGGACCTTCATCATTTCTTCCTGATCTCTGTTGTTTGCTTTGAACATGAGGTTCAAAATAATATGATGCAAAAAGTTGTTACCTTCTCCACAATATATGCATTAACAATAGATGTTTAAACATGTGCCTTATTTTTTATTTTTTTTTCTTTAAATGATATAAGAATCTGATTGCAATAAAATAAATTATATTAGATTAATTATAATAAAATGATTATATTTTTATGCATTCAATTTGTCGAAATATAACAGATGAAAATTTTACCTTTCAAATGGATACATCCATCGGAAATGGATAGGTTCTCCAACTTCAGCCTCGTATGGCAAGTGAACCAAAAGATATTCCATGGAATCAAAAAATGAGGGTGGAAATATCCTTTCTAAATTACACAAAATAATTGGAATGTCTCTCTCTAACGTCTCCATGTGTGAGTGTCTCAAAATAGTTGAACAAATATCGTGTAAAAAAATACTTAATTCTGTAATTGTACCCCATACAAAATTTGGTAATAGTTGCTTAAAAGCAATAGGAATAAGCTTTTGCATAAATATATGATAGTCATGACTTTTCATACCAATCAATTTGTATTCTGTCATATTGATACATCTTCCAAGATTATAATTAAACGAAATCATCTAGAAATTTCATTGATTTCAACAATTCACAAACAACATGCCTCTGATCCTTATTCAATGTATAAACTGCCTTTGACTTTGGCCCCCTACTATTTTCATCCACATCAAGAGTGGGTCTTTTACAAAGGAGTCGCATATCTTTTCTTGCATTGAGATTGTCTTTAGTTTTCCCATTGATATCCATCACTGTATTTATCATATTATCAAAAAATATTCTTCTCAATATGCATTATATCGAGATTATGATGTATTAAATAACTAAACCAATATGGTAAATCTCAAAAAATACTCCGTTTTGTCCATCTATGTGTACTTCCATAATCATATGTTGTACCATGTGAGTCTTTAATAATAGATGAAAAGTATAGCACTCTGTACCAAATATCTTGACCTGTCAATCTTAATGGTGGAGGTGTTCTTTCAGTTCTATTCCTAGTGAATTCATCTTTACTCCTTCTGAAATTATGATTTAGTGGTAAAAATTATCTATGACAATCAAAATAACTCAGCTTCTTCCCATGTTTCAATCTGATTGATTTTGATCTCTCCATACATATTGGGCATTTTAAGATCCCAGCGGTACTCCAACATGATAACATACCATAAGCTGGAAAGTCATTTATGATCCAAAGAAGAGTAGTTTTCATTACAAACATCTGATTAGTATGGACATCGTATGTAGGAAAATCTTCATCCCATAATTGTTTCAATTCTGCAATCAAAGGTTGCAAATAAACATCTATTAACTTCTTCAGATTTTGCAACCCAGGTACAACCAATGTTAAAAACATATAAGGTGTTTTCATGCACATTCCAAGTGGAAGATTATACGGAGTTAAAATAACTGGCCAACATGAATAATTTTTCCCTGATTTGTCAAACGAAGCAAATCCATCGGTACAGATATCTAATCTAATATTTTGAGTCTCCTTTGCAAATTCTGGATATGTTCTATCAAAAATTTTCCACACCTCTGCATCTGATGGATGACACATTAGTCCATCTTCTGTTTGATGATTTGCATGTCACGTTATATGTTCAGCAGTTGTCTTTGATGCATAAAGTCTTTGTAACCTAGGAGTTAAAGGCAAATAAAATAACTGACTGTATGATTTACGTCGTTGTTGACTTCTTCTGATGGTCTTGTACCTATCTTGATTACAGAATTTACAAACATCTGCATCTGCATCATCTCCCCAATATAGCATACAACCATCTCTACATACATCAATTCTTTCCACTGGAAGACCTAATTCTTTAATAAGTTTTTTCATATTGTAAAAATCATTGGGCAATATATTATCACGCGACAATGCCTCTTCAAAAGTTTGAACAAACTTATTAAAACAATCTTCCAACACATTAAACTCAGCCTTGACATTCAACAGTCTTGCGGTGAGAGATAATTTTGTGTGAGTGTTACAACCAGCTCATAATGGTTCATCAGCAGCACTCAAGTACTTCTTGAAATATAACATATATTTCATCAACACCTGGTACTTCTACCTCCTCCAAAGGAAATGTATAAGTAGTAAACATTTGTTCAACTGGTGGAGGATAACTAGAACTTGTACCATGCATGTCCGGATTGAAATTCTGACCTGCTGCATCAATAATCATCCTCTGATATGGATTTAATTTATCATAATAACTCTGATCACCACTAACTGAGACTTGTATGTTTCGTGCATAATCATCATCAGATATGAACGGTTTACCATGAGATGTCCAATTATAGTACTTCGGGATAAATTCAAATCTACAAAGATGTTCTTCAACTTTATCACAGAGTAAAAATTTGCCATTGTGACACTTTTTACTAGGACATCTTATCTTATTGTCATCCATATATTCAACTTGACTAGATGCAAAATTCAAAATTTGCCTCAAGCCAATGATAAACTCATCAGTTAAACCGTGACGATCAAGCAAGTTTTTGTTATACATCCAACTTCTTTCATTCTGTATTTTGTTTATTTCCAATAAACTATATTAATAAAAATTATAAGATAATATACTAATGATGAATATGTACTTAGTGCACATACAAATGAAATAAAATATAACAAAGAAAATAATAACATCAGATAGTATAATAGGCACATTTATTTCATTATTCCAATAAAGTTGGACAGTATTAACAAACATATATAACCTGTATATCTAGATATAAATAAACTATACTTATGTTATCATTATAAATAAAAAAAATTAGATATCCTTACACTAATGCTATCATTATTAAAATAACATATCTAGATACATATACCTAACAACGGAGAACAAAGATGAGCGTCTCTCCAAGCCACATCAAATACAAATTAACCTGCATAAACAATAATACGAAGTTTTCAATCATATATAAGAGTACACAACCAAATATACTATTGGACACCCACAAATATTACTACATTATGGGTCGACAGTAACCGTAGGGGCCAGCAACGGTTGTTGGGGCCGGCAGTAGTAATCGGCCCGCGGCTGCCAGCAACCAGCTAGGGCCGCGACTGCTAGCATCCAGGAAGGTCCAGATCCGGCGGCGCACGGCTACCAACGGCCAGTAAGGTCTAGATCCGACGACACATGGCTGCTAGCGGACAGTACGGTCTGAATCTGGCGGTCTGCGGCTGCCAGCAACCAAGAAGGGCTGGATCCGGCGGCCGGCGGCTACCAGCGGCCAACAAGGGCCTGATCCGGCGGCTCCCGACGGCTGCCAGCGGCTAGCAAGCCCCGGATCCTGCGGCTCGCAGTTGGCGTGCAAGGGTGGCCTCAATGAGGAGGCACCGCAGTTGCCGTGCAAGGGCAGCCGCACGACAAGGCGAGGCGGCTGCTATGCACCAGCAGTTGCACGACATGGCGCTGCCATGCAAGGGGAGACGCGACGAACCCACCGGAGATGAGAGAGATGAGAGAGGAAAGAAACTCGAAGGTTACCTGCCGGAGATCGTGGAATCGTGGCCGAAACAAAAATTCCACCGCCGCCATTGTGAAAAGAAGAAGAAGAAAGAACTTAGGGATGTGGGAATGATATTAGGGTAAATTTGGGGACAATTAAAAATTCGTCCCCAAGTTCATCCCGAATCTGGGACGAAATTTAGTTCATCCAGATCTGGGACAAACTTATAAAAGTTCATCCCAAATCTCTATTTTTTTAAATTGAGGAATAAAGTGATAAAAATACGGATGCATGACCTAAACACCTTAATTGGAATTATACGAAATGAGTTCCTATGTGTTCATATCGATCTCCTGATCACAATGATGGCCTCAAACATTTTTTTCACTCAATATTTTGAGGTTCATAAATTTTTTTATCAACAATTAAAATTTTCATTTCCGAAAATTTAAAAACCTCAAAATATTAGGTGAAAAAATTATTTCATGTCATCATTGTGATCAGAAGATCGATACGAACGCATAGAAACTCGTTTCGTGTGATTCCAAGGTTTTTAGCTCATGCATCTACATTTTTGTCACATTTTTTTTAATTTAAAAAAAAAATAGAAATTTGGAACAAACTATGAAATTCGTCCCTAATCTGAGACGAACTGTGAAGTTCATCCCTAATCTAGGATGAATTGTGAAGTTTGTCCTAGATCTGATTTTCCTTAAACTGGGATAAAGAAAATTTACTCTATGTTTGTGACAAAAATATTTTTTTACCGCAAACCTTGTAAAATTTCCAACGAACTTCATATTTCGACCCAAATTTGTAACAAAATTTACGACGAAAGAGTGTTTGTTGCTATTTTCCCACAATTATTTTTTCATTGCTAATTAGCGACGATTTAATTATTCGTTGCTAAATTCATAGTAAATTTACGACGAAAATTATTTGTACTTAGAAGATAGATACAATGATCAAATTTTTAGGAAATAATCTCTGGAATAAAATTCACCCTAATTAGAGAGGTAGTTCGGTCACGATAATTTACTTTCTTTATCTCGTTAAGGTGAAGAAAATTTGAGATGTGCTTTACCACTCTGTTGCATCTTTTCAAAAGCAATTAAGCACGGGGGCACTTTCCAACAATCCCTTTCCCCTTCGCCTTCCCATTTCCCTTTAAGGTAACAAAACGTGGCCTTTAACAACACTTTCTTTCCCTATTAAAAGCCACGGCCAGCTCACCATCAACTTAAACCATGAAACTTCATTTCCTTTCGGCCTCAACTCAAAAGCCCCGCCCAACCCTACCTTAACTGCCCAAATCCAGCATCTGCTGCCCTCCAACACGTGGCTCCGCGACCTTCCACTTTCGACCGAATCAAGATTGCGGTGGAGATTGATCGAGGGAAATGGCGGGAGGATCTACCAATAGGGAGATAGATTTGGAACGTGCTGCATTAGGCAGCGGTCGGCAATTAATGGCATACCTAATTGTTAGGCTCGCGTCGCCTCTATGCACGGAAATGGAAGTGTCCGTAAAGGTGGATTCGGGTTTGCTTCGAGTGGTTCGGTTCGGTATTGGCTCCAATCACAATGGCAATTGGAATTAGAATTGGTGCCACGATATTAATTCATTATTATTCTTAAATTTTTTAATTAGAATTGCACTAGGTATTCAATTTAAATCGATTAATTTTGAAATGACTAATTGATTCTATAACAAAATTTCATCGATCACTAAGATAAACTAAAAAATAATCCTAATATATCAACTAACATTAATAGAAATCCATCCGTTAATTCATCCAAATCGAAACCCAATCTTTAAATAAAACTAACTATTCAACTGTACCATTATCTTGATTCCTCATGCACAAGTTCACGTGCATTGTCTCTCTTTCATGCTCTAAGTTACTTATAAGCTTAATTATAATCATCTTCCGTGTTGACCTTGAGACGAATTGATGGAGACACTGGGGACGAACGTATTCACCTTTTGCCACAATTAATTATAATCATCTTGCCCTGGAGGGACAGGTGGTGAATGGATGAAGATTTACCATTTGAGGTCAAAAAGACCTGGGGCAGGGACAAGCGCTTCACCTTTTGCCACTTAATTATAATCAATTTGATCGAATTCAAGAGATTATTTGGTGATTTTGTGTTTAAAAAAAAAATACTAAAGATAAATGCAATGCACACAAATATGCTTATGATAATTTTCTACACATTTTTAGACATCAATGGAAGAATCGATTTTGCATATTCATTTTTTAGAACACTTTTGTTTATTGGCCATCAACATATTTAGTTTTAGAAGAATGAATAGTGGCATCTATATATTAATATATTAATGAAACTAAATTTAAAATGTAACAAAACAATTAACAAAATTAGGGAGTTAAACTTTCTAATATGTGGGATTATATAGATCATTTTTAATTTGGAAAATGTGTCCATTTTCTTATTTAAAATCTAAGACAAATAAAACAAATAACAAGTGTATTTTGTGGTAGTTGTCGTGTACCCAAAGCTTAATTACAAAGCTAATTTGTACAATATCAAGTGATCACTACTGCGTGCGATCATATATATGTTGCGCTAGCTCTAAACAACAAAGCTCGTCCACTTCGTGTTCAATTTATATATATGATCGATCATTCGATCTCTAATCAAGGATCAACTACCACAATATTATTATCTTAAAATTTAATTTAGCAACCAGAAATCCTCCAAGGACCAAAAGTTGTCGCTAGACTCCGTGGAGAAGCCTTCGGAAACCATGTCGTCGGCGTGGTGGTGATCACCGCCGATGATGTTGTCGTCGCAAACCTGATGAACTCCACTACTGACGTTACCGGCGGTGTCAACTTGAAGCGCGCTAGTGCTAGCGTCGTCAATAATCACCGGGTTGTTCTTGAGGCTTACAAAGGACTCACATTGTTTGAGCTTCTTTTGCACTCGAGTCCGCCAGAAGTTCTTTATCTCATTGTCCGTCCGTCCCGGCAGCTGCCTCGCGATTTTTGACCACCTCACAATTTTACAAAAAAAATCAATGAACGTCAATTATATATAAAAGAAATAATATTTTTGCCTAATTCATTCAAATAAAACCAGATTAATTCTTTCCATTGCAATTGTCATTTAATTGAGACAATGAAACTGGTAAAAAAAAAGACTGAGCAAGTTATCGACCAGGGAGTGACCCTAATCTAGGCATATCTACCACTCCGTGCACGTGCTCAATCTCTTAGATCCGCGACTAATCTATGGACCAATTAATTAATTTTGTGGGAAAAAACTCGGGCCACCCATTTCATACCCCGCCACCCAAACCCTGGCTATCGAAGTTGTGGCTCTCCTGCGCCGGATGCAGCCGCCGGAGATTTCTGGCCACACATCTCCTCCCATTAATACCGCCCAATCGAGTCCATGCACGTCGTATTTAATTGGCTATCTCCAACTCCATGCGCATCTTCGTGGCTCTCCTTCTAATTCCAAGATCACGCGGCACTCAAAACCCTAGCTAGCTGCTTATCTCGCTGCTTCTTCTCGCTCACCTGTTCCCCCACCGGGCGTGGAGCTCCATGATCAGCTGCTGCTCCTCCGGCGTGATGTTCCCCCGCCGCACGTCCGGGCGGAGGTAGTTCAGCCACCTCAGCCTGCAGCTCTTCCCTGTCCTCTTCAACCCTGCACACACGAGCGATGTTGCAATATACATTAGCAAAGTTGCAATACACGTTAGCAATACCGGCAGAGCGAGCGATGTTGTTCCAGACACCCTCGCCGTGGTTGGAGATGTAGTTGATGAGGATGAGGTCTTCCTCCATGGTCCATGGGCCCTTCCGCACCTCCGCCTCCTGGCTGCTGCTTATTCTCTTGTCCATCACGATGGATTCCTACGCCATGAAAATTTAAGGTCGAGGAGTTCAGTAACAGAGAGTTAATTTTATAGGAGATGATGATGATGATGATGATGATGATGATGAGTACTTGTGGTTGATGAGGTACAGTGTGAAGAGAGTTTGTTGAGGGATATGTAGATATATGCATGCTGAAGAGTAGAGATATATAGGGTTTATTATCTAATTTGAAGTTTTAGGCTCTCTCTCTAGCTCCAAATTAAGGATACTGAATGATACTAGCGAATGCAAAATAATGCTCTAAAATTAGTTTTAGGGCAATGTATAAAAGAAGGGAAGAGTTAACACTTTGTAACTTATGCTATGTGCGTGTACGAATATACATATAGACTAACTGAAATATCTTTCAAAGTTCGGTGGCTGTCACTTAGGAGAAGATTCCTCTTTAATTAATGGACTTTATGACCACTTATTAACAACTGTAAATTGTAAAAAATATAAACCACACGTGTGTACGTGGGTGCATGTGTTATATATACGTGGGTGCATGTGTTATATATACGTGGGTGCATGTGTTATATATATACTTCTTGGAATTATCTGTAATTGGTAACTAGATATATTGCCTATGATAATTAATTGACAAGAAAGTAATTTGATAGGGAGTATTTGGATTGCATGCATACCTTACTCTCCAATTTATCTGTCTAAAGTAATTTCAATTTGATGTTGGCAATTGTAAATATCATGCCTGTCATAAGTATAATGATCTAAATGATAGTTGAATAGATAAAAGAATTTATAAATCTCAATAATATAATATTATTAACTTTAGATCTAAATCTTTATTGATTTATTTTTAGATTTTATTTAAAAAGTCTCATATTAATGAAGATATCTTCATCTTATAAATCCATAATTTTTTTCATATATTTTAAATGTGGAATTTTGATTGTATTTCCAACAATCCTCCCCTCAAATAAAGGATCACCATTATTCTTATGGTCTAAGACTCCCCTCAAGTATCTGGTCACCTTTGACTTGTTTCAGACCTTCCCTCAAACATTCTATCACTATTGACTTACTCTAGCTCTCCCTTTAAGCATCCAATCAATCAAGATCACTCCTCTCCTCTAAAACTTTTTCACCACCTACAGTTCACTCCCTCAAGATTTCCACCAAACATCAAGCATCCAATTAATCAAGGTCATTCCTCTCCTCTAAGACTTTTTCACCATCTAAAGTTCACTCCCTCAGAATTTCCGTCAAGCATCTGGTCACCCTTAACTTACTTGGACTTTTCACTTAGAGTTTAGTTCACTCCTCTGGGAACCCCCCCACCTCTTTCGTTCAAAGTCATTATTCCACTCACATGGCTCGATCTGAATCATTACTTTGATACTCTTGTTAGAACCAAAAGAATTCATATATCTCCATAATAGTATGATGCTGTCCGGCCACTTTGAGCTTAATCCCTCATGAATTTTTTTTTTTACCCAAAAGACCTCATGGATCAAGAGCAAGTCAAATTATAGGGATGGTGAATTTGCTATAGAAAGATTAGAATTCTACTATACTAATGAACTCATAATTTAAGTGAATGTAATTTAATTCATTCGAATGGTGAAAATAATGTACCGTTTATTTTGGGAATGGAAGACTGATTTTCTTTGACAATTACTATACTACTAAGGCTAGTTGTTTTCGAATTTTGGATTTGAAAGCAACGCCAATGTCAATCCCCGATTGTGGGTGTGATATTTTAGTGGTATCAGAGCCAAGTTCCCCATAGCCGAGCTGGGTAGAGTTTTGTTGAGAAGAAAATAGCTAGAAAAAAAAATCTCGGCTTAAAACAACCCAATTCGATCGACCCAGTAATTCGATCGAATTGGATAGGTTGAATAAAACACACTATTTTCAAACTTCAAATAGCCATAAATTTTGATCAAGGAGTTTCAACTATTATAGTATATGCACACAAAGTCTTTTCGAGACCAATCCATATTCATACCCTTTCTCGTATGAACTCCCGACTCTTACAAAATTTCACCGTTAAAGGATGATGTACCCATTTTTCCAAATTTTCTTATAAAAATTTGACTTTCTAGCTGCACCCATTTTCATATTTATACCTTGACATTCTGAAATTTTTGGTAAAACTTTAAGGGTGTGTTTAGTTTGCACGTTTCTCATTTTTAATTTTTGAAAAATACGCGTTTCTAAAAAATGATATTTGGTTTGTATTTTCTATGCCTATTTTCTAAAAAAAAAATAGCTAGCATTTTCTGGAAAAATAGAGTCATTTTTTATTTTCTAGAAAACACGCGTTTTTAAGAAAATAAAAATGAAACATGCGTTAACCAAACGCACCCTAAGTTTTTATATATATGCATATGATTCATTTATACTAATTGGATGAAGGCTTGAATTTAAAACCCTTATCCATTTTGTTATCTAGTTGTACGTTAACAAATTTTGCGTGACAACCATTATCCATTTTTTTATTTATTTATTTTTTAGTACGTTAACTAGTTTGAATTCCAATCATTATCCATCATTTTTGTTGGTACGTTGATATTATGAAATTTTTTATACAAATTCAAGTTATATATATATATATAGCCAGGAAGTTAGAGAGAGTGGTTGAGGAACTAAAAATTCCCTTAATATATGAACAACGGGAGAAGACTGAATTACTAGAATTAAGAGACCACTTCCGAGCAGATATAACACGATTTGCCTTCTACTACCATGTTACAGAGAAATAACTCAAAAACACACTAGAGGAGTTGCAAGAGGCCCAAGAAATAATTGGAGGACTTACTGCTCTCAAAAGTTCGCTATTAGAGCTAAAAAAATCTGCAATAACAGATGGATCATATTCAACAGGAGTATGATGATTACTACAATCAAATGGAGAACTAGGTGCTAGAACTTTAAGACACTATTGAAGTCCTTGGTGATCAAAAAAGGCCTTAATTGAAGTTATTGAGCAATAACAAGGAGAAAGTGATAATGAGGAGGAGGAAGAGGAAGAGGATCCCGAAGAGGACCCTATGGAAGAAGAGGATTAGGGAGACGGAGAGATAATAGACTAAGCAACGGACATTTGAGAGTTAGAGTAGATTAATTCATATTATAATATTATGTTATTTTATTTAACTATTTATGTATTAAAATCATTAAAATGATCTTTTCTACTCTGCCCTAATATTGCATTGTGCATCCCCACAACTATTATTAGGATATCATAATCTTGTAAGAAATGACACCACGAACTAACCATAACCCACGCTACGCTTACCCTAGGGAAAAATGACAACGAAGCAGGTGGTAGTGAACAACACACTTCAAGGGTTTGTAAACCCAGTTACTAATCAACCACCAACACCAATCCCTAAGTCCATCATGAGTCCCTTCGGAGGGCAAGAGTTCCGAGCTTTGATGGGAGGTTAGGCAAAACTGGTTGAAGGAGATAGAGAATCATTTCTGATTTCTAGAAGTTCCCCAAAAAGTTAAACTGGAAGTGGTAACCTTATTCCTAGTAGACAAAGCTACAAAGTGGTGGGAGAGCATTGCACCTTCCATGTCTGAAAAGGGGTCAATCACATGGCAAAGGTTTTGAGAAGCCTTCTTGAGGCAATACTTTTCAACTATCATGCGACTTCAGAAGCTGACTAAATTTGAAAATGTTAGAATAACCGTTGAGACCCTAAGTTTTGATGTTTGGGTAAAGATTTAAGTTAGATTATTGTTGTATTTGATATGCACTTATGAGTACATAGGATGCAGGTACAATAAGGTAAAGGAAAGTCCAAGTATGATCTTGACAAAGGAAAAGTCCAAGTGGAATCTTGGCGATGTAAGTCCAAGTATGTAGTCTTGATAACGTAAGTCCAAGTGTGACTTGGCAAGGTTGAAGTCCCGGAGGTAAGGATCCTCTTGGCAATGGAAGACCCAACAACAAGAACAAGGCCGATGGAAGCTCCTGAAGGCAAGACATGAAAGATAGGGAGGCATCTGAGGGACACAAGGTTGATAGAGGAGGGTAGAAGGTAAGGTCGAGAGTTGTGTGGGCAAGGACGAGTGTATGAATGATTATACTCGGAGTAAAATCCTAGTGTTAGGGTTTACCAGTCTACTGGAGTATGTATCAATCAAGTGGTAGGGTTCAGTCGACTCGGCAGTCAACTAGGAGCACACATAATGCTTCTGTTCGCTCAACCCTTGTGGAGCAGTCAACTGGTCATGACATCAATCGACTATTATCAAGTCATTGGGGTGTAACGATCAATTTTCTACAGAAGCCAATCAACTAGTGACTTTACTAGTCGACTAATAGTGGGAAAACAGCTTGGATGTTTTCCCCAAGCTCTATATAATGGCGCTTGGAATGACTGGTTTAGGTGGTAGCAATAGACTTGGTTAAAGCCTATTAGAGTCCCTAAAGCTCTCAGTGTGATCTTTGTGTGTGATCAAAAGATTGTGGCTAGGTTTTTCCATGGAAAAGAAGGATCAAGTTAGCCGAAGTTTTGGGGATTAATCCATTGACGGATTGAGGGATCATCTACCTTATGGGCAGTCGTGGAGTATGAGCCCTAATCTTCGAACCACGTAAATAAACGTGTTAGAGATTTGATTGTTTTGTTTATTGCCACTAGGTTTTAGTTATTCTTTGTTTGTTTTGGTATTTCACTGTGCTAACAAACGTAGGAAGAGATTGAAGATGGTGATTGGCTATTCACCCCCTCTAGCCGGTGTCAAAGATCCTAACAATTGGTATAAGAACGGGGTTCTATTGGACTAATCGCCAAGAGTAGCAAGTGATAGAGGAAGAAGATGAAGTTGGAAGGACCATTAGGATGGGATATTCGAATCCCACCTCCATATGATCGAGAAGACTTTGATTATCGGAGGAAGCATTTGAAGACTTGGTTCCAAATGGATTAGGACAATTAGACCGCATTGGAAGTTCCTTTCTAAACTCCAACGGACAAGAAAGGGAAGTGTCTCCGACCTCGATATTGGACCAAGGAACAAAGGAAGCAATCAGAGACGAACAAGGAAGTAATGTGAATTGTATTAAATTTATTACCTTCTACTATTGTGTCACGTGTAGGTGAGTACAAGTGTGCTCATGAGCTATGGAGCAAGCTAAGGTAATTGCTCTTCATGAAGACCCTACAAAAATCCAAGAAGTGGGGGAGCCTAAGGAGAAGGGCTCATTAATCCAAGAGGAGGAGAATGACCGATCAGATCTGGAGACGAGCTCAACATCTGAAGAGAAGGAAGAAGTGGAACCCTTCACATTTTCAAGTGAGGAAGAAGTCTTAGAGGCTCAACCCTCAACTGAATCTACCAAGAAGAGCACTAAAGCCCACATCAAGTGTTTTGAGTGCGGGGAGATGGGGCACTACAAGAGTAGGTTTCTTTCAATCAAGAAGAAAAAAGGAGTAACTCCTAAACTTAATTCAATTCATTTAGAATCTAATTTGAGTTGTAGAAAGAAGAAGGAAAATAAACATATTAGATGCTTCATGTGTGGTGAACGAGGTCACTATCAGACAAAGTGCCCAAGGAAAGGAGAGCTCAAGAAGATGGAGCAACTAAAGAAGTGGAGGAAGAACGGAGGCTCGTGTCAAGGGGAGCTCCAAAGGTAAAGGGTAAGGTAAACCCTAGTTTAAATTTGAATTCAAATTTAAATTCTTCAATGCATGCTAAAAATATGCTAGTTATTTACTCATGCATAATTATGGATTTAGGTATAACGATAAGAATAGCATTAACATGGTTGATAACCCCAAGAAATCAAAGTTTAATGTCAGACCTAAAAATAGAAAACCTATCCCAGTTAAGGGAAAGGAGGTAGGAAATGATCAAAGCATTAATCCCAATAAAGAGAGACATATGTCTAGGAAGGGTTGGTCTAGGAATGTCCAAGGTGGGCATGTTGATTCTAGGACTAAGAACCTAGAAGTGGAAAAATAATCTTTAAGGGCAAAGTTTGATAGGTTAGAGAAATCTCTTGAGAGCACTACAAGAAAAAAGCTAATAGACAACGCTTTTAAAGCGTTGTCTTTGTGCCTGAAAAAGCGTTGTTAAAGGCACTGTTGTTAAAAGTCTGCTCAACGACAACGCCTTTAAAGTGTTGTCGTTTATAGCGAAGACAACGCTTTTAAAGCGTTGTCGTTTTTAGCGAAGACAACGCTATTACAACGCTTTAAAAGCGTTGTTATTTTTTTATAAAGACAATACTTTTTGCAACGCTTTAAAAGCGTTGTCGTTTTAAAGAAAAAAATTTTAAAAAATTATTTTAAAATCATTATTTTTATATTTATGAAACTATTATTTTTCTTTTACCATGTCTAGATTCGAATTTTACATATAATCAACTCAGCTAATGATTTCAAACTCATACCAAAATAATAGAATTCTGACATTGAAGTAATATTAGTATTTAATTACATAAGAAGCTAGTAAATATCAAAATTAACACTAATTCTGTTTCAAAGTAGATAGTGATATTCCTCTAACTCTTCCAAAATCCAGCTTCAGTTCCACACTGATGGAAACCATCTGCTTCTCTGTGAACTTGGAGACAGACTCTGCATCAAATTCAGCAAATGCCACCCTGCCACACAACATTTCTTTCAAGATTCTAAATTGTTCGAAACAAGTACTTTCCTCTGAATAAAAATTGTTTCTAGCATTAGTTCTAACCTGAATTCATTCCTCTTCTTCAGTATAGTAGTCCAGTCCATCCCCACTTGAGCTCCTGTTAGAACAAGCAACTCAAACAACATCCTGCAAGTTTATCCATCTAAATCTTGTCAACATGTAAATTTAGTTGAAATTTGTGTAGATAAGATGAAGAAATTTGTGGAAGTAATCACCTGTCATCATGAACTGGAACTCCCCATTCCTCATCATGATAAGCAACATACACAGGATCTGTGTATACATTAGTAAGAGGATGGAACAATTAGTAATTTGCCCTAATTTTTCTTTGAGTTTATTGTAATTTGTAAAAGCCCTCTTTTGGTACCTGAACTCAGTGTTATGAAGCTGCACTTCTTCTCTTCTTGGGAGGCGCTCATGGCAATGTCGGGACACTCAATAGAACCCGCCAACTCCTCGATCTTGGCCGGAGTCCTCCCGTAGTGGGCGATCTGAAACTTCCTCTGGGCTTGCATGAGCGCGGCGTGCTCCCTCTGCGCACCGGCGACACTCAAGTGAGATTAACATAATATAATGTTTATGCTAATAAAAATAATATACAAGTTTCAAGCACACTCAAGTGAGATTAACATGCAATCCTGAAATCAAAGCAAAAAAAAAAAATCATTTTGATATGCATAACTAGTACACAATGTTTCCATCTTTATTTATTAGATAGTTGCCTTGGGTTAGTCTTAAAAGTTTTTCTGAAACAAGGTTGAGAAGTGAAATGTAGTATGCCTCATTACCCATCCTTGCAATGAGATTCAAGTTTAAAATTCAATTACCTGTTAATGATCGCATCAACCACAATTTGTATTGGATTTGCATCAGTAAGCAAATGAATAATTTCCATAGCATGTTTAATTATGCAGACAACCATAAGCTTCTTTCCATTGTTCCGGCCATGCATCATCAAAGAATTGGTAAGTCTTTCAATAATTGGGCACTGAGCCTTGCGGAACCTCTTACCAGAATATCTTCCAGCAGTATGAGGAAGGTATGTAGCATGTTTTGGAGGAGTCACAGCGATGTAATCAGCAAGAGACATGTCACTGACCTGGAGTTAGCAGAAGATTAATCTAATCTTGTTGGAGTAAATAATAGGAGAACATCTCCATTTTATGACTATGTGGATTGAAAGATGTGTTGCATACTATAATTCAACTAAAAAGTGTGCAAATAAATTTAAACAAACATAATTTATCCAGTATTTGCTCTTTATAGGCATATTGCAATTCAGATACAGTATGATGATAAATCAAAGTTCACTGTTTGCTCGATCATGGAGCCATGTTTGGTCGGCTACTATAATCTTATCTCTGTTTGTGCAATCTGTTGCTGGTAAAATAAAGCGTAGGAAAAGTTGGGTAATCAGCGCTTGTACAAGCTATTGCCGGTAAATCAATAAGTACTCCACAAAAATCTGTGAACTGATAGATAATAAAGGTCCTATTTTTCATTTGTGCATACTGAAAAATCCTAGCTCTCTCAAAGCATGAACTGGTTATCTAAAATTCCAAGTATTACTAACACATCATGCAAAGATTATATTTAAAAAAAATGGCAGATAAGGCCTAAAAATATCGAAAATCAACCTTAAAGCAGATCATACGTGCTAAATAACATCATGAGATTCACATGGTCAACGCAGGAGCTAAGAGCAACAGGCTGCGGAAACACCACGGAGTGAGAGTTCTAACCTCGACATCGTCGAACGACCAGCGATTAAAGAGCTTAACCTCCTGTTGCTGGATTGCCATCGACACAGAGTAAGGATTGTAGAGATGCGCGGGCTAGTCCACCAACGGCGGAAAGAAAAATCACCACATCAAACCCAACTCCAACGGGCAAACGTAAACGCCACTATGGTTGTAACCAGAGCCAAAAGCTACTGCACGAGGCTCAAACAGCAAGAGGAAAAAAAACAGAAGGGATCCAGAAAAAAAATAAAAGCAAACCAGAACGGAAGGCAAATCTCTAGAAAAGGATCGATCTGAACAGGTTCAGAAGGGATCCAGAAGCGAGATCTAAATTCTAAAACAAATCGAGGACAAAAAAACTTAGAGATCTCTCTAGCAGAACCACGAAGCGATCTAGAGGGCTTCAGATATCGAGTACCTTGCGTGAACGAAGGCCAGAAGCCGGAGATGGGACTGGATACCCACGAATCGAAGCAACGTTCTCGAGGGATGCTCGCGTTCCGCCGGAGAGTTCAAAAGGAAACCTTTTCGCCTTCGCCCGTTGAAGCAAAAGGAAGAACTGCTCGATATCGGACGAGTAAGAGATTAATCCCACGAATCAAAGAGATTGGGCAGTGTGAAGGAAGCGTGAATGAGGCGACGGAGGCGAAGAGATTAATCCCGCGGTCTTGACGGAGAGGAGTTTGGAGGAGTGGTTCGCGGAGAGGGGTTCGCCAGAGAGGGGTTTGCCGGAGAGGAGTTGGATGGAGAAGGCCGCGTGAGATGAGGAGTTGGGAGAAGGGTTCGGGTTTTCTACTCCTTACTTAGATCCAACGGTTTGTATTAATCAAGATTTAGATGAGAATTTAATAATAGACAATACTTTTTAAAAAGCGTTGTCGTAGATGTTGGAGCAATCTAGGTGCCCTAAGTTTTGATGTTTGGGCAAAGGTTTAAGTTAGGTTTATTGTTGTATTTGATATGCATTGTGAGTGTGCAGGATACAGGTACAACAAGGAAAGTCCAAGGGTGAGTCTTGGCGGTGTAAGTCCAAGCATGTAGTCTTGGCAACGTAAGTCCAAGTGTGATCTTGGCAAAGGAGGAAAGTCCAAGGATGAGTCTTGGCGGTGTAAGAAAAAGCATGTAGTCTTGGCAACGTAAGTCCAAGTGTGACTTGGCAATGGATGAAGTCCCGGAGGCACAACCTCTTGGCAAAGGAAGACCCGACAACAATGACAAGGCCGATGGAAGCTCTAGAAGGCAAGACGTGAAGGATTGGGAGACATCCGAGGGACACAAGGCTGATGGAGGAGGCTAGAAGGCTAGATCTAGGTTGGTCGGGCGAGAACGAGTGATGAGTGAATGTACTCGAGGTAAAATTCTAGAATTAGGGTTTACTGCAGCAGTACTGTAGCGTTACTATAGTGTTACTGTAGCAGTACTGTAGCAGTCGACTGGTGCACTGTAGAGAGCCGTTGAGAGAGCCGTTGGGCTGACACCAGTCGACTGGTGCAAGGACCATTCGACTGGTAACGGGCAAATCAGCTTACTAATTTGTTCCAAGCTCTATAAGAAGGAGCTTGGGATGGCCGGCCAAGGTGACGAAATTAGACTTGGTTAAAGCCTAATTAGTAGTCACCAAACGTGCTCAAGGTTCTCTTGTGTCCAAGTGTTCTTGTTTGGTGTTGTGGTGAGGTTTCTCCACCCACAAGGAGTTGCTTGAGTAGCCGAAGTTTGTCGGGGGTTAATCCACCGAAGGATCGGGATCGTCCACCTTACGGACAGCCGTGGAATAGGAGCAAGTTATCTCCGAACCACGTTACATTGACGTGCATTGGTTTACATTTCCTTTCTTTGTCTTTTAGCTTTCATATTCGTATTTAGTTTCGTATTATTCCGCTGTGCAACTAACGAATACGTAGGAAGCCATCGATTTTGGTGAGACGCTATTCACCCCCCCTCTAGCGGGCACATCGGTCCCAACAAGTGGTATCAGAGCGAGGTCGCTCTTCTACGGACTAACCGCCAAGAGAGCAAGAAGCTGGAGGAAGAAGAAGATGAAGTCCGAAGGACCGCTCGGATGGGATATCCGAATTCCACCTCCATACGACAAAGAAGACTTCAATTATTGGAGGAAGCGGTTGGAGACATGGTTCCAAATGGATTTGAACCAATGGGTTATCTTGAGTGACCCATTTGAAGCTCCTACGGACAAGAAGGGTAAACGCCTCCGACCTCGGTATTGGACCAAAGAGCAACGAGAGCAATCGGAGGCGGACAAGGAGGTAACGAGAATTTTGCATAATTTACTACCTTCTAATATTTTGTTGAGTGTAGGTGAAACCACAAATGCAAGTGATCTTTGGAAAAAGATCATTGGCTATCATGAAGACCCTATAAAAATCCAAGGAGTGGAAGAGCCCAAGGAAAATGGCTCATTGGTCCAAGAAGAGAAGGACCAATCCGATGTTGACAAGAGGTCAACATTCGAGGAGGAAAAGGAAGAGGAGGAAGAGAAAGAGAAGGAAGAGGTGGAAGAGGAGAGATCTTCCACATCCTCAAGAGATGAAGAAGTGGAAGAGTCCACATCTTCAAGTGAAGAGGAAGAACAGAAATCCAAGGAAGAGGAGATCTTGGAAGCTCAACCCTCTACTTCAACTACCAAGAAGAGCACAAAGGACCACATCAAATGTTTTGAGTGTGGTAAGATGGGGCACTACAAGAGTAGGTGTCCTTCGCTTAAGAAGGTAAAAAAGGTAAATCCTAAACTCACTAAAGTTAATTTAGAAACTAATGTGAGTTGTAGGAAGAAGAAGAATGAGAAGAAGCACATTAGGTGCTTTACATGTGGTGAGTGGGGTCACTACCACACAAAGTGCCCAAGGAGAGGAGAGCTCAAGAAATTGGTGCACTTGAAGAAGTGGGAGAAGAAGAGAGCTTCAAGGGTAAGGGAGGTAAACCCTAATTTGAATGCTAGTTCAAATTTAAATCGTTATAATGCTATTTATCATGAAAATAGAATGCATGATAAACCTAAGGACAAATATATACCTCCTCATGCTAGATCTACCATATCTAAGGTTAGGAAGGTAGATAACTACTTAGGCAATAATTCTAAGGACTTTAGATATAAGCCTAAGGCTAGCAATGCTCATAGGAATCAACAAAAATCCAAATCTATGGATTTAGTAAGGGAAAACCAAGTCTTAAGGTCAAGACTTGATAACTTAGAGAGAACCTTAGCAAGAATGAAAAACTTGCTTAAGGGGCAAAGAGAGCACAACATTGGAAAAGCTAGACAAGAGTCATCCAATGGCTATAGAGGTTTGGGATACAAACCCAAAGCCAAGAAGTATGTGACTTCCTTTCATAGGGTTCCATATAGCTATGGAACCAAACATAGGACTAGTGGTCAAGCTAAAAGTACAAGGGAAGTTGTCCCTAAGAGTACTTTTGCAAAGACCAATGTGACTAAGACTTCTAATAAGTCTAATAAAGTCACAAATAAGGTTACAAGGGGAGTTAGCCCTAGAAGTGACCTAGTGGAAGTGACCAAGGCTTCTAAGAAGCCTAGAAAGGTCCTTAGGAAGGTATTTAGGGAAGTCATCCCTAGTGAGTACCTAGAGCATCCAAGGAGCACCAATAAGTTTTGGGTTCCTAGGAGCATAATCTCTACACCCTAGATGGGTTTAGAGAGTGTCAACTCCAATTGGAAGGGTAGTTAACCCAACCTTGATAAAAGTTGACACTTGAAAGCATTTTCAAGGTTATTGTTAACCTTTGAAAATGAAAAGGATTATTAAGTGTACTCTTTAAGAAGAGTAAATTGTGTCAAAATTTGAGGATTTGAGTTTAACTTAAATTGACACAAATATGAAAATACAAGGAATACAAGTTGGGATCTTGGTCTCCTTTTGATGGGTTAAGGGAGATTTTTAACCTTAATCCAAGGTAATCACTATTTGGAAGAACAAAGTATGTCAAATCTTAAGGAATTGAAATACATGTAAATTGGCACACTTGAAAAGGATTAGAAATGGCTAGTTGAGATCTTAGCATGTTCTTAAAGGATTAAGAACAAAATTAAGTCTCAATCTAAATGTTTGATCCTTAAAGAGAGTAATATGTGCCAAACAAATATTTGAGGATTGAATTCTTAATTTCAATTGGCACAAATATAAAAGGGATAAAAGAAATGCCAAGTTGGGTTTTGGCATTCTTTCAAGAAATAAGCAATCTAGGCTTAATTTTAAGGTTTTAGCTAAGGTTTAAGGATACTTAGATTATCTAGGTATATTTTATTTATGCTAAAATACCATGATTGATTGCATATTATATGTCATGACATCATGTGTTGCATTCATTTTATTATGAAAAATATAAAAATACCATGTCATACATACATCATGTAGCTATAACATGCTTTGCTTTTGAAAATTGCTTATTTTGATGTATGTCATTAATCATCATGCAGTATGTCAATTTCCTTGTAATTAAGGACAAAAGGCATTTATTATGTATGGAAGTGTTCCAATAAGAGAGATCATATCAAGTGACATCCTAGATGGATGATCATGATTTTTACAATGCCTAGATAGAGATGCATGATCCCTTAGTTTAGGGCAAGACCAAATATACATCTCACAAAGAACTATAAGGTGACTTGTATGTGTTTTAATACACGTTAGATACAAGTGAGATGTTAAGATGGTGAACAAAACTCAAGATGTTGATTTAGTGCATCTTGTTGAGTTTTAGGTTCATCAAAACACATAGTTATGTGTCTTCCAATCATTGGGAAAGCTAATGTACAAGTCATGTGCATTGAGCCCAAAGAACGTGGTTGGATATTGGTTTTGAAAATGATTTCAAAATACTTTTGAAAAACCTTGGTGAAGACTATCTTTTGATAGTAATCATCATTGAAAAGTTAGACACAAATTAGGAGAAAACATTGAAGTTTTCAAGAGTTTTCAAATTTGTGTCAATCTTTGAAAACAGGAAGTATTTTCATAGAAAACTATTTTTCCCTGATAAAGTATACCCTAAATAATGTTTACATGAGTTTTCATGATGAAAACAAGTATGAATTGGTTAAGAAAAACCAAAGTGAAGTTTCGGTTGAGGTTTAGTTTCATTATTGAATTTTGAACCTCAAAACTTCGAGTTTTGGTTTTCCTAATTATTTAGGAACCCCAAGTCATTGTTGGTGCAATGATGGAAGTTTGACCATATTTTTAGGGGGAGTTACGCTTTGGAAACATAAAAATCTTTTCCAAGACCAAAAGGAGGTCAAGTGTTAAGGTAGCACATGACATTGGTATGAGAGGTGTTACCAAGGACAAGGGAGAGTCATCCAAGGCCAATAAGAAGGAATATGCTAGGGTAGCATATAATTATAGCAAGGATGAGGTATCCAAGATTAAGGACAAGAAGATATTAATCAAAGACAAGGTGTCTAAGGTTAAGAAGGTGAGTTTAATTAGTAGGCCAAGTGTCACCCGAGGTGCATCGAAGTAACCTAGCCATAGTGGATGAGTCACCAAGAGAGGTGACTAAGGTTAAGATTCCTAAGGATAGGAAGAGCTTTTGGGACCCATGATAGATGGATTATCAAATGTGCCAAGTGGTTAAGAGATAGACTTAAGTCTCTAACCTAGTGGGTTGACACAATTGGGATATGTTTCATGCATGAAAATATGACATTGGGGGTCATATTGCATAAAAATTAGTTTTTGATGTATAGATGTCATATAAACCCATGCTAGGGAAGTATTGTGATTTAGTATGGGCAGATACATCAAGAGGAAGTCAAAACTAGGACTTTAGGTCAATGTTCAATTGAACTATTTAGCTAGTTTTGAATTTTGTGTCAATCTTGGGATATGTGATAAATATATTTTTATATATATATTTCCCAAGTAGACAAGGGTACAATAGACCTCTACACAAAATTTGAGGATTTTTGGAGGTCTAGTGAATTTCTGGTGCATTTCTGAAGTTGGCCTGAAAAGGCTGATTTTTGCATAAATAGGGTGCCAGTCGACTGGTGCAGATACCAGTCGACTGGTAACAGTGTTTTTGAGCACAGAATGTTTCTATAAGCTCATTTTACCGATACCAGTCGACTGGTGCCGATACCAGTCGACTGGTAACAGTAGATTTCGACCACAGAATGCTTCTGTAAAGTTCTGTCGAATGGGTCAATCGACTGGTACCTAGTTCAGTCGACTGATACCAGCCTAAAAATGTTTTTTAACGTTGTTCTTGACCGTGTCAACTCGTTTAAATGTATGAGATCCATGGGGGATAAATACATGAGTTTAGGGTCAATTTGGATGACATGTTTTCAACAATTGGAATATTGTTGGAGCTCTTTTTGATGTATGGCAAAGGGGGAGAAGTCTAGGTTTAAATGGGAAATTTATACACCTTTGCAAGAAATCCTAACTCGAGGGAGAGCTTAGGTGAAGGGGGAGCGATTGTTTAGGCAAAGGGGGAGAAGTTTACCTTTGCGGGAAATCCTAGCTCAAGGGGGAGCTTAGGTGAAGGGGGAGCCTAGAGATTTAGGTTCCATTATTTATGCATGAGTTGATTTGCATATTTATTTGCATATGTATTGCATTTATGTTTCCCTAACTTAAACAGGTTGCCAAACATCAAAAAGGGGGAGATTGTTGGAGCAATCTAGGTGCCCTAAGTTTTGATGTTTGGGCAAAGGTTTAAGTTAGGTTTATTGTTATATTTGATATGCATTGTGAGTGTGCAGGATACAGGTACAACAAGGAAAGTCCAAGGGTGAGTCTTGGCGGTGTAAGTCCAAGCATGTAGTCTTGGCAACGTAAGTCCAAGTGTGATCTTGGCAAAGGAGGAAAGTCCAAGGATGAGTCTTGGCGGTGTAAGAAAAAGCATGTAGTCTTGGCAACGTAAGTTCAAGTGTGACTTGGCAATGGATGAAGTCCCGGAGGCGCGACCTCTTGGCAAAGGAAGACCCGACAACAATGACAAGGCCGATGGAAGCTCCAGAAGGCAAGACGTGAAGGATGGGGAGGCATCCGAGGGACGCAAGGCTGATGGAGGAGGCTAGAAGGCTAGGTCTAGGTTGGTCGGGCGAGAACGAGTGCTGAGTGAATGTACTCGAGGTAAAATTCTAGAATTAGGGTTTACTGCAGCAGTACTGTAGTGTTACTGTAGCAGTACTGTAGCAGTCGACTGGTGCACTGTAGAGAGCCGTTGGGCTGACACCAGTCGACTGGTGCAAGGACCAGTCGATTGGTAACGGGCAAATCAGCTTACTGATTTGTTCCAAGCTCTATAAGAAGGAGCTTGGGATGGCCGGCCAAGGTGACGAAATTTGACTTGGTTAAAGCCTAATTAGTAGTCACCAAACGTGCTCAAGGTTCTCTTATGTCCAAGTGTTCTTGTTTGGTGTTGTGGTGAGGTTTCTCCACCCACAAGGAGTTGCTTGAGTAGCCGGAGTTTGCCGGGGGTTAATCCACCGAAGGATCGGGATCGTCCACCTTACTGACAGCCGTGGAGTAGGAGCAAGTTATCTCCGAACCACGTTACATTGACGTGCATTGGTTTGCATTTCCTTTCTTTGTCTTTTAGCTTTCATATTCGTATTTAGTTTCGTATTATTCCGCTGTGCAACTAACGAATACGTAGGAAGCCATCGATTTTGGTGAGACGCTATTCACCCCCCCTCTAGCGGGCACATCGGTCCCAACAGTAGACACTAAAAAAAGGCTAATAGACAATGCTTTTTATGAAGCGTTGTCTTTAACCCGTAAAAATCACTAATAGACAACGGTTTTTAGAAAAACGTTGTCTATTAATAAGAAAATAATGAAATAGACAACGCTTTTCACTAAAAGCATTGTTAAAAAAAAATAGACAACGTTTTTTATAAAAAGCGTTGTCGTTTAAGTGTTGTAGAATCCCAATTTTCTTGTAGTGGAGATTGAATATTGGATGTAAGGGATTAGGTATGATGTCAAAGACCCAATGATGATAGATCTGGTTTAGGATACTAGTCTTCATCAAACAAGAGTAAGGGGAAGTTATCCATAGAGCACTTTGACGGGGATGCCATAGTAGAGTTCCCTAAGGCCAAAAAAATGTCACATGCAATGATTGCAAGTGCAAATGATAAGGAGAAATCCTCCAAGGTTAGAGAAGAGTCATATGCTAGAGTGACATATAACTATAGCAAGGAGAAATCAACCAAAGATAAAGGAAAGTCTAAGGTTGAGAAAAAGAAGGTCAAATGGATTAACCAATCGTCATCCGAGGTGCAGCATTGTGGGCTCGTATTTTTAGATGTCACCTAGGGAGGTGGTTATGATTAAGAGCTTTGGGGGAAACTCAAAGAGTCAAATTGGGATCTATGGTCAATGAATCTCAAGTGGACCTTGCTTAGAATTCTAGATAAGTCATGGAATGTGCCAAAGGGGTTGGAAATGGACTTGAGTTTTTAATCTAGTTGGTTAACACGTTTGGTATGTAATTCATGAATAAAAATATGAAATGGGATTCATATTGTATGAAAATTAGTTTTAGATATATAGATGTCATAAAAACTAATGCTAAGAATGCATTATGATTTAGTATGGGTAGATACATCAAGAGAAAGCCAAAATTAGGACTTTAGGTCAAGATTCAATTGAACTATTTAAATAGTTTTTAATTATATGTCAATATTGGGATCCATGATAGATATATTTTTAAATATATTTTTTCAAGTAGACAAAGGTAAAACAGACATCTCCATAAAATTTAGAAATTTATAGAGGTTTATGAAATTTTTGGTGCATTATAAAATTGAGTTTAGAATGTTGTTTGAGCTGAAAACATGTGTCAGTCAACTAGCTCAGTTACTAGTCGATTGGTAACATTGTTTATTGAATACATAATGGTTTTGTGAGATTGTTTCGATGAGGGCAATCGACTAGGGCCTATGGAAGTCGACTGATATCGTCTGAAATTATTTTTAAGCATTAGGAAATAATCAAAAGGATGATATACATGTATGTAATCTCATAGGAGATTAATACATAATAATTGTGATCATTAGAGGTTAAAGAGTCTAATAATTGAGATATTATTGAACCTCTTTTTGATGTATGATAAAGGGGAAGAAGTTTAGGCTTAAGTAGAAAACCTAAATACCTTTGCAAAAAAAACCTATCTTAAGAGAGAGCTTAGGTGAAGGGGGAGCCTGAGATTAGATTCCATGATATATGCATGAGTAGATTGCATATTTCTTTTCATGTTATTGCATTATATGTTTCCCTAATTTAAAGGGGTTACTAAACATCAAAAAGGGAAAATTGCTGGAGCAATCGGTGTGACTTTAGGTTTTGATATTTGGACAAAGGTTTAAGTTAGGTTATTATTGTATTTGATATACGCTTGTGAGTGTGCAGGATGCAGGTACAATAAGACAAAGGAAAGTCCAAGTGTGATCTTGACAAAGGAGAAGTCCAAGTGGAGTCTTGGCGATGTAAGTCCAAGTATGTAGTCTTAGCAACGTAAGTCCAAGCGTGACTTGGCAAATTTGAAGTCCTAGACGTAAGAAGCCTCTTGGAAATGGAAGACCCAACAACAAGGACAAGGCCGATGAAAGCTCCTGAAGGCAAGGCGTGAAGGATGGGGAGACATCTGAGAGACACAAAGTTGATGGAGGAGGCTAGAAGGTAAGGTCGAGAGTTGTGTGGGCACGAACGAGTGCATGAGTAATTATACTCAGGGTAAAACCCTAGTGTTAGGGTTTATTAGTCTACTGGGGTATGTATCAGTCAACTGGTAGGGTTTAATCAACTGGACAGTCAACTGGGAGCGAACATAATGCTTCTGTTCCCTTAACCCTTCTAGAGCAATCAACTGGTCATGGCATCAATCGACTGGTATCGAGTCATTGGGATGTAACGATCGATTTTTTACAGAGGTCGGTCGACTGGTGACTTTACCAGTCGATTGGTAGCAGGAAAACAACTGGGATGTTTTCCCACAAGCTCTATATAATGAAACTTGGGATGACTGGCTTAGGTGATGACAATAGACTTGATTAAATCCTATTAGAGTCTCCAAAGCTCTCAGTGTGATCCTTGTGTGTGATCAAGAGATTGTGGCGAGATTTTTCCATCGAGAAGGAGGATCGAGCTAGTCGGACTTCCCAGGATTAATCCACCGACAAATTGAGTGATCATCCACCTTACGGACAATCATAGAGTAAAAGCCTTAATCTCCAAACCACGTAAATCAACGTGTCAAAGGTTTGATTGTTTTGTTTATTGCCTCTAGGTTTTAGTTTTACTTTGTTTGTTTTGGTATTCCGCTGCTCTAACAAACATAGGAAGCAATTGAAGAGGGTGATCGACTATTCATTCCCTCTAGCCAGTGTCAAAGGTCCCAACAGAAAATCTCACTCAAACTCTAGATATGTCAATAATGGAGTATTCGTCCAAGTTCCACACACTAGAAACCTATTCTCCAGCAATTATGGCAAATGAGATGTTAAAACTCTATTGTTTCAAGAAGGGACTGAATAGCAAAATTCAATCGACTCATGCAATCTTCAAACCAAGGGATTTTGAAGAGTTAATGGGGGCAGCAATTCAAGCCAAGATCGATATCAAACAACGAGAAGAAGAGAACAAATTGAAAAGACCCCACACGAGTCTAGGCTCCTCCAGCAATGGACAAATGTCTAAAAGGAAAAATTTGTCAAACCCCTAACCCAGAAGACTTGGACCTTCTCCAATCAACCAGAAGGTCGAGACATGCTCCACTTGTGGAGTTGCATATTATGGGGAGTGCCGCAAGAAGGCAGTAACATGCTTCCGATGTGGACAAGTAGGGCATCTATCGCTCAATGTCCTTATCCAGAGTGAAAGGGTGGAGGTCCAAGCAATGGTGTAGGTGGAAGGGCTCAAAGAGATAACAAGGTATCCACAAATGCCCAAGTATATGCCATCACCCAGGAAGAAGCAAATGCAGCTAATGATGTCATGTCAGGTACCATTTTAATTAACAATCTACTTGCTTATGCATTGTTTGATTGTAGTGCTACGCACTCATTTATCTCTAGGAGATTTGTGAAAAATGTAGGAGCTAACTCAGAAAACCAAAAAAAATCTTATAAGGTAGCGACATCGGTGAATAAGACCTTATAAACATGCACTCTATATAGGAATTTTAGTGTCCAAATAACAAATCAAGGGTGTAGGGCTAATCTGATCCAACTCAACATGGCAAAATTTGATGTGATTTTTGGGATGAATTGGCTAACTAAAAATCATGCCAATTCCGACTACAAACCCCGGATCAAGAGGAGATTATTTACTATGGTAAAGCTAAGGAGTAGAAATCTCTCTAGTAAATCTGCTTCTCAAACTTGGAAAGTCATGAAATATGGGGAAGAAGTATACTTTGCAATGATAAGTGAGGTCAAGGAAGACTCCGAGTTAAGAGTAGAAGATATACCGATAGTAAGGGAATTCCCATATATTTTTTCGGATGAACTATCAGGATCGCCCCTGATCGAGAAATCAAATTCGAGATCAATTTAATGTTGAACGTCATGCCAATTTCAAAGGTTCCATACCGAATGGCTCTAGCATAACTCAAGGAACTCAGAGAACAACTCCAAGAACTATTGGATAAGAAGCAAATAAGGTCAAGCACATCACCATAGGGAGCACTGATGTTATTCGTAAAGAAAAAGGACAACAGCATGCGATTATGCATCGATTATAGGGAATTGAATAAGCTCACAATTAAGAATAAATACCCTCTACCAAGAATTGATAACCTATTCGACCAACTCAAAGGAGCTAAGGTATGTTCAAAGCTCGACTTATGGTTGGGATACCCTCAATTAAAAATTAAAGGAGAGGATATTCTGAAAACTGCATTCCGAATAAGATATGGGCATTACGAATTTATGGTAATATCATTCGAATTAACAAACGCTCCCGCAGCATTCATCAACCTTATGAATCGCATCTTCAAATCATTCCTGAATAAGTTTGTGGTAGTATTCATTGATGATATCCTCATATACTCATCAAGTGAAGAAGACCACATAGAATACCTCCAGCTTACACTCAAAACTCTTTATGAGAAACAATTATACGCCAAGTTCAAGAAATGTGAATTCTAGCTAAAGAGTGTAACTTTCCTGGGTTATATCATATCGGCGGAGGGAGTATTAGAGAACCCAAAGAAGGTGGAGGCGATACTAGAATAGCCACAACCGACAATTGTTACCAAAGTTCAAAGCTTCTTAGGATTAGCTAACTACTATAGGAAATTCATCAAAGGATTTTTCCTCAATAGTCATACCTCTGACCAAACTCACACAGAAAAATTTCAAGTTCAATTGGAATGATAAATGCGAGAGAAGCTTTGAGATCTTAAAAAAGAAATTAGTGTGTCAACACCAATATTGGTTCTACCCACAGAAGGCAAAAGTTTTACTATATATAGTGATACTTTGAAAGAAGACCTGGGGTGCGTGCTTATGTAAGATGACAAGTGATTGCATATGCATCAAGATAATTAAAACTATACAAGAAAAATTACCCTATGCACAACCTCGAGGTACAGCAGTAGTTTTCACTTTAAAAATTTGACGATACTACTTATACAGGGTCAAATATGAGATATTTACAAACCAGGAGCCTCAAATACTTATTTACTCAAAAAGAATTAAACATGAGATAGAGACGGTGAATTGAGTTTCTCAAGGATTACGATCTCACTATTAGTTACCATCCAGGAAAAGCCTACAAAATAGCAGACATTTTGAGCCAAAAAAAATAGGGAAAGATGATTCTTGCCTCAGAGTTGATCGAACCATGTATACATGAAAGAATCAAAATAAGCCAAAACCAAGACCCTAATTTGCTAAAACTTAAAGCTCAAGCTCAGGATGGAAAACCTCATAATTTCAAGTAGATGGTAAAGGCATACTTTGGATGAGGGAACGATTATGTGTGCCAGATGTTGACAATCTCTGAAAGAAAGTATTGTCTGATCCACATAAATCTAAATTCTCAATTCACCCTGGAAGCACAAAAATGTATAGAAACTTGAAAAAAAAATTTATGGTGGAGTGGAATAATGAAGCAAGAAGTAGCAGACTTTGTAGCTAAGTGTTTGAAGGTTGAACACCAACGACATGGAGGACTCTTACAACCATTAGAAATTCCAGAATGGAAATGAGAACATATTTTCATGGACTTCATGGTAGGGTTGCCGAGATTACACCAGAGTCATGACACTATATGGGTAATTGTTCATACTAGTCCGCATGAATTATAATCTCGACAAGCTAGCAAATCTTTATATGGAAAATATAGTGTGACTACATGGAGTGCCAGTGAGTATCTTGTCCAACTGAGATCCAAGATTCGTGTCTATATTTTAGAAAAGCTTTCAACAGGGAAGGGGCTCAAAGTTACTCTTAGCACAGCTTACCATCCATAAACGGACGGGCAAATGGAAAGAACCATCTAAACGCTCAAAGATATGTTACAAGCATGCGCACTAGACTTTAGTTCAAATTGGGATAATCATCTGCCTTTGATTGAGTTTGCTTATAATAATGGCTACCACAGCAGTATCAGGATGGCCCCGTATAAGGCATTGTATGGGTGAAAATGTCGATCACCCTTATACTAGGATGAAGTAGGGGAGAAGACTCTTACTGGGCCCAAGCTCATCCAAGCCACCATAGGCAAAGTGACAATTATTCGAGAGCGACTAAAGATATCCCAAGACCGTCAGGAAAGTTGTGCTGATATAAAATGAAGGTCCTTAGAATTCGATATTAGTGAGAAAGTATATATAAAGGCTTCACCAATGAAAGGTGTGGTGAGATTTGACAAGTCTAAAAAGTTGAGTCGTAGATATAAGGACCATTTGAAATCTTAGAAAGCGGCAGCACTTTAACATATAAACTAGCCTTACCTCTAGCTTTATCGAGGATCCACAATGTCTTCTATGTCTCTCAATTAGAAGATATATGGCGAACCCAAGTTATATCCTAAGGGCATAACCATTAGTAACTCAAGACAACTTAAGGGAAAATCTGAAGTATGAAGAGGTCCCAATTCGAACTATGGATTCATGATTCAAAGTCTAGTGGTCCAACCATACCAACAGGGAGGCTACTTGGGAACAAGAAAAGGAAATGTGTATACACTACCCTCATCTCTTTGAGGTCTACGGTGACTCAAGTTTTGTTCTATAAGGAGAGAGGAATGTAAAGAGCATGATTCATATAGGATAGTGGAGATAGTGGCGTAGTGGAGATCATTGTGGCATAAAAGACGAATACGCTCGCCCCCAACACCCCCGCCAACCCGTCCCAAGGTTAACACGGAGGAGGTAAATCACGAGCGGCTACTAGCCTTTGGAATAATGACTTGCACATAAGGGAGGTATTTACCTCGGCTTTGCCGAGATTCGAACCCCAGATCTCATTGTGGCAACACCTCATGCACTAGCCACTAGACCCATCCGAGGGGACGTGGCGTAGTGGAGATCATGGTGTTAGTGGAGATAGTAGGGTTGGTGGAGATCAAAACTTCACCCTATAAATAACCATGGAAAAGTTACAGAAAATCTTGATCGGAAGATAAGACATATCCCCAATAGAATCATTTTGGCAAGGAAGGAGAAGTGTACTTCAAGAATCCCACCTTTCCCACCACCGTATCAACTTCTAAGGATTTTGGTAAGTGAGCTTATTTTGCAAATTATGAATTTTGAAAATGATAGTTTTATTTTCTAAAAATATTTTATTTTACTAGAAGATTACTGAATTACTGTTATTACTGTATTTTGGGGCGTTAAATTAATTATGAACTAAATAGTAGAGATATGTATTCTAAACACTTCTGATTTTTGAACTACTTCCGATTTCTGACATCTCCTCTAAGAGGGATAATTCTAGAGGACTAATATCAACTTAAGCCATGAGAAACATGATTTAATTTCAGTGCTTATGTATATTTTTGTTTTAAGTTATCTATTATTTTTACTACTAGAAAACTACTGCTTCTCAAGAATCGCAGTATTTGTGTTTTATCCCCCACTTACTGGGTGACTCCAAGTCACTCAACTCTTACAATCCATTTCAGTTAGAGACAAAATTGGAACCGAGAATGAGATCGAGGATCAAGAGCAAGTCAAGTCTGGGGATGGTGAATCTGCTCCAATTACTGATAGGAATATTATAATTATACTATAATAATGAACTCTTAATTTACGTGAATGTAATTTAATTCGTTCGAATGGTGAAAATAGTATATCATTTATTTTAGAAATGAAAAGACTGATTTGCTTTGACAATTACTATACTACTAAGGCTGATTATTTTCAAATTTTGAGTTTGAAAGCAACATCTATATCAGTCCCCGATTATGGAACGTGACAAAAATGTACTACAGCAATATCAATAATATCATGTATTATATCAGACACCTATTTTTTTTAATGAAATACTATTCTGTTCATAATTTTTATTTGTTTAAATTGTTAGGGTCGATTTTGTTGGGACCAATTATGTAGCTAGAGGGGGGTGAATAGCTCGGCACGCTCCTCGTGCTTGTCGTTGCTTGTTTCTTCAAAGATATGCAGCGGAAATACAAGAAACAATACATACAACGCTAACAAAAGGATTTACTTTGTATCCATCTGAAGATGAGGTGACTAATCCAAGGATCCACACACACGAGCACTCTCCACTATGAAAAACACTCCTTTACGGTAACTACCAAAGGCGGAGAAGCCTTTACAAACTCACACAACAAACAAGAAAAGAAGAAGAAGCAACTACAAATAAATCTTACAAGATTGTGTATAATAAGCCCTAGCTAGCTTCTTCCTCTTGCTTGGGATGCCTCTTGACCTTGGAAACGCTGCTCCAAGAAGCTTCAAGAACTGGCGGTGAGCTTCGGAGAAAAACCCTAGAAGATCGCTGTACTCGTGGAGAAGAAGCCGAGAGAACTCTGATAGTTCTACGCACGCCAACGGCTAAATATGACGCCAACGCTCGGATCCCAATCGATTGAATTGCTCCCAATCGATTGGGGAGGCTTTGGATCGATCCAGAGCGCTTCTGTGCTTTCGGGAATTGCCTGGATCGATCGGTCGATCGATCCAGGGCTTATCGCGCGAAGTCGCAGCTCCCAATCGATCGCCCAATCAATTGGGGGCTCTGGATCGATCGGTTGATCGATCCAGAGCTGTTCTGTTCGCATGATGCTTCTCTCCAATCGATCCACTGATCGATTGGGAAGAGGTTTGTCGCAAGGACTCACCTAATCGATCGGCTGATCGATTGACTGATCAATCCAGCTCCTTGTTTTTGCCCAAAAACAAGTCCAAAGTCCCCCTAAACCAACATCCGGTCAACCATGACCTGTTGGTCCATCATGCCTAGAATCCGGTCACCCTTGACCTGCTAGGACTCGCTCACCAAGTGTTCAGTCAATCCCTTTGACCCACTTGAACTTTTCCTCCTCATGCCAAGTATCCAGTCAATCCCTTTGACCTACCTGGTTTTTCCAACTTGTGCCAAGTATCCGGTCAATCCCTTTGACCTACTTGGACTTTCTAACACCAGATGTCCAATCAGCCTTGATCCATCTGGATTTCCTCGTGCTTGGCTTCACTCACCAGGACTTCCAACTGCCTAGCTTCACTCACTAGGTCTTTCACCTAGCTTCACTCACCAAGATTTTCTTCTGCCTAGCTTCACTCACTAGGACTTTCACCTGACTTCACTCACCAGGATCCTTCTGCCTAGCTTCACTCACTAGGTCTTTCACCTGGCTTCACTCACCAGGATTTTCCAGTCAACCTTGACCTACTTGACTTTTCTTCACAATCTTCCCACATGAACAATTGCACCTGAAATCTTCATGTGTTGTCTATATGTATTGTCAAACATCTAAATTCAATCATCAAAACTTGAGCTTGACTCAATTCAAGCTCAGTCAACCAGGTCAACCTTGACCTAGGGAATATTGCACCAATAGATTTGTAGCTAGAGGGGGTGAATAGCTCATCGTGCTTCGTTTGCTTGCTTCGGTGTTATTGATGTGTAGCGGAAAGAACTCGAAACAAGACTCACGACGCTAACACGTAGATTTACTTGGTATCCACCTCAAGAAGAGGTGACTAATCCAAGGATCCACACACGACGTACTCTCCACTAAGAAAAACACTCCTTCTCGGTAACTACCAAAGGCGAAGAAGCCTTGTACAATCTCTCAATACAACAATAAGAAAAGAAGAAGCAAACACAAAGAAAATCTTACAAGATTTTACACAAATGAAACCCTAGCTAGCTTCTTCTTCTTATGTGGAACGTCTCTTGACTTTGGAAGTGCAGGAACACTTTGCTCCAAGAAGCTTTAAGAACTGATGAGAACCTATGAGAATCGTGAGAGAGGAGAGCGTGGAGAGATACCGAGTCGCTGCGAGGAAGACGACTTTAAACTCGACGCTTCCTTCTCAACGGTCACATCCCAATCGATTGACCAATCGATTGAGGATACTTGAATTGATCGGTTGATCAATTTAGAGCGCCTCTGTGCTCTGCTGGAAATTGCCTGGATCAATTGACCGATCGATTCAAGCTTTCTCGCGATCGCGTGAGAAAACCAGCCCCCAATCTATCGGTCGATTGATTGAGCTGCATTTTGTGCTCGTGATTTAAGCTCCCAATTGATTGACTGATCGATTGGGTTATTGTTTATCGTAACATTGTGCCCAATCGATCAGCTGATCGATTGGGCTTGGTACAATTTGATCACTTGATCAAATTGAACAACCCTAGTTTGCCCGAGTCAAGTCTAGGGCTCCCAAACCCAACATTCGATCAACCGTGACCTGTTGGGACTCCTCGTGCCTAGCATTTGGTCAACCTTGACCTGTTGGGATTTCTTTATCAAGTGTCCGGTCAATCCTTTGACCCACTTGGACTTTTCTCCTCGTGCCAAGTGCCTGGTCAACCTTGATCTACTTGGACTTACTATCTCGTGTCAAGTGTTCGGTCAATCCTTTGACCCACTTGGACTTTTCTCCTTGTGCTAAGTATTCGGTCAACCTTGACCCACTTGGACTTACTGTCTCGTGCCAAGTGTCCAGTCAATCCTTTGACTCACTTGGACTTTTCTCTTCGTGCCAAGTGTCCGGTCAACCTTGACCCACTTAGACTTACTGTCTCGTGCCAAGTGTCTGGTCCTCCATGACCCACTTGACTTCCTTCCACCAGATATTCAGTCACCCTTGACCTTTGACCTACTTAGACTTCCCAACACCAGGTGTCCAATCAACCTTAATCCACCTGGATTTCCATGTGTCACTCACAAGGTTTTTGCATCTGCCTAACTTTACTCACTAAGACTTTCCATCTGTCTGGCTTCATTCGCCAGGACTTTCCATCTACCTGGCTTCACTCACTAGGACTTTCCTACTGCCTGGCTTCACTCACCAGGACTTTCACCTAACTTCACTCGCTAGGATTTTTCCACTACCCGGCTTCACTCACCGGGAATTTCACCTACCTAGTTTCACTCACTAGGTCTTTCACCTGGCTTCACTCACAAGAATTTCTCAACTGTATAATTTCACTCACTAGGTATTTCACCTATCTAACCTCCTGTTAGGACTTTCCCAGTCAAGTATTCAGTTAAACATTTGACCTACTTGACTCTTCTTCACATTTAACTGGTCAATCCTAGACCAGAGGGAAATTGTATCAACAATCTCCCCAATCGGACGATTATTCCTACAATCTCCATATATTATCAAACATCAAAACTCAAACTTAAAATAACTTAAACTTAGTCAATTTTAACCTTAACCCAATAAATATTACACCAATACTCTATCTATCAACTAAATATATGATGGAGGGATTTAAGTGTCTATCTACTAAATATGTATTTGGACACTTACACTACAATTCAGCTACACAGATAAAATTCCCCGCATAACAGATATATTAGTAGGAAAATTTTTGAATATGTGGAGTTCTCAAATTAATTTATGTATATAACTTAAAAATGTGTCGAGTTCTCACAAGAATAGCATCTTCTAGATGGCATGAAAATGAGTGTGGGAAGTGGATCTTATTCAAAAATATTAGTTGTGAGAAGTCCTTATCTTTTCTAAATTAGTGAGTTATATCACTCTTTCAAGATTTTCCTGGTATGGAATGACAACTTCATTGGATCAAACAACCCTTATGACAACTTTAACAATTAAAGAAAAAACAGAAAACCCACTTGTAAGTCCAAAACCTAACTCAGAGCGCAACATTATATATTGATCTCTTCTCATACATTTGACATTAATTGACTGAAAGCTCTCCGATAATATCTAGCATGCAGTTAAAAAATAACAAACATGACAACATTAGATATATTGATCTCTTTTCATTAGGAAAAATTCAATTAAATCTAACAAACCGACTTAATTTAAAAATTCGATTCAATATATCCAGAAATTTAATTTTTTTCAATAAAAATCAGTTAATTTAATTAATTCAGTTCGATTTCGATTTTAAAATTTCTTATTCAGTTAAATCGAATAGATCAAATCATCGATCGAATTAACTAAATTTTTAAATTAAGTTGAAATTATATATCCTATTTTTAAAATCAAAATCAAATTTTATTTTAAAAATCAAATTTAAAAAAAAATTGGTTAATTTGATTTTTAACCGAATTAATCGATCTTTGATAGGTTCGATTTGTTTGATTTTTTTAAAATCAGTCAATTCAATTTATTAAAAAAAAACAATTCAGTTCAATTCAATTATATTTTAATCGAATGGTCACTCTTACTTCTCATACATTTGGCATTAATCAACTGAAGGCTCTACGATAAATATCTAACAGTAAAGAAGCAAACCATGGCAAGATTAATCAAGAAGTCCATGATTGACATTTGTTTGGTGCATCTACAAGCCTTTACTTTTCAAAAGATTTTAGACCATAACTAGCATATTAAGAGTCAGCCAACAAGTTATGTTTACAAATGAACACGTGAAAATATTACTTCTTTAGAGATTATGAATGACTTTTATTGAGTTGTACTTGATGACTTCTTTTGTTAACCGATTTTGATAAACAATACGGACATGATTCTTGCATGATAGCGAAAAATGCCTAACTCCAACTAGTCCAAACTGTGTAGACTTGAGATATGGTTTCTTAGTGAATTATTGGTAGTTATTAAGTAGATTTATGTAGGATGAAAAAACATTAGAGGAAATTGAATAACGCTCATGATTATTTTGTTCGTTCCATAAAACTTTAAGTAAGTACGTAGTGAAAAAATAAAGACACAGAAGTAATGTTTGTTGGTGCAGGAAGCATCCGACGATCGAATCCGAGTTTTGATAATGACAAAGGGTTCAAAGTTAAGATTATTTGTTGTCTAACGTACTTGAATGAGTGTTTCAGAAAGTCCTAAGTATACTTAGGCAAAAGTCCTAGCTGCGGTTAGGCAAGTGGAAAATCCTAGGGGGTGGTAACCCTAGGTCATAGGGGGTGATAACCCTATGCGGAAAATCTTGGCGGGTCGAGGGCTTCAGGCAAAAGTCCTAGGGGTGGTAACCCTAGGTGGAAAGTCCTGGTGTCGCGAACCAGGTGGAAGACTGGATGGGTCGGGGAGCGGGCGTCCAGCAGAAAGTCCGGAAGCATCGAGCGCCAAGCAAAAGTCCAGTCGATCTGGAGGATCGTGCTGACATCAGGTAAATCTCCTGAGTGAAGTAGGTGAGGACGTGTTCCCCGCAGAGGAACAGTAGGCGTCGGGTCGACCTAGGGTTTCCGGCTCGAAATCCGAAGTCAGACCCGGACAATTCGGAAACTGTCAATATCTTATTCATAGCTATTATGTGCTAACTTTGTTTTACAAAGTATGTGTTTGGGACTAACACATTTTGCAGGAACAAATGAGCAAATCACACCTCGGATAAATAGTGTCTGAGGCGCCTCTATGGAGCTTGGAGGTGTCTCGGGTGCATACTGTGAGCTGACTGCGAAGAGGTGTTGGAGACGCCTCGGACCGAGCTGGAGGCGCCTTGGACCAGTGCTTGGAGGCGCCTTCAAGTGGATAAGCGGCGAATTCTTCAGCACTGATCCACGCGGCTGACTCGGTGTGTTGGAGGTGCCTTGGAGCTTAATGGAGGCGCCTTGAACACCCTATATAAGAGGGTCTCGACCAGCAGCTAGAGATATGAAATTCTAAGCTATTCCTCTGCTACAAGCTGCTAACGAGACAATCCCGAAGTGCTACAACAACATCCCGACAACCCGGAGCTTTAGTTTTAAGTATTTTGTTGTCGATATAAAGTTTCTTTATTACTTTTACATTATACTTAGTTTGTAATAACTTTTTCCGAGCTTATAGTTGTTGCCCACCGGAAGCGATCAACGATCGCGGGCCTTGGAGTAGGAGTCACCACAGGCTCCGAACCAAGTAACCACCCTGTGTCTTTCTGTGTTTTCTCTTTATTATTTCCGCTGCGTTTTCTCGATTAGTTTTAAATCGAACTAAATAGCCACGAGCGTTATTCACCCCCCCTCTAGCGCTTTCGATCCAACAATTGGTATCAGAGCGGGGTTGCTCTGAATTGGTACAACTATCGTTCGAGCATTTTTTTCGTTGCTTTTTCGTTCGTTTAGGGTAAAAATAAAACCTTACGCCTTTCGTTTTTTTCCTCCAAAATTAATTTCGAAAAATTCAATGTCATCTTTTCACCACTGGTCCGTATTAGCGAAATATCACATTTTCAAAAATTTGTGGTAATATTTTGCATATTATTTTAATAATATTTTTTATTATTTTATTATTTTTTTCTCGAAATTTCTGAATTACTATTTTTATTTTTCTCCCACACTACTAATCCAAGACCTAGTCTTGGAACAGATTTTTTATTTTATTTGTTTGCAAGATTTTCAATGGCTTTCCAAGAAGGTTTTAGCACGGTTCGCCCGCCACTCTTTTCCGGCAAGGACTTTGGCTATTGGAAGAACCGGATGGAATACCACCTCATGACGCAAGTTGAGATGTGGATCATTATCCAGACTGGACTCGAGCTTCCACGTGATAGCACTGGAGAACTCGTCTCTTGCATCAACTGGGACGCTAGTATAATGAAACAAGTTGAAGCCGATGCCAAAGCAACTTGCATGCTACAATGCGGCCTAACCAATGAGGAGCTGAACCGCGTCGGCCCCTTCTCAAGTGCAAAAGAATTGTGATAAAAATTGATCGAGCTACATGAAGGTATTTCCGATACGAACGTAAGTAAGTACAATTTAATAGACGATTCATTAAAATTAAATGAGCAGACTGATACTACTTCGGTTGAGGAAGGTGTTATGTTATTTGCAGGAATAAGCAAGACGAAGAAAGCACTAAAGGTAACATGGTCTGAGTCATCAAACGAGTCCGAGTTCGACTAAGAAGAACCGACAAGCTTTCTCGCTCTACCAGTACTAGCAACTGTGGCTGAAACCGAGTCCGAGTTTGAGTCTGAAAGCGAAAGTGAGAGCGAATCAGAAACCGAGTTCCAGCGAAGCCACGGATCCGCATCCGTTTCCGAAGGATCGAACCCCACTGTAAGTTCTCCACTCGTCGAAACTCAGTTAGATGATTTAAAGAATTTAGTTCCCTACTTGTTAAAAAAGTTGGCTAAATCCAATGTCCGGATCAAGTCACTCCAAAAGGAGGTAACAACCCTTAAAGAAGCGGCTGACTCGAGTTCTTTAACTGAGCAAGTTCAAATTAGAAGTTCAACTCAAGTCCAACAACTTGAGGAAGAAAATTCTAATTTTAAAACTCAAGTTAGAGAACTCAAGGACATGTTGGAACGATTCACCCTGGGTTCCAAGAATCTTGATCTGATTCTTTGAAAACAGCGAGCTGTTTTCAACAAATCCGGACTTGGATTTAAAACCAAAAGAAAATACAAAGCATATCTATCCTTAGTTAATAGAAAAAATAGAAACATAGTCCAAGCATGGGTCTCCAAGTCGAACTTGGTTAATCAAGTTGGACTTGGACTATATTGGATCCCCAAGGATCAGATCTACTATCTTGATAGGTCATATCGAGGTTATGATTCAGGGGGAGCTAATAGAAAGACCATCTTTACCAATAGATAGAATTGTTTGATGCTTGATTTTTTATTATACATGTTTAGATTCAGGATAGTTTAAGGACATAGGTGTAATTTACACTTGTCCAGTTAAACCTAGGGGTTTCAAAAAGAAAATTAAATATATAATTTCTTTGAGCGGCTCTGTCTAGGAAGTGGTGGATGATCTCATACCCAAGAAGGTCGAGTGCCTCGTCACGACCTGGGAACCAATCTTAGAAATGTGTATTTAATTGATTAGTTGAAAAACCTAAGTTTAACTCAAATGTAAATTAATCCTTATAAATCATCTAAATTCAAAATAATCATCTCATAAAATTACTTAAGATTACCTGGTTAATAACTTAGAATTGGGTGAGATGAATCTATGTTGAATCAATAGTATTAATCTTCAAATAAATTCAAGTTAATTAAATTCAATTTAATCAAATGAATCAACTTAATTATTTTTAAAAAATCATCATTTTAAAAATCTGTTAAGAAATCATTTTAAAAACTCTTTAAAACAAAACTCTTTTAAAATTATTTAAAAAATGATTTGAAAATTATTTAAAAATCATTTTAAAAACTCTTTTAAAAATTATTTGAAAAATTATTTTAAAACTCTTTTAAAAATTATTTAAAAAATTATTAGAAATATCAATTTAAATCTTTTAAAAACTCTTTTTAAAATCATTTTAAATCTTTTAAAAATCTTTTAGAAATCATTTTAAAAACTCTTTTAAAAATTATTTGAAAAATCATTTTAAATCATTTTAAAATCTTTTCAAAACTCTTTTAAAAATCATTTTAAATCTTTTAAAAATCTTTTAGAAATTCTTTTAAAAATTATTTAAAAATTATTTGAAAAATTATTTTAAAATCATTTTAAAAATTATTTTTAAAATCATTTTAAAAATTATTTTAACAATTATTTGAAAAATTATTAAAAAATCATTTTAAAAAATTATTTGAAAATTTATTTAAAAATTATTTAAAAATCATTTTAAAAAATTATTTAAAAATCATTTTAAAATTATTTGAAAAATTATTTAAAAATCATTTTAAAAATTATTTAAAAAATATTTAAAAATCATTTTAAAAATTATTTGAAAACTTATTTTAAAATCATTTTAAAAATTATTTGAAAAATTATTTAAAAATCATTTTAAAAATTATTTGGAAAATTATTCAAAAATCATTTTAAATTATTTGAAATTCAAAACTTATTTTAAATATCAAATGCAAAGACAACTCCATCTCACGCTCACTCATAAGCTGAACGTGCGTGTTAACCTAGAATGTGTGAGATGAAAAATTAGGTAAATTACTTCTTAGTTTTTAACTTATATATGTTTTTTATTTACTTGCTTGGACTCTAGGACCCTAGGACTTTATGTTGGCATTACTTAAGGGGGAGTGAGTGGAGTCAAGCTAAGTTTTTTTTTCGTGATTTAAGCAAAAGTTAAAAAAACTAAGTATTTGCTAAGTGTTTTACTCAAAAGCTAAGTGTTTTATCAAAAACTTTGTTTTAAAAAACAATAATTATTATCTAAAGCTTTTCAAATTTAGCTAAGTATTTTTATAAAGCTTTTCACTATAGCTAAGTTTCTTTTCAAACTAAATATTTTTTCTAAAACTTAGTGTTTCAAACTAAATATTTTATTAAACTTAGTGCTTCAAACTAAATATTTTTTAAAAGCCTTTTCAAATTTACCTAAGTATTTTTCAAAAGCTTTTCAAATTTTCCTAAGTACTTTGGTTTTTCAAAACTAGCTAAGATCGTTTATCATTCTTTCTTACTCTCCTTTTTATTTTGATATATGACAAAGGGGGAGAATAGAAAATTCAAAGAAAAATTAAAAAAAATTCAAAGAAAAATCCTTTGGATTTTTTTTTGGGAGCTTCTATTAAGGGGGAGCTTTGTATGTGCTTATGCTTTATTTATGCTTGTGCTTATTTATGCTAATCTTAATTGTATTTTTTTACTTAACTTTGAATTTCAGTTGTCATAATAAAAAAGGGGGAGATTGTTGGTGCAGGAAGCATCCGACGATCGAACCCAAGCCTCAGACGGAGCTGGAGGCGCCTTGGACCAATGCTTGGAGGCGCCTTGGACTAGCATATAGGCGCCTTCAAGTGGATAAGCGGCGAATTCTTCAGCACTGATCCACGCGGTTGACTCGGCGTGTTGGAGGCGCCTTGGAGCTTAATGGAGGCGCATTAAACACCCTATATAAGAGGGTCTCGACCAGCAGCTAGAGATATGAGATTATAAGTTATTCCTCTACTACAAGCGACTAACGAGACGATCCCGAAGTGCTACAACAACATCTCGACAACCCGGAGCTTTAGTTTTCAGTATTATGTTGTCGGTATAAAGTTTCTTTATTACTTTTACATTGTACTTAGTTTGTAATAACTTTTTCCGAGCTTATAGTTGTTGCCCACCGGAAGCGATCAACGATCGCGGGCCTTGGAGTAGGAGTCGCCACAGGCTCCGAACCAAGTAACCACCTTGTGTCTTTATGTGTTTTCTCTTTATTATTTCCGCTGTGTTATCTCGATTAGTTTTAAATCAAACGAAATAGCCACCAGCGTTATTCCCCCCCCCCCCCCCCCTCTAGCGCTTTCGATCCAACAATGCTAACACGTTTGGTTACATGGTTCGGAGCCTGTGTCGACTCCTACTCCAAGGCCCACGATCGTTAATCACTTTCGGTGGGTAATCACTATAAGCTCCGAAAAATTACAACTTTGAATTACAATATTAATGCACTAATTAAAATTATACAGACAAATAAGGAAGAATAAATGAAGGCTTTCAGTTGTCAGAGTCGAGTTACGATTTTGTCGGATCATCCTTGGAGAAGCACACAGAAGAAGGATTGCAAGTTTGTCTGCTCAGACCGGCCTTATATAGGCTGTTGAAGACGCCTCCAGCTTGTCGAATTCGCAACGTTGATAAGGTCCTGCGTCTTCGCTGCTTATCCGCCCAAAGGCGCCTTCAAGCTCCATGGAAGGTGTCTTCCATCCAGCGTCCAAGGCGCCTTCAAGCCCCTTTGAAGGCACCTTCAGCCTTGCTTCCTGCGCAGCTACAGCCAAGGCGCCTGAGGCACCTCCAACAACCCGGAGGCGCCTTAGACACTATTCATCCAAGAGTTTTCTTGTGTAACTTCATTCCTGTAAAACATATTAATCTACAAACAAAGTATACTCTGCAAAACCAAGTTAGCACAATAATATAAGTAATCAACAGTCATCGGACTATCCGATTCTGATTTCAGATTTCCCTGAAACCCTAGGTCGAACTGACGCCTACTGTTCCCACACCGGGGAACGCGTCCTCACCTACTCCTCTCAAGAAAGTTTACCTGTTGCCAGCTCGATCCTCCAGACCGATTAGACTTTTTGCCTAGGGTTACCACCCCCTATGATCTAGGGTTACCACCTCCTAGGACTTAGGGTTACCACCCCCTAGGGTTTTCCTCGACGTAGAGTTACCACCCCTAAGACCTAGGGTTACCACCCCCTAGGGTTTTCCATCTACCTAGCCTCAGATAGGACTTCTCACAACCTACAGTTATTGCCCCCTATGACCTAGGGTTACCACCCCCTAGGATTTTCCACCTGCCTAGAATTCATAGGACTTTTGTCTAAGATAACTTAGGACTTTCCTACAAGCTCAATAAATCTTGTTAGATAATAAGACAACTTAATTTTAAACCCTTTGACATAATCAAAATACAGATTCGATCGTCGAATACTTTCTGCACAAACAACTTCAATCAACAAGAATAGTTAGTGTGTTTCTTCTTCTAGCAAAAGATGAACATGGAAGGAGTACTAAATGTCGTGGAATGTTTCTTTCTTCCTAACTACGAGACTAATAGGCATAACAATCTTCATTTGTAAGGTGGGTTGTTGCTTTAGATTCTCAAATGATGAGGCATTAGTTGTCTAAATTCGAGATGTATGTACTTACAAGGTAGTGGCCTCTTGAGAGATGTATCTCATATGATTGTAAGAGCAGAAGAATTGCTAGCGTCCAAACTAATGGACAATAGAAGCCACCATATAGGTGAGCAAATACATTATCCACCATGATTCTTAATATGAGATTTGAGTTGAGCCAACCTCAACTATTTATGAATGTATCTTTTTTTTGTTCTTGCTAATATGGAATTGCGCTTCTATTTCTTGGAAAATAATTTTTCTATAGATTTTGGTAGACAAAAAAAATCCAATGGAAAAAAAAGGGATGAGGATGAAAAAAAAAGTTTTTTAATTTACGAAATTCTCTCAAAATAATAGAACATCCATTAGCTAGCTAATCCATAAGGTATTAGCTAGGCGCCATTGAAATTTCAAATATTTTAGTTTAATTAGTTAGAATACTAGATTATTATTCTCATTTAATTTTTGTAGGAATACTAAGGGTGTATTTGGTTTGTACGTTTTCTATTTTCATTTTCTGAAAAATGTGTGTTTCTGAAAAATGATGTTTGGTTTGCATTTTTCGTGTTTATTTTTTTGAAAAAATAGATAGTATTTTTTGAAAAAATAAAAAACGTCAAAAAGTCATTTTCATTTGTTGTAAAACACACATATCTAAAAAAATAGTAATTTGTTTACATTTTTCATGTCTATTTTTTTAAAAAAAATAGATAATATTTTCTGAAAAAAATATAAAATATCTAAAATTATTTTATATTTTTTAGAAATTATATATTTTTTAAAAAATAAAAATGAAAAACATACCAACCAACCAAACGCACCCTAAATTTTTCCATCTTATTTAAATATTGATTACAAACTCATTAAGTGCTTTTGGTCAAAAATGTAATGGAACATACGTTGATCAAGAGGCGATCAAGCTTTCCATGATATTAGAAGGCCTCAAAAAGATGTCACACAAGATTCAAAGATAATACTCACGCCAACACTCAATTTAGAACCCATTGAAAAGTCTCCAAAGTTTTTATCATCATCTCAACCATAATAAGTAAATCAACTATTTAAGCTGATGATACTATCCATTTTTAAAAGCTAGGGCCTCAGAGTTAAGGTTTGAGGATCAACTCACAGAACTCGTATTCATCTTATATTGGCTCTTAGCTAAGAGGGGAGTTGTATTAGCAAAGGTCGTCAACTGCTAGTTCTGAAAACTTAACGACAAGTTATTTGGGACCAACTAAGTCATGGAAGGCCTAGAAGGATTATTTGGACAATCTTTGAGCAGCTGAAGGCAAAGAGGGAGCACATTGAAGAAGGAAGCCGCCGGCAGCGCATTGATCAAAGCTAGGGTTAGTTGGTACCCAAGAGAGGGAATCGAATCGGCGTTGAAGGCGATCTATCCGTGCGATTAGGACCGCGAGTATGCATCCCTAGCCGCTTTACGCTCCCACGTGGAACGGGATCGGATGGATCAACGCCGACCGTAGAGACCCACGACCTCGGCCAATGAATCTCAGGTGATCAACGCCGTCACACACAGTTCGGGAGAGTGTACGATGGCAGAATCACTTCGCGCAGAGATGTAGCATCCCAGCCAGCGAATCCCAACGCAATAGCCGCCACAAGACGTCGAACGCCGGGTCGCGGCGAAGTTGGCCTCGTCACTGCCCGTCCGTTGAAGAGTAGATAGGGCCACAGGGGAGTCAACTGGGTTGCACGGCCCAGATTGACGACCGCATATAGCTAATGCAAGCCCACTATAAGGGTAAAAGGATGTTCTGTTTTTTTTTCCCTAAATCACGGCTGCTCTAATACTGTTTAATGTGTATAATTTATCTAAATACCCTCTAATACTATTCAATATTATCTCTCTTCTAAATCTAAAGCTAGGGGTATAAATGAGTCAAGTCATTCGTGAACTATTTCAATTTCAGTTCGATAAAAATTCGTTTAATGAGGCTCGTTAAGATAAACAAACCAAACTCAAGTTTCATAATATTCAACTCGTTAGCTCGTGAACATATTCGTTAGTAAGTCCATAAAATAATTTTTAAATGAAAAAATAATAATTTTGATATTGAATTTATAGATTTTACACTTTACTTATGAAAAATATAGACAAATATATAAAATTTATTTATTAGAGTAAACTTATAAATTTTAATAAGAATATTATAATTTTCTCTAAATATATAATTTAGTTTTTAATGAATATTTAAATTTAGAATTTAGAATTTATATTTATTAAACTCGTTTAGGCTCGATAAAAGTTTGAATAAACTTGTGAGTCATGAATATATTCGTTAAATAAAATTCGAGCTGGGCTCGATTATAAACGAGCTAGACTCAAATATTTGAGAGTTCGATTCAGCTCCACTTGATTACACCCTTATCTTAAGTTAGTACAGTTTGGTAGCTATTATAACATTTATAATAATTATGATTTCATAACTACTATAATATATTTAATATTGGTAAGAATTCACATGATAGTAAATATGAAATCGTAATTATTACCAAGTGGATTTAACTTGATCATTTAATATTAATAGTTATAACATGGATTTACCTTACTTAATATTTATATTGTAACAATAATAAAATTATAATTACTATAATATGATGAGTTTATAAATTAATAAGAGATATAGACCGGATAAATGGTACAATACCCAAGGGTAATTGACTAATTATATACAACTAAATAGTAGGATGGACGTCTTTGGCCCCATTAAAAGGCTCGGCTCTCAACTCGAGTTCAACTCATTCACACCTTAAACAGGAAAGTTTCTATTTTGAGCAACTCTAGAAAAGGCTCGGCTCTCAACTCGAGTTCAACTCATTCACACCTTAAACAGGAAAGTTTCTATTTTGAGCAACTCTAGTTTTTGGACGGAAATAGAACTAAATAAACAATTTTCAAATGCAGTGTAGCGTTTTAATTATCTCTGAAAATTCAAACGTCAAGCCTTTGTTTATAAAATGATGGGTATTTCGAAAATAACAGGATTTTGAAGACTGAAATTGACTTTTTCCGTGAGAATTGGCTGATTTTATTAGAACATCCATAATATATCATCATTATAATACATATTACTTTATCAAAAGTATGAATTCATTATAATAATATATATCTTTTTCACTCATATTCATTTTAACATTAACACTCATTATTTATGAATCCTACCATCTACTCAATTATCTTAAAATTATATAATATTAAATAAATATATTTTAAAATATTTAAATTATTATTATTATTTTTTAATAATAATAGTACTTTTAAAAAAATATTATTTTTACAAAATAATATAAAAAATTACAATTTAAAAAAATTAAAAAAAATGAGAGAGGGGCATTCAAAGGTGTTAATACCTTTGAATGTCTCCTTCTCTCTCCTGTGAGTGAGCATTATAATGTCCATTTAACACCCTAATGTGGATACCCTTGGAATTATCTATTTATCTTTTGTAATTTACCAAATGGTTTTTGTAATCTAAATTAACCCATCAGCGCATATTACTTTGATATTTATTAAATGATGCATCTTTTTTAGACTTTCCGTTCTATCCTCCTGATAAATTTAAACATTTTTTTTCTCTATTAGTTGTCTCTCTCTTCTCTTTCCTCTTTTATATGCATGTAATGTCTTATTTATTTTTCTTCTCCTCTCTTCTATTTCTTCGTGCGTTATATCCATGCATAACGCATGGATAACATTTTATAAGAGTTAATTAATTGTTTTATAATATTTTAATATATTTGAAGAAGTCAAAATAAACTACGGATAGCATATTTGAACTCTTTGCAATCCTATAAATTCATAAGAACTGAAATAGATATAATCTAAAATCTATAGGTTTTTTGGTAAATTTTGACCAAAACCTATTGATTGACTTAGAGAAATCCGATTGCACTCACTTCAGCTTTTGTAGATTTTTAAGATTGTAAGGAGTTCAAATATGTTATCTATTATTTATTTTGACTTCTCGAAAGTGTTAAAATGCAATAAAGAAGAATCATCAAAATTATCCACGTTGGGCATGATATGTATCATATTAGGCCCAACATAGGTATAATATGTAATCATATCATGCCCAATGTGAGCATGATATGGAATCATATTAGGCCCAACGTGAAGAATTTTGATGATTCTTTTTTATTATATTTTAATATCTTTGACAAGCTGAAATAAACAATGGACAGCATATTTGAACTCCTTGTAACCCCATAAATACATTAGAACTGAAATGAGTATAATAGGATCTCTCTAGGTCGATTAGTGGATTTTGATCAAAACTCACTAATGGACCTAGATATATATCAAACATTAGAGGAATATTCAAGATAATGTATATATATTTTTAATAAAAATATTTTGGTGTGCATTTTGATACCTAGTTTCGTTTCCCAAAATAAAGAATGAGAAACAGTTACTACAACAAAAGTAACTTTCCGCAACACATCATCAACGACGTGCAGTTAAAGCGCGCCGTTAATAATAGTTTTTACGACGCATCTAATTATGTGCGCTGCGGATAGTATCATATTTATACAAATGATGACGTACAGAAAAGTATGTTGTTAATAAACTTTTCTACGATGTGTAAAGTACACTGTTAAAATTTAATGTTAACAGCGAGCGGAGTGCGCTGTTAATAATTATTATACCTGGTTAAAATTACTTTTAACGACGCATTATTGACAGCTCGCTGCGGATACACTATTGTAACATCCTGTTTTTTTAAGTAGCCACATGTGAGTCTCTTCACCTTCGTCAAAAAAATCCCTACCGCCTTTCCTCTCTTCGCCTTTGCCAAAAAATTCCCCGCCCCTTTGGCCCTCTATTTTCGTGGAACGTCGTCGTTACTGTCCCCCCCCCCCCCCCCCCCCCCCTCTTCGAGCCCTATCAGCAGAGGTGCCCCCTCTTTGAGCACCATAAGCGATAAAGGCACTACCCCTCCCCCTTCGAGCACCATCAGCGGTAGAGGCTCCGTCCCCTCCCTCTCTTCGAGCCCTATCAGTAGAGGTGCCCCCCTCTCCGAGCACCATCTCCCTCCCTCCCTCTCTTCGAGCACCATCAACGGCAGAGGTGTCATCCCCTCCCCCTTCGAGCACCATCAGCATTAGAGGTACCTCCACCCTCTTCGAGCCCTATCAGCAGCCCTTCTTCGAGGCCCATCAGCAAAGGTTCCCATCAACGGCAGACGCCCTCCCTTCGAGCCCTATCTCAGTAGAGGCGCCCCAACACCATCTACAAAGGGGACGGAATGAGGCGTGACAATTTTCCTTGTGTTTTTGGTTTATGTATTTCCCCCTTTTTATTCATTAGATTTAGGTTTCATGGTATATGAATTATGGCTTAATCAATTTGCAATGGCCTGCATGTATACACTGACCTTCATATTTCTTTCATGTTTTAGATGAAAGGAGAGGAAGATCAATTCAGCAAAACCGTCTCTTACAAAGGTAACTAGATAATTGATTATACACATTAATGAATTCAATAAAGTCCCAAGTTTGCATTTATCATCAATTGTCTGAATGACCAGATTACATAAAATTAGTGCATCATGCATAGATGAAGCTAATTTTACCACATTGTCAATGCAGCTGAAGGATCAAAAGATTGCATTCCCTTTGATGGAATAGTTTACAACAGAGCACATATTACGTGGCTAAGCTTACCATGCAGAGTTTATAGCAAGTATTTGTTTCTCCAGGTCAGCAGTTAGCAAAGGTCACAGACCACATAGTGATAAACATCCCTGTTATTAGGAATAGAGTGCAGTAGGCATAGCCATAGAGCGATCAATTCATGTTCAATGTTAGAGCACAGTTTTCATAGTCAGCTAAAATTTTTACGTTAAATTATCATATCAAATTCAACATGGCTCTAATATAGAATTATATCAGACCTAAAATGGATCTAATATGAAATGATATTAGGTACATGTTGGTTTTGATATGATACATATCAGGCTCAACATGATGAAGATTTTAGACGATTATTTCTTATTATATTTTAACACCACCAAGAGGCTAAATAAACAATTGATAGTATATTTGAACTCCTTGCAATCTCAGAAATTCACAGTAACTAAAATGGATGCAATCTGAGATCTCTACGTCCATCAATGATTTTTAATCGAAATCTACTGATGGACCGCTCTCTGATTATACTTATTTCAATTCATGTGAATTTTTGAGGTTGCAAGGAGTTTGTTATCCATTATTTATTTCAACTTCTTGAATATGTTAAAATGTAATAAGGAATAATATTAAAAATTCTCCACATTGAGCCTCCATGATATATATCAGGCTCAACGTAGAAAATTTTTGTGATTCTTTTTTATTACATTTTAACACCTCCGAGAAGTAAAAAATAAACAATGTATAACATATTTGAACTTCTTGCAACTTTAGAAATTCATCGAAACTGAAATGGATGCAATCAGAACTTTCTAGATCCATTAGTGAATTTCGGTCAAAATCTACTAATAGACCTAAAGATATCTGATTACGTCCATTTCAGTTCATGTGAATTTCTAGGGTTACAAGGAATTTAAATATATTATCCATTATTTATTTTGACTTATCTAAATATATTAAAATATTATAAAAATAATAATTAAATTTTATAAAATGTTATTTATATGTTATGTATACATGTAAAGAAGGAAAGAGAAGAGAGGGAAAAAATAAATGAAAAGTTACAGATATAAGAGATGAAATAGGAAAAAGTGGAAAAAAAGGACAGAAAAATAAAAGATAGAAAAAAGTTAAAATTATTAGGAAGATAAATAGAAAATACTTTATATTTTATTTTTTTGATAAATATTAAAATAGTATATGTCGTTTGATCAATTTAAAACTTTAAATTCACTATTTAATAAATTATGGATTTATCTTCCCTCTATAACTTAATAAAAAGTGTATTTTATTTTAAAAATTCTGACGTCCCCCTGGACTTGCTTGGAAATCCCAAGCTTGCTCGGTGTCCGACACTCGTGCACGGAAACCCATGTAATAGTCAACTTTCCCATCCTTGGCGTGGGGGCCAAGTTGCTCACATCACTTCTCAAGGCTACTTCCATCACAAATTGCAACTAAAAATATCAATTCAAATATTTAATCATTTTTTCTCGGAACACGTCAAAGTAAACAAAATAGGACCCTACAACAAACAAACAAACAAAAACATAATTTTTTATATATAAAAAAATCAATAAAGTGCTTAAAAATTAACCATACCGCACTCATCTACTCTGAATCCCTTAAAAACCTTTCATCCAAGTTTTAATGGGTCGATAAGATTGTGATATTTAGGACTAAACAATAATAGTAACATTGTGGAGTTTTAAAAATATTTTCAATAATTTATTCTCATGTAGTATTATTATCTATAATGTTACCTGAGTATATCTGATGTCTCCCTCGTTACCACTCTCTCATAATTAATGATTATAGCTATCTCTAGAGAAGGATAAATCTATTTTTGAATGGAATGACCTCAACCTCCGACATTTCCTTATGCGATACCGATCCTAACAATGCAGTCGACGCTGAAAACTATACCTAAAAGTGTCAGAGGTATAACTCAACGACTATCACCCTTAGTACATGCAACCAGTCGATCAAATGTGTCGCTCATGGTCACTTACATGGTTCACTTAGGGCTCACATGACAGTTTACATGGATATTTCCTCACATTGGCTATAAAATTAGGTGAAAGATAAATAAAGTATAATTTTTCTTTATGTGCACGGAAACTACCCTTCTTCTTTACCAACGGCTTCTTCTCTCTTTTTTGTGTCATGTGACAAAAAGGTAACTATGCTCACCCCGGCCCAGCGCCCCCACTAGTCAGCCCTAGGATCAACACGAAGAAGGTAAATTACGATAACTGAGCAACAAGTGAAAGGGGTGAAATATGAGTTGCAGGGATTTACACCCTACCAACCCTGAGATTCGACCCATGGACCTCATGTGGCAAACCAACAACCACTTACCAACTCAGCTAAGCCCGTTGGGGCTTCGAATGATTAACCATGTTGAGTAACATCAAAAAGAGAGTTGTTGAAGGAAACTTATGACCCACAATGGGCTGGGCATCTGGGTGTTGAACGTATGCTTATTCTTTTAGCTCGTTCTTATATTTGGCCGAAGATGGAAAACGATGTGGAAGCTTATGTTAAAACTTGTCTTGTGTGCCAATAAAACAAGATAGAACGAAAGAAGGAAGCGGGATTACGTTAGCCGCTGCCTATTCCAGAAAAATCTTGGGTTTCAGTTTTTCTGGACTTCATTAGTGTTGGACCTTGTGGTTGTTTTAATATAATCAACTAAGTTAGGTTAGGTCCTGTTTGATTTTGATCTATGTGTCTAAGTGTGCAGGAGCTGAGGAGCGCAGGAAGTCGAGCGGAAGACGCAGCTAGCGAGAAGGAAGGCACGGAAAGGGAGTCGACGGGCTCGGTGCGTCCGAAGGATGAAAGAGATGCGAAAGAGTACTCCGGTGGGCGAGAAGAACGTGCGAGACGTTCAAGGGACGAGAAGCCGGACGGAAGCCTGTTTGAGGAGAAGGCCGAAAATTGGGTTTGCGTGAGCCCTATTTTGATTGGCCGCAATCACCCAAGCTATCGAGATTTCGGAAGCTAAAGTGAAGACAAAGAAGTGCTGGAAAAGTAGCTAGAGGCGCCCTCAACAACTGTTGAGGTGCCTCCGCCCTCACTAGAGTGAGGGCGCCCCTCAACTGCATTGAGGGCGCCTTCAATGCCTTTGAGGGCGCCTTCAACTGGGTCAATCTGACCGTTTGAGCCCGGATAAAGTTTTATCTGCTTATCCACTTGGAGGGGCCCTCAACCCCTTTGGAGGCACCCTCAAGACTCGAGATAGGATTTATAGGAGCTATATAAAGACCCCTGAAGTTAAAAAAGTATTCATTCAACTCCGTAATCAATTCCTAGCAACTCTTGAGCTCTCTAAATGTGTAAAAGGAATCTCCGCCTTCAGAGAAGGAGTTTCTTAATGCGTTGTTTAACCACCTTAGATTAACAACCATCTAGGTTGTAACCGAATCAACTTGCTGAGTCTCTTTCCTTTATTTTCAGTTATTTGCTTTTATTTAATTGTTGCTATTTTAGAGTTGAAAGTATGAGGAGGGTAGTTCTTATTTTGCAGGCAATTCACGCCTCTCCTCTTGTCGGCCCCGCTGCACCAACAATTAGTAGCTTCCCAAAGGTTAATGACATGTCTTCCATTATGGTAGTGGTAAACAGATTATCAAAATATGTACTCTTTATTATGACTCCTTTTAGTTTGCCCTTTTGATGTTGTTGTGGAATTATTTTACCGCAACGTGGTAAAGCTTTTTGGTTTGCCTAATGAGTGACGAAGATACTTGGTTTGTGGGGAGATTTTGGACTTCCTTGTTCAATATGATGGAGATTGATCTCAAATTCTCTATTGCTAATCATTCTCAAACCAATGGACATACCGAAAGGATCGACCATGTACTTGAAGAATACTTGCAACATTATGCTACAGCAAGTCAGGAGAATTGGTTGGGGTTGCTAGACAATACATAATTTTGTTACAATTTGCACAAGTCCTCAGCCATGAAAAGGAGCTCATTTGAAATAGTGTTGGGTGAGCTGCCAACAACTCCAGCAGAGATAGCTAAGCAAAAATCTGGAGGTGGAGGGAAATGCTTGTAGCCTATAGATATGCAAGGGAAAAATAGGAATTGCTCGAGAAAGCCCAAGAGAGTCTGAGGAAAGCAACCAAAAGAATGAAAAAGTATGCTGATAAGAAGTGAAGACCTTTAGAATTCTCTGTTGGGGATAAAGTGTTGTTGAAACTCACTCCTCAAATCTGGAAGAGAATTAGTAACAAGAATGTTCATCGAGGGCTAATTGTCAAGTATAGCGAATCCTTTAAAATTGTGAAGAAAGCTGGTAATGTGACTTACAAGTTGAATTTACCTAAAAGGCTAAAGGTACATCCTACATTTCATATAAGTTTCTTGAAGAAGCTTCATGCTGATGAAATAGATTCATCAAGAAGCAGTGCCAAGAGAGCTCTACCAATTGTAAGGAAGCAATTCAACGATGATGTTGAGGAAATCATGGACCATAGAACATTCGGAATGAGCAAGAAAAATAGATGGACACAATTCTTGGTACTTTGGAAGGGAAGACCCAAATCAGAGGCTACATGGGAAAGGGATGTTACACTCTAGCAATTTGAAAAGCAAATTCAGATATACTTATAGAAGCATTCGACGAGGACATCAAGTTCTTCTGATGGGGGTGGATTGTTAACCCCTTAACTTAACGACAAGGTTGGGCGCAAGGATTGACTCACTGTTCCTTGGATCCAACATATTGGGCATATGCGCAAGGCATGCCAAGCAGTGGGTGGATTTGTGGCAGCGCACGGGGGTTGTCCAAGCACAAGTCGAACGGGAGGTCTACTTGACTATGGCGAACAGATGCAAAGGTTGGACATGCTGAATCTGAGCATTTGGCTAAGCACAACTTGTAGGGAAGGCGAACCATGGCATGCAGCGAGTGCATATGATGCAACATGAAAATGGTGCAACAAGGGGTTGTTTGGGCCCAAGCCCATGAAATAGAACCATGGGTCAAGCACAAGGGTGCAAGTTGGCCTTTAGCATGGTGCCAAAAGAGCAAGTGATGTGGATGACAGTTTGGGACATGTGGTATGATAGTTGATGAAACTACAATGCAATTGCTTATAACCGCCAAGCCAACTTCTACCTATGAATTATAAATAGATAATATTAGAGCATCCATATTAGCTTCCCTATCCAAAATGCATAATTTAGGATAAAAAGTTACTTTATTAAATTTAGATATTCACTTTTCAATACACTATATATCAGCTTCCTTATTTCTTCTCTCTCCTTTATAATATTTAGGGAATGAAATCCATTCCCTAAATTTAGATAAATACTGTTTATAAATGTATAATTTAGGAAATGAATAAGGTAACTAATGTAAAGGTTTTTTAACTACTCTATCCAAAATTTAGGGTAAAAACTTTGAATAGGATATCTGATGTGGATGCTCTTAGGCAATGGCTAAGCAGAGAGGAATATATAAGCAATTTGTCAAGAGAGTCCACTTGTAATCCTTTAGTGTTAATACAAAAGGTTGTGAGCTTTTTCTTATACGTTGGACGTGTTCTTGTTGGTGCTAGTCATGTGCCTTTGTCTTGTGCATTTTCTTATACTTCAGTGGTGCATTTGTAAGCTGAATCAAGTGTGGTGTTTGGTCATTACATAGGAAATTTCTAAGACAGAAATTACCCTTGTGATAATTTTTTTTTGTTTTTGTTTTTTTCGTCTTATGTGCCAAAAGACGATTCGTTTGTTGGTAGTTTTGAGAGCATGAAAACTTAAACGAAGTAATTAACATAATAATGCGGAAACCATAAACACTCACATTGATCTCCCGAAGAATCGCAACCGAAGACGCCGGTCGATGAAGTCGCCGATGAACCGCCGGAGACGTCGCTGCTGCTGTCGCCGAGAAGATCACCACGCGGAACCTTCTCGGACTCTTCCACAAACCAAATTCCGTCCCTACGGATGTTCTCCCTTTGCTCACACGATCACCTCCACTGCTCTTCTACGCACCTCTGATCGCCAGAAGCTATCATTTACCTCTGATTGCCTTGGACGCCTCTTATAAGAAGGCTGAGGAAGACGAAGGGGAAAGGATGCCCCTTCGTCTCCCTGGCGTTTGCAGCAGCGAAAGGGACGAACCCTTTCGTCTGCCAACTGTAACGCCCAACATCTCCCACTCGTCCAAGTCAATCCATATGGTCACATAGACCAAGTTAGTCACATAGACTACAAGGTGATCAAGTCACGAAGACCGGAGCGAAATTAGTCACAAAGACCAAATAAGTCACAAAGACTTTATGAGGATTAAGTCACGAGGACCAGAGCAAAATTTAGTCACAAAGACCAAATAAGTCACGAAGACTTTATGAGGATCAAGTCACGAAGACCAGAGCAAAATTTAGTCACAAAGACCAAATATGTCACACAGACTTTATGAGAATCAAGTCACAAAGACCATATCAGAACATCCATTCCATACATTAGGGAAAATGGTTCGTGCGACAGCAAGCACAGTGAGCATTCAATTGCTAAGAAGATTGTCACACCTTACTTAGCTGCTCCATAGAACAAATCAGAGACATAAATGTCCATAGAATAAATCATAGACATAAATGGCTTGCCTTTACCCCAGATTAAATTATTTACATCATCATGAACATCTCTAATCCCTCATATTGACCATATGTCAAGAGCATGTTCAACACCTCCAATCAAACAAATTATTCACAATTACATTTTATGTGCTGAACTAAAAATGTAACCGGTACCAGTGAATAAATGTCGCAGATGTAAATCAATCTTAATCTTCCTTTTTAGCTAGAATCCATTCACTCTAATCAGTTGCTTTCCTAGTTATGCTCCATAGACCGAATCATCCATAGCCAATAGGAAACATGTTAAAGTAGCAGACACTGATCAGAACTTCAAGTAGACAGCTAAATAGTCACTTAGGGTAAAATCGAGATTAACTTATAATCTCAAGGGTCTCACATAGTAGAGAAGTAGGGATCCATTATCCTACAACCCTTCTTGTCGCCATAGCACATGTGGTATGAATCACATGCTACGATGTTATTCTCTTTACCAAAAAGAGCGCATGTTTTTCCCAATTTTAACATCGTACAAATTTCGATCTAGACATTCCCAATGTCTAATCCTGAATTCAACATATGAATTCTAATCTGGCTTCAAGCAGATTCAGTAAATGGTGGGTGCATTTACTCCAATCATTACACAAATGATCTCATCTTGACACAAATATCAAGACGACCTTAACTTATGGGTATGTCTCTATTCACAGCTATAAAAGCTGTCCCATAAGCAACGGTCTTACCTCTATTCGTACTTAACAAATAGATATGATTGTCCATGTGAGTGGACCAATCCCAATCTGCCAACATGCTTATCGAGACTTTTATTCGAATGTAACCAAGACATATACACTGAATAGATCATGAAAATTTTCATTTATCAAAATGTCTTTACAATTGTTACATTCTCCGAAGTCCCAAAGACTTCATATGCCCATGAAATGACTCTTTAGTCAATGGCTTAGTAAAAGGATCAGCAAGCATATTTCGTGTAGGGATGTACTCAAGAATAATCTTTTTCTTGTCAACAATATCCCTTACAAAATTATACTTAATTTCTATATGCTTGCCTTTGCTGTGATATTTGGGATCCTTGGAAAAAGCTATCGCAGCTTGATTGACAAGAAAATCGTAACAGGACTCCCACTATCCTCAGCAATCCTCGATGCTTAGAACCTTCTTAGCTAGATGACCTCTTGACAATTGCTGCACAAGCCACATATTCAGCTTCCATTGTCGACAAGGCTACACAAGCCTGCTTCTTGCTGTTCCATGAGATGACGCCATCATTCAGCAAGAAGACATAGCCAGATGTGGATTTTCTATCATCAAGGTCCCCTGCCCAATCTGCATCTGAGTAGCCACTTAGGCTCATATCTGATCCTTGGAAACAGAGGCAATAATCAGTTGTTCCTTTAAGATAACTGAATATTCTCTTCACCGCTTTCCAGTGTCTCGATCCTAGGCTTGACTGGAAACGACTAACTAAGCCAACAGCATAGCTTATATCGGGACGAGTACACAACATAGTGTACATCAAACTACCAATAGCACTGGCATATGGTTTCTTCTTCATTTCGGCTATTTCCTCAGGAGTCTTGAGATACATACTTTTGCTCAAGATAGTACCTTCCGCAATAGACATCTATTCAATGTTGCAATATGACATATTGAAGTGTTGTAGCATCTTAGTGATATAAGTTTCTTGAGACAAACCCAAAAGCCTCTTTGATCGGTCTCTAACGATCTTCACTCCTAAGATGTACTCTGCTTCTCCCATATCTATTATGTCAAATTGTGATGAAAGCCAACTTTTGACTTCTATCACACTCTTTATGTCACTTCCAGCTATTAGCATATCATCAACATATAATGATAAAATGACAAGCTTTCCTTTTTTCCTTTCTTAGGTAAACACAATGATCCTCATTGATCATTTTAAAACCATAAGATAATATTACTTCATTAAATCTTATGTTCCATTATCTTAACGCTTGCTTTAGTCCATATATAGACTTCCGAAATCTACATACTCTTTTCTCTTGGCCTTCAGCAACATAACCTTCTGGTTGTACCATATAGATTTCTTCGTCAAGATTACCATTAAGGAAAGCCGTTTTTACATCCATCTGATGTAATTCCATGTCATAGTGTGCTACTATAGCTAGGATGACACGTATTGACACAAACTTTACAACTGGGGAGAATGTCTCTTCAAAATCAATACCCTCCATTTGGGTATATCCTTTTGCAACTAATCGAGCTTTGTATCGATTAATCGATCCATCTGCTTTCCTCTTTACTTTGAGAATCCACTTATTCCCAATAGCCCTTCGGCCCGGAGGAAGATCGACTAAATCCCAAACTTGATTCTTTCTCATTGACTCCATTTCTTCATCCATTGCAACTTTCCATTCTTTTATAACTGAGCTGCTCAAAGCTTCCTCAACTGTTCGAGGTTCCTCATCGTCAACTGGGAGAACCATTAATGCCTCATTCTCAATATCATACCTTCTCCGAGGAATAATCTGACGACTACTTCTTCGAAGGTTAGACTATTGAGAAACTGACTCATTCAGTGGCAAATTACTCCCACTCGGTTGACTAGATTCAGACATCTCCTGATTTGTTGATAAAGGAACATTATCCTCCTCCTCTATCTCATATAGAGGAATTGTCTTATCAACTTCACCTCGTGTTGGGAACTCAATTTCTAGAAAAGTAGCATCTCTTGACTCTATCTCAGAGATGGTTTCATCTTGTCGCTCATCAATAAAAACATAACTCTTAGAGGTCTCAGAGTACCTTATAAAGATACACTTCTTACCTCTGGGTCCTAGTTTTCCATATTCGTGAGTCTTATCATGAACGTAGGCAGCTGACCCCCAAGGTCTCAGATTACTCAAATCCGGTTTTCTGCCTGTTTTACTGTGCTTCGAGAGAAAAACAAACTGTTCATACCTTTAATCGATTCATGAATCGATTCAGTACATATTTTTTTTCTCTTCGTCAAAAAAACACTGTTCGCGATTTTAATTTCTCTTCAATCGATTGCATAATCGATTCTATGAGTAATTTTTTTTCTCAATCGATTCATGAATCGATTCAGCAAGGCACTGTGCCATCAATTGAATCGATTCAATTCTTTATCAATTGATTCAAATATTTGAATCGATTGAACAATTGATTAAAACAAACAAAATACACACTGTTCATTATCTTCTTCGCGACAGAAGAAGAAAAACGCGAGTTTTTTCCGCGTCGATTTTCATGCTTTCAAATCTAAGCACGCTCTGATACCATTGTTGGTAGTTTTGAGAGCATGAAAACTTAAACGAAGTAATTAACATAATAATGCGGAAACCATAAACACTCACATTGATCTCCCGAAGAACCGCAACCGAAGACGCCGGTCGATGAAGTCGCCGATGAACCGCTGGAGACGTCGCTGCTGCTGTCGCCGAGAAGATCACCACACGGAACCTTCTCGGACTATTCCACAAACCAAATCCCGTCCCTACGGATGTTCTCTCTTTGCTCACACGATCACCTCCACTGCTCTTCTACGCACCTCTGATCGCCAGAAGCTGTCATTTACCTCTGAATGCCTTGGACGCCTCTTATAAGAAGGCTGAGGAAGACGAAGGGGAAAGGATGCCCCTTCGTCTCCCTGGCGTTTGCAGCAGCGAAAGGGACGAACCCTTTCGTCTGCCAAGTGTAACGCCCAACATCGTTCACCCCCAGCACCCGCCAACCTGTCCCTAGGCCAACGGGCGGGGCAATGTCGCAACTAGTGAGGTTGTTTTTTAGTCTAATGCTTCCATATAAGGGTGTCAATTTGGACAGATCAAACCAATTTTTGTTTTAATCTAAATCCGAATTCGTTCCAAACTTGAATTCAATCCGAAAACTCTAAACCTGAACCCAAATCGGACCAACCCCAACCCGACCTGAATAACCCGAAAAGCCTGATTCAAAATGTCTTTCTTTTTACTATTTTTCTACCATTCTTTACTTTTATCTTAATATTCCATCATTATCATACTAATATTGATATTAATATAAATAAAAATATCTTAATTTTTAAAATAAAATTTGATTTAATTCTAAAAAAATCCTACTAAATCTTAAATTCGGATCAATCTGAACCTGACCTGAATCAAACCTGAACCCAATCCGAAATTTTTTAACTTGAAACCCTTCAACCCGAATCTGGTCTAAATACAAAAATTTTCAATCCAAATCTAATTCTTTTTAGATCGATTTTGATTGAATCGTCAGATGAGATTCATTTTTTGACACTCTTACTTTCATACGTCAGGGGATCTCATCAGCCTGACTAATACCCACATATGTGCTTTGAATCGCAAGCGACCCAATGTATGAGTCCCAACATTTTGAAGGACACCTTCAGTCTAAAGAAATTTAGTTCAACTTTAATACAAAATACGGTAGTAAAAGGTGAAACCCGTCATCCCAGCGGATCCACACGATCGACCCCATGACTATCTATTAGGAGATAAATCGAAAAATTATAATTGACTAATACAAAGAAGAACTTTTTTTTTCTTCAATTTTACTAAGATTCAAATCCTTATCTATAATAAAAATTCTATTCCGCACTAGCTAACTCAACGTGGGAAGGAATTAAATTGACTATTTTCAAATGGGTCATTTACTAAATTTGGAATCTTTGGAGAGTCTTCTGACGGAATGAAATTTTCGGTTAAAAGTATTAATAGTTGCCCTAAGCCCCTGACCTTTTAATCTCCATCTGCATCTTCCTCTCGTCGCCGCCGCACTCGCAGTCCTCTTCGCCGTCGACCGTCGTCGTCTCCCCCCTCTCTTTCACTCGTCGCAAAGATGGGTACAGCGGACGGTGAGGCAAATACCCTCAACCTGTTCCTATCTATCGGATTGGATAAACGGACGGCGGAGAATGTTCTCGTCAACCAAAAGGTCACCGCGAATCTTACCGCCGTGATCAAGGAGGTGATTTATTCTCGATTTACACACTCGCGTTCTGCTGCATGCAGTTGTTTAATCATGATTGTTCGGATTTATTCCGTATTTTGTTTGTTGAGAAATTTGTAATCGAGTAAGTTACTAATTTTGTGCCCTTCATTGCAGGCTGGTGTTGATGGATGCAGCAAGACAATCGGAAACCTTCTTTACATGGTATTTCTTCTCTTGTTAATTCTGGGGAGTGATTCTGCAGATGTAGAGCACCTGTTGACTGAATTTTGGACTGTGTTGGTGCACGAGATAGGTTGCGACGAAGTACCCAGCTAACGCACTAATTCATCGGCCCAGCCTTATCCAGTATATAGTTTCGTCAAAGGTAATGCTCTTTAGCTTTATCGCTTGGCAGTTCATTCTCTAGTGTGAATTATGGATTGAAAGGCCGGATATACTTGATATATCGATGATCTTGGAAGGCAAATTTTGATAACTTTAGTTGATGACTTGATTCATTGTAATTATTTGAGCAAACATCTCACTCATATGAGAGAAAGATCATTTCTACTTTTTTTTTCCCCAGATTAAGAACCAAGCTCAGCTAGATGCAGCTTTAGCATTTTTAAGTACCGTCGGACCTGAACCCTTCAATTTGAATGAATTTGAAGAAGTTTGTGGTGTAGGTAAGATTGTTATTATTGCTATTACCTCTAATGATGTCTATTGTGGTGTTGTCTAAAGGCTTGAGAAGCTGCCAAAGGTAGGTTGTTATTCTACATTTAGACAATCTTAAAAGAGTTCAACATAAAGCTGCCTTGTTTGATAATATCTGGCTATCTGCAACTGAAAATGGAAAAAGTTATTTTTGTTGTATGCTTCATCCTCTTTCTGTTTCAATACCTAACTCAGGTCATCTAATCAAATGGTTTTATGTTTCAACCCCTCTCCACTTTGAATTTAGCATTATACAAAAACTAATCTCGCCTACTAAATGTGAATATCTAACTAATAGTTTCCACATCTTTATCACATATTTTTCTTATTTCTTATTTTTCTTTTTATTGGTTTAGAAAGGGATTCCTACTATCAAATTTCTAGAAGGTATAGTAAACTGAAATCTATGTCAACCTTAATATTATAAAATGAACATTTTTGTTAGCGATGTCTTACTAATATATTTCTAGAAAGAGATTCCTAATATCTTGCTCAGATGGCCATCAATGATGTGCTGTTTTGCTAAATATAATATGGATCAATGAGGTTCTGTTGGTTAGTGTTGTAAAGATTCCTTTCCGGTGCTTATTTCCACTTGGCCGTTCCTAGTATTCTATGCCTACAAACTTAATTTTAACTGTCGTCACCTCCTAGTTTTTTTTCGAAGGTTTAAATGCCTCACTCTCCAGATTTCTTGACCCCATTTCCTCCTAATTTCTCAACTGAAATGATATTGCATTGCGACCTGACTAATAATGATAGTCTCAGTTCTTACATTCTTGAAATTATTTTGTTATGATGCAAATTATGATCTGAGAGATGAAATCACTGTATATTTTTCTTATCACGATTTACAATTTTACATGCTTGATAACACTCTCTTTCTTATGGATAAGTTTATTAAGTAAACACTTGGATTGAGTTAAACTGATATTCAGTTGTTTGTTTGACTTAAAGTTAAAGTGTTGAAAGAGTAGTTATTCTTTTAAGATATATTTGTTCTTTTTTTTGCCAAATAAGCATTCTTATACTAACTGAAAATCGAGGGTTAGAAACATAGGTAATTTTAAGATGCTTTAGTTCTTTTCAAAACTATCAAAATATGCATACCAACTGACAGGTTAAAAAGTTGATAAAGTAGTTCTTTCATCTTTTATAGTTCCCGTTGGCACAATGCCACAAACGACATATCCACAACTCCACGCATTCAATATATATTTTTTGGTTGTCTTTTTTTAATCAGTATTTCCATTACTTAAAACTTTAAGAATATCTTTTCTCATACTGTATGTTTTTGCTACTGTTTCTTTATGAATACCTAGCTTGGTTTAGTCCGTGTTATAACTTCTGGTGGGAGTAAAAAATTCAGTTTCTAAAATTGCTGTATGATTATTGCAGGAGTAGATGTTTCAATTGAAGAGATTGAGTCATCTGTTAATACTGTTCTTGAAGAAAATATGAATGCCATATTAGAACAGCGTTACCATTTTAATGGTTTGTTCTTTTTCCATCTTAGCCCTTTTTTCCTTCTAGTGGTAACCTCCTACAATTGTTTTTTTAATGATTTAGAAAGGTATACAAACTGATCAAATCAGATCAATGCATGATTGTCATAAAATCCTTTGTTATGAAGTGCTGATTTTTACTTTATGCATCTCTCGCAATGTTATTTTGATTTCCATTGGATTAGCTAAACCTATATTTTTATCACCATTAATCTATATGGAAGGGTATAATTTTTGTAATACCCATTATTTTAATCCCTTTAATTGGATTTTGTAGTTTTGATCTTCCTTTAACCTTCCACCGTCAACTTGAATTGTTTCAGCTTTATAATTAGTTAAAATTTCTGGGTAAGACATTTAAACCTAGTTAAAAGGTGGAAGGTTTGGGATCATTGAACACCCTCTGCAGTTGAAGTATAGGCATATGGAATCATGGGATTATAGCCTTTTTAGGTGTACAAAGGGTCTTGAGAGAGATGGATAATTTGTGGCATTTGCTGCAGAAGGATTTAGGCGCATTATAAATTGAAATGCAAACAGTCTGTGGCAATATATGCTTATTTCATTTGTCTGGTCGTGGTACTAGGCTACTTTAAGCATGAAGCACAATTAGATTTTAACACTTCAAATAAACCATTGTTCATATATACTTTTTTGCACTACCATTTCATGCAGTTTCATTTTGAAAGTTATCTTCTCAAATTGTTCCTGTGTTCATTATAATTTTTCATGTTTGTTTGCTTCTTGTTTTAAACCAGTTGGCAATCTATGTGGGCAAGTCAGAAAATGTCACCCATGGGCTGATGCTAAAATCGTGAAGGTATTGTAATCAATAGTGCACAAGTAACTAGCAAACATTTTTTTTTTTACCATTTACCATTTACCATTTACCATTGTAACTTTTCTTACTTCCAACTTGATAAATTAATAGGAGTTGATTGATGCGAAGCTTTGTGTGATTCTTGGTGAGAGGACAGCCGATGATGATAAAAAACCTCTGAAAAAGAAGAAGGAAAAGCCTGTTAAAGTTGTGGTAAGACGGTTAATAGCTTCTTAAAAACTGCATTTGTGGTCCCTCATGGATTTTCATAGCTATGTGCATGCATTTTTAGGAAAAAGCAAATGATGCAATTGCATGTATTCCAAGTGTGGAGGAAGAAGTGAATCCATACTCGATATTTCCAGAACCTGCAGAAAACTTTAAGGTAATTTCCTTAATTTATTTGATTACCTGTCAGCATTATATCTATTACTTCTGATCTAATATCTTGAATCAATATCTAGTTCTATTTTCTCAGCTTAGCTGTTTATCTGGATCAATTTGTTATCTACACATGATTGTTTAAGTTTTGCTTTATCACACACTGCATTAATATATATTTTTCCTTTTAATTTATTCCTACTTGAAAGGCGATGACTATGCCCCTTTTTTACCTGATTTGAATAGTACTAGTTAGAAGTGGACTTGATTTGAAATGACTATGTCCCTTTTCAAGTTTTGCATTATGACTTGTGCATTTTGGCTAGAATTTATGGTCTATGCTTCTTTCAGATCATCCTATTTTATCATAGTAAACAAACTCAAGAATCAACAGTACTTTAGGTGGAAGTTGAAAGAGCTGCCCAAAAGCTTAACTTCTTTATTTTACATTTTGCTTTGGAAGCATGATAAGGTCTCTATGACTAATTTTGTTTTGGAATATCTCAGGTTCACACAGAGATATTTTTCAGTAATGGAGATATCTGGAGAGCTCATAATCCGAGGGAGATCCTGGAAAAACATCTTAAGTTTACTGGTGGGAAAGTTTTCACCCGCTTCCCTCCTGAGCCTAATGGTTACCTACATATCGGTCATGCTAAGGTAGAACAATTTTGCTTACTAGGGTATTTTTGGTGTCCTTTTGTAGTTAACTTTTCATCTATGTATTACATCTTCAGGCAATGTTTATTGATTTTGGTTTAGCAAAAGAAAGAGGAGGATCATGTTACTTGAGGTGAGAAGAGTATTTCTATTCTCCATTTTTACTTATTGTTAAATATGACCTTGCTTTGCTGCTTCTGCAGTTAAAGTAACGATTATTGTTCTGATCAATTTCTAGGTATAAATTGTGTCAATTTTGTATGGGGGTTGTTTATTTTCTCTGCAGGTTAAAATTTGATCAGTTTGTAAATAAAACACTAATTATTTGTATGTGGTAATTTAACAAATTGAGGTCTGCACTGGAATAGTATCCAGAATTGTTTATTCTACTATTAAATGTAGATCTTATGTGCATGGATCCTTAACTCACCATGGTAGTTTTGCTTGCGGCTGTGCCTTCCAGGTTTGATGATACAAATCCTGAAGCTGAAAAGAAAGAATACATAGATCATATCCAAGAAATAGTACAATGGATGGGTTGGCAGCCTTTCAAAGTTGGTATTTAGTTTCTGTTCTTATGCTTCTCAATATCAACTTAATAGTATTTGTTTTAGGTTACCCACACCAGTGATTACTTTCAAGAGTTGTATGATCTAGCAGTGGAATTGATACGCAGAGGCCTAGCATATGTTGATCATCAGGTATCTTGTATATTTGTCGCAATTCTGTTTTTAGGAGTCATCAATATGTCTGCAGATTGCTAAGGGGGCGTTTGGTACGCGCGTTATCCATTTTCATTTTCTGGAAAACGCACGTTTTCTGAAAAATGGTGTTTGGTTTGCGTTTTCCGCGTGCGTTTTCTAAAAAATTGGCTATCGTTTTCTAGAAAAACAGAGAATGACAAAAAGTCGTTTTCTGTTTTCTAGAAAACGCGCATTTTCCAGAAAATGAAAATGAAAACGGTGCAAACCAAACGCACCCTAATTTTGTTAGTGAAGAAGTATAATATTGTTACTGAAGGTGTGTAATATTTCTTGTTAAATCGGTCATGGAGGGAGTAGATAAATATGTACAAAAGATTGCTAATTTTGCTATCTTTCTCTCCAGACCCCTGAAGAAGTAAAGGAGTATAGAGAGAAAAAAATGAACAGCCCATGGAGGGATAGACCTATTGCAGAATCATTGAAGTTGTTTGAAGACATGAGAAGAGGTTTGATTGAAGAGGGCAAGGCTACACTCAGACTGAAGCAAGATATGCAGAGTGATAACAAGAATATGTATGATTTGATAGCATACCGCATTAAGGTAGGATGTTTTCTCTTAAACACTGATATATTGAGACTTTTAATACCTGATTTGTATTCTGCAAATTCTGTACAGTTTGCTCACCATCCTCAAGCAGGTGACAAGTGGTGTATATATCCTAGTTACGATTATTCTCATTGCATAGTGGATTCACTGGAAAATGTTACACATTCAGTAAGTGGTCCTACAATCTGTTCAGACTTACTGCAACAAGGTTTACTGTATCTGTAATTAGTAGATCATAAATGCATTGCCATTCATTGGTTTTTCCGGTTCTTTCCTGTTTTTACAGATTATGTGAATAAATATGTACAGAGGTCCTTTTTAATCTAAAATACTTTTTTAATCTAAAATACTGGATATTCAACTTGTCGTAGCTTATGTGTTTGTATTAAACATTTTTCTGTTAAATTACATTTTAAGTTCAAAGTAAGTAGCCTTCCTCATTGGCTCTATTTCTGGTAAATTCATTTGTCTATGGAATTTGTACTCTATTGCGCCAGTTTATTCCATGTGGATTTTTCACTGTTTCTTTCTATTATTGTGTTCCAAATCTCTCACTAGGTTGGGAATATTAGTAAATTATGTAAAAAAAATTAAAAGAGTAACCATTGACATCTGGTCTAAGTAGTGAAGTTGTATTCTTTAGGCTAGCTTTATTTTATGTCCTACAGTCGTAAATCCTTTGATATCTTACGACTTTTGATGTTGAAATTTTCCTCTTCTTCTGTAGCTTTGTACACTTGAGTTTGAGATCCGCCGACCTTCATACTACTGGTTACTGCTTGCTTTAGACCTTTACCAACCATACGTATGGGAGTACTCACGTTTAAATATTTCAAATACTGTCATGTCCAAACGGAAGGTATGTTGTTTTACTGTCCTTGATGATTTGCACATGTGATCTATTTTATGATCGATTTTAATTTCCCCATCTATGGATCATCCTATTGCAGTTAAACCGACTGGTAACAGAAAAGTGGGTGGATGGATGGGATGATCCTCGTCTAATGACATTAGCTGGGTTGCGACGTCGAGGAGTTTCTTCAACAGCAATTAATTCTTTTATCAGAGGAATTGGAATTACTAGAAGGTTTGAATATTTGATTCTTTACTATATTAGTTTGGCTGTTTTTGCTGTTTGTCTCCATTTTTAAATCTGACACAACTTTTAAATAGACAAATCTTTTCCTTGATTTTTTTTTGTTTTTTCTACATGTTAGATAATGTATAGCGAAGTATATATGAATTTGGTATGTTATAAAAGGATGCAACTGTCCTGTAATTTCTTTAATCTTTGTATATTATAGTGATTTCTAACTTCAAACTTGATGCACAGTTGTTGGAATCATTTCTTAGGTTGGACTGATCCTGAAATCCCCCCTGCATTTTGCATTTTAATGTTTGCATGCTATCATGCACCATGCATCTGTATAGCTGATAGTACATACTAATAAATAGTTTATCCTGTTAAGTCTATCCATTTACTTGTCTATTCTGATTCATTTGAGACAAATTAAATTCCATTCATAGTTATTTATGCGTTGCTATTCTACCTTTTGTGATAGTTTTGTTTTTCCCTTTGAGCATAGGTTGTCAGATTGAAAACTTACTGATTCCCTTTGATGGGTGTTAAACTGCATTTCAAGTTTCATCAACTGACCATTCCATTATTTGAAGCTTTATGTTGTTGCTCTTGTATTTTTGCATCTGACCTTCTAACAAATGTGGCAACTGGTATCTGACCTTCTAACAAAGCAACCATAAGTGGATGTCTGCTGAGACAGTTGTCAGATGCAATTTTTTACTAATAATGTTGCAAGTTTAGCCTATATTTCCATGATAATCAACTAAAAGTTAAGTTTTTGATGGCCTAGCAAATTCTAGGAAAATTGTGGTTCACAAACTATTTGTTTTCTGACATGTAGTTACTCTCTAAACCTTACTATACAGTGATAATAGTATGATACGTGTTGATCGCCTTGAACACGACATTAGAGAAGAACTCAACAAAACTGCACCAAGGACCATGGTGATTTTACATCCTCTAAAGGTATGTCAGTTCTATCACCAGATTTTTTTTTTTGTATGCTATATTGTTAGTTCTTAGGTTGGAATCTTTACTGCAGGTGGTTATCACAAATCTTGATGCTGGTTCAGTTATAGATCTTGATGCAAAGATGTGGCCTGAAGCTCCATCAGACGATTCTTCTTCATACTACAAGGTATATCATTATTTATCTTGGGTGTGTTTCTGAAGACAGTCAGCATCACACATTAATTAATTTGCTTTGAAATTCATATTTGTTCCAGTTTGACGTTGCATTATTATGCTTCCCCTTCATATTTGTCATTCTTCAAGAACCCATTTAAAGTGGATGCTCTCATAACAGGTTCCCTTTACAAACATCATTTATATAGAGCAATCAGATTTTCGTCTCAAGGATTCGAAAGATTACTATGGGCTTGCACCTGGCAAATCTGTCCTCCTCAGGCAAGTTATATTGTAGGAAAATAAAATTTTAAACTGTGCACTCTTGCTAAATGTATATGAATTTTAAATTGCAGATATGCATTCCCTATAAAGTGCACAGAAGTAATATATGGGGATAACGACACTATCCTTGAGATTCACGCTGAGTATGATCCTTCAAAAAAAACAAAGCCAAAGGTTTACTAACGTTCTCTGACTGTTGTTAAACTAGCTTATGAGATCTTTAACTTGAATTATGATGTTTAAATTGACTGAGTTTCTTTACACTGAATGTAGGGTGTTCTTCATTGGGTTGCTCAACCTTCCCCTGGCGTTGAACCCATCAAGGTGGAGGTCAGGATGTTTGAGAAATTATTCCTATCAGAGGTTAGTCTTTCTTATTTAATTGAGCTTGCTTTCTTGACTTTTTTTTTTGCAATAGATTAGCTCATCACTCTATTACTCGTGAACTTTTAGAATCCTGCTGAGTTGGAGGATTGGTTAGCAGATCTAAATCCATGTTCCAAGGAGTTAATTCCTGAAGCATATGCCGTCCCCTCTCTTGCCAGTGCTGTGTTGGGCGACAAGTTCCAGTTTGAGAGACTTGGTATGATCATCTCCATATGCTACTCTACTCATCTTATGTTTGCATTCCACATACCATTCGACATGATAGCCACATATGAAACCCCCACTGCTCTGCTGCCTATAGGTTGCATCTTATTCTTTTCATTTCTTTCATCTTTGCATTTTACAAGTTTTCATGGATTTGAACGAAAAAAAGGCTTGATGTCCCTGGCAAAAACAGATGCTTTAACTAGTAGTCAGATACAAACAATCGCCATCTCATTTTAGTTTTGTTTGGAATTATATCCTTTTTTTTCTTTCTCAGGCTACTTTGCTGTTGATACGGACTCTTCACCAGATAAGCTGGTGTTCAACAGAACCATCACCCTCAGGGATTCATATTCCAAGTCTGGAAGCAAGTAAATCTCGCTTTGACCTAAATTAAAGCATATTGACCTGAAAGCCGCACAAGAATCGATTGATTTAGTGTTAGCTCTTTTGGAGGGGAAAAAAAACATAAATCAGTTGCAAGATCTGTATTTAGTTATTTTCATTTCGTCGTGTAAATGTACTTGTAAGGGAATACAAACATAATGCTCAACTTATTTATACTGTTTATTGCCATTCACAAAGATTTATCAGGCTAATGATGGCCCATTACAACAGATCTGGTTGCACACCGGTAATTCTGTTAGTTTTTCATCTCAATGTATTTCATGTTTTGGGAGGAGTAAACTTGTGTTCCGTGAGCATGTTTTGTGTATTGATGACCAAATTGCATAGGTCAAAAGGGTGAACAGGATTCGACATCTGTTAATAAGTCAAATAAATCACTAGTCTTTTTGGTTAGAAAAATCAGACAAATAAAAGTGATATAGGCAACGAAATTGATCGTTCACCTTTTCGTTTCATTCCGTTTTTAATTTTATCCTAATTATATTCCTGCACCAAACACAAGTTGAACCTTGGTTAAATGGTGTTTGTCTGTCAGATTAGCTGTGCTTTGAAATTCGCCTGATTTGTACCGATACTCGTGATGTTCGTCCCGATTTATTCCGTTGGCTGCTTTTCGGATTTAGACGATGAAAAACAAAAACTTTTGTGGTGGCTAGAGGGAGGGTTGATATGTAAATAAAGATGTTGTCTGAATCGAAATGAATAAAAGACCAAAAGAAGACGTGGGCTTGTTATTGTACAAGAAGACGAGGGTTTTAAAGCTACTCTATAGAACTCGCTCATCGCACGAGCCTCCACTCGCCGTCGCCGCCGTTCGTACTACGTTCAGACAAGAGGAAGGCTCGTTTACATCTCGGTGCATTTCGAAGCCATGCACGCCCCTGTCCTTGTCCTCAGTAACTCTCTCTCCTTCCCTTTTGAAACCTATTGATCTCAACGCCAGAAGGGCGACCATTTCTTTTTAGACCTATGCCTGCTTTCGTAGCGATTTTTTTTTTTTGGATGTGATTTCGTTATTTTCTGTGGGACAAGAATGTTTGCGAATCGATATTCGATTGGTCGGCAGACATTGTTCCCTTTGTTATGTTCTGTTTGCGCTTGTTGAATGTAGGAATTTCACCTGATTAGTAAAAAGCTTGAATCCATTTAGCTATTCATTTGTAATAGTGAAAATTTTCTTTTTCTTTTAATGATGCTAGATTGAGTACTTTCTGTGCATTTTCTATTCATTTCATCTGACATTTTTTCCTTCGTTGTGAGCAGAGGATTCCTTAAAACGGGAATCTGGCAGTAAGGTTCGTCATGCCAATATCCAAGCATCCAAGGTAAAGATATGTATAGTCTTTAAGTGATTTCACATGACAATCTGTTATGATAAGTTATTTGGAGACTGAAACTTGCTTTGCTAATGCTGAGTTTAAAAGTCTCTCCAATGTTTCTTTCTGTTCCGAAATAAGTAAATTTCCTTGGAATTTTTTTGTTAGCTTAGGTGGACTGCATATTTGTGCCTGTAAAGTGATATCTGTAGTTGTTCAGTTAACATAATAAACTAAAGATAGATGGAGGCTCTGTTGTGTTCGCCCATTGTTGATCAGTCGAATTGTTTCTTGCATTGAAATTTCATGTGTAGTTCAGTAGTTTTTGAATAGTTGGATTAAGTTTTTTTATCTCATCATTGTTCATACTGGATGTTAGCTGTTAATCATTATAATTTACATTTTATGCACAGGCTGTGGCTGACATAATCCGAACTACTTTGGGTCCTCGATCTATGCTTAAGATGCTTCTTGATGCTGCAGGAGGTCTGTTTTAAGACATGATTACTGACATCATGGAATAAAAACCTTGTTCTAATCTATGGAAGTTATATTTTGTTCTCACCTATGAATTACTGACATCATTTCTCCCTTGTGTTTGGCTGTATGCATATAGCTCCAAAGTGACATTTTGTTTGCATAAGTCAACTAGATAAGGAGGGCAATTTGGAGCCACTTCATATATTATACACTGTTTAAGACAAAATTGAATTGTAAGGATCTAAAAATTGCCAGTGAGATACACCCTGTCACTATCCATGCAAATGTTAAGAGATTACGTAATAGATTAGTTTAGATTTCCTATAATTAGTGTTAATACAGTTAAGGAGAACCCCAGATGCTGAAGGTTAAAACAACTTATTTGACTCTATTTGCAGTATACTTTGAAATGCTAAAAGTAACATGACATTGTTTTGGCGTTTTACATATTAAAATTCTAGATAAAGTAGATACATGATTCTAATGCAAGTTATAGTGCATAATCATGCTTTACTGTTAACTGTGCTTCTCTTATCAGATCAATGGAACTCAATTTACAATGCTTTAGAAATTTTCTTTTACTTGATTGTTTAATTGTTTAGACAAACTCAATTCACATTTTTTTATATGTATCTGGTTGCAGAACTGTTAAGTTTAATTTGTTAATGCATATTAGGTTGATACATATTAGGTTTAAATAATCCTTTGAACTAATGAAAGAGAAGAGGATCTCCTTGAACTATACCTTTTGTTAGACAAAGCAAAATTCAATCTTAATATGTTTTGACTTATCTTGAAAGACACGGTTGGAAACAATATAATGTCATTGGCTCACTCAGCTATTTGGCTCTCAATTTTTACCTGTTGAAATGGTTTTTCCAGGTATTGTAGTCACCAATGATGGAAATGCTATTCTACGAGAACTTGATCTTGCTCACCCAGCTGCTAAGGTATTTGTTGTAGTTGTCACTGACATTTTGTTTTACATCTCCAATGTTATGGCCTCTAGTATCACAGTAAAACTTCTGTTAGATCTTTTGAGACCAGCAGAATTCTATTAACGATGGTTTTCGACAATTGACAGTCTATGATTGAACTGAGCCGCACACAGGATGAAGAAGTTGGAGATGGAACAACCTCTGTAATTGTACTAGGTATGCCCTGTGATCTTTCTTATCTTTGTAAGAATTCGTGTTAATTGTCAATATATAGCTTGCTATGGGTAGTCAAAATTATTCTGAGAAAGTATAATTTGGATTCTTCCTTCTAAGCATACATCTGCATTTCATGCATTTTTTTGTCAACAGAACTTTGCATGCTGTGTTTCCCTTATGAGATGAAATATAGACATCTTTGAGTGTAATACTAACTTTTCACATCAATTTCTTTAAGCTGGGGAGATGCTCCATGTTGCTGCAGCTTTCATTGACAAAAACTATCATCCCACTGTTATATGTCGAGGTAATTTTTGATAAAATTTACAGCAATAAAAAAGATTTTTGATTATCTAGTTCTCTCTAATAGTGTCTTGTCTCTCTATTCAGCATATAATAAAGCTCTAGAAGATTCTATTGCTGTGCTAGACAAGATTGCAATGCCTATTGATGTGACTGATCGTAAGTACTACACTGCATCTGATATCTTTGTGATGCATAAGAAATTGATGTTCGTGACAATTGGTTGTATGTTACTTCCAACTATTTAGGGTCTTGATCAGGTTGATTATGTCTTATTTTTTTGTTGAATTGTATGGGAGACAATTTTGTGATATTCATTATACTATTTATATCTTTTAAATCACTTTTAATTATGTTAGCAAAGAGTTTACTTACCTCATGCTTTTAAATCTAATTGATTCAACTCGTGCAACTATAGAATCTATTGGTTTCCACTTCACACTATATTAACTTCATCTTATTTCATCAATTATCAGAGCTACACAAATTGCTCTTGAATAGTAGCATTCTTTTATTTAATCTATTCTAGTAGTTACACAAATCCATGGTAGCATACTCAGTTTTACTGCACTATTTTTTGTGCATATTATTTTCTAACTACTCATACTCAAGTCTGTAAAGCACCATCTTATAGAATATCCTTGTAGCTTAAATAACACACAACAATCACACAAGACTTTAGGTTCTCTTCATTTTAACCACTCATTTTTTATCTATTTGTTAATATCTTCATCGCCTCTTCATTGAAGATCCAAGCTATCTAAATCTCTTAGATGACAATTGGTTAACATTTTCTTTGTGTAATATATTTGCTGGCATTAAATCTGAATGGAGTTTTTTTCTTTCGATGCTTTTCACAGGTGCTGCGATGCTGGGCCTCGTCAAGAGTTGTATTGGAACAAAATTTACTGGACAGTTTGGGGACTTAATCGCTGTAAGTACTTTTTAAAGGGGTCACAGTCTCTTGTTTTAACTTTGTAAGTTGACTAAGATGCTTGTGATGGATTCAAACCTCACTTGGTACTATCTGGTAAAGAAGTTTGCTCATGCCAGATGAGCAAAAAAACTTATGTTGATGATGTCTGTGATCAACTATTAGTTAGTACCAGTTCAAACTCAGTCTGTTAACTGTAGCATGAGATTGTAGATCAGAATTCTTTGTGCGCTTTATTCTACACCTCATAAGAATTCTAACCTTCTATGCTTTTGTTTGTAGGATCTTGCCATTGATGCTACAACAACTGCTGGCGTGGACCTTGGTCAAGGTGTACGTGAAGTTGATATTAAGAAGTATATAAAAGTTGAGAAAGTTCCTGGTGGTCAGCTGGAGGATTCAAAGGTTCTCAAGGGAGTTATGATCAATAAAGATGTAGTTGCTCCTGGGAAAATGAGGAGAAAGATATTGAACCCTCGCATTATCCTCCTTGATTGCCCCCTTGAGTATAAAAAAGGAGAAAATCAAACAAATGCTGAATTACTAAAGGAAGAGGACTGGTAGGAAATTACTTTTACCTTGCATGTTTTGATGAACTAAATGTCTGATTTTCGCTACTTAGAAATGTCCATCTGTGGGAAAGAGAGAGGGTAAGATAATATCTCATTTTGTCAGTTCAACTCTAGCTGAGTGTTTTAAAAGCACCAGCGCTAGCAGGTCATAGGGCTAGGCGAGGAAAAGTAAGGCTTACCGTATGGGATCAAGTATAACTGATTTAAAGTAAATAAATTATTGATATAATAATGATGGTTAAACTTGTAGAAGGAATTAGATATGAATCCAAGAAAAAGAATCGACCATATATACAATAGTATAAGATATACTAAATTAAGGGAGAATATATGTTACCTTTTGCAACTGCAAGTGCAAGCTGTATTGCTCCACAACGTCACTGTATCTGTACCTCCTGCAGGTAGTTTTTTTTTTCACTGGTACTGGACTTGCAGTGTACTCTATCTCTGTAGCTTTTTTTCTCAGTTCTTTTCTCTCTTTTTGCCTTAAAAGGGTTCACACAGTTGGTTTTTCTTTAATCTTCTGTAGCCTTAAGTGCACACCTATTAGTAATACATGATTAGCCATCATAAGGTCTGCACGGGCATAGCCGAGTTGGTACTTGGGTGGTAGATTGCTACATAAGAGCAGAGATTTGAATCTCCGGGGGGAATAATCCCTTGGTCACCATGATTTACTCCATCTTGCTATGGGGCTGGTAGTGAGGGGCTCTTGGGGTGAGCAAGCAACCTTTGGCCACATGATTAGCCATCATAAGTGGCCTTTTTTTTTTCTTTTCAATTTGTCAAGATGACTATTATGTGGATAACCAACAATTCCTATTGAGGTGAGATGGCTCTAGCATGAAGATTTTCTTTCTCATTGTACATAAAATGCAAGTAGCTAGTCAATAGGAAAAGGCTGTGTCCTCATTCAACTTGCCTAAAGCTAGTTTGGTTTTACTTTGAGGCTGATAATGGAGTTAATTTGTTGATAAACAGACAGCACCTTTCGAATTGTCTTAACTTGCCATGTTCCGACTGCAATCTAGAAATTAGACTGTTTATTGTTGAAAGCGAGCAGTCCTTCAGAAATCCAGTTTTTGTGAACATTGCACCCTTCTTTTTTAATATATGCTTATTAAAGATGAGCTAATATGTATGTCTTCATTTGTCAGGGAAGTACTACTGAAAATGGAAGAGGAATATATACAAAATATGTGCATGCAATTGCTGACGTTCAAACCTGATTTGGTGATTACTGAAAAGGGGCTCAGTGATCTCGCATGTCATTACCTAAGCAAGGCTGGAGTCAGTGCTATCCGGAGATTGAGGAAGACAGACAACAACAGAATTGCAAAGGCTTGTGGGGCGGTTGTTGTCAATAGACCAGAGGAGTTGCAAGAGTCTGATGTTGGAACTGGAGCAGGGCTGTTTGAAGTAAAAAAAATTGGCGATGAGTTTTTTGCATTTATTGTCGATTGCAAAGATCCTAAAGCTTGCACTGTGCTTCTGAGAGGCGCTAGTAAGGATCTTTTGAATGAAGTTGAGAGGAATTTGCAGGTATGATTGACATTCATGTAATCCTAACTCATTTATGCCCATTAACAATTGTATTTGTAAACAGGATGCAATGTCAGTAGCACGAAACATCTTGAAAAATCCCAAACTTCTTCCTGGCGGTGGTGCGACCGAGTTAACGGTATCTTCTGCTCTAAAACAGAAGAGTTCTTCAATTGAAGGAATAGAAAAGGTGGTGACCATTATTCAGCATTGTTCTTAAGTGTACCAGTATTGGCATTTGATGCCAAGGTCCAGTTTATTTTGCACCTCATAACAGCTAATTGATTTCTATTTGCTTTTCATTAGTGGCCCTATGAAGCTGCTGCCATAGCTTTTGAAGCAATTCCACGAACTTTAGCTCAGAATTGTGGGGTAAATGTCATTAGGACAATGACTGCGCTCCAAGGAAAGGTAAAATGAGTCTACTGTGATCATGTTGGTTATTTTTGACATTTGAATCTCCAATGTACATTGAAGACATTTCATGTACAACTTATCTCTTAGTAGGGTTTAATGGATATACCTATAGATACATAGATCGCCCACCATAATCCTTAACTGAACCAGGAAGTTTCACTCATTTACCTTTCTTGCTGCAGCATGCTAATGTTGGAAATGAATGGGTTGGCATTGATGGAAACACTGGTGAAATTGTTGATATGAAGGAACGGAAGGTCTCGTTTATGCCTTCTCTTTCCATCCACAATTCTGTTTTTCTCATTTAATTGTTTTTGATGTCCTTGTCCTTCAGATTTGGGACTCATACAACGTCAAGGCCCAAACCTTTAAGACGGCAATTGAGGCAGCTTGCATGCTTCTGAGGATTGACGACATTGTGAGTGGAATAAAGAAGAAGCAGGCTCCTGGGTCCGGTCCAACCCCATCAAAACCTAAGATAGACGAGGAAGGAGACGCAGACAACGATCGGCTAATTCCAGAATAGAAAGAATTTTGCAAGGTGTTTGGTCTTTTGTCGACTTGATAGATTTTAAACTAACGTGCATTGTGGGTTCCTGGGATTTAACAGTGCTATCTGAATTCTTTTGCTAAATATTATTTTGCTAGAGAAAAATAGGTATTTGGTAATTCTCCTTTCACGCTCTTGCATGATGTTTCATGTTTTCATTGTTTGTGAACTTTTTCATATTCACTGAATGAAAGAAAAGGTTATGAGCTGAGTTGAAATGTCTCATCTGCTCTTCATCAGATCTGGGCAAATATAATCTGATTTTGATTTTTCTAATCGAATAGTACCTATCCATAAATAAGATTTGATTAGAATTTGCAGTGTTTTTAAACATGGACAAATTTGGGGTCTCATAGATTTAGTTTGCTCCATGTCTGAAATTCAAAACCACTGAGATGAAACTGTATGAATGAAATCAAGATTTGGGCAACTTAGATGGGTTGAATCAACTCGTTTCTCATATCTTGAGCCTGATGATCTACTTTGTTTGTAAAAGTGAATCAACTAGTTGGTAAGCTCAGTTGAATCAAGAGAATAAGATAGATCAATCACATAGCGGTGAAGCTTGATTGAAAATCATGACTGAAGGCGGCCTCAACTCACATGGTGCGACACCATCTCACTCTCGGGCACTAGGTATGACAATGAGATGAGCAATTTTAGTGTCCATAACTAATCAACCCAATTAGCAGACTAAACTAGTAGATACGAGACAAAAGCCTGGGTTTAAGGACTCCACTCCAGCAACGACTAGTCAAACACACGATATAATTAATGTTATGAGCAAACACATGATATATAATTCACATTATTTTAATCCCTAATTTATCTATTTTTTTGATGGACATGAACACTGAGCAACTGTAGCTGCGACTTCCGTTTTCTGATTGTTTGGCACCAACCTAACGACAGAGATGGCAGAGAGGAACAGCACAGTAGGAAGCAAGAGTTCAAACGACAAGTAATATGAGGGAGGAGAGGAGAAAAGTAAAGGATTCTTCTTAGTTTTTTAGGATTACTATGAAGTTAAGCAATTAATTAGGGGCATTTTGAGCGTGAAGATTTTGTTGATGTGGAATTATGAGCTAGCAATGTATGGAGAATCTTGGTACAACAAGGGAAGGAAAGGGAAGGGAAACGTCGGTTTGCTTTGCAGCTTGCTTACTCAGTCAACAACAGAGTCACATGATGTTCTCCACCCGCTCTGCACCAACAAACCAGCTCCAAAGCCTGTGCCGAATCACCTTGCTTATCTTGTGAATCAAACAATATATATCTTTTAAAAATATTAAAAGAGCATTTTATTCGCTATATATAAATAAAGGATGTTTTTATTTGCTCATTACTTTTTATTTGACAAAAGAAGTTAAAAAGGGCCTTGTAATTTGGTTAGAATAACACGGGGCCCACAAGTGAACCCATTAATGCACGCGGCTTTCCAACGGACGAAGACCCGAAGCCACCGACGAGTGGAGGCCGTAGTTTTCCCGTATAGTTTACGGTACAGGAAACACGATTCTGTAAGAGAATGGAAAATGACAGTGGCGTAGGATTGATTGGATAACCAGTTGTGGTCCCTGTCTCGAATGATGTGCAGGTATATCGCAAGATCGGTTGAGGGCAATATCGTCATTTGACGACCAACAAAGCTTCAAATGGAGTCGACGAATAGCGAGGTCCTGTGCGTAGACGCGGTGGGAGAGGGATTCGAGATACGTCACCGAGTCACACACACCTTAGGGCGCCGTAGTTGCAGAGGGCGAGAGGAAGAGGACGGCGGTGGATGGCGCCGACCGCTGGCCGAGGCCTCCTTGAGCACAAGCACTTCGAGAGGCAGATGGGTTGCACGGGCGGTTTCCTCAACCTCTTCGACCGGCACCAGATCCTTGCCCGGAAGCGCCTCCCTCCACCTCCAATGGTGAGTATGCTGCTGCCCTTGAGATGCAAATTTTGGCTGCCATTTTTCTTTTTTGTCTCCAGTCCGTGCCTTTTTGTGATGGTGGATTTTGATCTCAGGTCATGGGTTCGTTCGCCTCTCCGTCGGAGAGATCGGATGCTTCCTCGGCCTCGATGAAGGACAGCCTTCGATCCGCGTCGCCGGATTTTCACTCTCCGCCGTGGTCGCACCATCTCCCGCACCACGAGGTCAAGGATGATAGTTCGAGGGCTCCTCTGAAGCCCCGCGATGCTCGGCACCTCTCACACGACGGCGAGAGCAAGATCCGCGGGCGCGAGGCCTTGTCGGCAGCTAGTGTCGGTGAACAATATGAAGCCTCCGAGGCGGCGGAGGAGATCGATCGGAAACGCCGTTCTCCTAGTGTCGTGGCGCGGTTAATGGGGCTGGACGCACTACCTGTCTCTCCGGTCGAAGAGGGTGGCGGTGAGTCGGGCTGGACGGAGCTCCGTCGATCCGGCTCAGAGTGTCGCGTTTCCAGAGAAGCATCGTCCTACCGGTTCCTCGACGGAGAAATGTTACCTAAACGCTCGCCGTTGGAGATGGACCGTGTCTCCGTCGATGAGTGGATTAGAATGGCAAATCTCGGTGACATTAGATTTCCTGAGGCTAGGAAACCTAAATTTCAGGCCAAGACATCTCGCCTTCCACCTCTACAGACGAAGAGTTTCTTTGACGCGGACGAATTCTTCCCCGAGCCGAAGAAGCGCGGATTTCTCCCAATTCAACTCGAGAAACGACATTTGATTCGTGGAATGGATGAGGCATCGAATTTGGAGAAGCTGAAGCAAATACTGGAGGCACTTCAGCTCAAGGGACTCCTCCACTCGAAGCCATCCGGTCACCAAATCAATGGCCGCCGCGATCGCTACGCTAGATTCTCCGATTACTCACCGATCGTCGTCATTGAACCTGTTCCCTCACCGCACATGCCACCATCAACCGAACCCCGGCAGCAGGTGACTTTCAAATCCATCCCTGGTCGGAGGAACCACGTAGAAGAAGCAGTCATTCCTTCACTCCGGCAAAATCGAAGAGTGAATCAGAATCCTTCGTCCTGCAATGGGACGAAGGACCGCGCGCCGAGCTCTTCTGCCAAGCGGAGGGTCTCAAATGTGGTTGATTCTGCGAAGAGTCTGCCACCGCGGCCGCGAACCTCCACTTCGATTCCACCTAAAAAACCTCCTCACCGAGTTGGAACTATTCCAACTTCTGGTCGACCACACTCGAATCGCCGGCAAAAGCAAGAAGCTACATCAAAGCCGATAATAAATTCCCCGGAGGAAAATGCGAACGCCGCCGCAGCCACTACAACACTGGACGTCGAGGTAAACTTAATTAGGAACTTGGCTTTCCTCACCGACCTTTCTTGGCTATCAATCTTTATGATTCTTACGTGAATTGGCGATGGGCGATGATGCAGAAGTCTTGGGCGGAGGATTACCGGGCCGGGAGGCAACTGTTGGAGCGGTGCGACCAATTGCTTAACAGCATCGCGGCGTTCACTGCGGCGGAGCAGGTCGCCGTCGCGGTGGATCCGGTTGCCAATGCAGCAACGGAGCTCCAACCAAGTCCCGTCTCGGTCCTCGAGGTAACCTCGCCACCGCGCTCTCCGTTAATGAAGCGGTCCATCAATTTCGAAGGGGAGCAATTACCTGATCGCGAAGAGGAAGTGGTCGCGTCGAACGACGGAGACGACCGCCCGGCGAAGCAAGAGGAGCAGGAAGAGGGAGGACAGGGAGACGAAGACGACGACGACTACGTGTACGTTGCGCAGGTCCTGCGCGCCTCGGACAACCACGGCGACGGCGGCACCGACGTGTATGCTCTATTGGAGAAGCGTCGCAGCGCCGTCAAGTCTGTACCCTTCCACCGCCGCCTCCTCTTTGACGCCGTGGCCGAGATCCTAGACAAGAAAAGCTGCTCGTCGCATCCGCCCTGGGAGTCCTTCGTGCGCCCAGGCTCCCTCTCCGCCGCCAGCCGGAATGCGGCCGGATGGATGCTTCCGGAGGTGTGGTCGGAGCTGCGGCGGGCGCGTGAGCCAGTCTCCGCGGATGACGTCAACGTCGTCCCGTGCTTAGCTGCCCGCAGGGACCTCGAGCAGGACGACCGCGACACCTGGGCCCGGCCGGCCGCCGAGGTGGCCGAGGCCGCCATACAAATCGAGCGGCTGATATTCAAGGACCTCCTCGACGGTGCCATACGCCACTTCACCGACACGTGTCCGCCGAACGATGCCAAACCCAGCAAATCCAACGGTCGACGTGGTCCAATCCCGATCAATAAACGGCAGTGATGGGTCTGGTAGTTGGCCCAGTCTAAGCCCAATTAGAGCCTGTGGAAGTCAAAAGCCAGCGGAGTGTCATCTGAATGATAAGGACGGGGGGACAAGGCACATGGTGAGTAGTGAGGCTTTGGCAGATAGCAGGAGAGGAGGCTTGGGTTGGGGTGTGGGCAGTGTCGTTCAAATCCTACTAGAAGATGTCTTATCCGAACGGTCGCATGAGAATTGGAGGTAAATCTGATTCGGTTGAATAAGATTTTAGATCGATTCAATCCAATCCAATCTGAAAATCCATGACTCGAAGAGGTTAACCCACTGGTTCCACCAAGTGGAAATTGCAGGTTTTCTAATAAATTATCTCTTTTTGTTCTCACTTAGGAAGAAGACAGCGACCGTTCAGCTATTTCCGACTCGGTGAGTGTAGTAGTTTTGCAAAAGTGTTGATAGTTGCAAGTGTAAAGGTTGTTGTTGCTCCAATTTCAGACTGGCGTTTGATTGAGGTCAAATTTGTTTTTTTAAAAAGAATATTTTTAAACGATGGTTTAAATACATATGAGAAGGTTATTGTATTGGGATAAAATGTTCATTTTTTTCATTATATTTTATCTATTTTTATTTAGCCGTGGGGTCGACCACTTGGAGTGTTTTAATAATAAATAGTTCATGCTAATAGCATTTACTTATGATTGCGATTTAAATGTTTCGAGCAATGATTATAGATGACTAATTGTTTAAAGCTGATCTAACATCTTTGTTTGTCATTAACATATTGTTTGCCATGTGATTTATAAAAGTTTGTTGTCAAAGAAATATCAGAGGGGAAATAATTATGGGTGGCCCAGACAATAGAAAGGCCTCTGTTTTTTTTTGTGTTATTTAAAATTGTTTCATTTGATTAACTTTACAAGTGTTAATAAACATAAATGAAATCTTACCAAATTAAATATAAAACTTAATTATTCATTTACTGCCCTAACTATTTTGTCTAATTAGTTTTGAATCAATAACCTTTTTAAAGGATAACAATTACAGAAATGAAAAGGAATTAGTGAATTATGATGCGACTGCTACTTATTATCTGAAAATTCTGATATCTTCTGGAGCTGTCAGTCGGATCCGGATTTGCTCCCGTCAGGCTTGTTAATTAATAAATAATTAACAACAATAAACAGGCACCATCAAACTCCCCACTAAATGTTATGGGCAGAAACTCAGAAAGATTCTCATACAAAATCTTTTCGGAGGCCCTATATTCATTGAATTGCCATCTTTTTTACTGTAAAAATTCTACAAACAAACAAATTTTACAGTCGACGCTAGGTTCCATACAACCTTAGTTGAATTTTGTTCTAATTTCACCAGTAGACCAAAAATGAATAAATCATTGTCAACTCTAAACAAAAGGAAGAAAAAATACTATACATTTAAAAAATAGAAAGATAAAAAAAAAACTATTGTAACTGTTTTACTGCAACTATGGCTCCAATTTCTTGTACTTGGAACTCCAGATCAAGCTACTTAGCTACTTGAAATGAGCTAAATCAGCAAGTAAAACAGTTTATTATAAAAGACAGAACCTTCAGCCGCGAGAGCATCAAAGCCAAATAAAGATTCTCAATGCAAACTCGATTCAATAGAAATGAGATAGTAAAGTGCGTGATGCATAGATGGCCGATCTATTTAGGACTACTGGAACTCAGATAACCTAGTTTCTCGGCAAGAACTCCAATACCCCTTCTGATGTTTCATTACCTTCGCTCTGTTCTTTCAAAAGCTCCTCCCATAACTCGACGTTCAGGCCCAGGTCTCCACCTTGCTCCTCCTCGTCATTCTCATCGTTTCCAATCCCCTGCAACTCGAGCTCCAAATTTTCCAAGTCCCAGAGTTGAGGGTCGAAATCCACTAAAAGTTTTTCTGTCTCGACTTGGAATGATGGCTCAAACGCATGGCTGTGGCTGGCTTCGATGGATCGTCTCCTCTTTTTGGAAATGTCTTCCTCAAGCTCTTTCCTTTTCGCTTGCTGCTCGACCAGTTGCTGAAAGAATTCAGGGTTTTGCAAAGCGCGCGCTAAGAAGGCCATCATATGTTGTTGCTTTTGTTCTGTGATTTGCAGTCGTTTTTCCATCTCTTGAAGCTGAGCTCTTGTGCTCTGCTGTTGCTGCCGTAGCTTTAACACTTGTGCTATCAGATTGTTCTTGTCGCGTTTTAGCCTGTCAATCTCTCCATCTAGCCCGAACTGCCCAACCTCGAGGACTGATTCTGCGAATTGCTGGATTGGAGGAGGATTACTAGCTGGTTTTCTTCTTTTGATGGTCTTGAGGAGATGCCTCTGCCTTCTTAGAAATCCTTCATTTGCAAATTCCCATCTATCTGGATCCACCTTCCTAAATCCCTGAAAAAGAAAGAAAGAAAAAGAATATTAGCTTAAGAAAGAATTAAATTACTCACGTACTTCACATAACAAGAATTAAATTACTACAGATATCCAATTCACAAAGATCTCCCTTTACTTAACTATAGTCGTCGTCATCAAAGCAAGTTGAAGTTTCTAGAACTTTCTTTACTTTCCGGAGACTGATTATAAAATTATTGAAAACTTTCCATCTCTATCTTCGAGATTCGAAACCAGAGATCTAACGGCGCCTATTTAGCTTAGAGAAAAGTGAACAAACAACTTCGTTCTGTTTTCGGAAGCGTCAAACAAAGAATCGAATTGCAGCGTTCTAACGAAACACTTACGTATGTGTTGAGCTGCCTCACGAAGCTAGAGAAATTGCTGTGCTTGAAGTGCCTCGGCAGCAAAGTCATAGCAAATTCGTCGGGATCCCGAACCACGAAGCTATTATTGGAGGAGCTCCAAGAGATCACATGATCCGTCGCCGGGTCTTCAACAATGTCGAAGGTCTTGGTGAGGAAAGGGGGCGGTCCAATTTCGTGCAGTCCGTTCATTGGACGAGGAGCCTCAGCGCAAGGGTCTTCTTCTACACAAATCGAAACCGATTCTGGATACTCCTCTTTCACTGCAACCGGAATCGAATCCATGGCTGCATCGAAAACTTGAGAAAGTGAGAACCAAGAATGTCAGAGTGAAAACAGAGCATGATCGGATGCGAGAAACAAAACGAATCAATTAACTAAATAACAAAAAAAAAAGTAACCCCAAACAATCAGATCTAAGATTAGTAGCGGACTCACTCGGAGACTGAAGTTCTTCAAGTACGCTGTCCTTTGGAGGTTGGAAAACAAGACGACAATGCGGAAGCGAGACGAAGCCGATGAGGAAGCGTCGACGATGCGATCGGCGTCGGAAGAGCGTGCCGAGCTCGATCAATTTCAGTGGTGGGTTTGGGAATTGGGAGCAAGCAGAAATCGAGAGCGCGCGGAATCTTCTCGTGGGAGAGTCGAATAGAAAGGTCGATTAAATAGGAGAAGCGCAGAAGTTTCTAGAGTGGCGGCGTGGACCCCCGTGGCGGAAGCTTCTGGAGACACGCAGCCTCGAGAAGAAGATCAGCCGGAGGGTGGGTCCCACTGCGATTCGTTTTCTTTGCCGGCCGGCGATCTCAATTTTATAAGTCGGGTCCGGTTCGGTCTAAGCCAATTAGACCGATCGATAGGATGATTGACTCGCTTTTAGTTATGATAAAGAGATGAGTTCGATGGATAAGACAAGGCATTGCTATAAAGTGAAAGAAAACAAGGGTCAATTATGACGACCTTGGTCTCGACTAATTAAGCCCTTTGGAAATATTGATGGACTGGAACGGTGGATACGACGAGACCAAACTTGAAAAGGAGATCAATTAATTATAAGACAATATATTAAATCTCAAAAACAAAAGATTTAATTTAGACCGGACCCGGCCGAACCTACCAAATAGACCGATCTCATTCTGCGTGTTCTCCGTAGCGCGTTACTGCAACACGCTCGCCTTCCTGATCCAACCACATCTTGCCACGTAAGCTCTGCGGACCCATTCAAGGCCTCCAATGGCGAGCCTGAGAGCTCATCTCTCTACTTAACAAACCTCCAGCCTCTGTCTCTACCAGTGCCAGACTCTGCTCTGTTGCCGACTCTTCCTCCTCCTCCACTCGATCACTCACTCCCATTCCCTGATCGTTCAATCGCATGGGGAATGTGGACGCGGCGGTGCCGGCGGAGACGACGGAGTTCACGAGACGGGTGCCGGTGCCTCCGGCGCGGCCTTTCCTCGACACCTTCAGGGCCAACCTGAAAGAGACCTTCTTTCCGGACGACCCGCTCCGCCAGTTCCGCCACCAGACGGGGCCCCGCAAGCTCCTTCTGGGTCTGAAGTACTTCCTCCCCATCATCGACTGGGCCCCCACCTACTCCGCCTCCATCTTCAAGTCCGACCTCATCGCCGGGATCACCATTGCCAGCCTCGCCATCCCCCAGGGCATCAGCTACGCCAAGCTCGCCAACCTGCCTCCCATCCTCGGTCTATGTAATCCACTCATCGTCCATCCATCAAACTCCGTTTTTAGTCGATCGATCTATTAATTATTAGATTTGGCACCCGTGAACATGCCAAAGATTCGAGCTTCGTACCGCCTCTGGTGTACGCTATGATGGGGAGCTCCCGCGACTTGGCCGTGGGCACGGTGGCCGTGCCCTCGCTCTTGATCGCATCCATGCTGGGGAAGGAGATCTCGCCGGCGGAGGAACCGGCACTGTACTTGCACGTAGCCTTCACTAATTGCGAACTTTACATTTACTGAAGGGAAACTCCTATAATTGAACATCCCTTTTTAGAAACAAACCTCGAAAAACAAAATTCTGTAGAAATCAAAATGTTCTAGTTTACTCTTTGACCAAATAAAAATAAAAATAAAATCTAGTTTACACCGTTTCTACGAGCGGGGTACCCATTCCTTGACTCCAGAAAGACCCGCCCTAAATCAATTCGTAGAGAGGGGGATTCACCGTGCCGAGCGGAGAGTGACCGAGAAAGCGAGCTCCGCCGGGCCGGAGGCAGCACGTGACCGCGCCCGGCGACGGCAGCGGCCTCGGAGGAGAGAAGAGGAGGGAGAACATTCCGAGTCACGCCGCCGAGCGAGTTGGCCGGGGTGGTGGCGCTGGCGGTGTAATCGGAGGAGATTTGTGTCAGACTATACGAGCCACATACGATGGATCGAAGGGAACGGTTTTTTTTTCTGATTTATTGGTGTCTTTTACTAACATATTTCATTTCTTTTAAAAAAAAAAATAAATATACGAAAAAAAAAAGGGGAAGAATCATTCAGTTGCTAACCCAATTTTGTTCTTTCGCGTGATTTAGATCGACGAGATGTGTGTTCCAGCTCAATCAATTTCAACAACAAAAAAAAAAAAAAAAAATACTAAATGGCTTTAGAGATTTAGAACAATATGCTATAGTTTAGTAGTTGTTAAGCATGCCGATTAGTAGTCGATTAATGAAATATAGATGATGATACGACGCATAAGGGTAGGGTCCGGTCAAGGGGACATGACACGTGGTAGTCAAAAGTCAAGGGGACGTGACAGTCAAAAAATCAAGAGGACATGGCAGTCAGAAGATAAGGTTGGAAATTCAGACAAGATGATCGGTCGGGATACCCAGGTCGAGAGTTCAACATAGATGATAGGACAAGCTACCCAAGTAGGGAATGCAGAATGATTGCTAGGTCGATATATCCGGGTCGGGAAATCGGACTGGTAACACAAGGAACAGGGAAGGAGGAGAAGGGACCATCTCTATCGGGCGATTTTTCGCATAGTAGACGTATATATATGAGAACTTGATTAGTCATGTCAGGATTTACAGATCAGGACTTACTGGTTAGACTATGCGGGTAAGGATTTACATATTAGGACCTACGGTCAGGCTATGCAGGTCAGGATTTACAGATCAGGACTTACCGGTCAGGCTATGCAGGTCAGGATTTACAGAACAGGACTTACAGGTCAAGATATGTCGGTTCGGATTTACAGACCAGGACTTACAGGTCAGGATATGCTGGTCTGGATAGACCGGCCGGGATTTCCTAGACAGATCTCCTCGCATGTTACTCAATTATACCCAGTTGAGCCCCCAGATAATTTACAAACCAGGACTTACAGGTCGGGATATGCTAGTCCGGATAGATCGGTCGGGATTTCCTGGACAGATCTCCTCGCATGTTACTCGGTTATACCCAAGCTGAGCCCTCAGACGGCTAGTCATCAAGAGCTTCTCCCTTCAGGTCGGTAGGGCACTACACGACAATTAAGCCAGAAAATCGTAATTGTCTGTCAGAGAATAACTGCTGTGTGTCAGGGTATATTCCAATGATCTGTGACTCGCTGCTAAAGGAATCTTCCTATAACCTATGATAGGATGTCACACGTCACTTATCCCCAGACAAGGTCTGACACCCGATATTTCCTGACATTTGCCAGAGACCAGAAGTACACATTGTCATATAAAAAGGGGTACCCTTTCCCTTACGCAGGTATGCTCACTCGTCTTTTCGCATCTGTCTTTTACTTTCTGTAATTTTTATTGTTCTTATGAGAAAAAAAGTACCTGACTTAAGCGTCGGAGGACCTGCTCCGGGGACTTTTTCCCTGGTTCTTGGTCCCTAACGTGGAGGGTGCTCGTCTGAGTGTGCACAAGGAACTCCCGTTTCGTCATCCTCGTCATCATCCCTCGTCAGCAGCCTGTGGCACTTGCCCGTGCAACATTGTACTCGTGGAAAGCCTCCATCGCCTTTCGTCAACGCTAGCGATAGCATAGCCGATCTCCATCTGACTCATATTCCGGACGGGATCAAATGATTATAACATTTGAAAGGGAGTGGAAATGTAAAATCTAATAATTCTCCGTACAACTTTTTCGAAGATTAGTCCATCCCAAAAAATTTCCCATCGGACATTATATAAATTTTCATTAGACACTAGATAAATCAATCGAAAAAATATTCGTGGAGGTCCATCGAAACCCTCAGCGTTCTAAAGTTTGTCATACTAACTTAGTCTAATGAAAATTTTTTCATTGACCATAAAGGTAAATTGGTAAGTGTCCATGAAATCGTACAGCGTTGTTAGCTTTGTCGTTCCACTTGAGAGAAATCTATGAAATGCGTCAGTTGAGATTCAAACCTTAGATGCAGTACAACTTATTTTTTAAAAGTTTTCATCGATCAGTAGAATAAATTAGAAATCACTCGTAGTGGGAGGTCATCAGTTTAACGTTTTTAGGTCAACCGTCCATTAAAAAAATTCATCCGTTAATTCGTCGAATTTGAAACTCAATCTTTATATATTTGAAAAAGTAAGAAGTTACTCTACTATTTTCCTAAGCCAGGTATAACTTGTTTAATCAATTCCCAAGATGATCAAATTGGATAAAAAACCGCCAAAGTGTTGCTCTACTAAGAATGCCAGGCACTGAATAATTTTAACAATAGGTGTCAATGAATTGTGTATTTTTAATAAAGAGATCTGTTTCTTCTTTTAAATTTGTTAGCACATAAATATAATTCATCGTAAAAACTCTATCTTAGTTTTAAAATATTATTAAAGTATCGTCACTTGATTACACAAAGCGCCTGTAGCTCAGTGGATAGAGCGTCTGTTTCCTAAGCAGAAAGTCGTAGGTTCGACCCCTACCTGGCGCGGATTTTAGGTTTTTTAATTAAAATTTATCAGCCTTTCTTCACTGGAAGCGTCTGGAGAGAACCTCACTCTTCGTGCACTCGGCTAAATCCACTGACTACGTGGAGTTCAACAGCAGTGCCACAGGGCAGTTCTGTTCAAAAGACTTAATTAAAATCCAAATTTGAGGATTAAAAAGTATTTATCACTATTCAAATCTAAATTTAAGAAATTACTTTAAATAACTGATTTTAATTAATCTATCCAAAATTGTTATGGATGTTCTTATCGAAAATTAATATGGATACTCTTATACTGTCCCTAAATTTTTTATCCCGATCATTAGATGGATCAGATTATATCTCAAGGATGTTTTATATATCACTAGAATACTATACACATTCTAAAGATGTCATAATATTTTGAGATATAATTTAATCCGTCCGATTGATAAAGGAACAGAGGACAGAGATATTTAAAGATAGAGAATCCGAATTGGGCCAGCAAACGCAGCTTTTATGCAGGGATGCTTCTACGAGCAAATCCAGCTGATTAGGAAGCGAGGCCCATTTACACGACCCGTGTTAGCCTTACGCCCCTCCGGCCACGGCTTAGATCAGATTGGATTCATAAAATTTGTACTGCTCCTCAACGGATCTATGTTTGTAATTGCGAATTAATTTACCGTTTAAATTTCTGTTAAAGGTGCACTGTAATTATTTTTTTTACAGTGAGATGAAAAATATGAGCCGGATTTGACTGGTGAGTGCACGTCTAAGATTAATCGGATGTAAGAGATGGAGACTTGGAAGCAAACTGTATGGTACACACAAACATCGCCTCTTTGGATAGGAATTGTAAATTAAGACGATCACTGGTTCCGGTAGAGGATCCCTGCTCCCTTGAGTTACGCGAAAAGAACAGCTGCGGATACCTTTCGAGCCCAAACGGTCGCGAAATTTGAATGCGTGTTGTATCCACCGTCCATTTCACCTCATCTCGATCGTCAATTCGGTACAAAATCGAGGATTCCTCAATGCTGTGTTCAAATTTTCTCTGAATTTCCGTTGACGCTCTCTGTCTCCAGATCCGAACCCTAATCGCTCGCGAATCCCGCTTCTTCTCGAGTGTCCCCCCTTTTCGATTCCGGTAGTCGGAAATGCCTGCCGTCGTCGAACCAGGGAGCGCTGCCGGGAGGGTTAGGTTTCACGAGGCCGTGACGAATGTAGAGGCAGCCGATGTGGGTGGGGAAATCGATCTGGAGGCCGTCCCTTGCGGCCTGCCGGCTCAGGGATTCGAGCTGCAAGAGGATCCTTCCTTCTGGAAGGACCATAACGTTCAGGTACATGAAGGTTTTTTGAGTTGAAAGCTGAGTGCCTGATTGACCAAGGTGATTTGGGGGAAAGTTCTTCGCAAATTTCATGTTTTTTCATCTCTCTTACTTTTTTTTCAGGATTTTTAGCTGATTTACAATATGCGAACTTTATTATAGTTGTCTAGCTTTTCTTTGAGATTGTGCTTAACCTCCTGTTGTATGCTGTGCAACCTTCGAATTTCCAAGGGGGCTTACTTGTTTCCTTGGTTTAAGTAGGTTGCGATCCGAATCCGACCTCTCAGCAGTTCAGAGATATCCCTGCAAGGACACAGTCGATGTGTCCGACAGGACAATTGTCAAACCATTGCATGGACTGGACACCCTGAATCTCGTTTCACCTTTGATCTCATTGCTGATGAGCATGTTAGTCAGGTAATAGTACTTGTCATGTTTCAGATCTTCCTTAAATTTGTGAAAATTTTCCTTTTGCAATTGATGAATCTGGATTATTGTGCTTAACAGGAGAAACTATTCAAAGTTTCTGGAGTTCCGATGGTTGAGAATTGTGTGGCTGGCTATAACAGCTGTATGTTTGCCTATGGCCAAGTGAGTTCTACTAGTACTCTTTTTCAAAACACTTTAATTGCCTATGATAGTTATCCAATGCAATATTATATATCTTTCTTTGTCATAAGTTACCTATATTAAAATACATCAAACTAATAAAAGTGATTCTTATGAAATGTCTGAGCTATGTTTCAATGTCTTATCATTTAGATTATGAGAGTAACATTAGTGAAGATGGGAAATATGTTCAATATTTGATTGTGCCTAAAACGCCTGTGACATATGATTTTATTTTAGACTGGCAGTGGAAAAACACACACAATGATAGGAGACATTGAAGGTGGAACACGTAGACATAGCGTTAACTGTGGGATGACACCTAGAGTTTTTGAGCATCTCTTCTCAAGGATACAGAAGGTATTCTTTGTCTCTGCCCACTGGTTAAAATTCCTTATTCAAATGAATAATGTTCTTGCTAGAGTTTGACATGCCAATTGTTCTGTGATAGGAAAAAGAAGATCGACGAGATGAAAAGCTGCAATTTACATGTAGATGCTCATTTCTAGAAATCTATAATGAGCATATACTTGATCTTTTGAATCCATCCTGTGTAAATTTGCAGGTAAGAGAGGACACAACTATTGTTTTTGAATTATTTTGTATTGCATTTCACTAATGATCTTCACTATCCATATAAATTGTTTTTGTTTTAAAAGGATTTATATCGTGGGGAATTTTTTTTCTTGATTATGTTAAACTATCTCTAATTTTCTCACTTACATGCATAAAATGCCAATATTTGTCTGTTGGCATCTGAAAGGAGTTAGGGCCTTGTTGCTTTATGACAGATAAGAGAAGATTCAAAGAAAGGTGTTTATGTAGAGAATCTTTCAGAATTTGAGGTTTCATGTGCTCGTGATGTTATGCAACAACTTATTCAGGTCTGTCAAAAAAAAAATGATCATCCTATCATGCTTGCTACTTGTTTAGAATTTTAACTGAAATTGATATCTTGTTACTTTCCATTAGAAGCTTTTTATAGCTTGGTAGACAAATTAAATATGTAGAAATGTTGGCTATGTACAACTTCTTTGAAACTTATACTCTATTGATTTCTTTGATTTTCAATGCATAATGATTTGCTTCAATTTCCTTGTAGGGGTCATCAAACAGAAAGGTGGCTGCTACAAACATGAACAGAGCTAGCAGCCGTTCTCATAGTGTTTTTACTTGTGTCATAGAAAGTAAGGTGGGTAAGACTTATAGAATCTGTAGCAGTCTTCATTGAATAGTGTGAAGTGTAATCTTGGATTTATCTCAATTTAAGAGAGTTTTCTCAATTTTGCAGTGGGAATCCCAGGGTGTTACTCATCATAGGTTCGCTCGGCTTAACCTTGTAGATTTAGCAGGGTCTGAGAGGTAAATTTTTTCAATTAGTTTGTGAATTTCTTAAGCACAAGTTACATGTTATTTCTCCTGATCTGTACTTGGACACTTCTGAACAAACATATTAATACAGACAGAAGAGCTCAGGTGCTGAAGGTGATAGACTGAAAGAAGCAACCAACATAAATAAATCACTTTCAACTTTAGGGTATGTAAACTTACTTAATCTAATCCAGTTTTATAAGATACTTTGGTTTCTAGATTATTTAATTATTTGTCAAATGTAATCACCGTGCATATGTTTGTTTACCTAAGGTGGTGCTTTCTGTCATGCAGACTTGTTATCATGAACCTTGTCAGTATGTCAAACAAGAAATCACTGCATGTACCCTATAGAGATTCAAAGTTGACTTTCCTTCTTCAGGTAAATTGTGTTGGTTGTCTAATCGAAGGTTGTGGCATGCAACTATGCATGTAGAAAATTTAAGGAAGTTTGATGGAGTAAATATTTATTAAATATAATTTTCTTTCCTTGGAGTACAACAGTATGAAAGTTTTATTTAATCAATGAAAGTTCATTCTAAATCTAAAAACAATTATTTGTGTTGTCGTATCTAAAACACCAATATCTCTTAAGTTGTTTCACAACTTTGTCCTGATCTTCCCTATTACATCTTTCCTGGAAAATGGGTTCAGTGCAGCTTATTATTAAAATATCAAACAAAACCAGAATAGCTTTGTATAGGCATCAGATTATTTCAGTAAATAACTTGTATAAGTTTCTTTGATGCAAAATTGTCTGCATGATGGAAGGAGGTTGTTCTGCAAAGGATCATATTCTTTTGACTAACTGTAACATTAACTATACCCATAAAATTGAGCATGAATGTGTTTGCCATCTAACTTCAAAATCCCAATTATGACTTGACTATTGGTATTCTAGTGCAAGGAAAGTGTCATTTTTTTTTTTCGATTTTACCATATAAAATCTTGGTATCTAGTATTTAGATTACTATATGTTTGTCTTTGTGTAAGCCTCTATGGTTAGATTCTTATTTCTTTGTTTCTTTCAGGATTCACTTGGAGGTAACTCTAAGACAATCATAATTGCAAACATAAGCCCATCCAATTGGTGCGTTATTTTCTTTGATTTATGTTCTTGCTCTGTATCTCTTCCTTTGACATATTTAGCATTTATCCTTGGTATTTTTGGCTGTTTCTAGCTGTGCTTTAGAGACATTAAGTACACTTAAGTTTGCACAACGTGCCAAGTTCATAAGGAACAATGTAAGTATTGCACTATACTTTTCTCATTATGCTTCATTAGTTTGCAAAGGCATAATATGCACATTGTTATTTCTTCTCCAGGCAATTGTAAATGAGGATGCTTCTGGCGATGTCATCAGCATGCGTCTACAAATTCAACAATTGAAGGTTCATGTGATATTGTTTACATTGTCACTAACGGAAATCATTTGACCTATCTACATTTTTTCCATATGAATTTCCCTATAGATTTTCCTGAAATTATTCATTTTTTTTTCTTTTACACACTTCAATCTGTGCTGAATATATTGATGCTGGCTTTTATTGACACCTCTTTTTATCTTTTTTTGATGTGGGTTCTAATACACCAATAGTACATTTAAGAAGAATTTCTTATTATGTTTATGGCCTTTTTAGTTTTCCCTACTCTTCATTGAGATTGCTTAAACCCATGCAGAAAGAAGTAAATCACTTAAGAGGATTAGTTAACATTGGAGCTGGAAATGATACTTTGAGTTCTTGTCTTAATGGATCTCCATGTTCTTTCAAGTGGGATGGAGAGCAGGGATCATTCAGTCCACTGACATTTGATAAACGGTTATCTCAGGTTTGTGTCATAGTCCTAATTTGAACATTGTATCTAGTCAACATTTTTTCTGTACTTGCTGGCTACTTGGCAACAATAAACCATTACAGTTTGTTGAGTACTCGCTACACACTCGTTGATAAACAAATGATAACAGATATTTATTTTCTTCCTTGTGTAATCTTGAATTGATATCTCTATATGTTTAATCTCTAGAGGAAGGATAGTGAAGCTGCTCTAGTTGCAGCTTTTAGAAGAGAGAAGGACAAGGAAACAGAATTAAAAGCAATGACTGCTGAAAAGCAGGCTGCAGAACAGCTGGTAAGTGATTGTCAGTGTAAATCTGCTTGCTAGATCTGTATGATTTATTGAAATGCCCACGAAATTTGTTTTAAAAGGATAAGCACAATGATTTTGATTGATTTTATTAACATGAACATTCTATATATATGTGGCAATAACTTTACCTTATGTGCTTTGATATTTCCAAGGTTAAGAAACTAGTCTATTTAAAGGCATCTATCTTTTTCTATAAAACACTAGATCACTCAACGAACGGAGGAAGTAAGAGGTTTAAAGATGAGACTTCGTTTTCGCGAGGAGCAAATAAAGCGGTTAGAAGCAACTGCTGCTGGAAAGCTATCAGCAGAAACACATCTGTTGCAGGAGAAGGGAGAACTTCTGAAAGAAATAGATGTTCTTCGAAACCAAGTCGACCGTAATCCAGAAGTTACCAGATTTGCGATGGAAAACCTGCAACTGAAAGAAGAACTAAGAAGGTTTTCCTTGTTTTCTTCCTTGTCACCACAACTTGTCCCTGTCATGAAATTGCATATTCCTAACTTAACCATATTCACCTTTGTTGTTACTTTCCTCAACTCTTTTAATGTATTACCAAATCCGTTAGTTAACCATTTTTTTTCTTCCTTTCTTTTTTCTTTTTTATCTATGACAACCAGATTGCAGTCATTTGTTGAAGAAGGTGAAAGAGAAATGATGAATGAACAGCTGACAGTTTTACAGGATAAGGTACAGGCGTTTTTCTTAAGAAATATGAAGTCACATTATTCCTTTCTTGATGCCTATTAAACGTGGGTTCTTCTTAGTTACTGGAGGCCCTGGATTGGAGACTTATGCATGAAAAAGATTCTGGTGTTTTTCAGGTACAAAAATTACTTTTAAAAAATAATAATTATCAAATGTGACTTCTATTGTAAAATGAGTCAGGATTTAGTGTCGAACAGCTTGGTCTCAAGTTCTACTTTCTAACTTCATATTTCTCATCTAATTAATTGTTAGCAACCTCATAGCAATACTTAAGTTGGCTGCTAGTTAATACTACTTTTCGCTTTGGTGCAATTTGAAAACACGCTTCTGATTAATACTTGAATTCTTTGAGCACAGCGGAACCTCTCATCATCTTGGGATGCTTTTGGAAGTGAAGAAAACGAGTTTCTCCATCTGCAGGTGTGCTATCAGTTTCTTTTCAACTTTTTTTTTCTGACTTTTAGATTTATACTTTTTACTATAAATATATCTTCATATTGCAGGCTATTCAAAATCAGAGAGAAATAGAAGCACTCCGAAGAAATCTTTCAATTTCCCTTGAAACCAAAGAAAAACTCGAAAGGTACTATTTCAATTTGTCAACCCAAAACATGTAGGTGTGTCCTGTCATTTATCTGGAGTCTGGATGATTATATATGAATGATCGTTTAAGCTGATGTTCTAATTGGACATTTCAGTGAGTCCTAAAATTGTTATTATCGATTGTACACTGGTGACATGTAGGAGAGGACACACCTTCTATAGATAACATCAATCAAATGACCATTGCTAACATTTTAAATCTGCAGGCGTGTTGATGAGTTAGTTTTCCAACTAGAAGAACAGAGAAAGTCAACTCTAGCTCTTTCTGAAGGATCCCAACTTCCCCAATCTGAATGCATTATTCCGGAAACGGAGAAGTCTTCTGATGAACAGATAGAACTTAAAACAATGGTTGATGCAATTGCAGTTGCTAGTCAGAGAGAAGTCAAAGCTCATGAATCAGCTATTGCATTAGCCAGGGAGAATGAAGAGTTAAGGTTGAAGCTTAACGTCCTTATCGATGACAACAACAAGTTGATTGAACTCTATGAGAGTGCAATTGCAGAAGGAGCTAACAATGTTGCTGTCTGCGGTTGTAAATTTGTGCAAACAGAAGGACAAGATGAAATTTCTTCTGAACACAATGACAATAGGCTTGAAGAGTCCAACTATGAATTCCATGACTCAGAGATTAAGGATATTGAAAGTCTTCAGCACCAGCTTCACGATTTGCATGAAGAAAATGAGAAACTGATGGGCTTATATGAGGAAGCCATGAAGGAGAGGGATGAGTTCAAAAGAATTCTTGCTTCTATGGAAACAAAAGTATCGTCAACCAAAGAAGAGATTTCTTGTCCAGAAAAGCTTGTCGAAATGGATGAAGAAATGGGTCGTCAGAAGCAGGAACCAGCAAATCCAAAGGAAGATCTGGCACAAATGTCAGAGAAAATGCCACAGCTGGTTAGAGAAAACTTGGAGTTGGTAAGAGATAAGTTTGCTGCAGTAGGAAATGATGTTGTTAAATACTTTGGGGTACTTGAGCAAAATATTACTGAGGTCAATGAACTATCTGAAAACGCTATACAATTGGACCATGCCGTTAAGTTTAAGCAACAGGAGCAAATGGAACTCGAGGTTGGCCTGTCCCAGCTGCAGGAAAGAAAGACAGTATTGGAGAATAAGTTTGTGGCTCTGAAATTAGCACTTCAGAGTTTTTCATCCAAAGCTAACTACTGGGAACAAAGAGAAGGTCGGACAAGAACCAGGTTTAATGTGTGTTCTGAACATGTACAACAAAAGAAAGAAGAACTAGCATGTCTTCTAGCTGGCAAGGGTGAAATCAACGCTGCTTTGGCGAAAGCCCAGCAGTCTGAATCTCTGTTGAGATGCAACATCGATAATCTCAAGTCTAAGCTCCATGAAATAGAAACTCAAAGACAGAAGACTGAAAGAGTGCTCTTTGCAATTGATAATGTGGAAAATGCTGACATGCCAGTGCCAAAGCCTATGAATTTTGGGAAAGCATTCGAACTATTGAAGTCTGAAGAGGAGAAAAGCAAGCTATCTGCTGAGCTGAAAAAGCAACAGGAACAACTAGTTATTCTAAAGAAGGAAATTGGAAGCTTGGTGAAGAAAACTGAAGCAACTGATGCTGACATCAAGAATGCTGAAACATCGGTGAAAAATGGGCTGCTATCCTTGCAACAAGCAGAAGCTGCATTACAGCAAATGATGGAAGATAAGAAAATGCTCGATGATATGCAAGAGGATGGGAGATCTGAGATTGACAATCTTTTACTTGAGTTCCAGAATTGCATCTTTAATTTGGATCTGAAAGAAGGTGAGATCATTTTACACAAGGAAACGATGGAACATGATTTGAGAAATTTAGAGCAGATAAGGGTTAAGCAAGAATTGGCCACAGAGAGGTTGAATCAGTTGTTGAATGCCGATCGACATGTAACAACACTCTCTGGCATAAGAGATTACTCATTAAATGTTTCAGAGATGGAACAGAAGCTAAGAGATGTCCAGATCTATCTTGATGAAATCATCTGCCAGCAGCCACGGGGCAGTTAATTCAACTGCCTGAATTCACTAGCATTTTGATTAACTAAACTAGCATTTGTTATTTGATCTGTTCACATGGAATCATCATCACTTTCCTTTTTCTGTGCTTTATTTGTACTTCTGTACATATTTTTAGTTTTAATTGTTCTTGGGTATGTGTAGTCAGGATTGCTCAAATACTCTTTATCAGTTATCGCACTATCATTGATACCTGCATAAAGATGTTCCACTTTGCCACCTTTCAGTTAATGTGGTTGCAAATTCTGTCTAGAATTACCAAATAAGTGAAATAGCCACGTATTTGTACTTCTGTACATAATAATATCTAAAAATTTAATTTGGCTTAAAAAAATTAATTTATTTGATTTATTAATTTAATCAAATAAGAAAATTTTAAATTGAATCTTAACTGAATTAATTGTTTTTTTTAAAAAAAAATCAGTGGATTTGCTAGATTTATTGGGTTTAATATTTTTTTTTTTATAAGTATGTAAAAGAACACCTTTATTTAATAAAAAAAACTTTTATTTTAACGTGTGCCAGTACAACCCGAATTTTTTAACTGGTTTTTTTTTTTTTTGAAAATCAGTGGATTCGATTTATTCGGTTTAATAGATTTTTTTTTATAAGTATGTAAAAGAACGCTTTTATTTAATAATAAAAAACTTTCATTTTAACGTGTGCCAGTAAACTTTATCAGCACCATGTGAGTGGATAAACGTGTGGGTGACGATATACTTTGTCAACTAAGGGCAATCCAATTTTGCGTGTCTTGCCCAACTTGATATCTCAAATTAATAATGAGCGAAGAAAAAGTACCAAACCTGTATTTTTAAAATTGCACGTGAATCCGATGCTGTCCCGTCGATCGCGATCGAATAAATAAAAGAAATAGAAGCTTTCCAATTCGATCTCAAATTTTTCTCTCCCTATTTCTTCCAAACCAATCTGCTCGATCAAACCTAGGGGAATCCCTTGTTCCTATAATTAGATCGATCACGGGCCTCAAGGCTCCGCTTTTGGAGCATCTCCGCCTTCGTCTCGGTGGCGGGGCTTCAAAAGCGAGGGCCTTCGGTTTCCCCCCTCTGTGCCTGGGCTTCCGCAATGGCGGCGACGGAGGGCTTGGAGTCACCCCCGATCGGGGCCGGGAAGCAGGGGACGCGCCGGCGGCTGTGGAAGAAGGTGAAGTACCAGTTGGTGGAGTATCATTCCCTCCCTAGCTATCTCAAGGACAACGAGTACATCTTGGGCTATTATCGCTCCGAATGGCCGCTCAAGCAGACCCTCTTCAGCATTTTTACCATTCACAACGAGACCCTCAATGTTTGGACGTAAGAATCCTGCTGTTTTATTTTCGAATTTCAATAAAGATTTGGTCTTGGCATAAGTTTGGTCACCGAAAAGGAAAATCATCGTCTCTCTGTTCTTTACTTCTATTAGCCCTATCTGTTTTGCTCTTTCTGGCTGGTAAAGTTTTCTTTTCATCGATGATATCTATGTGATGCCATTGATTTGAGACAAGACATATTGTAAAATTTATGTGATGTTTATGCTAATATTGTGGTTCGTTTTAGCCAAATCATCACGTTTTCACAGTGGATGCTAATTACTTGAAGGAGATCGATAACTATCCACTATGATAAGATCTTCCCGAACAACATCTCCATGATATGGTCCTAGAAGAACCATGGTTTTGATTGAAGTGCTTGTTTGATGCAACAGTTCTTTAAGAATGTAAAGCAACCTGAACCTTTCATTCATTAAATGCACCGATAAATCTGCAATTATCTTAAAGGAAGGGTTACAGTTTGATAATTATACACTGAATTTTTTTTCATAATATATGAATCAAGAGATGAGCTTATAAAAGATGAGTCCATAAGGAGAAGATGGCGTGCCAACGAAATGATTTGCCTTTTGCCTTCATTTTTGTGTTGGCTGATATGTTTTAGACACTTTGCTTCCCTCTTTCTTAATTCTTCAGCTATGATTCTTTATTTTTCAGTTTCCTATTGTTATTTCTCTTTTGTTCTTTGTGCTGTAGTCTTCTGCATCTATGATCTGTGGCCTTGTCTTAGTGTCTTACTTTTCCAATTTTTACCTCCTTACAGACCATCCTGTCTAAAATATCTACAATCAGAAATTCCAACAGCTCTCATTGGTGAATATTGTCTCACTTTTCTTGCTAAATGACATTAGACTGCGTTTGCCTAGTTTTTCCTTGCAGCAGGAGTAAATTTTTCTTTTCTTTTCAATTTTTTTTTTTTTTTGGGTAGCATATTGATTTTAGAAGGAAGGTTTCCTCAACTAGTTGAAATTTTTTAGATTCAGAACTCCAACCCTTTCTGTGTATAGGTGAATCTTGTATTTGAACATAGGCACTAGTTATTTGAGTGTTTATTTTCAGAAGCATAATGCACATGCAGGCAACAATTTTTCATATTCATATGGCTACATTAAATTTGTCAATTTTATTAACATAATTTTACTCATGTGCTATAGTATTTGGTCAAGATGCCATTATCTTTCGGAAAGATATTTCAAACATATTTTTTGTCTGGATCACTTTTTCTTGAATTTGTTCTCCTAGGAAAAGATATTTTGATTCGGCTAAAATTCCTACCTACATCATAGCCTCATTGTGTACTTTGTTAAGTATCATCATATTGTTGAGCATGTCACCGATATCATTCTTAATTAGTTTGGATCTTAGTTGTGTCAATTACCCGATTAGTCAGTTATTTACCCAATTGGTGAGTTTCTCTACATTATATTCTCAATCTAGTGCATTCCATAATGTATGCTTTCTTCCAATTTTTGACACAAGGTGTATTTGTGTTCCAGGCACTTGATTGGCTTCTTTCTTTTTCTCACTCTGACTATATACACTGCAACGAAGGTTCCATCAGTTGTAGATCTCCACTCACTTCAACATTTACCAGATGTTCTGAAGAAGGCTGATCTGCATAAGATTCACTCAGAACTCGTGGCTTGCCTACCTTCAATGCCTCACCTATCTGATCTGCAGAGAATAAAGGATGAATTGAAGACGTCCTTGGCTTCTCTGGACATGTTTACATCTCTATCTCACAAGCACCTCTTGCAGCTTCTTTCATATTGCCTACCCCACAGATTTGCACATGCTAATGCTACTAATTTATCTCTTCTGGTAAATTCTCTATTTATTAACTCGAATTCTGCCTCAATTATATACTAGACCTATCTTGATTGCCCTTACAAGCCTAAGGGTACAACATGTTCTAGATTTACTCCCCGTACCACAACCCTATATACTATCTTCTACTCATAGAACCATTAGCTTTGTTTTGCAAAATACTACAAAGGCACTATATACACTAAATGAATGAAACGTTCTCTTGGAGGATATCATTGGCTTTTCCAAGTATGTTTAGATGTGGAAGTTCATGTTTATGTAGACGTTTATATATATTTAAATACTAAATGCAATGATATGATGAATATGCAGTCAGCTATGAAGGACGATGTGGTTAATATGATAGCTCCATTACTAGCACCTACGATTCCACGGTGGCCATTTTTTGCCTTCTTAGGCGGGGCAATGTTCTGCCTCCTTGCTAGCAGCACTTGCCATCTTCTAGCATGCCACTCTCGACGTCTTGCATACATTATGCTTCGCCTGGACTATGCTGGTATCGCTGCCCTCATTGCAACATCATTCTACCCCCCAGTATATTACTCATTCATGTGCAATCCATTCTTCTGCAATCTCTACCTCGGGTGCATCACTATTATCGGAATCGCCACAATCACTGTCTCACTCTTACCAGTTTTTCAAAACCCTGAATATCGAGCCATGAGGGCAGGTCTTTTCTTTGGGATGGGAGTATCTGGAGTGGTTCCAGTGTTGCACAAGCTGGTTATTTTCAGCCATCGGCCAGAGGCACTACAGACAACAGGCTACGAGCTATTGATGGGGCTTCTTTACGGCCTCGGTGCATTGGTATATGCTACACGAGTTCCTGAACGTTGGATGCCCGGAAAATTTGATATCGCAGGGCATAGTCACCAGCTTTTCCATGTGTTGGTCGTTGCTGGAGCTTATACTCATTACCGGGCAGGATTAATTTACTTGGAGTGGAGAGATTTAGCAGGGTGCTAGAGTTTCCATGAAATTTTTCAATGGCACGGTAGCGTCAGCAACCACCAACAAGTTTTACCTTCTAAACTGTTCGACCAGATTTGATGTTGTCAACTAAATAGAAAAGTCTATAATACTAGCAGTTGTATGGTCGATGCAGGAAAAACAATTTGTTACGAACAGTTGCTTCTCAAATCTAGCTGGTTTCTCCTGTGAACCTTCATAACTGTAATTTATACAAATGTGTTTGATCTGTCCTGATTTGTTTCTAGTCCGTTTTACACAAGATCATCAACATCGTTTCTTGCAGTGATAGAATTTTGCGCACTTCATGCACATCAACACATTCTGAGACCTCCATTAGTTCCCGCATCGATTGAGACCTCTCTCATGTGATGATGAGCATGGAGACAAAAGTTGTGGGATTAATGCATCACTCAGTCATTAGAATGCGATTGGGTTTTGCTTGCCCGTTAAGTTATTTTTGTAGCTTAGGGATGAGTTGCGATGTTAACTCAACATGTTCATTTGCCTAAGCTTGTTTGCCCTCCAGCCTTCACCAACCAGTTTGCTATCTCAGGGAAACAATTCGATGAGGCAGACAAACCTGCCTTGGCCATTGAGAAGGATCACAAAAGCATCACAGTTTGTCATGGAAGTTTAGCCCATGAGCTAGCCAATGAGACTCTCCATTTGACCTCTTCAGAGATATCCAACACCAGGAGGGAATGGTATGAGCTCCAACCTCGTGTGAGAGATTGGAGTCTATTCACAGAAGTCATTTTCCAAGATATCAGAGAAGATGTAATCCTAGAGATGCTAGACTTTTTGGAGTAGCTTTGTAGGAAACTTGTGATTGTATCATAAATGAATTCTATCATTCAATTAATAAGATAATATAAAACATTACCATATATTTTTATAATTGATTTAATCTGTCAAATTGCACAATGCCATTTTAAAGTTAATTGGATCCTATAGTATTAGATCATGTCTCATCTCATGTTAACAGCCAGATTATGTTGATGAGCAAATAAAGTAACTTGTGATTAAAGATCAATGACTGCACTTAATCTTTTCATACTCTTCCTCATTGAGTTGTGACAGAGTCATCATGGATACACTAATTACTGCTCTAGAATTTGGGAGTAGAAGAGGCTGCTATGAGCATGGCACTTTTGCAGAATTGTCGATGCTGCATTTGCTTTGACCTTTTAGAATTCAGGAATCACAGAAAACAGCAGCAAATATATCAGTTTGTTTGTTTTTTCCTAATGATTGGCTGCTGTTGAGCATTTTGGAGCAGAAGAGGATGCTGCTGTTGAACATGGCACTTCTCACAGAATTGAATTCAGAAATCAGAAAAGGCAGCAGTAAATCAATACATCAATTTTTTTCCCTAATGGTTGGCTAATTTTTCTTCAGTGTAGATTTATACTATTTGTCCTTCAAAACCATGTGCAGCATTGACTACATGAGATATTATTTTATCAAATGATAAAAGCATGCATTTCAATTGATTGTGAATTCTGAAACAAGTTCGCTTTGTGGAATATCAAATCAGAGGCCAAATGATTCTGAAGAGTTTGTTGAACAGAGTATAATTTGTTGTGTAGCTTCAGTTCTTACCATTCATACCATACAATACTTAGCGAAATGGTTTTGAATAAACATGGTTTTGGATAGAGTGAATACCAAGTACACAAGCACTGAAGGAAAACAAAAACATGCCGGTAGAAAAGTAAGCACATCGAACCTTTCTGCATTCCTTTGAAACAATTCAGTTGTTCATTTTCACTCATTTTGTTTCTCTATGCTGATGTTTGCCGTTGCAGTTTGCGGAAGAAGGCACACTATGAGGGAATTGTTGGGACGCGCAACAGAGCTGAACCAAGAATATCATCACACAAGCTGCCTTTATTTTCAGGTGAATTGCGGTTATCTTCCCTTGGACTGCTCCAAGCGCTGCTAGACACCGACCGGAAGTTAGTCTTCTGCAGGACATGAGTTGGGGATGACTCCAGCCAATTGTTCAAATCACATCCATCAGCCAAGAAGTTTATAGATGAGGAGAAAAGGTTTTTGCATTGTTCGTCGGTGGTGTGCCTAGAATTGTTTAGAACCTCTCCAAGTGGACCGGCCATGGAACACTCCCACGACGAGATCAGTACCTGACCTTTCTGATATTGGCTAGCTTCCTTTGGCACACCTTCTCGAACCACATTGATAGCATTACTTTCCTGTGATGAAAAACTCATTTGCTCCTTGCTGATTGGAGAGGCAGGTACCAAATTCGAAGAAGACTTGGGCATTGAAATAGAGAGTTGGGTTCTGTCATATTGCATTTCTTCTGCCGACCAGGATACAAACTGGTTTCTGGACAATTCATCGTCGGAGCATTGAATGCTATCTGAGGAACTGCTGGGAGGTTTGAAAGGAGAATCCATCAAAATGAACCTATGTTGGAATCCACATGACTCCTCTTCAAAGGGATTCTGTTCTTGTGATAATGGAAATAATTTGCTGCTATTCCTTGAGTTCAAAGAGTAAGGCGAGGAGAGAGATCCAAAATCTTGTGTGCATTCATTAACTTTCTCAGTGCTCATCTCCATCCTACAGAATAATCAACAAGGACAAACGAGGAAATGGACATGAAAGATCTCAAAATAGTAGTTAGAAATCTAGGATGCATAAGCAAAAACTAGAAATTTGGGAAGAAGAAAAAACAGAGAACAATTTGAGATCTGATGTTGTGCTTGAATCAAGTTGTTTCCTACTTGAGCAGTTGAACTAATTGGTTAATTCCGATCTTCAGAACTAGAGGAGGGCCAAGAAGTTCGTTACATTGGACCATGAACAATACACAGTTGATAACTGAGTTGACAGGAAACGATCTAAGGATATTAATTTCCTTTAACTAAGCAATTCAGATGACATCTTCCAGCTTGATCATAGTGGAGCAAAACCATGAAAATTAGAACAAAAATATTAGTTACCTGTCCAATTGTGAAGGGTAACAACCATTTGTCTGCAAACATTCAGTCTGATGCAGTGAATTGGTGAGGCAACCAGAAGTTCCACCTTCTCTAGGCGCAGCAGAGGCAGACTTTGTAGGTATCACATTCGCGGCATGGTCGATGTGGCCTTCCACATGCTTTCTTGAACGATGGCGGCCCCGATTCATGTGCCTCTCACAGTACTTCTGGTCGGCTACGACGTCCCTTGCGCATCGCCATTTTTTCCCGTCAGTTCGGCGACATCTACCCGGCTCCGGATCCTCCTTTCCTACTTGCCGCCATCCCACTGCAGACATCATGAAACTATGCTAAACAAAATAGCCAAATTCACCATGGGAGCTCATCATACTGTGGAAGGAGAGCTTTCAGAAACCAGATATGACTGCGCTTGTTGCTAATTAAGTAGCAGATTACAAAAGTAAAAGCAGCTTCTTTCAAGCAACGAGGTAAAGAAAGAAGTCTTACACGTACTCGAGCCAAAATATCCAGCTGAGAAGGGAGGGAACCCAAAACCGCTCCTAACGGACACCAGCAGATTTGGTGGAATGGATATATTTGCAACGATGTGTTTGTAGATCAAGGCCTGGCGTTCAAACTCCAGCCACTGAGGAGGAGTGAAAAGTCCATTCACCCTGGCCAAGACTCGATGCTTGTGTTCACGAGACCCCCCTGTGTGCATGCCTGAGAGAGGAGAAGAAAGATAAGTTGAGGAAACAAGAATCACAAAACAAACAGGAACCAGAACATCCTTCTTGACGGCCAAAACGCGCGACGTGGATTGCTTGAAGCTTACCCATCAAAATGGATCCTTTTTTACACCTTACCCTCTCCTCGACCATTCTTCCTCAGATAAACAGCGAGAGATACACTAAAGAAACTAGCAGGGGCGCTAGTATAAATTTGTTCCCCCCTTTCTTGCTCTTTATTTCACTATAAGAAACAGAGAATCTACCTGCCAAAATCCAGAACTTTGAATAGCAGACTCAACCAGAACGGCAAAAGGAGAGGACAAAAACTCTTTTTTTTTTCCCCTTGCGAGACAGAAATCACGGTAAAAGAACCAAAGTGCGATGAAAAGACTACTCGAAGATTCAGTATTGGGATTAAAGAGCCAACCTACAAGACAACTGTTGTCTTGTGCTTGGAAGGAAACCTACGCCGGACTCTATCAGACAACCAAAAACCGTAGCTCCCTTACACAAGCCTGAAACAATCTATCTATAGCCAGCCACATATTTAATGCTAGTCACCTGCATTCCTCATATGAGAGGGAGCTGGTGTAGATGCTGATAGGTGATGGTAGCATGGCAATGTCCCATCCAGGGTGAGCATCAATGCTCCCTGCTTTGACGGTGAAGAGAAACTCAGCATTTGCTCTCCTCCTCCTCCTTCAGGGAAGAGACAGTTGGGAGTAAAGAAAGGCGACATTTTTACAGGCGCTGGCATCCTTAGCTCAGTTCTAGCCAGCTTGAGACATCGCATGCCATGCTCCTCAGCTTCAGTCGCCCTCTGGCTGCTGAGCTCAGCGTCGGAGGACTCCATGGAAGACGAGAAGACAGCGCCAGATTCCGAGGACGCACCGGCCAACAAACCCACCTTTCCGCCAAACTCCATCCCTCAACCGCTGGAGTAGTAGCTAGCACTGCACTACTTCACTATAAGGCTACAGACCCAGCAATCGCAGACGAACATGAACAGGAACTGAGACGGAACCGAAGGAGGGAAATGGCAGAGGCCAAGGAAGCATTTTAAGGTGGACAGTAACCTTTTTTTGGCTTGAAGGTTCTGCACAAGAGGCGACGCTGGTTTCCTTTTCTACAGAAGGAATGACTGAGAGGACAAGAGACAGTATAAAGTTTAGAAATAATGCCTTTTTTTCATTATTTTGATGAAGACATATTTAGCTGGCAACTTCAAATTCAGGTCGAAGAACAACTCTGATTGAGTTGCTCCTCATTTTTAGCTATTTTGTTTAGTTAAGTGAGGTTTACTTCAAGATCTTCCTCTCCCTCTCCCAAGACTACTATTTTGTTTGGTTTTTTGTTCTATTAATTGAAGGAGCGACAGAGAAGAGAAGGATGCATTGCCATGTGATATCACATGACAAACCATGGGACCTAATAAACTCAGACTCTCTTTCTTTGGTCCAATTAATTTTTTACTTTTATCTTCGAATTCTCGGGAATTCACTGCGAGTGTTCTATTCTCCAAAAAAAAAACAAGTAATGCAAGTGTCTCTCACTGCCGATAGAAGATTGGAAGATAGGATTTAGAAACGATATACAAAACTCAGGCACTGGTCCCAACGTTCATAATGAATTGGTTAGTTGTCATGTGCAATGGCAGCCACTGTTGCTGTACACTTCACAGTCCATCACGATTAATAAACAGTCCAACATTCCAGCTTTTGTCTCTCTCTCTCTCTCTCTCACAGACAATTTTTTTCTTCACAAATTTGTCTCGACTAAAAGATATTGCAGACTAAATTAAACTAAATAGACCAAACTAATGGCTGACTCTATTCATCTTTCTTCTTCACTAGCTGGTTCTCCCCTGTGTGTGCATTGCTTCTTTTATGCGTTTCACTTTGTGTGTAGGGTAGAAAGAAGTCTAAGAAGAAGAAAAACTGCCCTTCAAGTATATCAAAAACTCAGTGTTCCATCAAATGATGAGGCCATCCTAGTTCATGTCCGGTGTGGATGAACCACAGTACGACACCACAAAGGTATGGAAATAAATACAATAGAGAAAGAGAGTTTGTGTGTGTGTGGTGGAGATGATGATGATATCTTGCTTTCACAGAATCCAACATTAGGGGGCGTGATAACGACTTGTCGACAAGTCGACGGGGGACCTCTACACACTTATTAATTGTACCAACAAACAAGTATACTAGCTCCAGTCTTTTAACTTAAAATAAAATAAAATAAATTCAGTTTGATGTTTTGAAACAAGTTCATCTCTTCTCAATTTTATATGAAACCTCCCCCAGTCAGCTGAGGTCAGATCTTTAGGGTCAGAAAATTCTGGATCAAAAAAAATCTTATTCATTCATTGATTAGATAAACTGGATTCCACCTGTTTAATAAGTGAGATCCAGTAGGTGGGGTCCAATTCATTCAATTAATGAATGAACAGAGGACTAAGGATGATCCAAAGATCCTGGATCAGAAAATTCCTATCCCAATCAGTTCAGAGTATGAATTTTTAAAAATATATATATTAGAATAACGTTTCTATAATATAAATATTAATAATTTTCTAGATTATTTTGATTTTTTAGGTATTCTAAATAGGTATTTTTAATAGAAACTTACTTTAGGATTTTAGGCTAAATAGTCTTACGATTTTTCAAACTAAATAGTTAGGTTCATGATTTTTCTTTTTAAAAATAAAATAAAATATGTTCGAAATAAGCGATGTTTATTTAGGGAAAAAAAATGTAAATAAATAAATAATTGCTTCCTCCATGCCGACACAGTGGAGGGTCCACGTACCATTATTGTGCATGACAGGTGGAGTTGACGTGGACGGATGAGGAATTATGCAACTACAAATCCACGAAATAAATCATGAGGAGTGGGCCCAGCGCAATCTTGTCCTTTATATCCTTTTTAATAATAATTTAAAAAAAAAAGTATTCTCATCATTTGAGAATTTTATTTTATTTTATATATTTACTGAAAATCCAATCCATCCGGCATGCATGTAGTAGGAGTATGCATCATACATCATTTTCCTAACTAATTAGCTTCTAAATTATTATAATATTATAGTATATTAACAGAATAATATATTTTCTACAATAATAACACAAATTTCCAATTTTTAGAAGTATTCGTTTGGGATTCAACTGATGGATTGGAGTGGTTTTTGACTTTTTGTAGGCCGAGGGATGGCTTCAAGAATGATGCCATAGCTCGAACTGTCCATGAGAAGAAGGGCCCATAACTTTGGTAAACCCAAATGAAAAATGCATTATTGAATTGATTTCTAGATGGTTTTCCTGATAATTTTTCTGCTAATTTGTAATGATTTTTTCCCCCCAGAGATGATATCCTAAGTCACCATGCAATGATCTCGTGTGCCAAAAATTCTACTTGATCAAACAAAACTTCTGACAACTTGTTTGTTATAGTGCAAAATGTGGTTCTTTATAACATGATCCATGCTTTATCAAGTGTGCGTGGATACGCATCTTTACTCATAATGTCACTTTAGAAACTTTGATTTTTTTTTCCACCTATATATATATATATATATATATATATATATATATATATATATATATATATATATATATATATATATATATATATATATATATATTTTTTTTTTTTTGATGTGATATATCTCTTGACTTAATAGGAAATAGGAGAAACGAGAGGGGTATTTGGATCATTTAACAGGAGTAGGATTTTGCTTTAAGAAGGCACTGCTCATCACGCCAAGAAAAGAGAGGGGGCGTTCGTGGGATGGGGCCGCCGCTAAAGAGAGCACGCCTTCAAGCAAGCTCCTCGCCGTCGACGACCACGCCACCGTTAGGGGGACAAAGCTGTCGCTTTCCTCTCCCACCTTCAGTCTCCTTCTCTCCCCGCAGCCTCCTCCGTCGGAGATGCCATCAACACAGCCAACGTCACCTCCCACCTCCAACACAATCGTCGCTCCTTCTCCGGTGGGCCGTCGCCCCTTCGCTTCGGTTCACGGTTGTCGTAGCTGCTGGAAGCCATCGATGCTGACAGCTGCTTCCCTCTCCTCTACCTCCTTTCCTTCGACCTCTTCACGGCACAGTCGTCGCCGCTCCTCCCCTCGCCGACGCTGACATCACTGAGGTGGATCGCCGCTGCCTCCAGCGGGCGCCACCGCTGTCGCCTCCTCTCGCGACCCTCGCCGCCGTCTCTAGCAGCTGTCGCCGAGTCCAGCAGTCATCGCGACCACTTCTAGTAGCCGCTGCCGCCCTCCGACACCACCTCCAGCGATAGCCACCGGTAGATCCACGGCCTTTGTCGGTAGAATAGCGTCATCGTTGGTGGCACAGCGCCATCGTCGCTGTCGGCCCTCCCATCGCTAAATCCGAACATCTAGCGCCGCTGCTATGTTCACGACGCTTGTTTAGCCCTCGATCCACGCTTTCATACACTTCAGACACCGATTCGATATTCGATCTATGTTGGCGTACGGTTTCGGTAATGAGTCGGCTCTCGAGCCACTGCTAATCCGGCCTTTGGGCTACTGTTATTACACTACTGTTGTGATATGTGTTCTGCTCTATGTGCTGTGTTCCGGCCACTGAGCCGCTGTGTTTCGTATCTCTATTATGATTGTAAGTTACTGGTATTATCCGGCCTGTGTGTCGTGTCCCAACCTGCGTGCCGTTGTAGTTTTCCGGGTCAGGAGTTGTCGTCATATTTCGGCAGACATGTCGCCTCTTGGATCCATGCTGCATCGGATTCCATGTCGTCGCCCCCAGATCCGGCTCCTCGGTTGCCTCACTTTCGTCCACTCTTCAGGGCTGCGACGACTCGATCAGCATCGCGACCAGCTCACCGACCCATCCGAGGGCGCCCCCTCGGGGCCAGGGTACATCACTGTATTCATCCTTTATTTTTCTTTATTAATCCACTATTTATTTGGCATGTTTCTTATATATTATTGGGACTTGCCTCGAGCATTGGGGGTACCAGAGATCGGGCCAACCCAGTCGTTAAATATAGGTACTGTTGACCAGAGGACTCCTGACGACTTGGTCAACACAGAAGACAGTTCATCATCCGAGTCATGGAGATGCGGTCCACATTTCAGACACGTCACACCGGCAGTTCTGTCTTCTCAGATTCTTGTACAGTAACATAATTGGGGCCGTCAGTGGGAACTTCGCCTAATCTGGAACGTAAAGATGGACGACGCCGGAAAATTTTGCCATACTCATGACTTTGGTGGGTTTCGACGAGCGTATCATATTCTCCTCACTCCACAAGTATTTGGGAGTTGAGGAATTGAGTCAGATCCTCTGTTGGACGGCAGGTTAGTTTTTCCATTGTATTTTCTCTTCCGATCATAGGATCTGCCATAGTTCTTTGGTCGAACACTCCCGTGTCGATCAGCCGAGCTTATCTTATATTAGAGCCATGAGCTCAATGTCAAAGACTCCCGTGTCGATCGGCCGGGTTTACATTATATTAGAGCCACAGGCTTGATGTCGAAGACTCCCGTGCCGATCAGTCGGGATTATATTATGTTAGTGCCGCGGGCTCAATGTCGAAAACTCCCGTGCCAATCGGCCGGGTATACATTATATTAGAGTCACAGGCTCGATGTCGAAGACTCCCGTGCCGATCGGCCGGGATTATATTATGTTAGAGTCACGGGCTCAATGTGGAAGACTCCCGTGCCGGTCGGCCGGAATTATATTATGTTAGAGTCGCGGGCTCAATGTCGAAGACTCCCGTGCCGATCGGCCGAGATTATATTATGTTAGAGACGCGGGCTCAATGTCGAAAACTCTCGTGCCGATCAGCCGGGATTATATTATATTAGAGCCACGAGCTCAAAGTCAGAGACTTCTGCGCCGATCGACCGGGTTTGAGTTATATTAGAGCCATAGGCATTAGAAGTCGAGCAGCGACTATAAACCCATGTGAAAATCATCGAGCGGCGACGTTAAACCCAGACCTCCACCAACCGTCGAGCGGCGACGTTAAACCCAGGTCTCCACTAACGGTCAAGCGACGACCTTAAACTCGAGTCTTCATCAAATCGTCGAGCGACGGCGTTGAACCCAGGTCTCCACCAACGGTCGAGTGGTGACCTTAAACCCGAGTCTTCATCAAATCATTGAACGACGACGTTAAACTCAAGTCTCCACCAACCGTCGAGCGGTAACGTTAAACCCAAGTCTCCACCAACGATCGAATGACGACCTTAAATCCGAGTCTACATCAAATCGTCGAGCGGCGACGTTAACCCAGGTCCCCACCAACGGTCGAGCAGCGACCTTAAACCCGAGTTTGCATCAAATCGTCAAGTGGTGACGTTAAACCTAGGTCTCCACCAACGGTCAAGCAGCGACCTTAAACCTGAGTCTTCATCAAATCATCGAGCGACGACGTTAAACCCAGGTCTCCACCAACCGTCGAGTGGTGACGTTAAACTCAAGTCTCCACCAACGGTCGAGCGGCGACCTTAAACCCAAGTCTTCATCAAATCGTCGAGCGACTATGTTAAACCCAGGTCTTCACCAACTGTCGAGCGGCGACGTTAAACCCAAGTCTCCACCAACGGTCGAGCGACGAACTTAAATCCGAGTCTGCATCAAATCGTCGAGCGGCGATGTTAAACCCAGGTCTCTACCAACGGTCGAGCGGTGACCTTAAACCCGAGTCTGCAACAAATCGTCGAGCGACAACGTTAAACCCATGTCTCCATAAACGGTCGAGTGACGACCTTAAACCTAAGTCTTCATCAAATCGTCGAGCGACGACGTTAAACCCAGGTCTCCATCAACGGTCGAGCGATGACCTTAAACCTAGGTCTCTACCATCGGATCTCCTATTTCCCCATTCGGGATCGAGCGGTCTTCACTGGTCACAGACTAGTCTTATTGGATATTCTATCTCTCCCGTTTGGGGTCGAGCGATCTTCACTGGTCACAGACCAGTCTTATTGGATATTCTATCTCCTCCGTTCAGGGTCGAGCGGTCTTCACTGGTCGGGAACCAGCATATCAGATATTCTATCTCCCCCGTTCGAAGTCGAGCGGTCTTCACTAGTCTCGGACCAGCATATCATATTTCCTTATCTCCCCCATTCGGGGTCGAGTGATCTTTACTGGTCTCGAACCAGCTCATCGGATCTCATATCTCCCCCGTTCGGGGTCGAGCGGTCTTCATCTTCACTGGTCTCGGACTAGCTCATCGGATCTCATATCTCTCCCGTTTGGGATTGAGTGGTCTTCACCTTCACTGGTCACGGACCAACTCATCGGATTTCATATCTCCCACATTCAGGGTCGAGCGGTCTTCACTGGTCATGGGCCAGTTCATCGGATCTCATATCTCCCCCATTCGGGGTCGAGAGGTCTTCACTGGTCTCGGACTAGTATATAATATTTCCTTATCTCTCCCGTTCGGAGTCGAGTGATCTTCACTGGTCTCGGACCAGCTCATCGGATCTCATATCTCCCCCGTTCGGGGTCGAGAGGTCTTCATTGGTCACGGAGCATATCAAAACAGCTTATCTCCCCCGTTCGGGGTCGAGCTATCTCCAATGGTCGTGAATAAGAGTATCTTCACTGGTTTCGGGCCAGAATATCTAATAGGCTCTGCGCCTGCTCAGCTCACGACTTTTGCTTCCATGCGTCTTCGATTCCTGGGCTACACCTCCGTTGAGCTCACAGGCAATGCGTCCGCTCGGCTAACGACTTTTGCTTGCGTGCGCTTTCGATTCATGTGCTATACTCCCGTTCAGTTCACAGGGGATGCACCCGCTCGGCCCACAACTTCCGTTCCCGTGCGAATGTGATTTTGCAGGCTATGCTTCCGCTCCGTTTTCGAGCTCCACTTCCGCTCGGCATTGCATCATCGCTCGTTCGGTATTCGCCGGGGCGCTCACTTGGCGTTCGCCCGATAGCTTGCATGTCATCCGCTTGGCACTATTTTTTGCCGCTCGGTCGACACATTTTTCTCGCCACTCTGCCAAGCGCGCGTCATTCTGTCAGCACTTGCGAAGTCTGTTGGGATCTTAGATGGCTAGAGGGGGGGTGAATAGCCCTTTAAAAACTTAAACAAAACTTCTACACAGATAATTGTTAGCACAGCGGAATTAGACAACTAAAGGAAAGAAAAACACAAGCACACTAACACTAGGATTTACGAGGTTCGGGGATAACTTGCCCCTACTCCTCGGCGTGTCCGTAAGGTGGACGACTCCTTGATCTTCGGTAGATCGCACCCCGGATAACTTCCGGCTACAAATCCTCCTTCTCGGTGGAGTAACCTCCCCACAACGTCTCAAGAAATATCTAAGTTAAAGCACGAGACTTACAGAAACTCGGTGGCAAAGGAGAATAAAAATGCTTACAACCACGCGAGGATCAGTAGCAGAACAGAGATCGCAGTTCACCCGAGAGCTCAAGAACTTCGCACAACAGCACAGACTTTTCTTTCAAGCTTTCTTGTTGTTGTCCTGTTCTCTCCTCTCGCTGTTTTTATTGCTTCTCAAACCTGATCTCTGCTATCACCGATCTGGTCCAAAACTGCGCAAATCAGCGCTGCAGCCAATCCCTCTTCCTCCTTACCTGGTTCTCTGAACTCACACCAATGATATCACAGTCATCACTGGCGTCTTCTGAGCTCGAACCAAGCAGATCGCAGCCAGATCACAGCAGTATCCGTTGATGCCTGAAATGCACCATGCGCCGCTGAAACCAGCAGAAAGACCATTTGTCGCATTCCTCTTATGAACTTCATTTGAAATTAGGCTTGGAATGATACCTGTTAACCTGCAAACTCAAAAGCTAACAGCATAGAGGATTATATCACATAAATGAATGAGGTATATCAAAAGCAGTGAAGGAATCGCTGATACAGCGAACAAATCAGAGTGTGTGGATCGGTCACCAGACCGATCACAGTGCTTGGACCGATCGGTCTGAGGCCATTCTGATCGGTCGCAGGGACCGATCAGATTGAGTGTGGATCGGTCCACAGACCGATCCACCCCTTTCTCTCTTCTGCAGGCTCTTCTCCTGATCGGTCTCCCTGACCGATCAGATTGCACTCAGTGTGCTACTGAGTGTTTTCTGATCGGTCTGCAGACCGATCAGATTTCACTCAGTGTGCTACTGAGTGTCATCTGATCGGTCATCAGACCGATCCATGGAACTGAGTTTCACCGGATCGGTCTACCGACCGATCCACTGATTCATGTGTCACTGGATCGGTCTACCGACCGATCCAATGTGCCATGGAATGTCCACTTAGGACCCTCTCTGACCTAATCCGGAGAACGAGCTACCGTGCCCTCTCCGAGTCCATCAGGTCCAGAGAACGAGCTACCGAGCCCTCTCTGACTTCGCATGCCAAGTTTCCTTCTTGGACTTTTCAACACCAGATGTCCGATCACCCTTGATCCATCTGGATTTTCCCTTGCCTGGCTTCACTCACCAGGACTTGCACCTAGCTTCACTCACTAGGGTTTTCACCTGGCTTCACTCACCAGGATTTCCAATCTACCTGGCTTCACTCACCAGGACTTTCCAACTGCCTAACATCCCAGTTAGGACTTTCTCAATCAGGTCAACCAAGTCAACCTAGATTAGTAATCAATCTAAGTTAAATATCTGATACAAACTTAAATTAGTGTTAACAGCAAAACAACATCCAGGTCAGACTGTATCAACAAAGTCGTCCCACCAGTATCGCTCAACCGTTTGTTCGACCACACACTTAAACTACTTGGTCGAACGCTTGACATTCTCTCGATGGTATGGTCAGCATCTTACGGTCGACTGGTCAATACTTTCTCGGTCACCCGCTCGGCATTGCCTGCTCATTCGCTCAGTCTACTCGGCATCCCGCGCGCTGCTCGGTTGACTATCATTTTACTCGTCGTTCGCTTAATGTTTTGTTGTTCGCTCGGCATTTGTCCGGTTATCGACTTGGTATTATTTCTCGTAGTTCGCTCGGCATCGCTACCCTCTCTCGCATGACACCATTACTATAGCGACCGCTTGCATGACATTATATGAGGGGTTCACGATTTGACTCTATGATCGAGAGTGATGCAGCTTTTGCGATAGACTATATAGTCAGTCGGACTCACGCCTCATTCGACTAGACTTGAAAGGAAAACTTTGATGTGGATATATCTCTTGGATTAATAGGAAATATGAGAAAAGAGAGGGGTGTTTGGGTCATTTAACAAGAGTAGGGTTTTGCTTTAAGAAGACATTGTTCATCACACCAGGAAAAGGGGAGGGGGCGTTCGTGGGATGGGGCCATCGTCAGAGAAAGCTCTCCTTCAGGCGAGCTCCTCGCCGCTGATGACCACGCCGTCATTAAGGGGACAAGGCTGCCACTTCCTTCTCCTACCTTCAGTCTCCTTCTCTCCCCGTAGCCTCCTCCGTCGGAGATGCCGTCAACACAGCCAACGTCGCCTCCAACCTCCGAGGCCACCGTCGCTCCTTCTTCGGCGGGCGATCGCCCCTTCGCTTCGGTTCACTGCCGTCGCTGCTGCTGGAAGCCATTGACGCTGGCAGCTACTTCCCTCTCCTCTACCTCCTTTCCTTCGGCCTCTTCACGCCACAGTCATCACCGCTCCTCCCCTCGCCGACGCTAACGCCATTGAGGTGGATCGGCGTTGCCTCCAGCGAGCGTCGCAGCCAGCAACGGCTGCCGCCTCCTCCCGCGACCGTCGCCGTGAGCCTCCAGCACCTGCCACCAAGTCCAGCAGTCATCACGGGCACCTCTAGTGGCCGCTGCCGCCCTCTGACGCCACCTCCAGCGATAGTCACCGACCGACCCACGACCTTCGTCGGTGGCACAACGTCATCGTTGGTGGCACAACACCATTGCCGCTGTTGGCTCTCCCATCGCCAAACCCGAACATCCAGCGCTGTCGCCACGTTCGGGGCGCCTGTTTAACCCTCGATTCGCGCTTTCATACACTTCGAACATCGATTCAATATTAAATCTATGTCGACGTACAGTTTCGGCGATGAGCCAGCTCTCGAGCCACTGCTAATCCGGCCTTCGGGCTACTGCTATTGCACTACTATTGTGATCTGTGTTCTGCTCTGTGTGTTGTGTTCCGGCCACTGATCCGCTGTGCTTCGTATCTCTATTATGATTGTGAGTTACAGGTATTATCCGGCCTGCGCACCGTGTCCCGGCCTGTGAGCCGTTGTAGTATTCCGGCTCAGGAGCCGTCGTCATATTTCGGCAGACATGTCGCCTCTTGGATCCATGCTGCACTGGAGTCCATGCCACCGTCCCCAGATCCGGCTCCTCGGTTGCCTCACTTTCGTCCACTCTTCAGGGTCGCGACGACTCTATCAACATCGCGACCAACTCACCGACCCATCCGAGGGCGCCCCCTCGGGGCTAGGGTACGTCACCGTATTCATCCTTTATTTTGCTTTATTAATCCACTATTCATTTGGCATGTTTCTTATATATTATTGGGACCTACCTCGAGCATCGGGGTACCAGGGATCGGAGCAACCCAGTTGCTGGATCAAGTACTATTGACCAGAGGACTCTTGACGACTTGGTCAACACAGAAGATAGCTCACCATCCGGGTTATGGAGATGCGGTCCACATTCCAGACACATCACACCGGTTGTTCTCTCTTATCAGATTCCCGACAGGAACATATATATATATATATATATATATTAAAATTTTATTTTTAAATTATTAAATTTATTTTTAATTATATATATTATTTTATAAAATCTAATCTATATTCCTCTTCAATATCTCTCAACTTGACTTTCTCGCATTTGATGTTTTATAATAAGAAAGAACATGAATTGAAATTTTTTATTCAAAAAATGTTAGTTTTTTTTAGTTCCCCTCTTCCGCTTTTTCAACTCCTCCTTTATGCTTCTCTCGCCTGTTGAGATTACTTTTTTTTGAGTTCCCCCCTCTTTCCCTTTTCCAACTCCTCCTCTATGCTTCTCTCGCTTGTTGAGATTACGGAAGAGAAATTGCACCTAACATTGTCATGCTAATTCGGTTGGTGCTACTATGCTCTCTTGATTAAGTTCAAATGATGATGTATTCGTGCATCTTGTGTTCCATAAAAATAGAGGATTTTATTAATTTTGAGCAAGAGTGAGTTATATCTCTATCATTTTACTTCCTTAATAACATTAAGTTTAGTTTTTATTTAGATATTTTACCGTCATAATTTTTTTGATTTTTTTCTTTTATTTCCATTATATCATTTATAATTGTTCTGGTTTAGACGATAAAAAATATAATTTATTTTTTCTTTTATTCTATATCTAAAAATACTTATTTAATTTTTGATAAATAATAATGATTTATTTGGTCTCATTATCTTTATTTTTTACAAATTATATGCAGTTTTGTTATTTTTACATTGTTTTTTTTATTTGCTTTTTGTGCTTTTTGGATGGTGATGAGTTGAAGATAAGAAGATGATTCTTTTTATTGTTGTCCTATTTAAATGTTATTATTTTCTTAAATTATTCTCTTCATGTTTCTTTATTTTTAAATAATACTTAATACATTAGTTTTTGGTTAAGCCGATTGTTGATCCCAACTCTAATTTGTTATTCTCCATAAATGAAAAAGGACTAGTGAAATTTTTTTTAAACAATGTGAAAAGTTTAAAATTTGTTTCCTAGAGCCTCAGGCTTGAGCCGCCCTGTAGATCCTGTGGACTGTTTGTTCCGGCATCCAATTCCAAGCTAGCTTACTCAGGCTTTTGAAGCGTAAAGGAGAAGGTAAAAGGATCCCAAGATTCAACATGTTTCAGATGAAAGAGGGGAGGAAAAAGAAGGGTTATGTGCCTCCTCCGAGGAGAGTTGGCAGTTGGAAACATGAGTGTAGAAATGGCTGGCACTGTGTCAGTAGAAGATTGCACCTCCAAGCTTGGTGTGGAAGATAAGCACCTTGTCTTTTTGTCCCCTAAAAAAGCATTAAGATAACAGTGGGATCAGCAATCCCTCTCTTTCTTTGTCAAGCTTTTTGAATCACCAAATGCTTTGCTTAGCTAAAACCCTCTCTTTTGAGCAAAGCATAAATTACTGAGAGCAGTTGATGGAGGTTAACCACCTCCCTCGTTTCTATCTTTTTCACCTCATGGGGCTATTCGTACCTTGTATTACCTTCTCAGGCCCTCGTTTTATGTTTCTTGATGATTTATCATTGTCTTCTTCATGAGCATTTTGCTTGGTATAAGGTGACATTTCTACTGGAGGTGTTCGTTCTTGATAGGGTTTAAGGGTTGGGGTTTTATTTAACCTTTTTCATACAAGTAAAGGGAGGAGCTGCTGCTTGGAAGAGTTCATCTTTGCTACTTGAACAGGTAATTTTCAAAGAGCAGAGTGTAATATTTACTGTATTTGATGGCTGTTTGCACACAGATTCCTTTGCTGGAAGAGTAGTCACAGACAAAAGGGCTTTCCCTTCTTGACCTCTTAAAGTTATTTATCCATGTCCCTTTCTCCCTACCAGTTTACTTATTCAGATCTGCTGTCACTTCTTCCCCCTCAAAATATAGTCAAATGTGATGATATTTCTGCCATTGCTGATGTTCCACTTTCAGTGTTTGTTCAATTGTTCCAAAAGAGAAATATTCTGCAAAAACCTTGCTTGGAGCCATTACTTGTGAATTCCTTATAGTATTATATTCATGTCTAAACAAACCCTCTATGCGTTTGATAGCAAAAATTGAATCCCTATTGGAAAAGAAAAAACTTAATTCCTTTATACTTGGATTAAAAGGTTAGCTTTTTCTGTCTTTTGGGAAAGAAATGAAGTAGAAGATTTGTCATATGTGATCCTTGTGGGCTCAGAGAGTAACATTGCTGGTGCATGGTAGATTTGATGGCTTCACATTTGTTCCTCTATCTTGCTTGCTGTGCATAAGATTCTTCTGTAAGTGACTTCTTTTGCTTTTTTATCTCTTGATCTAAAGCTGCCAAGGGCAGTTGTTCCTTGTTGAGTCCTGCAAGTAATTATCAGTCTCAATTCTTTACCTGAAGAAAAAGTTACCTGGGTTCCCACAGCATCTGTTTGAACCTTGAATTCCTTCCTTCTTATTAAGCTTGAGCATACATATTGTTGCAAATTGCCAATGCTCACAGATGTATTCCATTGGTACATCTTCGATTGCGATAGCTTCCGAAGAGTATTCGGGAAACAATTGGGATACCCTCACTGTGGTCCAAAGGATGAGCTTTACTGAGGCTAATAGAATCTCCGACAGCAACAGCAGGTTAACACAAGATCAAGATCTCAGTGGTTTGGTTGCTGGTGCTGCTATGCTCTCACCCTGTCGCAATGGAAGATCTCGTGAAGGCATGAGTTGCATCAAGGGGAACAAGACGGAAATTGCAGCTGGAGGTGGAAATTTACCTTGCCATTCTCCAGGAAATACTAGTTTTCAAGTAAGATAAGATAAATCTTTCATTATATGCACTAAACTCATTTCGTGTACTGAAGCTAACCAATTTCTTTATCAGTATGCAAAGTCTGAAGAGCAACAAGATGTTTCAGTTGAGCGTTTCAAAGATCCTCCGGCGAAAGATGAGAAGAAGCAGAAGAATGAATTGAACCCTGGAAGAAGCAACCATAAGTCAAGCAGTAAAAATAATAAAGTTTGTGAGAATGCTGACGTTTGGAAGGATGATTATATCCATGTTAGGGCCAAGAGAGGCCAGGCCACCAACAGTCACAGCCTTGCTGAAAGAGTAGGTGCCTTATTGTTAAACACATTTTGTTCTGCATTATGATTATAGCTTCTCTAATTATTATTATCATCATGATCATCTTGGTGTGCAGGTTAGAAGGGAAAAGATTAGTGAAAGAATGAAACTTCTTCAAGATCTTGTTCCAGGATGCAGCAAAGTAATTGCTCCTTTCCTAAAACCCTCAAATTTTTTGCACAATTGTGTGTGCATTGAGCATCTTCATTGCAAATTTGCAGATAAATGGAAAGGCTATGATTCTTGATGAGATAATCAACTATGTACAGTCGTTGCAGCACCAAGTCGAGGTAGCTCCTAAAGCATGTTAATTAAGACACGATTCATTTGCTGGAGTTGAGAAATCAAACTTTTCCCACTGAAATGTGCAGTTCCTTTCGATGAAGCTTGCGGCTGTTCATCCAGAAATGAGCTTTGATCTAGAGCAAATTCTTCCAAAAGATGTAAGATCAATATATGAAAATTCTATTCTTTTGTTTTAAAGGATGGTGAGGATATTCATCACTGAGCATGAGCTTAGGTGTTTGAGACCTCATTTTATAAAATGGAGGTGTCAGTGTTGGAATATTGAGTGTCTAACACAAGTTTGAAGGGAACAGTGGAAGAGATCAAGTTGCTTAAGCTTATCATTGTGCCATTTCTTGCCCTCAAATGATATCACTGCATCTGATGTTATCTGAATTTTGTTCATTTAGGTTCTTCAGTCATGCTACAGCGGATCGTCTGTCCTTGCATTTGGTCCAAGAATGAGCAACTGCCAGTCGGCCTTGTATTCCTCCACCTATCAAAGGATCTCTCAACCTGAGATGCCTTACATTGCTCACACTTCAGAGGAATTGCAGCATGCTTCCTTTTTACAAGTCCCTCACTTGTATCAGGTAACTTTAAAACATGCCTCTTCATCTGCTCTTGCTCTCCTCTAAGATGATGCTTGGCAGCACTTGCCTAGTCCATGGCAGGATGAGCTCCGCCGCATGAATCTCTTACCTAGCGAAGCTGCCACAGACCGACCACACTGGTAGGTGGCTATTATGAGATCTTGTGATTACTCATGCAAATGTTCCGATGGCACACAGTTCTAAAGCTATAGCAGTTACCCTTCCAACCAATTGCATACAAGGATGTAGTGATGCTTCAAGCATCTGTTCATGTTTTGGATTACAAATGATGTGTGTATAGAATTTCACAGTTCTAACCTTTATCTTCATCTTGGTTGGATTTGTCAGCTGATACATGAAGGGTTATGAATTAGGCTTTAAGCAACCGAACAAACAAAGCGACACATTTAATCTGAACATGGCCATAAGATCAAACTAAATTCTACTGTTAACTAGATTTAAATCTCAACAAATCATTCACCTTCTCTCCATTTACTCATGTCGCATATGAATTGGACCAACCTATTGGATTTACTCATGGGCACCTTAATTCAATCGATCGATATGAATGTACCCTTCTGAATGCAGATAGAAAACAACACACTCCACTCAACATGCCATCCTCCAACAATATCAAAATGCACATGCTCTGGTTTCCAAGCACACGAGAATATGTGTCAAATATTCTTATAATACCTTGGACCACCTACAGATTATCTGATACGTCCTAAAAGTTTCTCTACTTAGTAATTAGAGGCACAAAGCTCTGCGTCCGACAATCTCCAAGTGAGTCACTCTCTTCTTCCCTTTCCTGTAGGATCCAAGTGACCTCCTTGTGATCAAGGGCCTCTCAATAAGTTGCAGGCGGCTCAAGGTCACATGGGAAAAGAAAAGGAATAGCATCTGTGAGGTTTGTTTGAATACCTTGGCCGGTGAGATCAACAAGTATCCCCACTGGCCATGGCATAGCATTAGAGGCGAGAGTGGTCCTAAATAGATTGGTCATCTCATGAAATGGCCAGAGAATATATTGCTTTCTCTGCTGGATGCAATCCTTTCCATTATTCAGCTTCAAGCTATATTCTTCTTGTTTTGCATTTGACTTGAGAGGAATGTTTTTTTTCCCTCATTTTCAACTTGATGAAGAATCTTCTTTGTTCAGCATCAAAAGTTCATTGATAATCTCGTGTTTATCCAATTAATTACTACACGTTGATGAAGAATCTTCTTTGTTCAGCATCAAAAGTTCATTGATAATCTCATGTTTATCCAATTAGTTACTACTTTGGAAGATGCGCCCCGTCCGAGTAATAGTGCATTGGTTAGACCCTCTAACATATAATTAAAGAATTTACGGTTCGAATATCAACTGAAATGTATTGTAGGATATTTTTTTCTCAATTTACTTTAGTGACTGATAAAAAAATTCTATGAAATCAGACCAATCATCTAGAATTAATAGATTTGAAGAACTGGATACATGATGCTAATTTAAAAAAAAAACATATTTCCAAGTAAAACCTAATATTTTTATATGAATGACGAAGTTACAATGATAAATTAACATAGAACTTCAAATAGGAAAAAAACTTTATCAATTTCTCTTCTTTCACTTAGAGTCATCCACATATATATTTCATAATATTCTCCTAGGAAATTTTGTATCAAAAATAGTATGAAGTGATTGACTGTGAGTTAAAAAAGAAAAATAGAATCATCATATTAACAATCCCCATGCAATGACTCTACGTCTATAGAAAAAGATTTATCAAAAGCACAAGTGTCAAATACATAACGAGACGAACATAGACATGCATTTCCTAAGACTTGGACCCTGTCTACTACAGATAAACTACCATATACTTTCAAACCCTGGAGCAAAGATTGATTGTGAGTTAAGATGGAGCATGGTGTGACTGTGGATGTGGAAAGTGGAAACAAGCCTAAAGGAATGCTTTGGTAAGGGGCCAAGGAGATCCCCATGAGTGATTTGCGAAAGTGAAAAATGGGGGAAAAAAAAGGGAGGGGGGGGTCCCAGTAGGGTAGTGTGGGCCAGGAAACCACATGGGCTTGTCTGCCCCTTCCAAATTAAATGAGGAAGGGAGGTAAGGAAAGGAAGCATTAGCAAGCCCGACCACATTCATGACCATCAATCATTCCTTCCTTCACTCACACTCAATTCCCATTAGAATTCAATTCTCTGCCTTATACCATTCAATACCCACGATCCATGAACGATCCCCATCATCTCACAAACGCTACCTTGTCCCACCCAAACAACTGAAAAGAAAAAAAAATTGTTCCTCCAATATTGCACCACCTTCTCATCGCTATATGGGTTTATAGTTTCACTAAGAGACAAGCAATTGGTTGCTTCAAGAATTAATGTAATTTTTTTTATTCTTTCTAATCTGTTGTTTTTCTGAACATATATTGCATTTCTGTACAAAGATGATGATCACAGAGGAGTTGCACTAGCCTGAAGCATATATGAGCTTGGAGTTTAGGAGAATTTGAATTAGGAGTCTGTAATGGATATTTGAGCTATCTGGCTAATTGAATTCAATGGATTAGCAATTAGCATGCTGCGGAGCGGGTGAAGGAGTTGAAGAAGCGGTGGCCGGACTTGGGCGGAGTTGCTGCTGCTACGATGGTGGCGGTGGCAGAGGCGGAGGTGGTGCCGCCGCCGCCGCCGATCCTCTCGCAGGAGGGGCACATGGTGAGGGTGGCGGCTGGGAATTGCATGCAGAGCGGCAGTTGCGGCGCGAACTTGAGGGCCTTCAGCTCCTGCAGCTCCTTGAGCAGCCTCTGGTTCTCGTTGGTCAGCGTCTCGTAGCACCGCTTCAGGACCTCGCAATCCACCTCCGTTTGCTTCAGCTTCGTCCTGTGTATTATTAATTTTGATTAATTTCTCAGAAATTATATGAATTCAGACAAAAACAAACAAAGAAACTGTATTTATACCTTGCTCTGCGATTCTGGAACCAAACTTCGACTTGCCGCGGACGCAGATTCAATTGCTTGGCCAAGGCTTGCTTTTGCTTCTGATCATGAAAATTAGATCGTGAATTATTGATTAATTAACAAGAAAAGAAAAATAATGAACAAGGTGAAAAATTCATGTTAATTATCGATATATATATATATATATATATTAATTCTTACTGGATTAAGGCTGCTGTGCTCCTTGAACCGGTCCTCCAACAGAGCAGACTGCTCTTTGGTGAGCCTAAGCTTCTTCCGGCAGCAGCTATTGTCTTCCTCCTCATCACTCGCCCTACAATTATTAGACACCCTCTCCGCCTCCTCGACGTCCTTCTCCTTCTTAACGGCGGCGGAGGCAGAGGAGAATGAAGACACGGCGCTGCAAGGGGAAGCCACCGGCCGGCCCTCTTTTTCCACTGTATCAGCAGTACTGCTCTGCATGGCCCTGAGCACATCGTCAGCGCCGGCGCCGAGGCTCAAGGTGAGGGAAGCCGACTCCCGCAGGTGTCGTCTCCGGCGGCAGTGATCGGCCGTGGAGGCGGTGCTGGTGGCGCGGCCATGGCCGATGGCCAAGCCTAAGGAAAGTCCGGCGTCACAAAGATCTTGAGGATCCATATCCATCTAGCTTGCCTCTCCAACCTCCTCCACTGCCTCTATTTTATATGGGGAAAAAAGAGAGAGAGAGAGAGAAGAAAAAGGGATGGATACCTATGATTGTTGGCAAAGGAAACAAAGGAATGAGTGAAAGGAAGGAATTGGGTATTGGTAATTAGAATGATATGATTAACTGTACAAGTGCGTCTATATATACATACACATGAAGATCAAATTAAATTAAAAATAATTTGACAAGTGTGTGTGTGTGTGTGACAACCTAACTCCATAGCACTAGAGAAAAATTTTTAACTTAAAGATGGGGGAATACATTTTGCAAAATGACCTAATACTTAGAGTAGAGGTGAATGATAAATACACTGCACCACACCAAGAGAGTGATTGTTTTTGGCACCTTTCGATACTTTCTACATTCATTAACTTTGCGTCTCCATTGTGGACACACAGATAATCACACGAAGGAAATTAGTTTAGGGTTTAGGGTTTTAGTGATAAATGAGTTATATTTCTTATTTTTGGGCGTATCACTGTCATGATATTGCATGATCTATAAGATATGCATTGACTTGGATCCCCATCATTAGAGAATATGTAAGTAACATTAATATTCTCTTATCTTTTCCAAAGTTGGAAAATCCACAGCTGGCCCAGGTGTCACCCCTCCCTTGGCGACACGTAGGCTTAACTGGCAATCAAAGTTGAAGAAGAAGAGTACAAGATCACTGCATGTCTCTTATGAGCCACTCTTTCTGCTAAGGAAAATGCAGTAATAATTTACAAAAAATGATCTTTGGGAGATGAAGGAAAATTAAGGATTAATGTAATGAAGTTGGGAAAAAAAAGTGGATCATTAAAGAAATGAGACTTTTTTTTTTTTGGGGTGGGTGGGTGGATTGCTGACCATTCTGGACTTCCATGAGAGGAGGAGGAAGAGGAGGAGGAGAAAGGCACCAACTGAGCTTTTGCTCGACCAGCTAGCTAGCGTCTGCATGCATGAACAAGTCATGCCTCATGCGTGATGACTGTGTGCTGAACCCACCCACTTTAATAGAGTTTTCTTCTACTTTTCATCAGTCGCAAACAGTAATTAGTTCCTACTGTTCTGATACTTATCCTCATCGAGAGAAGAAATTAAAGACCAACTGCTCCTCCTCGTGTCATGACCTCTTCCTTTTCTGCTGCATCGATCGAACAAGAAGAAGAAGAAGAAGAAGAAGAAGAAGAAGAAGTCTGAGCACGACAGTTGCTGTAAAATACATTCATGTCGTCATTGCTCTTAACTTTGCATCTAAATAATTGTTGACCTTTCAAAGTGCTTGAATGTCATGTAATATGAGCTGTAAAACAAAAGGAGCTGGGATTTATTCCCATTACCAAAATTTACTTAAACTCACTAGCTATATGGACTTCCACCCCACTCCACAAACTGATGCTGACCTTTCATAATTAATGGTCATTAATTAGCATTATTAGGTCTAATCTCAGTGTGTGTGTGTGTATATTGTTTTTGGGACCAGATAATAAATGTATGAGTTGGTGTGAGTAAGACAAGTTTGGATTCTTACTTCACATGGAGATGATATGAATCAATTGGCATCACCATCAACAAATCCTCAAAATCTGTGGTGGGGGCCTCTTGTCTACCATGCATTCTGCTTTGAAGCCAACATCGATCCCCTCAGTCTTCCTCAACAAAACCATGAGTCCACATTGGTAATCATGCATCCACTGCCCTCAATCCATGGCATGATTAAACTTAATCACAAGGACAAGAAAGGACATGTGGGGCACTCTCAGATCTTGCTTCACACTTTGCCAAATGATTTAGGTCTCCCAATCAGATTCAGGGGAAAAGAAAGAAATATATTGCAGTTTTGTCAATTTCTTAGATTTAGAAGTAAGAGCTAGTTAGCAATCAATGTATATGTTTGTATTTATTTGGTCGAAAAGATATATGATCATGAATCAGTAGATTGTTTTAAATTTAAATTTTTATAATTTTTTATTGAAAATTAGGTTAGTATGATAGCAATAACTCAATATTAGACTATGTTACGAAGTTAAACCATCTCAAAAGGTGAAAAATAAATAAATAAAACAATCAATAGAGTAAACAAAGAGATGTAGTTTAATTATAAAATGTTGATAGAATGAAGCCAAAAAACCATTTGCCATTCATATATGTGCTCTTTTCATAATTGAATAACCGTTTTGAACGTTTCACACAGGGAAGAAAAATTTCCATTGTAAGCTCTAAAAAGGGCTTTACATTGAATGAAGATACACCAAAAAGGTTATAAAGAGCTTTAAGAGTTAATAACGGTTGGAAATGTGAATGGAATAAAGAGGTGGAGAAGAAGAAACTTTATGTGCATAGATTTTTAGACCAATATTGAGAGTCTCTTGGCTTTATTGTTAGTTTAAATTATAACACATGCATTGATATTGTGGGCATATGCATGGGAAGAGACTCTCTCTCACGCATGAGTGCACAGGGATACAAATTCTCAGGGCCGAGATTTACACTGAATCAAATTGACTCGTGTGCGAGAACGCCCCGCGTGTGTCGAATGTCGGACCGATCAAGGTAAAATTTGCTCAAAAGAATGAACCAATGTTTTGCCACATAAATCTCTTTATGCTACCTATTTAAGAGTGTAACGGAAATATTAATATGAAATTAATGGTGATTCCGTAACATCTAGACATTAATGATGACATTAAACTCATTAATAGTGATTTCGTAATATCTTGTCATTAATGACGATATTAAACCCATTAATAATGATTCCGTAACAATGTGTTGTATGTTTCGGAGATTCAGAAGAATCTAATGTCCAGAACACTATTAAACAAGCATGACTTTCATATTATTTTTGAGTCAGATAGAGTTGTACTATCTAAGAATGGAATGTTTGTAGGAATGGGTCATGTATCTGATGGGTTATTCAAGCTTAATGTAATGATCATTAGAAGATAAATAAAGATGAAAGTTCTTCTACTTATATGCTTGAGTTTTCATGTTTGTAGCATGGTAGACTAGGACATGTTAACTACGATGTGTTGCATAGATTAATAAACATACAAATCATATCTACATTCTACCTTGACCCCAAACACAAATGTGAAACTTGTGTTGAAGCCAAAATGACTAGATCATCCTTTTAACATGTTAAGAGAAGCAACGGACCACTCGGGCTAATTCACACCGACTTGTGCGACCTCAAAGGTATATCAACACGTGGTGAGAATAAATACTTCATTACTTTTGTAGATGATAACATAAAATACTATTATGTGTATCTTCTCAAAAGTAAAGATGAAGCTATAGAGAAATTCGTTCTCTATAAGAATGAGATTGAAAATCAACTTAATAAAAATATTAAGGTAGTTTAAAGTGATTGAGGCGGTGAATATATATCACGTTCATTGAGTTATGTATTGAACATGGAATCATATATAAAACAATATCTCCTTATACACCTTAATAAAATGGTGTTGTTAAGCGGAAGAATCACACTCTAAAGGAGATGATGAATACTTTTCTATTAAGTTTCAGACTGTCAGAGTTCAAGTGGGGGGTAGTTGTATTAATAGCTAATTACTTTTTAAATAAATTACCCTAGAAGAAAATAGATAAGAGCCCTTATAAGTTGTGAAATGGAAGACAATCATCCTATAAATATTTGTGAATGTGGGGATGTCTTGCCAAAGTTTTAGTGCCTAATCTGAAAAGGATTAAAATAAGACCAAAGACTGTTGATTGCATATTTATTAAATATGCACATAACAGCAGTACGCATCAATTTTTTATGTACGAGTCACAAATACCAGATATACATAAGAACTCAATAATGAAATTGAGGAATGCCTTATTTTTGGAGCATGTGTTTTTGTATAAGACTCGAAAGAATGCTAGCTTCTCAAAACAGACATATAAAACACAAGAAGAAGAAGATTATGAGGAACCAATCGAGGTTGAGCTTAGATGGAGTAAAAGAGCTTGATGGAAAAATCCTATGGAATAGATTTTATCACTTTCATATTGAAAAGTGAACCCTACAATTACTTAGAAGCAGTAAGCTCTTCTGATGGACCTAAGTGGGGAGACGTAATTGAATCTAAGATAGAATCTATCTTGCAAAATCATATTTGGGAACTTATGGATCTTCCTCTGAGAAGTAAACTACTAGGTTGCAAGTGGATTTTCAAGAATAAAATGAAGTCAGATGACACAATTGATAAGTACAAGGCCAGATTGGCAATTAAAAGATACTGACAACAAAAAAGTCTTGATTATTTTGATACGTATTCTTCGATGTTGAGAATAACTTCCATTAGAGTATTGTTGACTATTGTCATTCTATGAAACCTAGAAATACATCAATGGATGTAAAGAGTCTTTCTAAATGGGAATTTAGAAGAAAAAATCTATATGAAGCAACCTGAAGGGTTTCTATGCCAGGACAAAAAAATAAGATTTGTAGATTGGTGAAATCATTATATGGCTTGAAATAATCACCAAAGTAATGACATGAAAAATTTAATAATGTCATGAAGAAATGTGGATTCAAGATCGATGAATGTGATAAATGTGTCTACATTAAAGCCACAGAGGATAACTATATCATCTTGTACCTTTATGTAGATGACATACTTATCATTGGAAGTAATGATAAGTTAATTAAATCCACTAAAGATATTTTAAACTCAAGATCTAACATGAAAGACATAGGCCTAGCTGATATAATTCTAGGAATCAAAATTTTCATAACAACAGAAGGACTTGTTCTTAGTTAATCCCATTATGTGGACAAGATTCTTGAGAAATTTATCAAGGGTGATACTGTATTGGCACAAATGCTGATAGATACGAGTCAACATCTATCAAAAAATTAAGGAGAAAGTATCTCTCAGATAGAGTACTCTCGAGTGATTAGAATCCTGATGTATCTGATGAATTGTACACGACCAAATTTAGCTTACGCAGAAAATAAACTGAGTAGATATACAAGTAATCCCAGTGTTGAGTACTAGAAAGGAATAACAAGAGTATTGAGATATACTCGTGAATATGGATTGACTATATTAGATATCTTGCTATGATAGAAGGATACAACGATGTAAATTGGATATCTGTCATAAAAGAATATAAATCTATGAGTGGATATGTATTCACTTTTGAAGGTGCAGTCATTTCCTAAAAATTTTCTAAGCAAATTGTTATAACCAGATCCACAATGGAATATGAGTTTGTAGCTCTTGACAAATGTGGTAAAGAGGCTGAATAACTACGACAATTCTTAGAACATATTCCAAGATGGCCAAAATTAGTGTCGATAATTTGCATATATTACGATAGTCAATCGATAATTGGTCGGGCACAGAGTCATTTGTATAATGGTAAGTCTAGATATATACATCATAGATATAATATCATTAGACAACTACTCTCCACGGGAATTATCACTGTTGACCATATGAAGTCAAAGGATAACCTGATAGATTTGTTAACCAAAGTGTTAAATAGAGATTTAGTTGCAAGCTCATCGCGAGGGATGAGCTTGATGCCAATGAAAAATATTGGTGCAAAGGAAATTCAACCTATGCAGACTGAAGATCCCAAGAACTAGGTTCAAAGGGACAATCTAATTGTATCGACAAAGTTACTCAATGTGGAAGAACAACCCAATGAACCAGCGAAAGATGGATGTTGAGCACATGACTTTTAATGATCCAGTAGAGTAATGATGAATACTCTTAAGAGATCACCTATGTGAGAAAGTAGTGGGGCCGCTTCAAAGAGAATTGGAGTAATAATTCTTAGAGCTTCTCACATAACCAAATGCATTGATGGCAAAAAATGAACACACTCATGAAAACTGAGTTGTATCAAGGAGAGTCATGGATGAGATATGTCAATGCTTAGAACAGTTCAAGGATATCATGTCTACTGTCAGTCAGTATGCAAACAGATCTTCACTAGGGAAGGTTCAAAAGGTAAAATTTATCTGTCCTATACTTTACTCAATTGCTGAATGTTATCATATTATACCCTATTTTCTATTCATGTGGGGGATTGTTGGAAATGTGAATGAAATAAAGAGGTGGAGAAGAAAGGACTCTATTGTGCATGATTTTTTAAACCCACATTGGGAGTCTCTTGACTTTATTGTTGATTTAAATTATGGAACATGCATTGTTGTTGTGGACATATGCATGGGGAGAAGCTCTCTCTCATGCATGGGTATGTAGAGGGTGCAAATCCAGGGTCTAGATTTGCACTGAACCAAGTTGACTCGTGTGCGAGCACGACTTGTGCGCGTCGAATTTCGGATCGGTAGAGACAAAATTTATCCAAAAGAATGAATTAATGTTTTGTCACCTGAATCTCTTTATGCTACATACTCAAGAGTATAACGAAAGCATTAATATAAATTAATGGTGATTCTGTAACGCCTCGACATTAATGGTGATTTCATAACGTCTCGACATTAATAGAGACATTAAATTCATTAATGACGACATTAAATGCAATATTAAATGACCATAATTTGGTCATTCATTATAGGCAAGATGAGAGCTCCTATATAAAGAGGTTGGATCTTGAACAAAGAGGAGAATAGCAGAAGATAAGCGCAAGCGAAATTGAGAGCAATAATAAAAGAATTCTTCTACCATCGTTCCCCAATTCTTTTCTCTCAATCGTGCATACGCTTGACTAAACTACTTGTGGTCCCCAGGGCGTAGCACAGATGGGGAGTGCATGGTTCTGTGGTCGAAAGGTCCAGGGGTCGATCCTCAGGGTGTCACTGTCTGGGGTTAACGTCTCCGCCATGCACTTTCCACCTGTGTACCTGTATTTACCTCCCTCCATATCCGTGGGACCGGCTCTAGGGGGCCGCTGATGTGGCGGTTCCACATTTTTTGACTGAACTACTTGTGATAACACTTATGTGCATTCTTAGTTCACACGAATAACAGTTCTTGGTTGTGTGTATGGTTCTATCGTTGTATTCTGGAAAACAGATGACCCGAGAGAACCTCGAAGTATAGTTGGAGGTGGGGTCAATCTGTTTTAAAGAAACTGTGTTGAGCGCATGCCTTGACATCTTCCTTGACATTCCTTTTCCGATTTGGCTGCGCACTGCATCGACTCTGTCACTTGGACCACTGAAAGTTTGGTAAAATTAGTCTCACTAATAGTCTAAGATTATCTGATCAGATCATCGCAATAGATAAATTAAAATTGATTTTATATAATTTTAATTTAGTATTTTTTTTCAAAATTGCTAACAAATTGTCCAACAATAACATATGAATGTATTCAAATATTATATATGGATGAAAGAATGGTGATCGACGCAAGAGGCTAGGTGCTAATTAGTCCTTATAATTAACAACTAGTTCCATTATCTATCAAAGAGATTTGGTAAAATTTATGTCCATTTAGAGAACAAAATCTTCAAATTATTTTGTGGCTCATACTTTATCCATTTTTAGAAAATTTTCAAGCTTTAAATCTATTAACCGTCCTTGATGCTTGCCACTACTACATGTTTATAACTCTAGTTAATTTATCCTCCACATTTTAGCATGCACTTTAACATGTTTTAAACTTTAGTCTTGCAAAACTTATTTGATTACACTATTAATGCGTGTGACCCACACGTAGACATTGAACACAAAAAGTTGGGTTCATATTCACATTGATTAGAGCACAAAATTTAGCATTAGTATCGCTAATTACTTATCTTAATCATCTTTATTTTATTTTATTTTATTTTATACGCCCGAAAGCAACCGAAAGCTAGCCATTATTCTTAATCCAGAGCTTTATTATTGATTAGACCACCACAACAATTTAAATCTCTAGGTAATTAACATTGACTCATTACATTCTTGTAACATCACCTTCAATTTCAAGAAAATAGAGACACTATTCATTTTCTTTTTCTTTTTCTTTTTCTTTTTGAAAATGCATTGACCTTTTGTTTTTCTTTTCGTTTCCATCATTTTTTGTTGAGATAAGAAATGCAGGTCTATAAATTGCTTGGCTATAGGTCTTCTCAATGAAAATCTCGAAATTCAATTGGTAGACGAATAGTTGAGTTGGTCCCATGAATTAAATGTCAATTGTCAAGTGTCTAATTTCCTTGCAAGGAGAGACATTGACATAGCTGATCATGATCAACAATACAAGAAAACACAAGTCGTGCTCACTTTAATTGTTTAATCCATTCAAAGTTGTCTCTTGTTTAATTTGCTTGAAAACAACATCAAGGATCCAAAAAACAAAAGCACATGCACTGTTCCACAGTCAACATTATTAGGTCTCTTGCTTCTTGCATACCCATCATGAATCATAATTGATTTGGTGGAAATGTTTCATATCATGGAGAAAATATTGATTAACTATTACTAATGGACCTCTTGGTAAGTCAACATGATGGTTGAGCTTTCATCAAACCTTCTAAACAAATTGGATTATTTAATGTCATGAGGATGTGACATCACATTAAATATAGCACTAGGCCCCAACGAAAGGATGTCATGATTAAATCTTTCAATAATAATAGATCAAATATCTAAAATTTGAAATTCAATTACGGTCTATTATAGAGTATTTTCTCCCCAAGGAGTAATGGATTCGAATATATATATATATCACTTGATGTGCAAGTCATGCCAAGAGCCTACTTAATTACAAAGATATTCTTCGTAATGGAATGTTGAATCTAGACTTTGGATAGTGGTAAAAATTAACCTTGATTGATTGTAGGGTAGGCCATATCCAATTCCCCTATCTTTAAGGATATAGACTTGGATGCAATCTTACATCCAAAGAACTATTCTCCTCAATCTAAATCTAATTGCCATCATTGATTTGCTGGGTCTAGAGATAAGAAGACAAAGAGATGATAGGTTTGACAATTTTTTTTTAAAAAAAAAATAAATGATGATGATGAAAAAAAAGAAGAGGTACATTCACCAATACTTTTAACTCTTTGTATTAACATTACTATAATTAAATAGGCTATGAGACATTCAAATTCAATCTATACTAATTAATAGGGCATATGGCTAGATTTACCAACTATGACGACATGAGCTTATCATCTTTAGTTACCCTTCTATATTCTATAATATTAATAATTAATTTTCAAGACTCACTTGCAATATTAAATGTATACTTTTAGGAGAATGATTCAAGAAGGCTTCCAAGATGTCATTGGTTGGGCGGCCATCAAAAAGCTTTGTTGAGAACCAATACATTAGCATACAAGAAGGCACTAACTCATGCATTTCATTTAATACATTAGATATACTCCACTGAATGATTAATTAGTTTGTGATTTAAACAGTAAGACAACGACGAATCTCGTAGTTAGGTTCGTAAACAATATGTTCATGAGGTCACGAAACCTAAATGGATAATAATGATTTCAAAGATATTATACAAGGCCTATTAATGTTACATGGAACAAAATTACCGTCTCACCCTTTCAAATTGGAAAACCCGCCCTTACAAATATCAATACAAACACGCCTTCAACGCAGAGATGATGCCTGAATGGCTAAATTTCTGCGACTCGAAAGAAACAAATGAACCAAGATGACCAGAATATATACGGTTTTTAATAGGAACTAAATTACACATCTTACAAAGAGAACAATTGCAGCATTTTCCGCAGGTCTATAATAATCACACAGAGTATCTATATGTGACGGGAAACATGGGGAGCGTGCCTAGCCACCTGAGTGTGATACTGGCGTTGTCACAAACTGACCGCTCTTGAAACTGTGGGCAAACTGCTGCGGTAAAGCATGTTCCACCTACAACAATAATAAGGAATAATACATTGGAATCCTAATGATCAAAATTCATAGTGGGTCAACCTTTTACATGATTACTCAAGGCATGTAAACCGCTTAGTTTTGGGGCAACGAGCCCAAAAGGTTGGCGTTGACATTGTTTATGTACATCAAATTTGTTTTGTTAAAAAAATTTGTCAGCGGAAATTCTTCTCAATTTCATATTGGTGCCAAAATAGAAAAACATGCAAGCTAGAAAAACATTTCAATTACAATCTACTGAGATGATATGCTATTTGTAGAACGTAGGACGCCACGTGGACAGGAAGTTAGTGAATCTGCTAAGATGGTTCCGAGGTCAGATCGGTGCCTAGGCACTCAGGCCTCCTGGCTCCGTAGCTACTCGAGTCTCCCGATGCCGTAGCTACTCGGCCCTCTCAACTCCATTACCTATTAGGCCTCCCAGCTTTATAGCTATTCAGGTCTCCCGACCCCTCAGCCATATAGGATAAGGGGTCATTTCAAGAAAAGAATAATCATCGCACAAATCTTAGTTATTTTAGGAGGAAGACAATGACATAATAAATCTTATATTATTTAAGGAATTAAATAATAACAACATGAAAATCGGAACAGATGGAAAAAATATGTCAATCTTGGTCATAAGGAATTAAATAGTGATTGCATGAAGATCGGAACAGATTGAAAAAGTCTACTTTTCCTCTATAAAAGATAGTCATTTTCAATCTCCAAGGTATATATATATATACATATATATATATACATTGAAATCCTAATATTCATCTTCTTCATCCTCTAACTTGAGCGTCGGAGTGACTACGTCGGAAAACTCCTTGGCTATTATTTTAACCCTTTTCTTGTTATTTCTCTTCGTCCAGGCATCCAACTACGTCATTATCCTCATTGTCAACCGATGATTGGCGATTAAATTGGTAACTAAGCCAATTCATTCATTCGTCGACGCTTGTGGGCAGGATCAGTAAACTATGAAAATTTTAAGACTCGAGTGTTTGAATTGGTTTTTGCCAACTGTGCTTCAGATAAATGCAATCAAATTGGATTAAGTTTGCTTCAAGGATATCCTAAGTTGGACAGACTGTTAAATGGTCCCTTAGGCTGCAAAAGTTTCAGCTTCCTGACATATAGATGCAAGAACGTTTTGCATTTATCCACTCAATTTTGATGAAGCCAGCCACATTTTCAAAGCTAGGAAGGATTTTATTGACTTGGGTATGTTAACCGTGGAAGATTTTAGAGGGGATAAAAATAGGGGAAATTAAGGGAATAGACGCGGGGAAGAAAATAGAAAGAGAAAAAAACTCATTTTCATCCCAGATCATTCTAGCCAAAAGGAAGAAGAAAATTGAGAAAAAAGGTATGTTCCATTCATACCGCATGACCCATTTGCTCACCATATTTCTCCTCTTCTCCTTTTCAGCACATGGAGAGGTGCAAGTCAGTGTCTGTGGTGCTGACAGCTAAATGCAATCGGTCTATACTAATTGCTCGTGTTGCAAAGAGCATCCAGCAATGACAACCAACAGAAGATACGGAGAGTGTGGATGGTAAAACTGTCTAGTACCACTGCAATGCTGGCTGGGAACAATGCCAGTGGTAACGTGCAGAGCTGGTTTGCACTTGCTGATTGCATTGCATTGAGCATGCCAGCAAGAACAATCGACAGGAGACAGGACAGGAGCTACTGCAGACGTTAGAAGTGCCTTCCACTTTTCATGATTTCTCTCCTCACTTCTCTCTCCTCCTAAGTGTTTCCAAAAGTGATGAAGAGAATTTCAAATTGCTTCCTTTCCCTGAAAGCAAGTGAATCTTGCTGCTTTCCTCTTCTTTCCCTCTATTTGGGCTCCTTTCCCTACAGCAGACACGCCCTTGAGCTAGATGCAAGTAGGCAAGGTTATAAAGTCCACGCTCCATAGTCCATTCATTATATTTCACTTGATCGAGTTGAGTTTTAGCAAAGTTGTCAACAAGCATTAGCCATATAGCTTTCTTGAAACCTTGATACCTGAGGTTAGCGTTATAAAGAAAACTAAGAGGTGAATTATGGTTTATCCCATAAAAAGTCAACTGAACACCGTATGACAAGAATATCAAATCACATAAAGGAAAAGTCGTCGTCATGCATTTATAAGGTTAAGCAATTGTTTAATCATAATTTGAGGAAAAGTGCAAGGCACTGGAGGTGGCTTACCCAGTCGCTGTCAGGACCAGCACTTGGAACAAGTACATTAATTTCACTTGATTTGGCAGTGGTTATTGAAGCCCCCAATGAATGTTTGCACAGGTACAATTGGCAACCTGATGTATTGTCAATCGATATTGTTGGTGCTGAAGCTGAACCCTACATGACGTGAAAAATATTTGAAATAACATAAAAGACAAATCTTTGAACTCTGGTGGCATTATAAATTCAATACATAATTTCCATTTCTTTGAAACAAATCTATTTGGAAAAAGAAACCAAATATATATAGGATCTCTTCCATAACTCTGCTTTATCAGGGCATCTCTGAAAACCTATGCTGATGGTTTCGTGTATACATAACTGTGACAATTAATCAATTTGACATTTTTATTAGTTAAGGGAGATGCTTATAGTGGAAGTTAGTTATCCCAAGACCTAAGCAATGCTGTGAAAATTAATTTGATTGTTTATTGCTTGGAAGGGAATTGAAATCTTTATTGTAGATAGACTAGCCTCAATATCATTTCTCAGCTCAAAAATGCTGCAGCTAGAAGAAAATAGCATTTCTTTAGACCTACTTTCCCATCAATGTGATTAGTTAGTTACTATGCTTCAGAAAAAGAGCAGATTTTGCAGCTCAATTATAAGTAATAATCGAGAAACTCCTAATATACTTCACAAGCTCAACCAAGATCATGAGATGGGGTGTTTCCAATGAGACGGTAATAGACAAATGTATCCAATTGTTTGTATGACTCAGAACAAGTATGGAGGCACAGTAGTTTATTTTCAATGAAGAAAAAGGCAGGATAATTCTGCAAATCTCAAACCAAAGATTTCTTACCAGCAAAAGAGAATTAGAAGTTAATGAACATTTTTCTCAAAAACATGAGCAAGAATAAAAAAACACAAGGGGAAACAAGCCCAGATTTAAATTCCAGATATCCATGTAAGTAAAGCAGAATATGAAAGCCAGGCACCTTTCTAAACAAATGTCTGAGCTCTATAAGCCACTAGATATAGTCAGTACCTGGCATTGCACTTCAACAGCATTGCAATTCACAATTTCACAAGCAGCCACAACATCCTAATAACACACATCCAGAGAAATAGTTCGTCCGTGAAGATATGCATGATAAGCCACATACACAGGAAATTAGTGTACAAATTCACACACTGACCATGAATACAGTACCCATCTTGGTGCATTTATCAATTGTAATGTTGTTCACTTTTCCTATGCAACACAAAAATCACATAGATTTATCATTTTTTTAGAACAGTGAGTTAAAATGACGGCTTTTCACGAGCAACCTAACATTTGATCAGAATTACCTTTAATTTGTAAAACTGAATCTCTGCACCCATAAATGTATACAGTTTGCCTGGAATCACAGTCATCAATAACCAGATTCTTTTTTCCAATCTGATTCTCAACAACCCACCTAAAGATAATAGATTAAACTCGAGGGAAAAAATATATACAACTGCAAGACTATCCTGTTAAGAGAAGTTGTAAGAACACTACAATTAATAGACTTCTTTTGACGGAAAAAGAAATAAAAGCATCTCTCACTTGCGACCCATTTGAAGCTCAAGTTTTGGAGGCCCTTCTTTGCAGAAGGAGAAGGAACTAGCACGAGAACCTTTTTCGGTAGCAGCAACGACACCAGCTCTATCTGCTCGATTTTTGGTCTTCAAATCATCAGTGACTTTCCGCAGACCTTTCAGATAAAAAATTGTATCAATTAATTTTACTTGGAAGAAAAAAAAGATTGCACAAAAGTTCAATTATATCTTGTTTAGCATGTTATACATGCCTGAAGTTACGGATCTGCCAGAGCTGATCTCTTGGAAGACAGCAGGCATTCCCTCCTTTGATTGTGATGTTGCAGCTTCAGAGGCAAAAAGTGCTGTTGAATGAGGAGGGGGAGGAGCAGGAGGGCCCCTTCCTGGAGGGCCTTTTGCCACAGGAGTGGTTGCTGATGAAGAAAGAACTGCAGCACCAGAAGAGCCCCAAACAATACCTAGGGGATAAAATTTCTTTACATAATCTCGTAATCCAGGTATATACAACTCCTTCAAAGCTTTTGCCCATTCTACATGGTTTGCATCTCTATTCCTGTATTCCACAAGAATCTGGATTCGAAAGATGTAAGTTATCTTGCACTTTTGCAAAGTAGTGTAAATGATGTAGCAAACATCAGACCATAGAGAAACTCTATGATACTTTAGAGATTTAGTTGGCAAACTACGACATTGGGGAAAAAATGCTAACAGAAATTTTCAATTCATGCAAAAGTTTGTTGCAGAAAACTATTGGTTGAAAGGTGTGAGGGATAAAGTTGGACCATAGAAAGTTAGGCGATTTGAATTGTAATAATAATATAATCTTTGCAAAGAGTTCAATATAAGAATGAGATACATATAGCCGATCCCAAATGGTTGTCACTAACATGGCTTGTCTCAACCCATTTGTTGGTATAGGTTGATTCAAGGAGAGAATTCCAAGGTTTAATGCTCTCTAGAATATAACCTACATCAGATTGATTGAACAAATAAGGAATTAGTAAGGCTGAGGATAAAGAATTCATTGATAACCCAGGATGTGGTTATTCTTTTGATGATAGAGAAATGTGACACAAATGGGCAAATCTGAAGCTTAGAAACAACAAGGTTCTGCACAAAAGTTATTCTTCACTACCACTATATACCATCCCAGGAAAGATAGAAACTCAAAGAATTTTTAAAAAGAAAAGAAGAGAGGATGGGTGTTAACTAATAGCAATTTGGCTGATACTAAATTCCCTCATCTATGTAGGCCATGAAAATTAGCGACCAAATACTTGACATGGTAATGCATTGGTAAACATTGCCAATGTAATTGTGGAGATGTCATTTGGTCTCAGATGCAACCAATTAGGCAAGATGCTGAAGTATAAGTTGGATGTTGGGCTTCATTGGAAATGTTAAGTTTTATGTGGAGATTGTGATTAGTCTCATGTGATGAGTGTGAACTAATAAAGAGGATTTATAAGCTGAGACTAGATGAGGTCTTAAATATTTTGCGTCAATGGTCGGGCCTGACAAGTCAATGAGCCAATTATCTCATCTATGTTATTTGTGACGTAAACATTGTCAAAGAAATGCTGAAACCAATGTGCATATTGCTGAACAGCTGAAGCTATGTAACTTCATTGGCTGGTTATGAAACCATATATCTACTAATCATAGTTCAGAAACAGGAAAAATAGCTAGAATGTTCAGAATCCTATTTCTTATTATCTGCAAATTGAAGAGTAAATGTTGAGTGGCTGAAAGTTCAGACTTTGCTACTGAAGCCTGGCTATGTTCTGAAATGGAGTACCATCTATTTCTGTAGCAATATATCTGTCTTCTTGGAATAGTTCGAGGGTTGGAAATAGAACTGCTGTGAAAATGTGGAGTTGAAGGCATGAAACTGATTCTTCTGCCAGTAAAATTAACTACTTTGAAATTCTTTGGACTGTCTTATATATCAGAACCAAAAACATGTAGTAGCTGTATTTGAAGACTGAAATCGTGTCTAAAGATATGGAAATCAAACAATAGCTATATTTGGCCTCCTTATGAGAGTGTAATTCTTAAAGAATTAAACTAAAACTTTCCTTCATTGAGTCGTTTGCACAAAATACACGAAATAGAATACTTTCTTTTATTCTTTACTCAGCTCTGGCTTGTGGGATATCCTTTGTGTGGGAGTAAGCAAACTTTTTTTTTGAATTTCACTTTAACTTTTATACAATAATGGCTATGAATTTCCATGCATCTGCAAATGAGCATAATAACTTACCATTTTATAAAATATTAAAAGAAGGAAATATGGCTTATAGATTTTCAAGACAAAATAAAGGGTAGGCAGCTTCTGGCAAAAGACTCATCATTCTTTTCCCAGCAATCTGGCTGACAAGTACATTTTTTTTAAAAAAAATAGAATTGTAAAATACATCACACACACAAATTACTTGACAAATAAGGTAAAATTAAACGACATACCTTATTGTTATAGAATTCAGCCATCTGCCAACTTTCTTCCACATGAGAAGTTGGCATACTCATGCCTTGAAGATGCAGCATATAACAGTAATGAGAACAACTTCATTAGGATTACTAATAAAACTCCAAGTTGGCTACACTAGTAAAGGATGACTAGCTAATAAAAGCAAAAAAATAAACATACCTAAATCTTTTCCCAAGTAAGCTACCCAAGCCAAAGCTGTAAGACTATCTGCAGAGGTTTTCAAATGGTTGAAAAACTCAGTCCGTTTTCCTTCTGCCAAGGCGCTTGCTTTAAGGATCACTTCATTGAGTGGCTTCAAGAACTCTTGTAAACCAGCCAGATCAGGTTTCTGGAAAGAGAAGTCGGATCACATTTGATGCACTCAAGGGAAGCACTAGGGCATTCCATAAGCATTCAAGAATGAAGCTAATTCACCGAATCAGGAAAATGCAACAATAAGAAGATGAAATGCAAAAACCGACTGGAAAGTACAAATATACAACTTCACACAGTGATTGTTGGAAGTTATCAATGTTTTCTGACATCAAATGCCAAATTTAAAAATAGGTCTTGATGACAGCCAACTGCACGATAGTCATGTGAGAAGGTTGACACTAGCATAGTAAAGCACTGATGCAAATACTTATAAACTTCAGAAGTAATTTAATCGCCCTCTTCGAAAGTTCCAGCAAGTTGAACGAACAAAACAGATTTAAAATATAATGACGGCAAGGGCAGCCCATGCGGGTCCCGGGGAAGGATGTGGGGTCCGGGGAAGGATCCATTACGTAATCTTATCCTATTTTTTTTACAGAAGGCTGTTTCCATAATTCGACCCTTAGAACTTTTGGTCACAAAGCCGTTGCCCAAGGGGCAAAGCCATAGCAAAAATGTCGATGGACCCAAACCGCCAGAAAAGCAATTACGCAATTTGGCAGAAAAAGGGAAAGTAGAGGAAGAAACGATAAGATCAGCCGAGACCGACCTGGCACTGCTTGGCCTTGACGAGGAGCTCCTTGAGCACAGAGAAGGCCTCCGCCAGGATCTTGGTGGTCTCCTGAACCTTGCTCCCGATCTTATCAGCAGCGGCTGAAAGCCGTCGGAGGTAGTTCTGGACCAGCTCGTCGAATGCAGCGATTGCCGGATCCACGGCGTCGGGCTCGTCGGCGACGAGGCCCGGCGGCGCGGCGCGAGATTCAGCCACCACAAGGGCCTCGAGGCGCGCGACTGCGGCCTCCAACCTACCGACCAGTTCCTTCTCCATGGCCCTAGCTAGGGTTCCGACTGTGGCTGGTGTGGGTATTTATGTGGAGTAGCACTGCTGGCTCAGGCTGACTGGCCTGCCTTTCGCTTTATGGACTTTATCTGCGGTCGGTTTAGCCGAAACGCTTGGTGTCTGGTTAGTCCAGCCGTCCTTTCTATTTATAGTTATTTTCATCAGTCTTGGACTCGCGTGTTAAATGAGTTTTATAATATTCATTTAATATCTCATTTTAATTATAAGTAAATATTATAATGTCTACTCATAAAGGAAAGGAGAGAGTTTTCAAAAATTTGAACATCTTTGATCATCCTATTTCTCTTTTTTTTTTTTTTTTTTTTTTTTAATTGTAAAATTTTTAATATTATTAAAAAAATAATAAAAGAGATGAGTGAGTGGACGGTGGAGTCCATAAATAATGAGTGTTAATGTTAAAAGAAATGTGAATGAAAAATATATGTTGTTATAATGAGTGTTCCTGTCTGGAAGCTGAGAAAACGAACCTGCCGGTGTGACGTGTCTAGAAGGTTGACCGCATCCCCATGATCCGGTTGATGATCTGTCCGCGGCGTTGACCAAGTCGTCTGAAGTCCTCCTACGGTCAACTGTACCTGTATCCAGCGACCGGGTTCCCCCGGTCTCTGGTACCTCGGTGCTCGAGGCGAATCCCACAAATGTATGAGTACCCAGATAATAATAGAATAGCAGCAAAATAAACAGATACCGAGTACGAGAACGTACCCTGGCCCAGGGGGGCTCCCTCGGATGGATGGATGAGCTGGTCGTGTCGCCAATCGAGTCGTAGCGGTCCGGAACAATACAGCGGCTCACAGGCCGACACACGGCTGGCGTCGGCGGCAGCGGCGGGGAGCCTCGGTGGCCGCTGGAAGAAATGTCGATGCCCGCTGGGGGCGTCGGCAGTAGCATCCATAGCCGCCGGAGGTGGCGTGAGGCAGCTGTGATGGCCGCCGGGGGCGGCAGCACTCGCCGGGGGCGGCAGCAGGGCTGGCCCTGCTGGAGGTAGTAGTATCGCCTGCCGGAGGCAGCGGCAGTGGCTGCGGGAGAAGGTGGCAGCGGCCGGGAAAGGAGAAGGAAGGCGACGCCCGGAACGGCTGCGTGCGTGAAGCGGCGGCGCAGCTCATGAGGAAGCTACCAACGGCGGGCTATGCATGCTGTGATAGAGACGGCGAAGACAGTGGCGATCGACGATGGAGTCGGTGAGCAGCAGGAGAGGAGGAGGAGAGCAACGGGAGCAGTTGCCGGCGAAGGCCGGCGAAGGCCGGTGAAGGCCGGCGATGACCCCGGCAAACAGTGCGAGATGGAGAGGAGAGCTCCCCCTCCGTTTCTCTCTCTGGCGGCGGAAAACCCCCCCAAAAACCAAGCCCTCTTTTCCTTTTTCTCCTCCCCACTCGAACACCAGCCGCCGCCCTTTCCAGCCCAACAACCCTAAAGACCCCATGACAAAAATGCCCTTCCTTCTCTCCTTATTTCCCCCCCTATCCTCACCTATATCCGGATCAATGAGTATTTGACAGTAAACTTTATGCTTTTTGATGAGATGATGAATGTTATAATGAATTAGCATTGCGGATGCTCTAACAACGTTTATTAATTAAAAGAGATAGAAGGGAAAATAAAATATTTATAATTTTTTTTATTTATTGAGAAAAAGTTTATTAAACTATTTGTTTATGAAAAACAGAAAAGATAATGAATATAATATATAAATTATAAAATTATTCTTACATTTTAAAATATAAAAAAGTTATTTTCAAAGTTGTTGGATAGCGGTATGATATCGAAGTAGGATCGCTTTCTGAGAACTTGAAATGAAACTCGAGTCAGAGCTCAGAATTTATTCCGCCTTCAGAAAGGAAATACTACTCACAAAATATGCTTGCTATTTAGGAATAAACACCTTGGTGTTTGATAATCATGTTTTTAGCTATATTACTTTGAATCATAATGCATGTTTCTATTGGTCTATTCATAGCTTAAACTCATATTTGCATTACATTTCATAATTGCATTTGATTTTGGACCTAATTGCAAATTAGCCTAATTTCATGGTATTTGATGCTAATATTTGTTTATTATTTTGTAGGCATCAAAAGGGTCATGGACCCGATCAAATCAGACCGCATTTGGGCTCAAATCAAGGGCTTAATGAGGCGATCAAACCTTGGAGCATTATGAGCCGTCCATTGAAGATTGGAGAGATCTGAGCCATCCGTCAAGCATCTGGTCCATCCGACCTAATGAGGAGCAGATCTCGTCCATTGATAAAGATCCAAGGGTTTTGATCCAGATCTGAGTTGATCCAACCGTTGATTAGGCCTCAAATTAGTCTCAGCCGTCCGATCAGATTGAAGATGGTTTAAAAGCTTCGTGAGAAGCTACAGTGCAGCTGGGCTCGGCGTTTCCTCGCGATTTCTTCTACAGTGCTCCTTCTTCTTCCTCGCGGCGCCGAGTTCCCATTCTCCTTCCCGATCCGCGAGCTAGACTTCTTCATCTCCGGCGATCACTGAGCTACTGCATTCATCTTCCGAGGGCAGAGAGCTAGAAAGGAGGTCTCCCGATTGCGCTTTGGGTTCTGTTTCATCGCCGCATACCCGATTGTGGAGGTCTCCCAATCGGCGTTACCCGCTTCCACCAGAGCTTGAAGAGAGGTTTCTCAGATGCTTCTGTACGTTTTCCGATCTCCACTCCGCAGCAAAACTCGGTCGATTTGGCCGATCGATCTGATTTGCGACTCAACAGAACCTGAGCTCTGTTTCTTCGGCTGATGAGGTTTCCAGATGGATGGAGCTTGAACGGAGGTTTCCGTGAGCTGTGAGTGCCCTATGGAAATAGCTGGAAGCTTGTTTGATTGTTGTTGAATGCTTGTAGGGGTTCCGAGAGCATTTCTGTTGGTTTTACCGCAGATTGGAGGAGTCTTTGCTACGGGATTTGGTTGAGGAATGTTTAGGGTTTTAGTTTCCTTAACTTTGTCTTTGAATTGCCCATGAATTTGCTCAGATCATCAAATCGGATTTTGTTCCTTTCCATTTCATTTTGTTTGAATCTCAATTGCAATTCTATTTCTGTTTTCTTACTTGCAATCCAATTCCTTTAGATTTCTGTAATTTCAAACCCATGTTCAGTTTCAAAATTAGTTTGCAATTAGTTTTGGTTTCGAATTAGAATTTTGATTTACATTAGTTGTTTAATTTTGGTTATTTAGTTAGCTAACATTGTGTTCAAAATTGAATCTATGGTTGATGTGATGAGGATAAACTTGTGAATGCTTAACTCGAGATTTTTGGTTGTGGTCATCTGTTCAATGCATCTGTGATTGAGAATTTGAGCTTAATGATTGAATTTAGTGTGAATGAGGATTGGATGATACTTTTGGGGTTTAGTTGTATTCAAGTTAAATTAGATTTTTGATTGGAACCAATTCTAGAATGCACACACATATTAGTTATCCTTGGAAAAATACGACTTGGGACTCCATACTACATCTCTTATTTTTAGTTTTGAAATGTTCCAATATTAATTAATTTGAGGCACCACGTGACATGTAATATGGTTGACACCAAATTTTGGCGCCGTTGCCGGGGAAGCAACTAACTAGTAATGTGTGTTAATTTTAGATTGATGCATTGATTGATTGATTTTATTTGTTAGCATGTTGATTGATTTGATTGCTTATTTCTCTTTTGTATTTTCATGTTAGGTTGTTCTTGAATTATTAATTGCTTTTACTGTTCATGTTTTCATGAGATTGAAACTTTATGCTCTTGAATCTTCTAACATTGATTTGTAGTGTTGTTTTGAAAGAACAGGAGATTTCTTTAGCATGGATCCATATTTTCAGAATTTTGAAGGTGGAATGAAGAGTTATCAGTGTTTTCAACCTGAGTATCAAATTTACCCAAATTTGGATCAACAAAATAGGTATGAATCATTTTCTAATGGTTTTAATGTTAATTGGGTGGATAATTCATGTTTCAGGTATGAAAGTGCACAAGGACCATTTGTTGAGCCATATCCTACCTACCAGAGTTCATATGGATTTCAAGAAGTTTCAACAAATTTTATCCCACAACCTTTTCAACAAAACGAACCTCAGATGGATGAATCAACATGGAAACTCAAGGAGATGATGCAACAAATGATTGAACATCAAGAGAAACAATTCTCAAGGATACAGAACCTACAGTTACAGTTAGATCAAATTGCATCATCCATCAATCAGCCGCAAGCACAAAACTCCAGTGGAGAGATGGAAAGTAGCGATTCTGTCAGGCCTGACCCTACTTCCATTAATTCACATGATTTTTCTAATATTTTTTGTGATGATTATGTAATTATGCAAATTTCTGATCCTACTGATGTTGTTGTTGAAGATGTTGTGAGTGATTCAGGTTCTGAACATTTCTTTGAAGATGATTTAAGTGTAGGGGAATGCTTACTGGAAGCATTACCTCAAGAATCACCGAGAGTTGAAGATGTAAGTGTAGGGACTTGTGCTATGGAGCCAAGCACCCAAGAATCACTACATGAAGTTGAACATTCGCCAGAACTGGAGTCTGAGCATTTTCTTGATGAAAAAGAGGTAACAAACACCACTCCAGGTACCTCTCAACATGAGAAAGTGAGTTTTTCTTGTGATTTATCAGAAAATTTCATTGAGGTACCAATTGTTGACTTTATTAGATGTGATTCATTTTTTGATACATATTTTACCCACACTAATATTCTCCTATCTTCTTTTTACCTCACATGTATTTGGGAGGTGTTTTCTTTGATTGATGTTGTAGGAGAATATAAGCTTCCGGAGTGGATGCTTACACTGAACCGCCTCAGACCTCCAGAGAGCATTTGCAATGGAAAAATGGTCAATAAAAAGAAGTTAATCGCAAACAAAGATACTCCACTTCCGGCATGGATTATTCTTCTCAATCTTCTTCGACCACCGGATTGAAAGGGGAGTTGGTTCCAATTTCACTTGCTTTTGCAATTTTAATTCATGTTTTGTTAATAAATTCTATTTGTGCAACTTACTTTAGTTTCATACTTTGCATTTGCATTTTACTTCCACACTTTGCTTTTATACTTTGCCTTTTGATTAGTACATAGCATTTTATTTTGAATAAATTCTCCCAAGAATTTTCTAAGTAATACTTTTAAGATGGTAAAAGTTTTTAAATTTGATCATCAATATTAGGTCATTTAACATGATTGGATGCTTTTCTTACATGATATTGGTTAAATTGGTAGTGGATTCCATTTTAATTAATTGAGCTTGATTGCAATAAATACCTAGTGAGGACCATCACAAGCCTAAACTCTATTATATTTTTGTGTGGCATGCACTCATAGCAATTGAAACTCTAGAACTTGCTTAGTTTCTTTTCAAAGTCACAATAGCATATGTATGCATGGAGATGAAGGATATTTGTCATTTTCGTTTCATCATAAATTCTAATTCCTTTCTCCACAATTTTCTTGAAACATTCTCATCTAGAATTCGAATTCTTTAGTATCTTTGCTTGTCATTCTTTCATTGGGAGTTTTGGTTGAATTCTTGGTGAGTTGAATCAACTAGATGGACAAAGAATTAAGTGTGGGGGAGGGAATTACATATGATCAAAGTTCATGAGATTGGGAATTTTGAGATTGGAGTGGAATGTCTCTTTACTGATAGACACTTACCAGTGAATGTGTGTTGCTGTTGGGAGGCAATAATGAGGAGAATAATTGCATGGGAAAGAATAGTGATACATAGAGTAAGGTGCTAATTTGTTTTATGATTTGAATTCCTGGAATTTTTGGTGCAGAATTTGCAGAAAAAAAAAAAAAAAGTGCAGAAATTTAAAACAGAAACTTAAGAGGAGTCAAGAGTTGAGCTGTGAACTGGATTTGCAAACTGTGGGTGCCAATTCCAATCTGTGGAGTACTATTTCTTTGATGCCAAATTCACATTTTGGCTCTGAATGTAAGTAGATAGAAACCAAAAGGAGACGTTTGCTGCAGGAACATAGAAATGCAGAAAGAGGAGGTTTGTGTAGCTATTGTAATCTGAGCAAATGGATCAGAATTCAAAATTTAGTTGGTAAATATCATTCCACTGATGGAACACTTGGAAATAGCATTATAAATTCTGAAAAGTTGAAGAAAAGGGCAGTAATTGACACTAAAAACAGTTAGGAGAAAAGCTGGAAAACAGAATGCAACTTTAACTGTTGTATCAAGTTTGTATTCATTTTTATGCACCATAATTAGCATGCCCTTATACTTCTCTTAAAGAATTTCAGAACAAGTACCATGATGTAGAGTATGCGGTTCAGAAGATGTAGAACCTGGAATTGTCAAATTGCACTTTGTAGCGGCACAAAGGAAGTGTATCAAGTTGAGAACCAAGTACGAGTGGCAAATTCATTTTGCAACTTCTGATCTTTGGCCATTTCAAGTTTATTATGATTTGAAGCATGAATTCCTTAGAGTTCCAGAGCTATTCATGACCTAAGCTAGAGTTCCCTCAAGATTCTTTAAATTCCGTTATCTGAATCAGATCTGTTGCATTAACCCTACAGCAGTTCAAGCATTGATTACTGTCTTTAAATTCAGTAATGCAGAATTCTGAAAAATAAAGTGGCAATTCTGTGCCAATTTTGGAAATGGATTGTAGCCAGTTAGAACTACTGAAACCTGTAAAGTTTTTTGTGTAAGCATTTGTAAGGATATTAAGAAGCGAGATGAAGAAGTATCGAGAGTTGTGATGGTTAAATAGGGCAGAGTTGATACAAAGTCAATTGCTGTTAAAGAAGCTAGCTGTATGGGTAGATACTGAAAGGTGTTACAGTTTCTATAGAATCCGGCCAAGTATCCAAAAGTTGTCAAATGCATGATTAAATTCTGAAACAGAATTGTGTGAAGCTAATTTCTTTGTCCAAATTTCTGATAGAAGCTGTTATGTGAATTCAGGAAGTTGGTAAGAGTTTCAAGGGATTATTCTGGTTTTTTGTTGCTGTCCATTTACTTGGCTGGAATTTTTTCAGATCATGCAGAATTGAAATCTAAAACTAGTGTAGCAATTGTGTGCCAAATCATTTTACAATTTCTTCACCAGGAACAGCTTCAATTTACACTCTTATCAGCCTAATAACGAATGATAACCTTTGCTAAATTGATTTATTTATGATTAAAGCTGAATTTACCTTGGAATCGCATTTCTGAAACTTATGTCTGAAATTTTGGACTTCTGTGATCACTAGCTGGTTGCTACAGCTTTGTAAAATCTGCTGGAGTACTGAAGTTTTGGAATCTCAAGCTGGCTTTCTGCTGGGCTAAATTTTAAGTGTGGGGAGTATAGTAAGAAGACACAGAGGACAGTAACAGAGAACAGAATCTGGGAAAGGAAAAACCAATGGCAAGAGGTATATCAATTGCTTGGCTTTATTTTGTTGAGATTTTATTGTCCGAGAGTGCAAGATTTCTGTGAATTTAGTGAAACTATCTTCTAAAATGTGTAGCTGCACATCTATTTGGTTAGAGTTTAGGCAGATTCTGTAAATACCAGAATTGTTGCATGATCAGAGTTTGTGCAGAGGGTTACATGAGAAAAACAAAAATCTGAAGCTACTAGATGTGCCCAATCCATTAAATCAGATATCTGTAGTAATGGAAATTGCAGACCAAGTTCAGAAATGACTCAACTTTGCTTTGTCAAGCTAGAATCAGACTGGGTGTGGCTGCTGTGATTTCATTGAAGCTAAATTTTTAAATGTGTAGCTTCACATTTTTAAATGAATTCTGCTGGGATTTGTTAGTTGAATCTCTGACAATGGTAATGGAATCACTGATCAGATTTGAAGCTGTGTTAATGACAATGAATTTCTGGAAATCTGTTTGCAGAATTCAATTTCAGATTTCGGAATATGCACTACCAATCCTATTTTGTGTCACTTTCTCTTATGAACTTCTTGGACAGTGACTAATCCATGTTAAATGCCCAATTTGTAATGCTATTTTGTTTATGTTGTATGCGAATATGCAGAGAAAAATATTCTGCAGCAGAAACAGAGATTGTGGTTTCAAGAGTATCATGTAATTGGAAATTGTTATTGAGTTTTATTGTCCGAGACGGCCAAAAGTTTAAGTGTGGGGGAGGAAACTCTTCTCCATTACATGATGTGAGATTGTTAAGCTTCCAAATGCTGGAAGTTAAGTGGGAATTGGAAAAACAGTGGAGAAGAAAAGAAGAAAAATGGCACATTCAAGAGAGTATCAAAGTAGAAGATAGAGTATCAAGATTCTTTGTTTGCCATCAAATAGAAGGGGAGGTTAGCTTGATATTTTGAATTGGTAACAACAAATGGTATTCATCTTTTTACACATCAAAATGGTCAACTCATCAAGTATATTCCTCCAATACTCTTATCTTCTCATTTTCTTCATTAAATACTTTTCTTTTGCCATTTTCATTCACTTTCATTGTTCTTTTTGATTTCATTTCAATTCTTGTTGATTAAATCCTTTTGATTCATGTATGCTATGTTTTATAGTGGTGGAGAATTAGGAAATAAGCAAGCTTATGGTAGTGAAATGTTGTGAGTGACATTGAGTGAGCTCCACAAATACATGTTTTGAGTGTGAGGGCTAGAATAGGTACATACCTTGTGAGATTGTAACTTGCTTAATTCTTCAATTGGATTGAAACCACCATACCTACTGATTATTGTTTGGATTGTATTCATGATTGTTCGTGATTTTTAAGATGATCTTAGTTAATTACCTTTTTACTATCTTCTAGGTATTGCTAGGAAATTGTGTGGAGATGATTTTTAGGTTTTCTTTACTTGAACGGGACGTCCAAGATTAAGTGTGGGGGATTTGATAATCATGTTTTTAGCTATATTACTTTGAATCATAATGCATGTTTCTATTGGTCTATTCATAGCTTAAACTCATATTTGCATTACATTTCATAATTGCATTTGATTTTGAACCTAATTGCAAATTAGCCTAATTTCATGGTATTTGATGCTAATATTTGTTTATTATTTTGTAGGCATCAAAAGGGTCATGGACCCGATCAAATCAGACCGCATTTGGGCTCAAATCAAGGGCTTAATGAGGCGATCAAACCTTGGAGCATTATGAGCCGTCCATTGAAGATTGGAGAGATCTGAGCCATCCGTCAAGCATCTGGTCCATCCGACCTAATGAGGAGCAGATCTCGTCCATTGATAAAGATCCAAGGGTTTTGATCCAGATCTGAGTTGATCCAACCGTTGATTAGGCCTCAAATTAGTCTCAGCCGTCCGATCAGATTGAAGATGGTTTAAAAGCTTCGTGAGAAGCTACAGTGCAGCTGGGCTCGGCGTTTCCTCGCGATTTCTTCTACAGTGCTCCTTCTTCTTCCTCGCGGCGCCGAGTTCCCATTCTCCTTCCCGATCCGCGAGCTAGACTTCTTCATCTCCGGCGATCACTGAGCTACTGCATTCATCTTCCGAGGGCAGAGAGCTAGAAAGGAGGTCTCCCGATTGCGCTTTGGGTTCTGTTTCATCGCCGCATACCCGATTGTGGAGGTCTCCCAATCGGCGTTACCCGCTTCCACCAGAGCTTGAAGAGAGGTTTCTCAGATGCTTCTGTACGTTTTCCGATCTCCACTCCGCAGCAAAACTCGGTCGATTTGGCCGATCGATCTGATTTGCGACTCAACAGAACCTGAGCTCTGTTTCTTCGGCTGATGAGGTTTCCAGATGGATGGAGCTTGAACGGAGGTTTCCGTGAGCTGTGAGTGCCCTATGGAAATAGCTGGAAGCTTGTTTGATTGTTGTTGAATGCTTGTAGGGGTTCCGAGAGCATTTCTGTTGGTTTTACAGCAGATTGGAGGAGTCTTTGCTACGGGATTTGGTTGAGGAATGTTTAGGGTTTTAGTTTCCTTAACTTTGTCTTTGAATTTCCCATGAATTTGCTCAGATCATCAAATCGGATTTTGTTCCTTTCTATTTCATTTTGTTTGAATCTCAATTGCAATTCTATTTCTGTTTTCTTACTTGCAATCCAATTCCTTTAGATTTCTGTAATTTCAAACCCATGTTCAGTTTCAAAATTAGTTTGCAATTAGTTTTGGTTTCGAATTAGAATTTTGATTTACATTAGTTGTTTAATTTTGGTTATTTAGTTAGCTAACATTGTGTTCAAAATTGAATCTATGGTTGATGTGATGAGGATAAACTTGTGAATGCTTAACTCGAGATTTTTGGTTGTGGTCATCTGTTCAATGCATCTGTGATTGAGAATTTGAGCTTAATGATTGAATTTAGTGTGAATGAGGATTGGATGATACTTTTGGGGTTTAGTTGTATTCAAGTTAAATTAGATTTTTGATTGGAACCAATTCTAGAATGCACACACATATTAGTTATCCTTGGAAAAATACGACTTGGGACTCCATACTACATCTCTTATTTTTAGTTTTGAAATGTTCCAATATTAATTAATTTGAGGCACCACGTGACATGTAATATGGTTGACACCAGTGTTGTTCAAGTGTGTCTAAAACCTCTACACTCATAGTCCTTATATAGCTTCAACAAAGTTGTAACGATAGGAAGCGGGTGTCCTTCTTTAGCCCCATCGTCCTTCCTACTCATCACCTTTGTCAGTCATTATGGACTTTACAGTACATACTGACTCGGCACACCCATACTTTACATGATTCAGCATACCTTTACTTTTCATAAAGTAACTTTTATAGCTAAGAGTGACTGACGAAAAGACGGCTCCTCGAGGCTCAATCTTTCCTTCTTTACACCTATCGAATCTTGGGCTCACCACTTGCTCCCTTGTTATGGTGGGGTTTCCTGTATTACACGATAAACGTCACGTAAGGCATTGGATGCCCTCCAGAGGTCCTTTCGTGTCTCTTGAATAATTGGGAGCTTCTCTGTCCAATAATTTTCCTTTCCGCCTTCCAGATGCCTTCTATGATTAAAGTCATATTCTTTCATTTGCTGGATAAGCTCCAACTCATTTATTGCCAGGGAGGCATTTCTAATGGCTTGATCCTCAATTTCTTTCATTCGGTGGCGCTTTTGGTGTTCTTCAAGCATAATTATCTTCTTAGCAATATCATGAATTAGGTCCTCATATTCTGTTAGTAAGGGGAATTGAGTAGATCCCCCCAGACCTTCCTCCGTCAGTACTGCTATCGTCTCCTGACCTTCCATTAATTTGGACAAACTATCTGCAAAAATGTTTAACTTGTCATCAATATGTTCAAAGTTTACTTTTACTCCGGTGCCTGTTATGAAATCTGTGAAGGTGATCCATCGCACTCTAGAAGGTTTATTTTTGGCAGATTTATTGTGAAAAATGATGATTGCTTGACAATCTATTCTTAATGTGATCTCCTCTTTGTCTAGGAAATGAATTTTTAGTGCACTCATTGTCTCCATTACAACAAAGATTTCTGCATTAATTACGGATTTAACTATAGGAAATTTACCGTGGGCGTAGGCGCATACTCTTTCCATACTCCTAGGATCAACTTTCTTGGGCTTCCATTTGCACAATCCTCCCCACCAAATCATCGACCCATCTGTCTCGAGAATAATATAGACATGTTCAAGAGGAATCTCTAAGTCTGGTAGCTGCTGTACTTTAGCTTTAATCTGCTTTACAAGAACCCAATCAGAAGCCTTCATTCTTTTATCCCCATGAGGAGATGTCTTCTCATATAGTGGCCCAAGCTTTGAGCTTAGATTTGGTATATATGTCCTAGCGTAGTTTAAAACACCTAACCACGATCTCATACCCTTCTTTTCCTTAAGCTTGTCATCCTGCACCTCAGTAATCTTCTTTATGATATGCGGTTGCAGCCATAATTTTCCTTCGCTAATTTCTGCCCCACGAAATTCAATCCTTGGTACTGCAATCTTGCAATTAGTTGGTGATAAAATCAGCCCATGTTGCTCACATATGTTGAGCATAACTTCCAGATGCTTAATATGCTCCTTTTCTATTTTTGAGAAAACCAAAATATCGTCAATATAAACGACTATAAATTCTTCCGTACCTTTAAAGCAGAAGCTCATCTTCCTTTGAAAAACAATCGGAGCATTCTTTAGGCCGAATGACATTACCAGCCATTCATATAATCTGGAGGGGCAAATTAAAGTTATCCACTCGATTGATGCTAGATCCATAGCTATTTGGTGGAATCCTGATTTCAGGTCGAACTTTGAATAGATTTTGGAATTTTCCATCTTCTTTAGAATAGTATTTATCTCAGGCAAGCTATACTGATCTTTGTATGTGTTGTCGTTTAAAGTTCGAAAATTAAACACCATCCTTTCTTTGCCTTTCATTTCTTTGCATGTGGCTGGATCTATACTTGTTCCGGATTGCACAATCATGACCATAGTTCTGTGTCTTGACTTGCTGGGCCTAATTACTTTCAGCTTTAATAAGGCATCTACATGCTTATCAAAAGCATGTTTCATGGCCGGTGTCACATGTGACAGGGGTTTATCTTGAATGGTGATGTCTGGGTTAATAATATCAATTTTGCAAGTGATTTGATTCTTCACCCAATGTTGGAGGGGATTTCTCTCCAATATAGCCTTGTTCCCTGAGCCTGGCGAGTAATGGTCCATGCTTTAACATAATATTAGTGTTTGATGGATTACCGGCAAAGAATACATGCTCCTTGATGTCTAGATATTCCATTTCATCCAACTCTAATTCTTCAATTGCGGAGGTTACATTCTGACTTGTGATGATAGTTGTTACATTCTTGTAGAAAGTTACAGTATTACCTTCTATCCTTGAGCCTCCTTGCATGCTTATGATGAAATTACACCCAAGGACCATTTGTATTCCTTCTCCTAAGGTCATTTCGAAAGAATATGTGAAGGGAACTCTGAATTTATTCTCTCCGATTATCATTTGTCCTCCTTTAAGCTTCCAAATAGCTGACTGCTTTGAATTAACTCCATTAATTACTATTGTATAAGAGTTTTCCTCTAAAGCTTGAGCTAAGACACTTCTTTTGTCAATGCAACAAGATGTGGCACCTGTATCAAGTATTACATTAACACTAAACGGTGCAATATTTGGAATTTCAAAGGTTACAGTCATATTGTATAATATGTTGACATCCCTCTTTTAATGGTATTGGCCTTCAATGACTTTAAGTGATGTCTGTTCTTCAAGGAAAGTAACATGTTCCTTTCCTTTTTCTAATTGCTGCAAGTCTTTCAATAATTCCTGGGTTAATTCTTCCTCCTTATCCGAGTGCCTCTTCATCAATCACTCAATTTCCACTTGAAGCCTTCTATTTTCTGCTAACAGAAAATCAATATAATTGAATGATTTAGACACTAGATTCCTTTTGTCATATTGAGTAGGAGGTGGAGGTGCCACGATTGCTTCAATACTCAAATAGTAGTCTGTGCACATGGAACAAGTAGTTAATAAACATTTTAAACAATGTACCCGCGACCTTATGCTTGTGTTCCTTCCGCAGCCTTGACACTTGATATAAAGGGTACTGACTTCCTTGTTTATCTCCCAATCATGCTGACAATAATATTGTTCTTCGAGGATATCTATTTGCACTTGCCATCCTTGTGGTTCACCGATTAACACAAATAGATTCTCTAGTAGAATATTGGTGACAATACTGCAATGTTGTTCTGTGTCATGCTCTCCCTCAGATATACTGCATATTGCATCACTATCACTTTCTTCTTGATCCACAAATACCACATCATAATCTTCAGGAAGATCTAATTCTTTAAGCATTGCTACTCTTTCTTTGTTTCCCACTTTAATCTTGCATTCCCGGGCAAAATGGCCTTCTTCACCGCATATAAAGCATTTACATTTCTTAGCTTTTGCCCTATCATTTTGATGCTTCTTCTTTATTACCCGCACGTGGGATTTGTGCGGTTTGCCTTTGTAGCTTTAAGCTTTTCTCAAGTCGTATCTCTTTACGCTTTGGTAATATCCTGGAATTGGTATCTGAGAATAAAATTATAAATCCTTTAGGCTTCTTTGCAGAGATGTCTGCTTACACATTTCCGTCAGTTCTTGATATGCATGGTGAATCCGGGGTAGTACACCAATAGTGTTTCCCCTGAATTTTTCCTGAAACTTTCTTTCCAGATAACTTCCAATGAGTGGTGGCATCTTTCGATAAAATTGCTTGACAATTCTTCATTTAAGAACATCCTTCCGATTCTAGCTGCAAGATCTTTGTATTGATTCATATAAATTATTAAATCTTTTTTTATTATAACATACCAGTCATTCCAGATCCAGGTATGCTTGATTTTGTTCCGCCGTTGATCCTGAAGCTGGATCTTCCAATGTAATAATTCGTCTTATTTAGGATAAGACATTTTGGGTTTCATCTGTTGAGTTGATCATTTTGTTATACTGGTCGGAATACATCATTCTCCATTGAATAAATGTCTTCTTTTCAATCTCCCCTAAGAAATTTTCAATATATTGTACCTGTTGGTGCGGGAAGCATCCGACGATCGAACTTGAGTTTTGATAATAGCAAAGGATTCAAAGTTAAGGTGTTTTGTGATCTAACAGTTTGAATGAATGTTTCAGGAAAGTCCTAACTGCGGTTAGGCAGGTGAAAACCCTAGGGGGTGGTAACCCTAGATCCTAGGGGGTGGTAACCCTAGGTGGAGAAAAGTCCTAGCTGCGGTTAGGCAAAGGTAAAACCCTAGGGAGTGGTAACCCTAGGTCATAGGGGGTGGTAACCTTATGCGGAAAGTCTTGGTGGGTCAAGTGCTTCAGGAAAAAGTCCTAAGGGGGGTAACCCTAGGTGGAAAGTCCTGGTGTCGCGAACCAGGTGAAAGACTAGGCCAGCCGGAAAGCGGAAGTCCAGCAGAAAGTCCGGAAGCATCGAGCACCGAGCAAAAGTCCAATCGATCTAGAGGATCACACTGCATCAGGTAAATCTCCTGAGTGAAGTAGGTGAGGACGCGCTCCCCGTAGAGGGAACAGTAGGCGTCGGGTCGACCTAGAGTTTCCGGTTAGAAATCCGAAGTCAGACCCGGACAGTCCGGAGACTGTCATTATATTCTGTTATCATATTTACTGTTGTTTTGTGCTAACTTTGTTTTGCAGGGTAAGTGTTTGAGACTAATACTTTTGTAGGACCAAAGGAGCACAAGTTAACCTCGGATGAATAGTGTCCGAGGCGCCTCCATGGAGCTTGGAGGCGCCTCGGGTGCGAGCCAGGAAAAGCCAGTGCAGCAGACTGGAGGCGCCTTGAATGAAGCTCAAGGCGCCTTGGACCGAAGGCTGAAGGCGCCTTGAACCAGATAGAGTTCGACCAGGTCTGTGCTGATCCACACGTGCGACTCGGCGGGCTGGAGGCACCTTGAGAGGGCTTGAAGGCGCCTTGAACACAGTATAAATAAAGGTCTCAAGGCAGCAACCAAAACAACTCATTCCAAGTGATCCTCTTGGTACGTGCTGCTAAATCGACGACCCGGAAGTGCTGCGACTTGACACCGACGACCCGGAGCTTCGCCTTTTCATCCATTGTTGTCGGTATAAGATTTCTGGTTTAAATTAAGCTGTAAATTGTTATACTTGTAAACCTTATCGAGCTTATAGTTGTTGCCCACAGAAAGCGATCAATGATCGCGGGCCTTCAAGTAGGAGTCGATCTAGGCTCCGAACGAAGTAAATCCTCGTGTTCTTTCTGTTTGTTTTTCTTTATTCCGCTGTGTGTTTTAACTCCGATAGTTTTACAAATCGAACGAAATAGCCACGAGCGTTATTCACCCCCCTCTAGTGCTTCTCGATCCAACAATTGGTATCAGGGCGGGGTCGCGTTGATCTGGTGCAACCACCAATCACGCAATATTTTTTCGTGGTATTTTTTTTATTTTTCGGAGTCAATTAGAAATTAGCTTATTAGCTAAGTTCTAATTCCTTTTCGAATCGGTTTTGCTCGAAGTTTGTCAATATCACTCGAGCTCGTTTCTTTTTATTAATCCCGCACTACTAATCCAAGACTCAGTCTTGGAACAGAATTCTTTTGTCTTTATTTTTTTTTGCAAGATGTCGATGGCCTAACAAGAAGGTTTCAGCACCGTTCCCCCCCCCCCCCCCCCACTTTTCTCCGGAAAAGACTTCGGATATTGGAAGAGGTGAATGGAAACCTTCCTGAAGACGCAATTCGATACGTGGATGATAGTCAAGATCGGACTACAACTCCCATTCGACGAAGACGGCAAGCCGACACCTTGCGAAAAATGGGAACCGACCACAATCAAGAAAGTGGAAGCTAATGCCAAAGCGACCTGCACCCTCTAGTGCAGACTGACCAAGGAGGAGCTCAATCGAGTTGGTCCGTTCACATCAGCAAAGGAGCTTTGGGAGAAACTGATCGAACTCCACGAGGGCACCTCCGACACCAAGGTTAGTAAAAGAGATTTTTTACTTAATAAACTGTATAATCTAAAGATTCAGGAAGGTGAGATGGCAAGTTCATTGCATGCAAGAATTCAAGACATCCTCAACTCCCTCCGCGAAATTGGGCAGAAGGTCGAGAATAGGGACATCATAAGGTATGCACTCAACTCCTTTCCTAGGAGCACATTGTGGGCATCAATGCTAGATGCCTACAAAGTCTCCAAGGATCTATCTTGTATTAAATTAGATGAATTGTTTTCAGAATTCGAACTTCACAAGCAGACTAATGCACAGCCAACCGAGAAGGGGGTTGCTTTGATTGCAGGTACTAGTCGAACACGCGAACCGAGATCACGACGAAGAACTGAACCGGAGTCGGAAGAAGAACCCGATTCAGACGATAAAGATGATGAATTAACAACCGAGCTCGTGAACCTCGTAAAGAAGCTCTACAAGAAGAAGAAAGGCTTCAACAAGAAGGACCTAAAGAAGGCAGTCCAATCCAAGGAGGCACAACCAAGTTCTAAGGGTAAGTTCGAAGTTATCTGCTATGGGTGCAACCAGAAGGGGCACATTAAGGCCAACTGCCCTAATCAAAAGGATGCAAAGAAGTAAAGAAGGAAGAAGGCCTTAAAGGCGACATGAGACGAATCTTCCTCAGAAGACAACGACGACGAACTCGATCAGACGAGTTTACTTGCGCTGATGGCCCGGGACTAGATCGACGAATCCGAGAGCGAGATCGAGTCGGAGGCCGAGTCCGAGCGAAGCCACGGATCCGCATCCGTTTCCGAAGGGCCCGATCCCTCTGTAAGTATCCCTCGACTCAATAACTTAGTCAATTATTTATTACGAAAATTAGCTAAGTCGAATCTTAGAATTAAGTCACTTCTAAAGGAAAGTAGCTGTCCTTAAAGAAGTGACTGACTCCAAATCTTTGACTGAACCAGTTCAGACTGGAAACTCAACTCAAGTTCAAAAACTTGAAGAAGAGAACTCCAGTCTGAAAACTCAAGTCAAGGATATGGAGAAAACACTAGAACGGTTTTCTTTAGATTTCAAGAATCTTGACCTAATTCTTGGAACACAAAGAGTCGTTTACAATAGAACTGGTCTAGGAATTAAACAAAAAAGGAAATACAAATCTTACTTATCTCTTATAGAAAGAACAAATAGAAAAACAGTCCAAGCATGGGTCCCCAAGTCCAAATTGATTAATCAAGTTGGACTTGGTCAATATTGGATCCCGAAAGATCAAATACACTACCTCGATAGACCATATCGAGGCTATGATCCAGGGGGAGCAAAAAGAAAAACAATATTAATAAAATGTACATAATTTCAAATTAAATTAATTAAATTAAAATTTAAAATTTAAAATTAAATTTAAAATTCAAAATTAAATTAAAATTCAAAATTCAATTAAAAATTCAAAATTAAATTAAAATTCAAAATTAAATTAAAAATTTGAAATTAAATTAAAATTCAAAATTAAATTAAAAATTTGAAATTAAATTAAAATTAAAAATTCAATTAAAAATTCGAAATTATATTTCAAAATTTAAAATTCAAAATTCAATTAAAAATTTGAAATTAAATTAAAATTCAAAATTTAAAATTCTAAATTCAATTAAAAATTTGAAATTAAATTAAAATTCAAAATTAAAAATTCAATTTAAATCAAATAAAAAATTAAAAATAGAAGGAGGATCCAGAATAGCTGACACCCGCAACTAAACTACCCGATTGGGTAACCGAACTTAATCTACCCGAAATGGGTAAATAAGAGTAGATTACCCGGCAGGGTAATTAAGGTTAGATAAAATGGGCTAGGTTTAACTTGACCCACGGTACTGGTGAAGTTTTTTGGATGATAGTACGTTAGGGAAGCTTGGACATCGCATGTCTAGGAAGATATGACTTCGACCTGGTGCATTTGGCCAAGTGGAACTGACCGAAGCTACCCTTAAATGGATCCTAACTAGTTAGACCAAGGTTTAGTATTAAGTTCAATGGGTAGGACTATTTGGAAAACCTCGAAGGCATGATTACTTTAATGAGTTCCTTGTGATTCACCATAGCCCAGAAATTTATCCAAAGAATGCTTACTTGTTGAACCCAAAGCTAAACCTGAATCTAACACAAAGTTGAACATAACCCTAAAATTGAACCTCAATTCATTTCACAAAAATTATAGGATTCCCTAATTGAAAATTTAGATCGGGTGAGATGACTAAGGAATTTAAAATTCAAATTCAAAATTAAATTCGTAATTAATATTATGTTTTTTAAATAAAATTATTTTGATTTTTTTTTAAAACTTAATTTCAAAATTATTTTAAAACTTAATTTCAAAATTCTTTTAAAACTTAATTTTAAAAATTCTTTTAAAAATCTTTTAAAAACTTAATTTCAAAATTATTTAAAAAATCTTTTAAAAAATTCTTTTAAAAACTTAATTTCAAAATTCTTTTAAAAAACTTTTAAAACTTAATTTCAAATTTATTTAAAAATCTTTTAAAAATTCTTTTAAAAATCTTTTAAAACTTTATTTTAAAAATCGTTTAAAAACTTAATTTCAAAATTATTTTAAAAATCTTTTAAAACTTTATTTTAAAAATCTTTTAAAACTTTATTTTAAAAATCTTTTAAAAACTTAATTTCAAAATTCTTTTAAAAATCTTTTAAAACTTAATTTCAAAATTATTTAAAAATCTTTTAAAACTTTATTTTAAGAATTGTTTAAAAACTTAATTTCAAAATTCTTTTAAAAATCTTTTAAAACTTAATTTTTAAAATTATTTAAAAATCTTTTAAAAATTCTTTTAAAAATCTTTTAAAAATCGTTTAAAAACTTAATTTCAAAATTATTTTAAAAATCTTTTAAAACTTAATTTCAAAATTATTTAAAAATCTTTTAAAAATTCTTTTAAAAATCTTTTAAAACTTTATTTTAAAAATCATTTAAAAACTTAATTTCAAAATTATTTTAAAAATCTTTTAAAACTTTATTTTAAAAATCTTTTAAAACTTAATTTTAAAATTTTTAAAAATCTTTTAAAATTTAATTTCAAAATTCTTTTAAAAATCTTTTAAAACTTAATTTCAAAATTATTTGAAAAATATTTGAAAAATATTTTAAAACTTAATTTCAAAATTATTTAAAAATCTTTTAAAAATTATTTTAAATCTTTTAATACTTAATTTCAAAATTATTTAAAAATCTTTTAAAAATTATTTTAAATCTTTTAATACTTAATTTCAAAATTATTTAAAAATCTTTTAAAAATTATTTTCGATCTTTTAAAACTTAATTTCAAAAATTATTTTAAAAATCTTTTAAAACTTAATTTCAAAATTATTTGAAATTTTTTTTAAAAATTATTTTAAATCTTTTAAAACTTAATTTCAAAATTATTTAAAAATCTTTTAAAAATTATTTTAAATCTAACTGGACTAAATGACTTAACTTGACTAACCAAGTGAAAGTTGCTGCCCTCTAGGTAATCAGCAAGTAGCTAAAGGTTAGACAGTTGGTGAAGGAAATAGAAATATTAAGATTAAGCATGCTTGTAATTTAGGGCTCTGATACTTGATCAAGACAAGTTAAATAAGTTGACTCATGATTGGACTTAAGGACCACTGAATAAATAACTTAAATTTTTAGCTACTCTCTCTCTCTTCATCCAAAAAAAAAAATTAACAAGTTCTTACTCTTAATTTTTCAAAAATAAGTATTATTTTATTCAAAATTAAGCTAAGTCCCTTTTTACTTAAGCTATATTTTTAAAATTCAATGCCTGCAAAAGGCTTAGCTAAGTGATTCATAGAGCAACTTTCAAACTTTTTCAAACTTAGCCACCTTGAAACCTAACTTTATAAATTCTTGCTAAGATATTTTCTGAAGTTACCTTTCAGATAGTTTTACAAAATTTTAACTCAGTGCTTTCAAAATTTTAGGTGAAAATTTATTTTTCAACTTAGCACTTATCCCATTTTTTTCATAGCCTAATTTATTTATCAAAAAGAAAAATTGAAAATTATTTTCAACTGGCTTATTTTTTGATAAATGGCAAAGGGGGAGAGTAGAAATTCAAAAGTAAAAAGTAAAAATTCAAAAAGGAAGCCCTGTATTAAGGGGGAGCTTCACAAAAGTTTAAGTGTTAGCTTAAGTTATGCTTTTATTTGAATTTATATACTTAAACTTGCTCACTTAAAACCTTTTAATATACTTATGTATTTGTTTTACTTAACTTTGAATTTGGGTTGCCATAATAAAAAAGGGGGAGATTGTTGGTGCGGGAAGCATCCGACGATCGAACCTGAGTTTTGATAATGACAAAGGATTCAAAGTTAATGTGTTTTGTGATCTAACAGTCTGAATGAGTGTTTTAGGAATGTCTTAACTGCGGTTAGGCAGGTGAAAATCCTAGGGGGTGGTAACCCTAGGTGGTGGTAACCCTAGGTGGAGAAAAGTCCTAGCTGCGGTTAGGCAAAGGTAAAACCCTAGGGAGTGGTAACCCTAGGTCATAGAGGGTGGTAACCCTATGCGGAAAGTCTTGGTGGGTCGAGTGCTTCAGGAAAAAATCCTAGGGGGGTAACCCTAGGTGGAAAGTCCTGGTGTCGCGAACCAAGTGAAAGACTAGACCAGCCGGGAAGCGGAAGTCCAGCAGAAAGTCCGGAAGCATCGAGCACCGAACAAAAGTCCAGTCGATCTAGAGGATCGCACTGGCATCAGGTAAATCTTCTGAGTGGAGTAGGTGAGGACGCGTTCCCCGTAGAGGGACAGTAGGCGTCGGGTCGACCTAGGGTTTCCGGTTGGAAATCCGAAGTCAGACTCGGACAGTCCGGAGACTGTCATTATATTCTGTTATCATATTTACTGTTGTTTTGTGCTAACTTTGTTTTACAGGGTAAGTGTTTGGGACTAACACTTTTGCAGGACCAAAGGAGCACAAGTTAACCTCGGATGAACAGTGTTCGAGGCGCCTCCACAGAGCTTGGAGGCGCCTCGGGTGCGAGCCAGGAAAAGCCAGCACAACAGACTGGAGGCACCTTGAATGAAGCTCAAGGTGCCTTGGACCGAAGGCTGAAGGCACCTTGGAGAGGCTGAAGGCGCCTTGAACCAGATAGAGTTCGACCAAGTCTATGTTGATCCACGCGTGCGACTCGACGGGCTGGAGGCGCCTTGAGAGGGTTTGAAGGCGCCTTGAACACAGTATAAATAAAGGTCTCGAGGCAGCAGCCAAAACAGCTCATTCCAAGTGATCCTCTTGCTGCGTGCTGCTAAATCGACGACCCGGAAGTGCTGCGACTTGACACCAATGACCCAAAGCTTCGCCTTTTCATCCATTGTTGTCGATATAAGATTTCTAGTTTAAATTAAGCTGTAAATTGTTATACTTGTAAACCTTATCGAGCTTATAGTTGTTGCCCACGGAAAGCGATCAAGGATCGCGGGCCTTCGAGTAGGAGTCGATCTAGGCTCCGAACGAAGTAAATTCTCGTGTTCTTTCTGTTTGTTTTTCTTTATTCCGCTGCGTGTTTTAACTCTGATAGTTTTACGAATTGAACGAAATAGCCACGAGCGCTATTCACCCCCCCTCTAGCGCTTCTCGATCCAACAGTACCTTGGTCCTCTTTTCTACCATATTTTTGAATCAACCACATTTGTAGTTATCGACTCCCACCTGGATATAACATCATTATATAATCCAATGTTATCAGGAAGTACTAATAACGTACCAGTCTGTTGTTGAGCCGATGGGAGGGTCCATGGTTCTCTATACTCCCTCTTTATTTTCTCGATTTTTGCTCCAATAAATCTCGGATTTTGGTAGAGATTTTGAAATTCTGGTTGTTCCGTCGCCGGTGCATACTATGGTGGTCCCATCATGGTGTCTTCCGGTGGATTATACCTTGAGATAGCTGATGATGAAGCAAAGAGATTCTCATCTTTCTTTTGGATAGGATAATTCATCCCCAAGCCTTCCTCTAGGTCCATATGGGCTAGCATCTGCTCATCAAAAACATCTGGTTCAGCTGAGTAAAAAGAAGTGGAAGAGCTATACCCACCACCTTCCGTATAGAATGAGTTAAGCCATTTGTCGTCAGTTGTGAGGACATGTAAGTGATGATGGCTGCTTGATGCAAAGTTTCTGTCGCTTATCTTTGGTAGGAGTGCATCCATTAATCTTTCCCATTCTGGGCTTCCGATTTTAGTTGTCTGGTGGACCATCAGGGGAGGAGTGGTGTGGGTTATTTGGTTATCTGTAGTAGTAGATCCGAAACCATTGTCTCCTCTGACAGTCTTCGGCAGATCTATGACCTGTATGACTTCTGGGGTGGCTATTCTTTCTAAGATTAGCTGCGCAATTGCTTCCCCTTTATTTAGTACCAGATTTCCATATGTTATCTTAAAAACAAGGATTTTTACTTCACCTCAAAAATCACTGTCTATGACTCCTGCCCCAATCTGTATACCTTTGTGCCATGCTACTCCAGATCGTGGGGCTATTCTTCCATAGTATCCATCAGGTATTGTGAATGCTAAGCGTTCCTGCACATATGGTTTCATGTAATTCTAGAGTAAAAAAGAGTTCCTCTAGGGTACTTATCTCCAGGTCCTTTGAGATATAGTAGGCATCGATTATCGAGGACCATTCTAGAGTCCTGGAAAAGGCATTGAGTGCGTAGCGTATCGAGTCCCGGTTGGTTACCATTTCACCGAGGTTTTTAAGTCCGATGATTAGTTCTTTGACCTTCGCGTGTAGATCGACTACCTTCTCACCTTTTTTTGGACGGATATTTGTCACTTTGTTCCGAAGTATGTCTTGTCTTATGAGCTTGGCCTCGGATGTGCCTTCGTAGAGTTTCAGGAATTTTTCCTAGAGTTCTTTGGCCGACGAGTAGCTCTCAATGCGGTTGACTTCTTGAGGCGGCAACACGCTCAGCAAGTGATATTCCGCTTGGTTATTTGCTATGAAATCATTTTGTTCTTTCTTCGTCCAAAGACTCTCTTCCTTCTCCTCTTCATTTTGATTCGTAGGAGCTACAAAGCCATATTTGATTATTAAACGAATCTCAAAGTCAGTTTTTAGAAATACCTCCATTTGGCGTTTCCAGTGTGCGAAGTCTCCCTCGAATTTTGGTGGAACGATGCTTGGTCCGGTCATTGGTTCCTTTGCTTCGGTCGGCGGTTAGTCCTTCTGAAGCGTCCTTACTCTGATACCACTTGTTGGTCCCTTGGTGACCGACAAGAGGGGAGGGGTGAATTGCCCTGCAAAAACAAACTCAACCCTTTCTTGACTTATAGCTTAATAAAGAACACTTGTAATAAAAAAAAACTAAGAGACTAATTACTGAGACAGAAATACAAAGAGTCTTACTTGGTTTGTAACCAGAAGATTGATAATCCAAGGAGAATGAAGTGCACTTTTATGACGATCTCTTTTGGACGGAATAGCCTCTTACAACGTTAATAGCTCACAAATGAAAGTAGAACAGAAAGAAATGAATTACAAGTTATTATTTAAACTACTGAAAATAGAGCTATATTTATAGCACTATTCTGAGCGCTTGGAAGGGTTCTGGGCGCTGGAGTGGGATAGAATTCTATCCCCGACGCGTCAGTCAATGGACATGTTGAATCTGATAAGAGTTGCGTTCCGGGCGCCCAGAATGGCACTGACTGCTTGGACCCATAAAAGTCAACATGATTGACTTTTTCAGTCCGGACCCTCTGCTCCGGTTCTGCTCACTCCGGTCTGGGTCTTCTATTCCGGTTCTGCTCGCTTGGGTGATCTCGACCATCTGGAATAGGGCTCACTCGAACCTAATTTCCGGCCTTCTCCTCGAGTAGCCTTCCTCCCCAGCTTTTTGTCCCTTGAATGTCGCGTACGTTCTTCTCGTCCACCGGTGTACTCTTCCGTGACACCTCGTCCCTTGGACACACCGAGCCCGTCGGCTCTCTCCCGTGTCGTCCTTCTCGCTAGTCGTGTCTTCCGCTCGACTTCCTGTGCTCCTAAGCTCTTGCACACTTAGACACATGGGTTAAATCAAACAGGGTCTAACTTAACTTGTTTGATCACATCAAGACAACCTTAGGGTTCTAACAACAACAACTTCTATAATCACTTTCCTAGTTATTTTTGAGCTTTCAGTGTGTATAAAAGGCTTCTCCACCTTCAGAGAAGGAGATTCTTAGTGAGCTTTTCAACCGTCTTGGATTAACAACCAACTAGATTGTAACGAAGTAAATAGTGACCTTTTACTTATTTCTTTAAGTTATTAATTCTATTTTTAATTGTGTTTCTAGTCTAAGTTCAAGGATCGGGAAGGAGTTTTATTTTTCTATTTTAGGCAATTCACCCCCTCTTGTCGACCCTGCTGTGCCAACAGATAACCCTAGTATGCATCCATCATGCATATAAGTTTACAGCCAAAAGTTGAGTTCACTACTTGGTCCATGCACGGTAAAGGATAATAATCTTTAGGGTACGCCTTGTTGAGGTCTCTAAAGTCAATACAGACTTGCCACTTATTCCCTGGCTTAGACACCAGGACCACGTTAGCCAACCAGCTCGGGAATTGTACTTCACGGATGTAGTCGACTTCTAGTAACTTGTCTACTTCTGCTTGGATGATTTTATTCTAATCGGCTCCAAAGTATCTCTTCTTCTACTTGACTGGCCGAGCGTTCGGGTAGACATAAAGTACATGCTCCATAACTATTGGTGAAACACCTTTGATTTCCTTGGACGTCTAGGTGAAAATATCATTATTGTGCGTGAGATACGTGACCAACTCTGCTTTAAGCTCTGGAGCCAGGTCGACAGTTATCTGGGTGGTTGCTTTTGGTCGATCGGGTTGAATCCGTACCTCCTCTTTCTCCTCATATACAAGTGTAGGAGGCACCTCATGGATGATATTGACCTCCATCCGGTGAATCTTCCGGGTGGTATTGGCTTTAGTTTTTATTATGCTAACATAGCACTTGCGTGCTATCAATTGGTTTCCTTTAACTTTCCCAACCTGGTTGTCTACGGAAAATTTTATTTTTTTGGCAAAAAGTAGAGACAACTGCCCTAAATTTATTTAGGGTTGGGTTGCCCAAAAGGTGGAGGATGCTCCCTCCACTATAAAAGTTGATCGGCGCGTCCTCATTAGGGGCTCCTCTCCTAAGGATATGACCAACTTTATTTGGCCGAGCGGCTGAACTTCATTGCCCGTGATACAAGGATATCATCATAGGCTGAAGCTCACTCAGCTTTATATAAAGCTGCTCAAATGCTTATTTGAAGATGATATTGACAGAGTTATCTGTGTCAACAAACATAAGGTACATGTTATAATTGGCTACAACAACCTTAATTATTAAAGCATCATCATGGGCTACTTCGACCCCCTCTAAATCTTTGGGCTATAAGTTGATCTCGGACCCTTGTGTCTACTCTTGGCTATAACTAACCATATGGATCTCTGTCAGTCAGTCCTCCAACAATCATGTTAATATCTCCCCAAGCAGCATTGTTGTGATTTTTTTTTTTACCGCGCCGGGGGTTGCTCCTATTAGGCTCGGGCAGGAGCCTAAGCCCAATCTTCCTCCCATTGAGGTATCCTTTGGTGTTGGTCGACGTCTCGGTAATCTCTCTTAGGTAGACCATTAATATTGTCGACGATTGGGAGATGGAGAATGTATGCGATATCCTTGGTTACCGGCCTGGTGATTCCCATGATTATAATGATAACAATCTTGGATGTCATGAGTCACTGAGCGGTGGTATGTATAGAATCTGGGTGGAGCCCATCTAAGGAGTTCAGGGCACTCCACCCGCCCCGACCTCCACATGTTGCACAACTTGAGGCCATGGTTCTGGATGACGTGGGGGAGGACCTGCTTGAGACCCTTTATGTGGGAGAAGCGATGGAGGCGCTCGACGCTCTGTAGCAGAGGCTGGAGCAGGCGCAAAGACTTCCTTCTTCTGAGTGGACTATGCTTCCTCCTCATTAATATATTGGGTTGCTCGGCTAAGTAGATGATCAAAATCTCTGGGCAGCCTCCTGATGAGAGAGCGAAAGAAATCATTGTCGGTGAACCCTTAGGAAAAGGTGCTCACCAAAATCTCCAGGGTGGGCGAGGGAACATCCATGGTCACCTAATTTAATTTTTTGATGTAAGCCTGGAGCGTTTCCTTTGACCCCTCCTTGAGTGAGAGGAGGCTCAAGGGGATCTTATGGTAACTGTGACTGTTGGAGAAATGGTGAAGGAAAGAGTTGTGGAAATCCTTGAAACTGCATATGGATTTGGCCGACAGTCGTTTAAACCACCTCTGTGTTGAGCTAGAGAGTGTGGTGAGAAACACTTGGTATTTTACGTTATCCATATATTGATGAAGGAGAGTGGTGCTCTCAAACTTCAGGAGATGATCCTCTAGGTCTGTGGACCCTGGATATTCTCCTATTGCTATGGGATGATAGTGTTTAGGCAATTTATCGTCCAACATTCCCTGACAGAACGACGTACTAATTCGTTCGGGAGAGCTACTAGCCATCGGGGCTTTTTCTTTATGTAAATCTTGAGTGGGCGCATCCCTAGAAGATGATCCTTGGGGCCGCTCCTCTTGTCCCACATACTTAGGCGGCTTGTGAAATAGCACCGGGTGATATGCAGGCGATTGGGGCATAGATAGTAAGTTGATTGGTGGAACATATGGTGACACCAAACCAACCGCCGAAAGAATTGGTTGGAGCTCAGTTGGACCTCCCACCCAGCCCCTCGCTCAGTATGAGGACCTGATGTTGACACAGCAGGATCGTGCGACAAAGTACTGCCAGTTGTTGCCGCTTGTTGCTGCATCAACTTCTGCACTTAGGCGTTGATCAACATTTCTAACTCCTCTTGTGTCAAAGTAATAGTGGTGAGTCATCCAGCTTCCTCCATCCCTACATTTCAAATTCAGACAAAGATTCTCACAGATAGCGTCAAATATGATTATGTCCAAAAGCTAGAGAGATGGCGCACTGGGCAGGTGGCGGTGAGGTTGACTAAACGAAGACTCTAGATTAGAGTAGGGGCTGCGAATGGGAGTGAGAATCCTTCCTGCACACACTCGAGAGAACAAACAAATATCAGTACAAAAAATCAGGGAAGGGGTCCTTGGCGAAGATCCTCCGATACTCAAGTCAGTGTAATGTCCAAGCGGGAAATTGAACAATAGATGTGTAGCAAAGCGTGTGCATAGTAAAAATATGTTCCAAAGCATACCTTGCTATCGGAGAGAACCCCTTTTATATACCACCTCTATAATCTCTATAATCATGAGGTGACAATGAATATCGGATGTCAAAAGTTGTCAAATAAGAGAATATATATTCTAGGAGACATATAGTCATCATCCGAGGAATCTTCCGTTATTTGTGTGTATCTTTTTTTTTGTAACTAACGTCATTAATAAGACAGTCAAAGGAATATATAGTGTGATAAAGATCGTTTATCTTTATCAGAAAGAGCTTTCAATTCACTTTTTAAGTGTGTTCAAGCTGTCATCTCTTTGTGGAATGGAATCTGACACATGAATTGAGCATTCGGAAGACAAACAAGTTCAAAAGAACATTAATTGGATGATGGATCTCTGCAGTTGCACAGAAGTGGCTCTTCAGAAAAGAAAAGAAACTGGAAAGGATAAGAGAAAGTAGAGATCAGTGTAGGCTATAATTCTTTATTAGTTGGAGACAAGTAAGAGTTTTTTATTTCATTTTTAAATACGATAATTATTGTGTTGAATACAGCAAGTTTGGATTAAACTAATCCCCACTTGAATACATGGTGGATGTCAATCAATGTTCACTGGATGTGTTTGCCATTGGCCGGAGCAAACACTCATCAAGGTCCTCCCTTTCCCCTATCTCTGTCTTCCCTCGGCTTTGGACTTTGCAAGGTTCTAAGGTGATTTGGACTTCTAGAGGTGATTGTTAGTGCATTGTGGAAGTCGAATTTAGTATATATTCCTTTCTCTTTTTGTTGAGATTTGATCCAGTAAGACATATTGTATATTGATCATGTTGCATAGAGTTTGATTTTGGTTTTCTCTGCGCTGAAATCTTGAGGGGATTGTTCTATTTTGTGCTTTTGGACAGGCATTTGAAAATCAAGAGATCTTATTGAGAGAGAAACAGCATGTTGAGGCAGGTGTCCAGTAGGAACCAGAGAGGAAAAGGGGGTCTGAAGATGAAGAATGCTCTTCAAGTCTGCCTGGTGATTGCCATCTGCATTTGGCTGATCTATCAGATGACTCACTCTCGTGGCAAGAAGAAAATATTTGAAGAGGGGAGCTCAAAAGCATTATTCAAGGCAGGCGAGAGGCCGATCGATGTTGAGAAATTTAGCAAGCAGGAACTCTCTCAGATGAATAAGGTCGAGGCAATTAGGGAGATGCAGAATGGTGATGAAGAAGTTGAGGATGAAGGTGAAGAATCTACTGGAGAAGCCAGGGAAGAAGAAGAAGAAGAAGCTGGGCATGAAGAGTTTGGCGAACATGATCATGATGAAGCGGCTCAAAAGAGGGAAGAGAATGAAGAAGCATCTCAGGCTGCGCGAGAGAGGAGTTTCAAGGCCGACGATGCATCCAGTGCTGTAGCTCATGTGACCCAATCGAATGAACCAGCAGAAACTGAGTCTGAAAATGAAGCAATTTGGAAGAACCTCGACGAAAATGCAGGAGGAAACAATTCAAGCATCGTTCACCAAGGAATTTCCATTTTGCAAAATCATACGGTCGCAAAGACAGTTGGAGCTCCAATGTTACACAGCATCTCGTCGCAAAATAAGACGACAGTTGAATCGAAAAATGAGGGACAACAGTCTGGTATACGAGTTTCAAGCACCATGAACAACCAAACAGCTGCAGGTGAAATGCCGGTATCTGTAGAGCAGGCTCAATCTCCTGCTAAGCTCACAGTGAAGGTGGATCCAAATAATGTCACAATTTCACAATATCAAACAACTGTTGTTCGTGAACAAATAAACACAACAAAGATACTGAACCAGGAGGGGGAAGTTCCCAACTTGAAGACCAAAAGAGCGATGGAGCAAAAGGACTCTGAAACTTCTTCAGCTACCAATGAGATTAACAAAGCTGTTGGATTAGAAGCTGGCAATTCTCTGGTATCCCTGGAGAGAAATAGAGACGTGAATGTAGATGCATTGAGTTCGTTGGACATCCAAAGCAAAGCACAAAGCAGCAAGCCGGGAGCCATGGCAGCATAGAGAAAGTTGGCAGAAGGAATTTGTGAACAGTTTGTTTCATTTTGCTTCCTGAATTCTTCAGAGCAAAACTAAATTTACATTGTTTTCGCTAACAGAGGAATGTCGCATGTTTTGAATGATCTTTAAGATCTGTATGTGAAAGAAGCTCCAGTTCAACTTGGCGCTTTTGCTTGAAACTAAAGAAATTTCTTCTTAGGCTCTCATTCTGTTTAGGCCTTATTGAAACTAAGAAACCAGAAAATGGTGCCAAAGTATTAAAATAACTTTTTAACAAAACATTTTCACATATCAAAAAAAAATTGACAGCAGACTGTTTTATATTTTCCACTTATCAACTGAATATTGCTGCTCTATATTCTGGTCCCTCTGTATGCATGAAAGGCTACTATTTGAAATAAATGAAAAGGTAATCAAAGTCATCAATAAATTAACTGTTAGTACTTCTTGGGAACATGTACAACTTTTTTAGGGCATACAAGAGTTCAACAAGCTCGTTACCCAAGCACACACAACATTCTCCAACAGTTAGCCCCCTTCCAATCCCTAGCTTCCACTTGAATTAAGCTCCACATGTAGCATATTCACATATATTATTATAAAAAACACCAGTTTATCCTCCCCATGCAGTGGTTTCCCAAGCACAATTAAATTGGAAGGCATTGTTGAAGCTCCAAGCTTATTAATTTAAACCATGGAAGAGTGCAATGGCTTATTAGGGTTCATGTGACTCTGCTTTATATGGTCAATCCTTCAAACCGGCCGACATGTGTCTGAATAATTACAATTTTTTTTATATCGAATTGGATAACACATTAATTATCTTTCAGTTGCTTAATTTATTATTTATGGATGAGTGAGTTAAAATCAAGTTGAAATTATGAAGAAAAAGAGAGAAAACATCAATGGACTAAAAGCATAATGAATGGGGAATCATACGCAAGCATGCACAAAATGATGAAGAAACCAGAAGGGACTCCTCCATTCGATTCTCCACTGAGATCACCAACGACTCATTTGCCATGGCACTATGGCAGGGACCTGGGAAACTCACATCTGAGCCCATCATTACTAGGAGACAAGGTCCTTGAATCCGGACAATTAACTAATGATAGCTCGGAAGATCCCTGGCACATTGGTGTCACCTACTCCTTCCACTGTCTCACCCTTTTACGGCACTCATATCTCCTACTTGTTTCTTGTCCATCTAATGGGTCCTTTCTATTTCATATTTCTTCAGTTCGGTAGAGGTGAAGGTCCCGTTGCAGTTGCAGTTGCAGTTGCAGTTGCAGAGATGGCGAGGTCAGTGCTTAGTGTGTAATGTTTTCGATGGGGTAAATATGTTCATATCACCAAGTACACATACAGTCATGTTTTAATCTGAACTGATTTCTTTGGAGTCGCAAAAGCTTGGAAAGAAAGAATAGTTAAGAAGCTATAGCTTTCACCTTTGTGCATAACTTTCCCTTGGATTCACTGAGTAGAGTGCCATGTGGTGGACTGGAGCTCCTGCACATGGCTGCTCCCGTTTCTATGCCACTGGAGCAAGCTCAAAACCAAAACCTTTACCTCTCCCAAGAGAATCACAATTAAGGACAGGACCACCCTACGGAGTGATGCCCGCACTGAAGGCTCAGATGTTGGAGACAGTAATCTATTCCTTTAAGACCTCTGGGAAGAGTGAAGTGTGGTAAAAGCCTCAGTACTAGGGAGAAAAGCTATACTTGTAGTTTTCTACTTATGATCAGATCTCCCTTATTCATGCTCCATTACTCTTTTCTGAATTCAAGTTTTTTTCCTTTTTATCTCTTTCCTTGCAGGCGAATCTGAGTTCTGCTCTTACTCTTGTTTACTCATGTTAGGACCATTTCTCTATCAAATGACAATTCTTTGCTCTTCCAGTAACACTAGGGTGGCCGTTGCACTCTGTCTACTCCTGATCTTCTGGGGTTGCTGCAATGATCATTTGATTTCAACGTTTCTTACTTTGTTTCTGCTCGTGCTTTCCCCTTCTGCTGCCCTTGTTATCAGACGGATTGGCAAAGCTGAGAGAGCATCACGAAGTCTTGCAGACAAGAAGGCGACCACTGAGTTAGAGGCAGCTACTAGCTCGGAAGTTGCGACGTCGCTGGAATCAGAAGGATCGGAGTGTGAGATAACTGCATGCATGGGTACTACTGGCTTAATTGAAAAGGATGAAGAGAATCTAAGCCCAAGTGCTTCGCCTGAAGACGCTTGCCACCCGGAGGACTCGATGATATCCGACGACGAAAATCTCATCGAGATCTCACTCCCAGACGGTCACTTTGTTGCACACGAGGAGCCACTGCCTCAATCAAATGGATGCCTGCCAAGTTTTCTCCAGGATTCAGTGAGGCAACATGGACTCACCGAGCTGTTATCGGAAATCAATGAAGAGGACAATTTGATCGAGATCGACATCATCAGGGGCTCCATCAAATGCTCAAGAGTGGGGATTAAGGCCTGAGCTAGCTACATATGCAAAGTCCAGTGATACTTCATCCCTATTGTCATTAGTTGTATCGAGAGATATATGTTGAGTGGAAATAAGTTAAAAATGAGAGAAATTATATATAATGTTTCTCTTGCTACTACTGTTCCCGATTAATTCCGAAGATTGATCAATTCGATCACATCTGATATAATGATTGAGGTAGATTTTTTGAGTCGGATCAAAGTGCGGAAGCCGGCTAATATGGTGGTTAAAGTCAAGATTTAAAGCCAGTGCAATTAATCATTACGGTCGAGAGGTTAGCCGGTCGGACCATTGGGCTAAGAGATTATTCGGCCGGACAATCGGGTTGGTCGGATGTCAAGTCTCTCAATATGGATAAATAGCTCAAGATGAGTCAGTACTCTCCATGGCCAAAATTTCTCTAAGATAGCTTGATTGATCAGTCCAGCCAATTGAAATTATGGTCTGATCGGAAGGAATGGACGCTCGGACCAATTGAACTCTTTCGTTAAAATTGATAGGCCGAATAAAGGATGGGTCCCGACGACATTCTATATGTCCAATCGGCCAAGCGACTACCAACCAAGTTATGGGGAAGGTTGATCTGTCTATTTGACTGGTAAGTGGGTAGTGGGCCCTCCAGCCCAACGGTCTCATTCTTTTTTGGCGTTTTATGCCATGAATGATAGTGAATATTATATATGTAAGTTGTACATTAGAAGCTTCTTCTCTATCAAACGCAGAGATTACGGGTCTATTTTAGGAAAGGTGTCAGAGCATCTTTATGTTCTGTTCTTTTTTTTGGACACGCTTTGAGATTCATGCACAGACAAATAGTAACACTATAAAAGGGGGTCTCCTTCTATAGGCGGGGGTATACTATGCTACGCATTTTTACACACTCATAGCTACTCTTCCTCTCACTGTTCCTTTACTCGATTTGATCACTGACTTGAGAACCGTAGGACCTACAGTGGGGACTCCTTCTCTGGTCCGTTCACTAATGCTCCTTATGACAAGCAGGACAGCTTGGAGCTGCTTTTGCAGGATCAGAGTCTTCAAGAAGTCAACATATGAGCCACGTATCTAGCCTTCCGTCTCTATTGATTTTAGACATGATCAAATTTGACATCATCTATGGGAAATTTGCCTGCATCTGAAACGTGAGGATGAACGTGACTGAATGACTCATCACTGTGACACTATCACAAGAAGATTTAGAATTATTCACTACAAAAATAATCAGGTTTACCGACGAAATATTATTCCGTCGGAAATCTCTGACGGAAGCTAATTTCCATCGGTAATCTCCGACGGAATCTAATTTCCGTCGGTAATCTCAAATATTACCGACGGAATTAATTTTCCGTCGGTGAAATTAGAATATTACCGACGGAATTAATATTCCGTCGGTAATATTTTCCGACGGAATTAAATTTCCGTCGATACAATAATGGGAACTATTTATTAACGGGGAAAATCAGGATTACCGACGGAATATAATTTCCGTCGGTAATTACCGACGGAATCTAATTTCCGTCGGTAATCCTGAAATAAAAGCAAAAATATCAGGATTACCGACGGAATCTAAATTTCGTCGGTAATTACCGACGGAATTTAGATTCCGTCGGTAATCCCGAAAATAAAATTAGGGCACCAACCCTTCTCCTCTCATGCGCTCGATTTCCTCCTTTTCTGCGATTCCGGTGCAATCTCTCCTCTTCGGCGATTCCGGCGCGATCTCTCCTTTTCGGCGATTCCGACGCGATCTCTCCTCTCCGATGATCTTCAGGTAAGTTCTCTCCTCTCCTCTCCATTTTTCTCCTCTCCGCCAGTCGCTACCACATGGCTGGCAGCTTTGCCGGGCGCTAGCCGCACGCTGGTGGTTGTGCCGACCGCTAGCAAGCGGTCTGTCGCTTGCCGGTGGCTGCTAGCAAACAACCGACAACTGTGCCGGTCAGCTGCTAGCAAGCGGTCGTCCAGCTGCTAGCAAGTGGTCGGTGACTGTGCCGAGCGCTTGCAAGTGAACGGTAGCTGTGCCGAGCGCTTGCAAGCGGCCGACGGCTGTGCCGATGGATGTGTTGGCTGCCAGCAAGTGGTTTCTACTACAATTTTTTTCTCTATTGTGTAGGGACACAAAATAAATGGGGAATATTATATGAATATATGGAGTAACTGATGGAGGAGACAAGAGATGACTTGTTATTTTATATAACTTGCTAGCTAGCCAACCAATACAGAATGACTCAAGCTAGCTAGTTAAATTGATCCAATTGTTAGTATTGATCCAATCTTTTAAACTAATTAAATGGGGTTTCAAAAAATTCAAAATTTTAGTTTGTGTATCTTTGTTAATAACGATTATAAGGTTTTCCCTCATGACTAGAGATTTTAGCTAGAATGGGCAGGGTCTTCATATATATGAAAATTGTCTGAAGATGTCTTCAACCCATTGGCTAGGAATATACCATCTACATGATTGATATAAAATGATAATCTTATCAGTGTTAAACCAAATTCTGATAAGATTTAATCCAACTTATGTAATTTTGGAAAATATAGTATGCATTAGGTATTCATGGGTGGTTTTTAATTTCTTAGTGTCGCCTCTTTAACCCAAAAATGATTAATTAATTAATTAATCAGTTTAATTTCCTTATAGAAAATGAAAATTGTGGTTCAAATTAAGTTGGGTTAATTTGTGCAAACATTATATATATATGCGATCGAAGAGATGATCGACCACATAAATTATTAGTACTAATAGTTTGTTTTTGTGTTTTTTTACTTGTGAATGACATAGTTCACTCAAATGCTTTTGGTGCAGCATGATCCACAAAATTCGCACTTCACACTTCATTAATTAAGATGTGTGAACCAACACATCTTCCCCTATACGGGGACTTACATGGTAGTTAGATGAGGCTATGCAGTTGGTTGTGAATTCTAATTTTTGTTACACTTTGTTCAATTGATATGATGTTGTATTGACTCATGAACTAAGTATCAATCCGCTATTGAACCTCAACTTCAAAATCCTTTATGGCCTCGGTTATTTGATTTTATTTAATTCATTACCACATCTTCTGATGTAGCCAAAATCCAAACTAGGTACTATACCAATATAACATCCAATATAGTTAGCTATAAGCTGACACTATCCTCTAAAATAATTTTAGATTCAAAAGCTACATGATTGTTCCGTTGGGAGAAGGATAAGATGAAGATATTCTTACAAAGAGATGAAGGTGGAACGAAGCGAAAGAGGTACAACATTGAATATGCAACAAATTTTGCAGATGTGATAGCAAAGCGCTCACATCTGGAAAATTTGTTGCATATTCAATGTTGTACCTCTTTTGCTTCGTTCCACCTTCATCTCTTTGTAAGAATATCTTCATCTTATCCTTCTCCCAACGGAACAATCTAGTAGCTTTTGAATCTAAAATTGTTCTAGAGGATAGTGTCAGTTTATAACTAACTATAATAGGTTCATCAATTTCCAAGACTTCTAAATCATCTGAAGATCCAAGAGCCAGGGCTCGTCCTAGTTCTTCTTCTACAAGAGACTCAAGACCCACAGGACTCTGATTAGGTTTGTATAACTATAACTTACCTTTTTTTATTTATCACTTATAAAACATGCAAAATATATTTATTCTATTTTGATATTAATTATAATCTGATCACCTCTAAAATATGATATTAATTGTATTACATTTTCTCAGGAACAATTCATCACCATCAGTAGATATCCAAAATATGATCTAGGTATCTTTTATACCTTGACATGTAAAATTAGTTAAACATTATACTTTTTTAGTGCATTGCTCTTATTTCTTTTCTTGCATATTTAACGAGTGCCATTGTAATGATTTCTAGAGGAAGTCTTTACAAAGTTTTGGAGGGATCATCCTTTTGTAAGTAGTTTTTCCTACTTAGTTTTAATTATTAACCTTTTGTTTGTTTGTGTATTTTTGAAAGATCTAATCATGAATAGTTGAGGTATGCATCATTCTTTTTTAGGTTTCAGCATTTCATTATAGTATTACAAAATTATATTTATTATGTTTTGATATTTTAATTTGCATATTTCTAAATATTTTATTATTGTATGTTTCAGGAGTTCCTATTGACATATTGATCATCATCGTCATCGTCATCGTCATCATCATATGCTCATTTATATCCAGGTATCAAAATTAGCTATATATAAATCACTATAAAAATTTTATCTTATTCATAAATAATCATATTCTATTGCATTTTACTTTCTGCAGGATTTTCTATTGTATGCGGATGTATAATTTGGAGTATTTTCTATCATGATATGTATTTAAATATCTGATTCTATAAATTTGGATTTATATATGGAAATTTGGATAGTTTAGTTTGTTTCTATTATTGTGATTTGTTTAAATTTTATTTGTTTTAGATGATTGTGATTGTTTTTATTTATATTACTTTGTTTGTATGGATGTTATAGTTTATTTATGTTTGTATGAATTGTATGAATTATTAGGATATACGAAATGTGTTTGTAGGTGTGAAAGTAATTGTTTGTATGTGTTTGTATGGATGCGATTGTTTGTATGTGTTTGTATATATGAAATGTCATCGTCTGTAATGATTTAGTGTATATATGGATTGTAAACAAGGTACAAAAAGAAATATAAATTTTTTCTTGTAATTTTTTTTTATTTTACCGACGGAATAAGTATTCCGTTGGCAATTATCGTAATGGTTTACTGACGGAAACGATATTTCCGTCGGTATTTACAAAATTATTTACCGACGGAACTATAAATTCCGTCGGTAAACATTGACGGAAACGTTGTTTCCGTCGGTAAACACAACTACCAGAAGCACTGTTTCCGGCATGATTTACCGACGGAAATATAAATTTCGTCGGTAAATTTTACTACGGAAATCCTAATTCCATCGATAATTACCGACGGAATTTAAATTCCGTCGGTATATCTGTTTCCGACAAATTATCTTCCGACAACTGATTTTCCGTCATAATTCCGTCACTAAGCAACTATACCGACGGAATTACGACGGAAAATTCCGTCGGTACTCCCGGTTTTTTTTGTAGTGATTGATAATCGTCCGAGAAGTTAGAATGGTACAACCTTAGTAAGCAGTGACTGAAGGTCATCTTCTGAACAGGCTCACCATGTCTATGACCTGTCATCAGACCGAGCGAGGTACTCAAGTAGAAGGTTCGATCGGGTTCCAACCAATTTAGCCTCCCCTAGTTGCCTTCCCGCAAGTACTTGTACATCCAACCAACCTCCCGTCGTACCCCCATCACCAATACCATATCATCAAGCGTTATTCCATATGCCCCTTGATGATATGGGTCGAGCAGAGTGGCCTCAACGATATGCTGGGACCTTGACGTCCGCTAGAGGGGGGTGAATAGCGGCTCACCCAACGTTTGCCTCCTATAATGGTCAGTATGCACAGGGAAAATACAAGAACAAATACTAACAAGAGAAAGCAAACCTAACACGTTGATTTAATGTGATTCGGAGATAAAGCTCCTACTCCACGGCTGTCCGTAAGGTGGAAGATCCCGATCTATCGGTGGATAACTCCCCGGAAAACCTCCGACTAGCTCACGTAGCTCCTTGTGGGTGGAGAAACTTCGTCACAGACTCGCACAAGCATGCTAGGCACACAAGAACACTTTGGAGACTCTAATAGGGGTTAACCACCTCTATTTTCATCAACCTTTGCCAAGCACCCTGAGCTCTATTAAATAGAGCTCGGGAGGAAATATCTAGCTGTGTTTCCCGCCACTAGTCGATTGGAGCAATCATCAGTCAACTGGTCATAAGTGAAATTTGATTGTTATAAGCGAATGGTCAGTTACTAGTCGACTGGTGAAAACATCAGTCGACTGCTACAGTAACACTACAGTATTGTTACAGTACTGCTATAGTGCACAATGAAATTTTACCTTGAATACAATCTCTCATGCACTCGTCGTTACCCGCACAACCTAGACCTACCCTTCTAGCCTCCTCCATCAGCCTTGCGTCTCTCAGATGTCTCCCCATCCTTTACGCCTTGCCTTCTGGAGCTTCTATTAGCCTTGTCATCATTGTCGGGTCTTCACTGCCAAAAGCCACGCTCCGGGACTTCATCCTTTTCCAAGTTACACTTGGACTTACATTGCCAAGACTACATACTTGGACTTACACCGCCAAGCTCACCCTTGGACTTTCCTCCTTTACCAAGATCACCCTTGGACTTTCCTTGTTGTACTTGTATCCTGCACACTCATAATGCATATTAAATACAACAATAAACCTAATTTAAATCTTTGTCCAAACATCAAAACCTAGGGTACTCAGATTGCTCCAATAATCTCCCCATTTTTGATGTTTGACAACTCGTTTAAATTAGGGAAACAATATAGCAATACATATGCAAATAAATATACAAATCAACTCAGGCATAAATAATGAAATCTAAATCCCTAGGCTCCCCCTTTACCTAAGCTCCCCATTGAGCTAGGATTTATTGCAAAGGTAAACTTCTCCCCCTTTGCTAATAAATGAGCAATCACTCCTCCACCTAAGCTCCCCTTGAGCTACGATTTCTTGCAAAGGTAAACTTCTCCCCATTTGCTAATAAATGAGCAATCACTCCCCCTTCAGCTAAGCTCCCCCTTGAGCTAGGATTTCTTGCAAAGGTGTGTAGGGTTCCCACTTAAACCTAAACTTCTCCCCCTTTGCCATACATCAAAAAAAGTTCCAGCAATATCTTAATTATTGGACTCTTTGATCTTTAATAACCATAAACATCATGTATTAATCCCCCATAAGATTACATACATGTTCACCACTCTTTTCGTCATTTTCTAATGCTAAAAAATATTTTCAGACCATATCAGTCGACTGCCACAAGTCTTAGTCGACTGTCATCGTCAAAATGAGCTTACAGAGATATTTTGTACTCAAAATTACTGTTACCAGTCGACTGGTAACTGTATCAGTTGACTGCTACTCTATTTCTGTAAAAATCAACCTTTCTAACCTAACTTCAGAAATGCACCTGAAATTCCACACACCTCCAAAAAAATCTCAAATTTTGTGGAGAGGTCTATTTTATCCATGTCTACTTGGGAAAAATATATATAAAAATATATTTATCACAGATCCCATGATTGACATAAAATTCAAAACTAGCTAATTGGTTCAATTAAACCTTGACCTAAATCCCTAGTTTTGGTTTCCTCTTTATGTATCTACCCATAATAAACCATAATGCATCCCTAGCATTAGTTTATATGGCACCTATACATTAAAAACTAATTTTCATGCAATATGAACCCAATTCACATTTCAATGCATGAAACATATCCCAATTGTGCTAACCCACTAGGTTAGAGACTTAAGTTCGTCTCCTAACCACTTGGCACATTTGATAACCCATCTACCATGGGTCCCAGAGGCTCTTCCTAACCTTAGGAATCTTAACCTTAGTCACCTCCCTTGGTGACTCATCCACTATGGCTACACCCACATGATGTACCATAGGTGACACTTGGCCTACAAACTTGACTTTCTTAACCTTAGACACCTTGTGTTTGGTTAATTTCTTCTTGTCCTTCACCCTAGACACCTCATCCTTGCCATAATTATATGTCACCCTAGCATATTCCTTCTTATTGGCCTTGGATGACTCTCCCTTGTCCTTTGTCACACCTTCCTTACCAATGTTATGTGTCACCCTAGCACTTGACCTCCACTTGGCATGGGAGGAACCCAATTTGACATTTGGATATTTGACCACCCAAACACATATCGAGTCCTTTAGGTCAAATAATGAACCTATCTAGGACTTTCTTCATTTCTTCAAGCCTTACCTTCAAGGCTTGATTTTCTAATTCTAGGGTTCTAACCCTTGAATCAACATGTCCACCTTGGATATCCCTAGACCTACTCACCTTCCTAGGCATATGTCTCCCCTTCTTAGGATTTATGCTTAGGTTTTCACCCACTTTCCTTCCCTTAAGCAAAGTGGTTTGGGTCTTATTAGCTTTACCCTTACTAGATTTAGTATGAATAAGTCTCCTAGGGTTATCACCTACATTAACCCTATTCCTATCATTGTACCTAAATTCATACTTATGCTTGGGTAAATAATCTACATTATTTTTAACAAGCATATAAGAATTAGAGCTTGGATTAAACTTTAAAATAGAGATTGCCTTCCCTTTTACCTTTGAAGCTCCTCCTTGACTTGAGCTCCTCTTCTTTTCTCATTTCTTCAAGTGCGCTAATTTCTTGAGCTCTCCTCTTCTTGGGCACTTTGTGTGGTAGTGACCTCACTCACCACATGTAAAGCACCTAATATGCTTCTTCTCCTTCTTCTTCCTACAACTCACATTAGGTTCTAAATTAACTTTAGTTACCTTCTTGAGCGAAGGACACCTACTCTTGTAGTGCCCCATCTTACCACGCTCAAAGCATTTGATGTGGTCCTTTGTGCTCTTCTTGGTAGTTGAGGTGGAGGGTTGAGCTTCCAAGATCTCCTCTTCCTTAGATTGCTCTTCTTCCTCTTCACTTGAATATGTGGATGATTCCACTTTTTCCTCCCTTGAAGATGTGGATGATACCTTCTCATCTTCCTTCTCCTCCTCGGATGTTGAACATGTGTCAACATTCGATTGGTCCTTCTCCTCTTGGACCAATGGACCCTTCTTCTTGGGGTCCTCCACTACTTGGAGCTTTGTAGGATCCTCATGAAGCGCAATTACCTTTTTCCAAAGGCCACTTGCGTTCTTGTATTCACCTACATTCAATACTAAATTAAGAGATAAAAAATTAATCAAAATTCTAGTTACCTCCTTGTCCACCTCCAATTGTTTCCTTTGCTCCTCGGTCCAATATTGAGGCTAGAGGCGCTTTCCCTTCTTATCCGTTGAAGCTTCAAACAGTTCCTCCAACACAATCTATTGATTCCAATCCATTTGGAACCAAGTCTCCAACAGCTTCCTCCAATACTTGACATCATCTTGATCGTATGGAGGTGAGATTCGGATATCCTAACCTAGAGGCTTCAGACTCCATCTTCTTCTAGCGCTTTGCTTCCTCGACGATTAGTCCATAGAAAAGTGACCCACTCTGATACCAATTGTTGGGACCTTGACGTCCGCTAGAAGGGGTGAATAGCGGCTCATCCAATGTTTGCTTCCTACAATGGTTAGTATCCACAACGAAAATACAAGAATAAATACTAACAAGAGAAAGTAAACCTAACATGTTGATTTAATGTGATTCAAAGATAAAACTTCTACTCCACGGCTGTCCGTAAGGTGGACGATCCCGATCCATCGGTGGATGACTCTCTAGAAAACCTCCGGCTAGCTCACGTAGCTCCTTGTGGGTGGAGAAACCTTGCCACAAACTCGCACAAGTACACTAGGCACACAAGAGCACTTTGGAGACTCTAATAGGGGTTAACCACCTCTATTTTCGTCAACCTTGGACAAGTACCCCGAGCTCTATTAAATAAAGCTCGGGAGGAAACACCTAGCTGTGTTTCCGACCACCAGTCTATTGGTACAACCACTAGTCGACTGATCATAAGTGAAATTCGATCGTTACAAGCCAACGGTCGATTACTAGTCGACTGATGAAAACACCAGTCGACTACTATAGTAACGCTACAATACTATTATAATATTGTTGTAGTAACGCTATAGTAACACTACAATACTGTTACAGTGTACAATGAAATTTTACCCTGAGTACAATCTCTCATGCACTCGTCCTTGCCCGCACAACCTAGACCTAGCCTTCTAGCCTCCTCCATCAGCCTTGCGTCCCTCGGATGCCTTCCCATCCTTCACGCTTTACCTTCTGGAGCTTCCATTAGCCTTGTCATCATTGTCGGGTCTTCACTGCCAAGAGCCACGCTCCGGGACTTCATCCTTTGCCAAGTCACACTTGGACTTACATTGCCAAGACTATATACTTGGACTTACATCACCAAGACTCACCCTTGGACTTTCCTCGTTGTACCTGTATCCTGCATACTCACAATGCATATCAAATACAATAATAAACCTAACTTAAACCTTTGCCCATACATCAAAACCTTGGGTACCCAGATTGCTCCAATAGGATAATCCTCTAAAAATGCACTCACTTTGGGACCATTAAAAAGGAAAAGTCCCGGTGACTAGTGTTGGAACCCCAAGGTTGTTTTGGTGTGATCAACAAGTTAAGTTATGTCCTGTGTGTTTCTAACCTTGTGTCTAAGTGTGCAGGAGCTTATGAGCACAGGTAGTCGAGCGAAAGATGCAGCTAGCGAGAAGGACGGCACGCGGTACGTCCGAGGGACGAGACGTTGTGGAAGAGTACACCGGCGGACGAGAAGGAAGCGTGAGGTGGTTCCGAGGGACGAAAGCCGGAGCGGAAAACTGCTCGAGGAGAAAGAGACGCAGCTAGCGAGAAGGACGACACGTGGTGCGTCCAAGGGACGAAGACTGCGGATGAGTATGCTGGCGGACGAGAAGGAAACACGCGGCGATTCCGAGGGACGAGAAACCAGAGTGGAAGCCCACTCGAGAAGACCGGAAGTTGGGTTCGGGTGAGCCCTTTTCCGAATGTCTGAGATCACCCAAGCGAACGAATCCGGAGTTGAAGACCCGGACCGAGGCGACCAGAGCCGGAGCAGAGGATCCAGATCAAAAAAGTCAATCGGAGTTGACTTTTGGGTTTGGGGCGCCCGGAGCTGACCGGGGTGCCCGGAACGTACCGAGGTGCCCAGAAGTTGATATTTGACCAGATCGAGTCAAAACTCGATCTGAACGTTGGGGGATAAAATTTATCCCTCCTAGGGTGCCCGAAACCCTCCAGGCGCCCCGACCAAGGCTATAAATATAGTCTTGGTCCAGAAGCTTTTCAACAACTCAGAGCAATTCATTTCCAACGCTTGTACGCTTCAGTTTTAGTTTAGCTTCTTTGTTTTGCGCTTTCACTGCTGTAAGAGGCTTCTCCGCCCGAAAGAGATACTAGTGCGACATTCCTTAGATTAACAACCTTCTTGGTTGTAACAAAGTAAATCCTTTTGCCTCTTCCTTTCTTTAGTTTCTGTTCAATTTATTTTATACAAGTATTTTGTTGAAAGTTCGAGAAGGGTGTTTTTATTTTTGTTCTACATGGCTATTCAACCCCCCATTCTAGTCAGCCGCAATGGTCCTACAAGTGGTATCAGAGCCAAGGCACTTCAGGAGGACTAACCGCCAATCGAAGCAAACATAATGGTCGGACCAAGCATCCATCCGTCGAAATACGAAGGGGATTTGGCAACCTGGAAAAAATTGATGCAGGTATTTTTCACAACAGATTTTGAATTAATTTTAATAATAGAACTTGGCTTTGTAGCTCCAGAGGGCAAGGAAAAATGTCAATCGACAAAAAAGGAGCAGGCTGAATACGTGACGAACGGCAAAGCAGAATACCATCTGTTAAGCGTTCTTCCGCCACAAGAAGTTAATCGAATCGGCAACTACACCTCCGCGAAGGAACTTTGGGAGAAGTTCCTCGAGCTACACGAAGGAACTTCCGAAGCCAAGCTCGCCAGAAGAGATCTACTTCGCAATCAGATCACCAGCCTGCGACTTGAGGAAGACGAGACAATTGCGCACCTACACTCTAGAATCAAGGAGATCATCACCGGACTCTCGAATCTAGGAGAAAAGGTAAGTAACCGAGATTCGCTATGGTACGCTTTAAATTCCTTTCCTAGAAATACCAAATGAGCATCATTAGTAGATGTCTTTTACATTTTAAAAGATTTAGAAAAAATTTCATTAGAAGAATTTTTCTCGACTTTTGATGTGCACGAATCAAGATGTGCAGGTTCGAAGGAGTCCAAGAACAACGTCACCCTCAAAGCTTTGAGAGACGAATCTAAGTCTGAATCTTCTCTCGATGACGAGAAAATGGTAATGATGGTAAGAAGATTCAAGAAACTTTGTAAATTTAGATCTGCTAACCATCCATAGGGGAAAAAGAAAAGGATGATCCGCTGCTACCACTGCGACGAAGAAGGGCACGTCAAGGATAACTGCCCCAAGCTGAATAACAAGGACAAGAAGAAGGGTAAGAAGCCTATCCAAAAGCGAAAGGCCCTAAAGGCGACGTGGGACGATACGTCGTCGGAGTCGGAAGTCGAGGCATTCTCCGGACTTGCCCTAATGGCAAGTCATCAAGACGACGACTGCGAGTCAAGCTCTTCCGAAATGAGCATCGATGAAGGGGGAGCCACGTCGGAAGAAAGCAGTAGTTCAGGGGGAGAAACGGACAACGAGATCGATAAGGTAAGTCAGGTACGATCTCTTCCTCCCGACAAAATGTTTAAGTTCGTTAAACTTCTAACAAAAGATTGCTGTAAATTAGAAAATAAAAATAAAAATTTAAAAGTAATTCTAGCTAAGTCCTGTCCCTTAGAAGAATTAGACAAATCAAAATTAGAAAATGAGAAATTGAAATCAGAAAATAAAGATCTGAAAATTCAAGTAGATAATTTGAAAAACCATGAATGCTCATCTAATTTTAGAAAAATTAAAATTTTAAATTGGTATTATAGATATCACCAGGGACAAATTAGGAATATTTCAAGAAAATATGTACCTAAGAAATATTTAGTTAATCCAATAGACTGGAACTTATATTGGGTTCCTAAATCTTGCTTAGTCTAAGTTTTAAACAAAATTAATGGTTTCAGCGAGAAAATTAAACAATGAATTTCTCTATGAAGCTTTGTCTAAGGAAGTGGTTGTTGCTCCAATAACCAAGAAAGCCTAGTGTCTCGCCATGACCTGGAAGCCAAAATATTGAAATAAATGTTTAATTAACTTTCGGTCAAAGTATTAAAATTAGAATTAATTAATGCTTTTAAAGTTTTTCAAAATATTTTTCTACTTAGAAAAATACTTTTATGTGAAATTTTTATTTAGAAAATTTTACTTAAAAAAAATCTGAAGTTAGAATTTTTTTTCTTTTTCAAAAATAATTTTTGCAAAGACTTAAATTTTTTTTTACAAAGATGTCTAAGTTAGAATTTTTTTTTTCACTTAGAAAATTTTCTTAAAATTTTACTTAAAATTTTTTTATAGAGACTGTTTATTATTGCAAAAATTTTTAAGATTCTCAAAATTTTCTAAGTTTTTACCTTTAGATATTTTTTTTACAGCCCCATTTTTTATGTGATCAAAGGGGGAGAAAGAAAAGTATAAGTCTACGGAGAGGTAGACCAAAATATTTAACTTATTTTATTTTTGCACTTAATTGCAAATTTAGTTAAGTTTATTTTATGTCTATTTTTACCCTATCTTAACTTGGGTTGCTCACACCAAAATGGGGGAGATAGTTGGAACCCCAAGGTTGTTTTGGTGTGATCAACAAGTTAAGTTAAGTCCTGTGTGTTTCTAACCTTGTGTCTAAGTATGCAGGAGCTTAGGAGTACAGGTAGTCAAGCGGAAGACGCAGCTAGCGAGAAGGACGGCACGCGGTACGTCCGAGGGACGAGACGCTGTGGAAGAGTACACCGGCGGACGAGAAGGAAGCGTGCGGTGGTTCCGAGGGACGAAAGCCGGAGTGGAGACTGCTCGAGGAGCAAGAGACGCAGCTAGCGAGAAGGACGACATGTGGTGCGTCCGAGGGACGAAGACTGCGGATGAGTACGCCGGCGGACGAGAAGGAAACACGCGGTGATTCTGAGGGATGAGAAGCCGGAGCGAAAGCCCACTCGGGAAGACCGAAAGTTGGGTTCGGGTGAGCCCTTTTCCGGATGTCTGAGATCACCCAAGTGAACGGATCCGGAGTTGAAGACCCGGACCGAGGCGACCAGAGCCGGAGCAGAGGACCCGGATCAAAAAAGTCAATCGGAGTTGACTTTTGGGTCCGGGGCTGTGACACCCCACCCTCCTCACTACTAGTCTGTGAGGATGGGGCGCTACTGGACTACTAACTTAACATAATTAGAGTTGTTCACATGTAAATATCAATACATAAAACTCTCTAAACATGCAATTAGTGACAGCGGAAAACTTAAACAACTCATCCTATCATATTCACAAGCATATGTTCACAACTAACACTACGTATCAATCTGAACATGCTAAACACATATCTATTAATCTGAACATAC